>NC_050484.2:12747465-13373576 GCF_012460135.2 Molothrus ater
TGTGAAATAAGAAATAATCCTGTTACTACAGTCACACCTTCACCTGTCGTTGACATCTATTCTGTGTCCCTGTGTAGAGCTTGGTACTAGTGTGCACCCATCTGGATCATGACACACACACGTGTGTTACGATTTTTCATCCTACTGTGCTACATTCAGTATAATAATTGTGTTAAGTAACCACAAGACTGGGGGTTTGTCTGTAAACTCTTTTATGCTTTCTTTTCAGCACAAGCCAAGCAAGGCAGAGAGATGCAGAGCCAACAACCTGCAGTGGGACTTCGAAGGGAGAGCAGTGCACTAACAAGGCCCTTCCATTCACCAGGCACTGTTTTCAGCGTATCCTCTTAACTCTGTTTGGGAGTGGCATTCAGGCATGGAAGCTGTTCTGTTTTAGGGGATTTTTTTGTTTGTTTGTTAGATTTATGCATGATAACTAAGTTTTCACAAAGAAATACCTATTTGTTAGTATATCATCATACTAACAAAAGCAACTTCTTTGCTTTTAATTTGTCTGTGTGATTTAGGTATATGGATACTGAGGATAAGTACTCTGCTACTGGCATTTGTAATAGGAACATCATTTTACTTTGTGAGCTGTATTTAGTGTGGGCAAGAAACCTTTACAAAATGATCATCCTTCACAATGACTTGGTACAAACCATGTGCTTTTCAGCCTCCTGGCTTTCATACAGCTCTTAGTAGATTCCAATAGACCACCTTCCTGTGCCAGTTTCATGGAAAAAGGTTTTTATACATAGTATAAAAAGAGGGCTTAAACTGACTAGAAAGATGGAAATCATACTTTGCGTTGTTTAAAGAAGCAGAATAGAAGGAGTCACAGAACCTCTTAGTCCAGATGAGGAAGGGTTCCCTGTGCTTGGAATTTCAAACAAAGCCTGGAAAGAATGTTGAAAGTCAATGGCTGAAGATCTCAGAAAGAAGAGAGCACAATAGATGTGAGTTTTGGTTCTGAAGATTATAAAAAGGCAGACTTATGACTTGTAATACTTAAAAATTCTGGAGCCTTTTTTTTTTGTTTTTAGCTGAAGAATTGTTGTAGCTTTTGTTGGGGTGACTCCTATTGTTGGATCTTTTGGTTTTGGTATTAAAAGTGACTCGTGCTGATGTACTCAGCCACTGTCAGACTGCAGCACCTTTCCAATCTTTTTGTTTTGCAGATGCCTTGTTTTTATTGTTTGATTTTTTGCAGGCTGCTTAAAAGCAGTTTGCAGAGCAGTTCCAAACCTCTATGAGAGAGCACCATGGCATACAGCAGTATTTGGTTCTGATGGGATTTTTTTGTTTTAGTAGTTTTTAATTTTAAGTGGTCTCGCTTGTTGGTGTGTATAGAGCAGGATAGTCAAGACTAGTGATTTTGCATGTATGCCCATTTTTTCTCTCTGCATTTCCTTCTCTAAAATGAACAGGCTCTTGGTTCTGACCCATCCATCCAAGTCTGCTGTCTGGATTGTTCTGCAGGTTTTTCATTTTCTTTGTCCTTTTTCTTTGTTTTAACATTTTATAAACATACATAGTGATGTTGAGGTCTGAGAACTGTTCAAGATGGAAGGAGTGCTTCTAGTCCTGTTTGAAAAAAGACACAATGAAATATCTGTTTGATTTGCTGTAAGTCTGGAAACATTTTTACTCCTGCTAAGGATTTTCTGAAGGAAATCTCAGCAAGCTTACGTTTGGATTTACTTGACCTTTCTGTCTGCTTGCACATCTTTTTTTTCAGAGGAGCAGGAAGGATCTTGAAACTTCTTTGTCTGTGCTCTAAAGATAAATGCCAAGAATGTACCTTAAAAGATTGAATTAAGAAATACTCTTTCTTTAATGTTTCAGTATGGATTGTCATTAGTCTGTAAGGAAATAGTCCTGGTGACTACACTGTTCCAACTGCTACTATTGATCTATTGATTAAGACTCCAGGAAAAGGCTTCTTTTTGCTAAGAACTCATTAGTGAAATAGCTGCTTTTATAAAACTATCTCAGTATATAATAAAATCATTAGAGATTCTGCATGAATGCAGTTTTTCACTTTAAAAGTTGGTTTGAGCCTTACCTAGCTTTGAACTTGAATAGCAAATTTAAGGCACTCATTAAAAATAGTATCTATGGACAGATAGAGTTGAAGGCTCTGATCTTTATCAGATTGATAAATCAAAGGGCGTTCCTCCACCACTGTCTTGTGTTATTCCTGATGCAGAAATGCACAGATATCTTATTGAACCGTTCTCAGCAGCTCTTCTCGAGTTGCACAGCCAAGTTTGCAGATGGTCAGCAGTGCTCTGTGCCAGTTTTTGACATTACACATCAGACACCTCTGTGCGAAGAACATGCCAAAAAAATGGTAAGTTACAAAGCCATCATTGTATTTATTTGTGTATTGGGATGATCAGGAGTTTTAACCCCAGTATTCTTATGAAGTCTTCCTTGACCACTAGCAAGTTTATGAACTTAAGAGCTTGTTTGCTATTATTTTTCTTAAAAGGGTAAAACTAGACAAACATTCCCAATTAGTATAAAGTATGTTGTGAAAATCTTTTATGTAGTTTTGAGGATATAATGAAGTATACATGGGAATATTCTTCACTGGAGGAAATTTGATTGCTGTCTTAAATTGAGAAATAGAAGATCATTGTGAGAGATCCTGGGATTTATTTGGGGTCACTCCTGGTCCTTGGATCTGAATGTAATGTAAGTGTGATATTACTAACACTGCATCTTAAACAGTCTCAGTACACGGGGCCCAAAGTACTTTCTAAAGGTAATGTAAATAGCAATTACAAGGATGCAAATAATGGGTTTGCTACTTTATTTACCTTTTAGTAACTATTAGAATTATCTCGAACTTCCTTCAGGGATCCATGGATCCCAGAGAAAAAGCAGTGGCCTACCTCCCTACCTCAAGCTGAGAGAATGGAGAAATGAAGTTGATGTCCTCTGCTCTCCTTTTTATGATACCAATCTTCCAGAACAAAACCTTTATGATAATTCACAAACCCACTTCTTCAAGGCTTCTTGTCCTACCTTCAACTAGGTGTAAAACTACTTTTTTTGTTGTTTTGTTGGGTTATTAGAAGTTTTTTGTTACTGTTTTTGTCCAGCCTCCTAAAATTGTGAATTATGGAGTTTTTTTGGCTTAAAATGTGAGGGTTTGTGCTACACAGATCTGTGTGGGGTTTCCCCCTCTTCTAGGCAATCTTCAGTTTGTCCCTCAAGGTTTACCTCTGTAACAAGTATAATCCTCTGCCATACCCAGTATGATGGCAACTGAAGACTGATGATGGTTTGATTTATTTTTTAATGTGTCAGTGATTGCTGTTTAGAAGCAAAGAGGCTTAATTGTTTACCCACATCCTTATCCTAGTCTAGCAGTATTAATTTTGTCTCCTCTGTGCTGTCCCTCTGTTATGTCAGCAGGCACTTGAGGATTGTGGCTTCGGCTGCTGCCTATTATCCACATTAACACCACCTCACAACAGCGTTTTGTCTTTAATACTTACAGGAGTGCTGCTAAAGGTTATGGTTTTGCACTTTTTAGTTAGGGTTTGCTATGATAATTTTTAAAGAGAAACTGCACAATCTCCAGTTTACAATATCTCATAACTTGGTCTATGTTATTTTTGCCATTGGGGTCAGTGAGGAAGGAAACAGCTCAATTTTTGAAACTCTGTCTGTGTGTAGGCTAACAGTTCCTCTTGCCTTACATTCCACATGTATGTGGAATGACCAGGGTGAAAAGAGCTAGGAAAGTAATACTTGTTCTTAATATGCTCCCATTGGTATTGTTTTGCTCCCAAAGGATAATTTCTTGAGAGGGGACAGCTCCCGTAAAGTTCAGCACCAGCAGCAGAGGAAACCCAGGAAAAAAACGAAGCCACCTGCACTTACCAAAAAACACAAGAAGAAGAGAAGGCGAGGCCCACGCCGGCCCCAGAAACCCATTCCTCCTGCAGTGCCCCAAGGGAACCTCACCATGCCTGCCACTGTCTCACTGCCAGTAGACATACCCCACATACGGTCAGTGCTGCTCCTGCCCAGTTTCCCACTGCTGGCCTGAGCGCTGCCAGTGAGCTCTGTACAAAGCTGCCAAGCAGCATCTGGAGCAGGGCTAAAAATTCCATCTCCGTGTTACTGTTGAAAAAAACCTTTAGAGTGGGTCATTTTGGATTTGAGCAATGATTGGGTTTGATGGGTAAAATATCTTGCTCCTGATGTTGCCTCTTACGTAGTTAATGAGTAGCCTAAGTGTAAGCTTCCTAAAGACACTACCTAAAAGCATTTTTTCCCTAGATAATGGAGGAAAAAATGTGTGGGGAAGCATCCATTGTAGATGGATGTGCACTGATAGTTGTCCTTTGGAGCAAGCAGAGTTGAACACCAGGGACTAATGTTCCTTTCTGTTCAGGAGTCCCTCCACTCCAGAGCTCAGTGCCGATGAGCTGCCTGATGATATCGCCAATGAAATCACAGACATTCCACATGACTTGGAATTGAATCAGGAGGACTTCTCTGATGTCCTGCCACGGCTGCCTGATGACTTGCAAGATTTTGATTTCTTTGAAGGTACCATTCTATTTTATGCTAGCATGAACACAGTCAGTGAACTGAAGAAGTGAGTGTTTCTAAACTGCATTTTGAGGAGTTGCTTGCTTTCCTACAGAGGTAATAAATTCTAGAGAAGGAAGTGTGCGTTTGCTCTATTGTTTGGGAGCTCTGAAGTAAAGCAGACTTTAAGAAGGCTGTGTGCATAGTTCTTTGCTTGCTCATGTAATTACTGCTCTGAGAATCATAATTGGTTTAGTATTTTAATAATTCATTTTATATTTTTACTGCCTGTCAGTGTTACAGTTTAATCAGGAGTGTTCTCAGTAATGGCATCTTTCTGCCATCGAGTGGGGCTGGAATCACAGTCAATGTTGGCCTTTGATAAAAAGAGAAGAGAGTGAGAATAAAATCTTTAAATACATTTTTGAAACTAGCTTTTGATCAGAAATGTGCTTGAATTTCTGCATTCTAAAGCTCAGTACCTATAACTTATAACAAAGAAATTAGAACAGCCTGGAGTTGGGTATGTGATTTCTTTGGTCATTTTCTGATATGTGATATCAGACTGTGTTTGAATTGAAATTAACCTGAATTATACTGTCTCTGTAAATTTTAGGCCCAGGCTGTAATGTGGTAAGTAGAAAGAAGACCATGTGTTATTGCAGCATTGAAGATCTTACTTCAGCATTTTTACTTTTAAGTCTAGGAAGTTTAAGAGGCATCTCCTACTATAGTATGTGGAAGAGAAGGGGAAGAGGGAGATTTCCATTGAAGAGGAAGGTGTAATTTCATGGTTTTCTTACCTTGCTTGTCTAGTGAACACCGATGAGTGATACTTTCTCTGTACCATGCTGGAAGGTTGTCATACAATGCAACTCTGTACTGAACTGTCTGTACATCTTCATCCTTTGAGTGCCAGGGCCAGGCTCACCAGAGAGCAGTGCACTAATTGGTGGTGTCCCTGTTTCTGCAGGTAAAAATGGAGATCTTCTTCCAACCACAGAAGAGGCTGAAGAACTGGAACGGGCCCTGCAGGCTGTAACTTCTCTTGAGTGCCTGAGTACCATTGGAGTACTTACACAGACAGATGGCGTGCCAGTTCAGGAGCTGTCAGATAGAGCGATAGGGGTGTTCTCTACAGGTGCTGGAGCTCCAGGAATGCAGTCCTTGAGTCGAGAGGTTAACACGGATCTGGGGGAGCTGTTGAATGGGCGTATAGTACACGATAATTTCTCCGCTCTGGAGCTGGATGAGAACTTGCTCCGTTCTGCTACCTTGTCCAACCCACCTACGCCCCTGGCAGGGCAGATCCAGGGGCAGTTCTCAGCCCCAGCCAACGTTGGCCTTACTTCTGCCACTCTGATAAGCCAGAGTGGCCTTGGGGAGAGAGCCTTCCCGGGACAGTTTCATGGACTTCATGATGGCAGCCATGCCTCCCAGAGGCCCCACCCTGCCCAGCTGCTGAGCAAGGCAGATGACCTGATCACCTCACGACAGCAATACAGCAGTGACCATTCACACTCCTCACCCCATGGAAGCCATTATGATAGTGAGCATGTGCCGTCTCCCTACAGTGACCATATCACATCCCCTCACACCACATCCTTTTCTGGTGATAACTTGGCAGCTACCTTCTCAGCAGAGATGCCCATGATGGCACAGCACTTGCTCCCAACGCAGCTGGACGTGCCACTTAGCGGGGTGGTCAACCCCAGAACTCACTGGGGAAATCTTCCTGTCAATCTTGGGGACCCCTCTCCGTTTAGCAACCTTCTTGGTGCAGATGGACACCTCCTGTCCACCTCCCTGTCCACACCACCTACCACCTCGCACTCAGAGACCACACAGCCTGCCTTCGCCACTGTGACCCCCAACAGCTCCAGTGTGCTTCCGGGGTTACCGCAGACCAGTTTCAGTGGCATGGGTCCTGCCTCCGCTGAACTCATGGGCTCCACCTCCCCCAAACAACAGCTCCCTCAGTTCAGCGCAGCCTTTGGGCACCAGCTGAGCTCCCACAGTGGCATTCCCAAGGACCTGCAGCCCAGCCACAGCTCCATAGCTCCTCCCACGGGCTTCGCAGTGACCGGTGCCACCGCTACCAGTACCAATAACGCATCCGCGCCCTTCACCACCTCCAACTGAGCTTGTCTGCCTGGCTCCCTGCAGGTAGATGGGGGACCTGTGTTTTCTATCTTTCCTTTTTTCCTTTCTCTTTATTTTGTCTCTCTTCTCTTCCCTTTTTTTTAAGAGGGGGTTGAGAAGAAAACCCCTGCTTCAGTACTGACCAGGGTTAGCCCTCTGTGAACCTTGCTGTAGCATTCACATGTGCTCGTTAGGCACCGGTGCTCATTTATTGCAGGCAGGTTCACTGTTCCCCAATAATTCCTTAAGGATACAGCACAGTTACTGGATGTAAATGATCTTAGCAGTAAGACCTAGAAATGGGAAGATACCTCAGATCACTGATGCATGTTACTGATCCCTAGGGTTCGGATCAGTGCTTGCCATCCCATTAGCATCTGGTAGAAGGTTTTCCAGTGGGCAGGAATCTCTTGATTTTTTTTTTTTTTTAATTTACTCTTTTTCCAAAGGTAGAATTTGGCATAGAAAACTTGGCTGCACACATTGATTTGAGAGTGGTGCACTGAAGTCCTAAATCAAGATCACAATTCAAGGATGAGTTTGGCAGTTTCTTGAAATAGTCTCTTGACCTCCTCTGTGTGTGTGTGTGTGTTTGGGGTGCAGGGAGCAGCAATTCCTTTTCTTCTTTTGGTGAAGAAGTAGTTGTCCCCTTCCAGAACTGGTCACTGTTTTTACTGCATGCTGATTTTTGGGTTTTTTTATTATCACGATTTGTAATTCATTGAGTAACAAAGAGATCAGTTGACTGGTTGCCCATAAATTTGAAGGCTGTTACGAAGTTAGCCCAAAAAAACAAAAAGAAACAGAAGGATTGAAATATAGATCATGGATTAGAGAAGATTCCTGTGAGAAACTTCCTTCCTTGCTGAATTACTGTGGCCTTGTAGCATTGATGATTTGCCTTTTCAAGTGTGTCTTTGTCCAGAACTCTCTGCCTGACAGGCTGACGGGAATTTCCCAGCTGGAACAGGAAGAATTAGGTTGGTTTTCTGCCCATCCACACAAGTCTAGGTCAGACCCATTGTAAGTTTCAAATGGATGCATTTCTCACAATATGTCTAACTAGTGAGACTTTCTTGGACAGTTTTTAATCCCCTGAGAGCCATATAGTTTTTCCAACACTTGTAGGGTTTGATGCTCTGTTTGGGAAGCTAAATGTAGGTAAGGAACTAGCAGGTACCTATCAGCAGTAATGGCAAACCAAAAGAGAAATCACTAATGCAAAATAGGTGACAATTCCTTCTGTCTGCAGGATGGTTTTGTTTGTTCTGATCACCTGCTAATGACAGTATTTACTCTTTGGTAGTAATTGCAATTCCTAAAGAAAAGAGTCAGCTAGGTTTTAGATTTCTTAAAATAATAATTTTTTTAAAATTTTGTTCTTTAAACAAGAGGTAATTGCAGCAGAGATTCTGAGCTGTTCACTTGCATCTCCTTATCAAGAAGGAATTTCTTTATGACTCTCGAGGGCTCAAACTTGCTACTGTACCCTGACTTGGACTGTAAAAGTAGATCCTGTTTAATACAAGTCTCTACTCTTCTTGGTTTGTTTCAGAGATGCAGATGAGAGAAAATAGAAAATTCTACATTTCAGTCTTGTACTGTAGATGATGGATTTTATTCTACCTGTGTGAATTCTAGTCTATTTCAGGAAATTAAGAGAACCAAGCACATGTAATAGGAAGGCTTAATACATTTTCTGAGCAAAGGATCACTGAATGGAGTTTAGTTGCTATAGAAATTCATTTTGTTAGCAGTCAGGCACACACCAAAATACCTGACTCAAACCTCTCCTTCCATCTTCTAAGGAACAGAGTTTAAATGGGATAGGTCTTGTGTCTTCTTACTATTGTAGCAATCATATTATCCCTCTTTTCTTGAATGATCTGTCCTCTTTAAATATAAAAGAGTATGGATGATGCATATGTCTTTTTCTGAAATTGCAGGTGTATGTGGGTGGAAGAAACAAAAATTATTTTCATGCTTCTGTTGTTATGAAGTCATTATTTCATACTTGGTAAAATAGATCTTAATAATATAAGCCGAATATTTTAAGTGGTGATTTAAATATGTTTGTAACACTTAAATGTTTTTAAACCACATAAAAAGTTTAATTGAAGCCTATGAAATCCTGCTTGTGATTGTCCTGCTGATTGAGGAATGCCCAGTGATATTGTGAATGAGGCAAATCTGACAAGGCTTTTATTTATTTTTATATTATGTTATCCATACTTTGTTGAGGAGACAACTGTTTGATTTGCAGATGATTTTTGTTGTGTTAATATACCTTCTTCAATGTGCTGGGAAGTCTGACTGAAAAAAAGTGGAGAACTAGTATACCAAATGGTTAATTTCTTCATCTGCTTGTGTATTCATGTAATTTTAGAGGGTGTTAATTTCTATGTATTGGTTTCAGGACTTTGGTCTTGAAATGGTTCTTGTGCCCATCAAACTTCTAATGAAGCTGCAGCTAGTGCAGAGTATATTTGCCCCACACCACATTTCTCTTTCTTAGCAAATGCTTGGGGGAAGAGAAGATAATAGGAGCTGAGAGCCAAGTTCTACTTGGTTGTGTTGGTTTAAATTACAGAGGAGCTTTCCAGTCTAAGGTCACGGTGAGTTTGTAGTGGTCTAACTCAGAACTGAACCCAGCTCCTCATCTGTGCATTGATTTAGACAGGGAATTTCAGAAGCTGTCAGAGCAATGGAGGTCCATGATTACCGTTTGAAATCAATGGCCTTTATGTGCCTGAGTTTCTTTAAAGTAGCTTGGGACATCAAGTCTTTTCCCCACTTAGATTTCAAACTTTGTGTATTGCTTGACAACTCTTGCCTCAAAACTGACTGCGTTACATTTTTCCATGAGCAAACTAAGTTTGCAATAAAACTGCACTTTCAAAAATAAACTTCAATTTGTATACAATTGAAATAGGAATCTTCCTGTCCTGTCTGCCACAGTGTTCTGAAACAGGCTACCACTCTTGCCTTTTCCTGGTTCACCTCTCATTTTTTCACTACCACCAAATCCATGGTTACATGGCTGCCAAGCAGTTACGGGTCTTGATCTTAGCTTTACAAGGTGGATCATTCCAGGTGGGTTTCTACACCCACACAGCATGCTGACTTCAGTGCATCAGTGTCTTACTGTTGGATGCAAGAGATCTAATTGAGAGGTATGTGTAGTCAGAGATATTTCACACCTCTTCCTCTGGGAAATCCTGCTGGCCTGGTTAAGGTGGTCCTCGAGGCTGTTATTTATGTGGTTCCCAAGTAGATTCCATGCTCCCTCACAAATGTTTTTGAGTATCAGCTCTTATAGCAATTAGCATTCTTGTCACCCCTTCACCAAAGAGCCGGTGTAGCAATTTCAGATGCTCAATACCTGTTGTGCCCTTTATGTGTTGACAAATGGAATAAGGCTAGTTGAACCGAAAAGTTAATTCCTTCACATAAGATTGGAGTTTTAAAGAATGAAAAAATTAGACGTAATTTACATAATTTTGGCAATAATAGCACCTCAATTAGTCTCTGTACTAAAGTATTTAACACAAGATGAATTTTGACAATGTACAGAGGCTTATCAGGAATAGCTTCATGCTCTCCTGGTGCATAAGGCATTCTCTAAGACATGCTTTGACGTTTCCTTTCACCCAGGAAGACCTTACACCAGCTTTGAGGGGAACCGTATGCACTTAGATACCTCAAAGTTGATTTGTTCTTTGGCTTCATAATTATGATACAAGAACTCTGTCTCCTCCTGCCTTCCAATTCCTCTGGGTTCTTGCTTAGATCCCTTCTCATTAGTAGCATGCTTCTATGTATGGCTGAGCATAAAGGCACTAAATTGATAATGCTGGGAGGTAGCACAGTTGCAGGTCTGCCTCAGGCACTGTGGGGAAAATGGCAACAGCTAGATTTCCAACTGAAAATGGGGATTTGCAGTTCTGGTTTGGAAAGCACTGAAAGCCCTGAGAAGCTTAGTGCCTGCTAGGCAAAAATCAGAGAAAAGAAATTGTCAAAGAGGAATTGTACCTAATAGCAGGGAGAAGCCAAGGGAAGTGGCCTTTTATTTATGTTTTTTTTTAATAAAAGGAAGATGAGTATTGAAAAATTAGGATATTCTGCTGTGAGCTGTCACTGGCTTTAGGGGCATGGCCAAGGAAAGAGACCTAGGACTGAACCTGCAAACCAGTAGCCAAATTCAGTTTGAAGCTTTGTCTTGCTGTAACCACGTCTAAATGCACTCTGGGTTTGAATCTGCTTGCCAAGAGAGTCCTGCAAAGGTGTACAGTAGACAGTGGGCAGTTTTCTTCCCTGAGAAGCTGGCCCTGGTGGCTACCTATGCTGCTTCTGAGCTCCAGCTGCTCCCTGAGCTCCTGCAGCCTCCTTGCTGCTGGATATCCCTGTAGGCATTGTCAGGCCTCCACGGGTATTTCTCCCTGTCTTTGTGCTGCAGTGAGCTAAATCCGCTCACGAATTCTCCAGCAGTATGAGCCTTTGGGCAGAGAAGAGGGACTTAACCTTTCAAGACTTGCAGGACAGTGGTAGGAGGTGCTTTCAGCCAATGAACAATAGAAAAGTTACCTGCAGTGACCTTCAGCAGTGAAACATTTGTGTGGCTGTCCAGGCAGCTTCCCTGGTGGAACTGGGGTATTTTTCCTTTTGTATTTCTACATGTGAAGGAGTCTCTGTGCAGACCTCTTGCAAGGTCCAGTAGTGGCAGAAATAGTAACTGAAGGAATAGTTTGGGGCTAGTGTGCTGGCCAGATCTTTAGGTCTTTCTCACCTTCTGACCACAAGGTCTTTCTGATCTTCTGGGTAACGTTTAATGATGGGGATCTGTGGGCTACTTCTTGTACCTTCTTTATTTCCTTCCACTCCACATTCTTCATCATTCTTGCATCTGTTTTCCCATTCTCAGACACTTACTTCCAATGTAAGTTATGCCAGCTGGTAAGTCTTCTGTGGTTCTGAGCAAATCTGACTGTAAGATGAACAGGAGGAGAGATTTCTGCAATTCATAACATATATTTGGATGCTAGAATGACAGTGCAATAGATCAAAGTATTTTTCATATCAGTGAGTAGGGAGATGTTTCACAGCATGCTAATATGTCATGAACTCGATGCTGAGGGTACGACATTGATCATGGGAGTGCATATGCTAGCAGTGAACGTTGAGGCATTTTTAGCAAGATTTTACCTTCTGAGACGTTCCTCTTCATTTGAGATGTGTATCAGTAGAAAGTCACGAATTAAAATTTAAATTACTCTTTCTTAATACACACAAGCCCAAGTAAAAGTAAGGAGGGTTGGTGACAAAAATCTATATTTGTGTTCACTAAACTTCAACTTGGACTTCAGGAGAGGTCTGGTCATAAGAGACCTTAGTTCTGATCAGTTAAAATTTTAGTCTTGTCTTTAAAACTAGACAAAAGCACTGTTGTTGGGAAAAAAAGTTTGGGGGAGGAGAAGGAGTTAGAAAATATGCATCTTAAAACAATTCTCTCACTTGTGTCTTCAGCCTCTTTTTAAAAAAAATCCCAAACGGTATTGACTATTTTCCCTTTGCTATCTGGTACTTATGGTTGTTGAGTTCTTTGCTTTGCCCTGTTTTACTCTGCTCCTTTTGTAGCTACTGTGGAATGAAGTAGTGTAGTGGAAGCATGAAAGGACAAAGTGAGCGTGGCTGTAAGTTGAGAGCAATAGTTGGAAAAGGCTTTCTTTATCTGTCTCCTTGAAGTAAGTGTTGGCACCTTTTCAGTCTACTCTAGGTCGTAGAATTCGGTCTGAAAGTGAATAGGATGAACCTTGGGCTTTTGACCATAAAGTGTACTTGCTGTAGAAAAATGCATTCTTCCTCCTCTTCCTCTCGCTAGTCCCCCAAACACACACACAGTGAGATGTCCAGAGTTACCCATGTGTCGACCACATAGGCATGTTGAACTTGGTCCAGTGATGCTAATGTTTAACCTGCTTTCTCCTTGTCAGCTGGTGCCCACGGAGATGAACTCTGGATAGGTAACGTTCCCAGATATCCTCTGGAAAACTTTAACTTTGGTGCAGATTGCTCTGATGTAGCTAACTGCGATGGCATTGGCTTCTACCTTGGAGTGGACTGATTTACCCTGAAATGACTCTCTAACCTGCATCTTAAACAGTGTAGTTGGTTCTGGTGCAAGTAGATTCATTCTGAAGTGATGGACATTTTGATTCTCATGCAAAATAGCTACATCCTAGAAGGGGTTGAACCAGTTTCTCTGAACAGTGATGACCTTCACTGTACAGTTTTGGGTATGTCTCAGGGATTCCTTGTGGAAATAAGGGCAGTTAACAAAAAAAGAAAAAAAAGAAAAAAAAAAGAAAAAAAAAGAAAAAAAGAAAAAAGTTAATAGTTTTAAAAGTAAATAATAATTTAAGTAGAGCGTCACCTAAGTGAGAGCGCAAGAAGGAGAAATCTCTGTTCAGTTTTATAGTCAACAGTGTCTGGCTTACGGACTCTTTCTCTTCTCGGGGCTCTCATCTCAACTTCAACATACAGAATCTTTTTCATCACGCTCAGCTTTAAACTTTTTATTTAAAGATACCCTTCCCCAATGAGCTTTCAGAATACTTATTGTAGATTTTAAGAGAAATGGTATATTAATTTATGCTATTAACATCACCTCATAAATTATAAGTTTTATACTAAAGCTGTATTGAGTGTAATGAATTATGTTGCATATGTGTTTTTAATAGCTATAAAATTATATACAAGCTTTTTTTGGAAAAACAAACTAGTGAAGCACCTTTTTACACTGGATCTTTGCCGTGTCAAGGTGTACAGCTATTCTTTGCTACCTTGCAGATATCTATATCTATATATAGATATATATATAAATAAAATAAAATGGTATCCTGTATCAACAAGTATAGAACTCTTTTTAACCCTTATATTACTGTTCCTATAACTCTTTTTAAATTTTGAGTGTTACATTCTGCAATAATTTATCCGTGGTTTGTACCTATGATTAGAAATTTAGTTACAGGGTAAATAGATCAAATTTAAAAATCCAACTACTGTAGCTGGGAGTTGTGAACCAAGTTTGTAAGACCTTTTCTTTTTTAAAATGTATTTATTTCCAGTTAGCTCTGTGAGTTGGAATTTGAAAAGTTGGAACATTAGGAATCTACAGTGTCTTATTCAGGAATTTTCCCCTCCTTTCCTCACAAAGGAATTCCCACTGTGACTTATAAATAGAATTAGACTGCTTGTGTGCATGTATGTATTATATATACACACAAAAATATGCATTGGGGGGGGGATGTATGTGTGATACGAATGTGTATATTGTATGTAGGTCATAGTTTTGTAAAGAGAAAAGTAGTCAAGAGGTGATGGAATGTATTGTAGAAATGTGATTATTTAGTAGGGGGTTGTTATGTCCTCACTGTTATATAAATAACTGAAACTCTCTACTATATAATCTTCTGTTATAAGGCTAACTCTGATATCATGTCAATTTTACTGTTTTTCAAATGAGTTGCTTTGAGCCCTGTTTAAAATGCCATGAAAATACCAAGCTCCCAAAGACAGCCTTTAAATAAAACAAATGGGGGAGGAGGAGTGATGGAAGAAAGGAGTTTTCCAGGACAAACTGAATGGGAAGGTTTGCATTCAGTTGGATGGAGAGGCATGAGAATTGTTGTATCTTTGCAAATTAATACCTGAATCTCCTACGGTCTGACTTGGAAAATGTTGTCAACCAGCGTTCTTGTGTTTTCCAATTAGATTGTAAGGGGTGCTGTTTGTGCAGTGGTGTCCTTTCCATAAAAGGATCTTGTCTCCAAAGCAGATTTTTTTTCTCTTCTGAGGATATTTGTGTGTATCACTTTTGCCCCAAAATTTCTGTTGTGGGATTGCAGAAGAAAATATGCATTTGGTCAAGGGAGTTTCATTTAGGCTGTAAAATTCTGAATTTGATTTTGACCACTTACCTTTTTTTCATAATTGGAGAAGAAAGATTTCTTTATGGGAGCTCTCACTTGAAATTGTGAGAAGTCAGAAACGTTCTTCAGATTGGCTTACTCTTCATATTGTTCTATTTAGGCTGGAGAAAGTAGCCTAATTGTTATTTATTCATACAGTATCACTTTTATGATGATCCCAGTGACTTTAAAAACCTTTTTAGAAAAACAGAGCTTCTAGTATTGAATGGAAATTTGAAACTTTTTGCAATTTTTCTTTTATTCCCTTCCATATCACGATGTTGATGCTTCCCCAGGCATCTTTCTCCCTTTCCTTCTCTCCACAATTTGTTTCTAGCACATATGCATAGAGGCAAAAGGGTAGGGAGGT
This sequence comes from Molothrus ater, assembly GCF_012460135.2. Taxonomy (NCBI): domain Eukaryota; kingdom Metazoa; phylum Chordata; class Aves; order Passeriformes; family Icteridae; genus Molothrus; species Molothrus ater. The sequence goes on from NC_050484.2 coordinate 12,762,502, forward strand.
GGAAGTTGTCAGAGGCCTTTTCTTCTGCTTATTTGGTGGTAATGGGAATTAGGAGCATAAATCTTTATGCCTTTATGGAGGAGAATAGACCCATTTTTGTGTACAGAGAGGTATATCTGTATGTGAGATAACAGAAGCATTTTGCTGAATGTGGACTTGGCCTCGTAATGTACAATAAATATGTATGAATGCAATCAATCTAAATCTATATATACATGCATACAGATTGATAGGTGGAATATACCTTGTATCACACACCTGTACATTAGCTGTAACACCAGTGAGTGTGTGAGCTAAAGAGAGGGACTGTCCACATAACATATGTGTAACAGGTAAGCACTTGTGCCAGACAAGTTGTTTTAAATTCTTCTGAGGAGTCTGGATGACTCAGAGACTGATCTGAGCTTGGCCACCATTGGCTTGTGTTACCTCAGCCCTCACAGTGGAGTTTCCTTTCTGTGTCCCTGCTTTTGTTTTATATTTAGTCTTGTTGAGGCCTCTTGCAAAATGCCAACTTCTTCTGCTTCTCTGCTCCATTGCCTCCATTCCAGCTCCTCCTTGTCCCTGCATCTCTGCAGTTTCTCTTGCTAGCAGCAATCAGCTTTAATGGCCCAATCCAGCTCTGCTTATGCATGAGGGAAATTCTCTTGGTGACTGGAGTGGTAGCTGAATTGGGCCCTGAGCATCTTCTTGAAATTATGCAACTTCCCCAGCTTCAATTGTGATTCAGTAGGACTGTGATTGATTTGCAGATGAATACGAACTTTTCATGGAACCTGATGCAGAGCTTCCTAGCATATTAAAAGGTTAACCCAGCCTTATATTTAAATGGTCAAAATGAGAAAACTGCCCCCACCAAATACTACCTTCCAATTTTCAACCCTAGGGAGAAAAAAGAAGTTTGATTTGTATCTCCCATAACACAGGAAGTAAGCAGAAGGCAGCCCTGTGCTCTGCTCTGAGCAATGGGGTCGTCATCGAACATATCAAAAGAAACACAGTTTGTTACACTTTACCATAAACCAGATTTAAAATGGAGTGCAGAGTTGACCATTAACATGCTAGCACTTTGCATCTAGTTGTCTATTCGGTAATATTGCTTATGCAAGTAAATTATGGGCTTAAGTGTTTTATTTTCTGTTTTCTGGCTAAATGGAGCTTCTATATCCTTTTAGCAGAAAGCAGCTGTCAGCAACCTGCTCAGTCACATTGAAGTGCTGTGTATCTTAGGCTTCAGTTTCAGAGGAGAATGCTGCTCCAGTTCTGTCATCGAGCCATACTGGATTCCATGTTTTCAATATGGCTATGACACAATTTTTCTTGGCCACAATTCAGCCATGGAATTTTGTCTTCCTTGCATTTCTGTTAGAAAAAGGTAACTGGTGTACTGTTCCATCTGAGCTTTCATGCAGTCACACATGGCTTCTATGATACATATGTTGGGGCGTGTGTATGGGATGTCTGTGTACTGTGTGTGGACAGTGTGGATTGATACGCACACGCCTGTTATGCTATTTCAGTTTGTGTATGTGGAGAATGTACCTGTTGGTTATCTCCTGATATATACTCATGCATACCTATATTAAATATGTATATAGAGTGTAGATGTCCTGCATATACATGTGTATATGTTACGAAAACTTGGTTGGCATTTTTTTTTCTCAGTTTTTTTTTTTTTTTTTGCAAATTGCTGTCCCTTATTACTTATTCTCACTGAAGCTGCATTATATAGAAGAAATGGAGAAATGTGTTATCAAAGTTTTATTTTAAAAAGGAGACTTTTAATTATCTAAAGCCATTTGTAATTGTCTTTTGAATTTTTACTAGAAGGGTTGTTATTTTAAAAAGGAAAAGGAAAAAAAAGGAAACAAAAAAAACAAAAGCAAGCAGGCAAGCCCTTATTCCCACCCTCGTTTAGGTAAAAGAAATGGAAACACAAGTTTCTAAGTATTTATTTCCTTCAGATGTTTCTGAGGCATACAGTAATTACATTCTGCCCCATCCCCCTTTTGTCCAATTATAATAAATGATTCATGATTTTCTTTTCCCCTCATTACTTTTGTAAATCATTGTTCACCTCCTACATTCAATAGTACTGATATCACTAAGGAGATTTCGTGTCCTTCTGTCCTTTTTAGGAGAAATACCAGTGCATCACTATTGTGTTTCATTTTAACATACTTTGTGGAGGATGGATGTTTTTATTGAAGATGTCTGTAACCCGTCTAACTTATTTAATGTGAGAAGCCTTCATTGGAATCTATCGTCTGTTTGTTTCCAACAAGTTCAAGTTTCTGCAACTGTTTTTTCACCAACATGTTAAATAATTCCCTTCTTACTTTTATGCCTGAGGTTTTAAAATTTGGGTTTGTTTTTTGGGATTTTTTTCCCTCTAATTCCCAAAAATATTTATCTGCAAATGGAGCAAAACAGATGTCAGAAGCTCGACCAATATCCTTTTTGCAGTTCAGGGTAAATATATTTATCCTAGACTTAAGAAAATAAGGTGGCAAATGGACAATCTGAAGTGCTTAGAGGGAATGCTCTCTCTTTTTAAGGCTGTCTCCGAGAAGTTTGTGTTTGGTGTCATTTTAAAGGTAGCTTGATCATGCTTTGATATCAGAAACAGCCTTGTAACAAAGAGCCTCATACAGTTGTTCGGTCACTAGAGTTTAAAATGTAAACAAGTTGCAGTGGGAAAGCAAAGGTGAGGCAGTGTATTTTGAACCAGTGAATTGTAGCTTGCAAATGTACTGATTTTGAAGTAACTGCATGGTAGCAAGGATTAGCAGTCTCTTACACCCCTTCCTTCTTCCCTCTCATATCTGACACATGTGTTCAGCATACCATACATTGGGAAAAATAAGCAACTTCCTCCAGCAAGGCTAATCCACTGAATGACTGCTTAAAGGGAACATACAAACGGGCACTGCCACGTCCCATCTCATGGTATTAGCTGGAAGCCTGGCTAATACGCACAAACAGCCCAGCCCAGCTCGCTTCTGTGCATGTGTCCCTTGGGGACAGTGTGGTGAACAAGGGCTCCTTCCTTCAGGGGCCCTGGCAGCAATGGCAACTCACACCACCTCCAGTGCTGGAGGCTCACGGACAGCATTCCAGGGGCGGGGAGGAAAGCTTGTGTTTGTACTTTCCCTTTAAATAGGAAAGGTTGGCTCACATGTTCCTCATACTTCTCAATGAATGTACTGTATTACCATTTAAAAAAAAAAATCAATTAAATGATAATAGATTGGTCTCCTTTTGTTATCTGGTCCTTGTTTAATTTGTTTAAGGGTTTTTGTATACAAAAGTTTACATTTTTATGTATATTTTTCTTGTGTAAAAACTGATGTAATATGTGTATAAAACACTGTATGTATTATCTGTATATAGTGTGACAAAATGATTTTCTTTCTTTCTTTTGGATGTATTAATAAATCTTGCTGTGAAGTAGCTGTGTTTACTATGATGAAACCCTCTTCTCCAAGCCATTTTGCCAAGTCCAAGATGTATGGATATTGCCCAGGATGAAATCTACTCCATTAAGTGATTTTTTTTCCTTTTAAAACATATCGTAAGTACAGTTATTAAACTGTCCTTTGCTTAGATTGCTGTAGAGTCTGAGTCGGCTCTTGCTTATTCTCTGTTGCTTTCTAATGACATTAGCTAATTAGTTTTGCTAACAACCTGGGGTCTTCAGTCTCAGTCCTGGTTCTAATTATACTGCTTTCTAGCTCTGGATCACTGGTCTGGCAACCAGATCATCTTCATCCTGTTTTCCAGTTTGAGGAAGTATAATTTAAGGGGTATAGAATAGAATTTTCTCATGTATGTTGTTATGTTTTTTGAGATTTAAAAAATATATACTTGCTTCATCAACAAAACCGGTTAAGTTGGAGTTTGGCGTTATTTGGTGATTAGCATGTGGATGAGAAATGATGTTGCTGTGGGGCTCTGCTCAGCTCTCAGGCAGGCTTACCAGGCCAAGGCATGGCTATGACCTACAATGGTCAGACACTGGGAATTGCCACCACATTGTTCGGACACAGCTGCTGTTTGTGCCACCCTCGTGCCAGCAGGGCTGCCTTGGCTGGCACTGCCCTTCCAGTGCCAAGGTTGAGCTCCCAGAGTGGCTTTTCCACAGTAGCTTGAAGGATGTCCTCTCTTTAGGCAGAACTACCCCTTGGACACTTCACAGTAAGTAGATGGCTGCTGCATCTCCCTGTCACCATTTGTTTTGTGAAGTCTTTCTTCTCTGCTTCCTGACATGAGGGTTTGTGCTTCCAGTGGTGTTTGCTTTGCTTGTCTGTCTCCATCTCCAGTGTGTTTGAGGTTGTGACTTGTGGGGGGGCAGCTGTGTCCTTGGTGAGGTCATCTCCCAGGTTCTGTTTTCATTAGCAGTCTCAATGCTGACCTGGTCATTGGAATAACAACCAACAGAGATTGATGAGAGAGAGATTCAGTAATTTGACTTCTCTTTTAATGAACAGTGGCCCAGCTATTCTAAACAGTCTAATTAGGGCAGCATTTCACAGTCCCTGGTTGTCATTCAGGCTGAGGGGTAAGTAGTGTCAGTGAACGGTGTAGTCTTTCATGCCAACATGTGCTGCAAAGGTTTCGTGGCAAAGATGAAACTGCTCTAATACCTCATGTTCCTGGGAGATGGGAGTGCACTGGAAGTGTCGCATCCAGACCTTTGTCAAGACAGAGTCATGACAGAAAAGAACAGATGCTTAAAGCCAACTAAAGGAGAGTACAGCAGTGTAAGTTCAGTGCAATATGGCTTGAGAAAATTACCCCAAAATCTACCCCTTGTCCTTTCTAGGGAATTCTCCAGGTTATGGGCCTGATGCAATTGGACACTCTAGGGGTAAGAGAGATGAGGCAGTTCTGGTCTGTTACTGATGCAATTCTGGCTGTGCATGTGGATATTACAAAGCTGATCCTTCAAAGTGCTCCATCTCAAGTAGCACTCAAGAGGGCAAGAGGAAGAATTGACTCTTATGGAGAAAATACTTGTTTAAAATCTGTTTATAAGAAAACAGCAACAGTAAGTTGCTGTTTGGTGTAAGATTTGAGGCTGTAATGAGGACTGAGAAGGTGGAAGTAAGGAAAATGGGGGCTCTTCCCTGGGGATGACTCCCTGGCAGAAGCAAATGTGTCCACTCTGGTCCTGAGCAGGACATTCCCCAGCGTGATGAGAGACTTGATGAGAGATGGATTGAGACTCCTCTGCTGACTAAGGCAGAGACTGACTGACCTGTGGCTTTTTACCCCACTATTTTCATGAGCAACACAGAAATGCTGCTCTTAGAAAATGATTGCATGACTCTCAGTCTGAAATACAAAAGCAACTGGTCATTGTTCTAGTGCCACATTTCAAAACAAAAATAGGTTTTGTTTGAAGTATCAATTCAGGAAGAATGTGGTACATTTCTCTTTGTATTTTAATAGTCCTCTCAAGCTCCAACAGTAGCTTTTTAATAGCTGGCAATTATTTTCTCAGGAAAGCTCATTTAGCTTGTACTTGAAAAGCAAGTGACATTTTGTTACAAGAGCAAGTGTTGCTCTGGTATTCGGTGAAGCAATTGGAAGGAGAAACCTTTAATAAATTTGGGAGCTGGCTTCCTGCAGAGGTGAAGACAACCTGTCTCCCACCATAGTTACAGGCAATTGTCCCATCTGCAGGAAAGAATGGTGGCCATCTTCCACAGTATCCCCTGGACCCTATACCTCAAGCACAGGGTTGGTACTCTGCAGCTTTCAGGTCTGAACTAGAGATAGAGGATGCTTGCTTTAAGGGGCTAAGAGATCAGTATCATATTTGCTGGCATGAGGTTTGGCCAAGGAATGGCTGCCTTGTTTTATTGTTATTGCTAATTTATAAATTGTGGAAGGTGCCAGTGAAGAGTCTTGGTGCCACTGAACCTAGGGAAAAAATTGAAGTATTGTGCTAGAAATATCCTGAAGGCAAAGTATCTTTGATATTGAGGTGAATTCTCGTATTTCTGTGGGGGAACAGTGGCACAGAAGTTCTGTATCTACATCCAATACCTCCCTTGACAGATGTTGTTAGGACCAAGAGATTCAGGCCTTGTTCACTGCCCACATCTCATTTGTGATGGCAAACATCTCCTCCATGGTGTAGAGGAGAGTCCTGCAATGTAAACTCAGTCTGGCTCTGTTTCTGCTCAGATTGTGCACGAGTTTCAGGTTCCTGCCTGTTCAAAGTGTTTACTTTCATACTGTGCAACTGTGGTGGAAAAACCCCCTTGTAATCAGCCAGCCCAGGGCACTACTGCAAATCTGATTTGTGGGGCCCTACTGTGGTGCCTGCCAGGCAGCTGAGGCTGGCTGGGCAGCTGGTGCAGCCCTAAATGCTGCCCCATTCAGCGGTGCCTCTCACAGCTCCCGTGTGTTCAGCCAGCCCATGTTTCCTGGCAGGGTGTCATGGACTTCAAACACTTCCAGCTTCCCCATTGCAGCTGTGCTGGTTGTGGTGATGGCCCTTTGCAGCAGAAGAGAAAGTGCTCTTGTGACAGGGAAGGGGAGGGTCTTCCCAGCTGCAGACCAATGCCATGAGCCTGTGCTGTGACCCAGGGAGGGCAAAGGCTTGTGTCAGGAGCTGGCATCTGATAGGGCACCCTCCTGTCTGTCTAGTCCTGTGTCAGAGCATCTACAACATAACAGTGTAGAGCTCATGCTAAAAAGAACTTCACAGATTAAAAAAAATCCTGTTTTCTTCTAGGGTTTTAAGTGTGTTAAACCTTTCTTCTCAAGCTGAAGCTTTCTTGCACCAAGACTTTGCATGTGCTGAGAGTGGCAGCACTCAGGAAGGAATGCATTGGGTTCAAACTCCAGCTGAAGGGGTAGCAACAACTCTTCCTCAGCCACCTTGTGCCAGAGGAGCAGCAAGAACAGAGAGGCTGATTTATGTCAGATCTGGGCCAGTACTCTGCCAAGGTTTGATTTCAAGCTGTGAGTCTCAGTTATAATACTGCCACTTTGGCAGAGCTGGCCCACATTTGTGCCAGTGGAATTTGTGCAGAACCAGACCCTGGAATTGTTCACAGAATTTCCCAAAGTGACTGTTGTTGCCATTTCCACATGGGACATGTGGTACATGGTTACAGCTTCCCTCTGTCTCTCCATGGTGGTTCCAATCCCTTTCAGGGTTAGGAGAGCTGCCTGAGTTCCAAGGGCATTAAAAGTTCTTCCAACCAGTTTTGGATAGGTTTAAAGATAACCTTTGTTGGATTTTATTTTCCATTTGCTAGGGGAAAATGTTCTTTGCCATCACCTCATTAGGAAGAACCCAGCTGGATGGCTAGAGAAGTTTAAGGGGTGATTCTTTAAGTGCCCAGAAGATAGGGATGGGTGAAATCCAAGACACGTGGGGTTCTTCTCTGCATGTTCCTATTGCCTGTGGCTGCAGACATTTAAACTTGCTGCCTGAATCAAGAGCATTAGCATCAGCAGAGGATACCTCCTTAAATGTGCATTTTTCTATAATGTGTGCTCTCAGCAATAGGCATACATTTGCTATGGTTGCTTTAGTAAAAGAGCTTTTTTAGTCCAGTTGAGTGTTTAAGTCAGTAAAACCACTTGACTTATTTCTGAGAGCATGTGATTATTGGGTTTTTGTTGGGTTTGGATGGTGGTTTTTTGTTGGTTTTTTTTTTTTTTGGTGTTTTTTTTTTTGTTTTGTTTTGTTTTTTGTTTGTTTTGGTTTTGTTTGTTTGTTTTTTTTTTTTTTTCCCAACTGGTTTAATGCCTTGTTTAATCCTGCAGAATTTAATTTTTCTGTTTACCAATGTTTGCTCAGTGGAGCCAGCCAGTTTCCTCCATTAATAATCTCATTTTTTTTCTGTTCTCCCTTGGGTCCTACTGTTTAATATAGCTTTTAGATTGTTTTTTTCTCCTCCTTTTTTCTCCCAGTGTTTTGCTCATTCTATACAATGTTTCTGTCTTGTCCTCTCCATCTCCTATCCCCTCAGACTGCAACAAAAATTGTTGCTGAAGAGATTCTGGTAAGCAAAATTAGATTCCTAGAACTCAGAATTGTTCCCTGTCAAACCTTATCCTCATCACTCGTCTCTTTTATCTCTACCAGCTCTGCCCAGGTATGAGACCTTACTTGGCAGAGCTATTCCTAATATCCCTAATTATGAAATTAGAATCAGGCAAGGTCTCAGCTGGCCCTTTCATAGGTGATAGGGATGAGGATGTTGACAAACAATCTCAGAAAAATTCAGTAAAGCTTCTGTGATATTTTGCTTGTCCTGGCTAAGCTGGCTGCCTATAGCAAATTTTCTGTGATGCCATGCCAAAAAGATGATGTCTTTATCAGACACCATTTCCCATTAGAAATGCTTTAAAGACTACCAGTCCTGCTCGTCCTGTGATGTCTGCTGTGGTGTTGGCTGCTTTCACACAGCCCTGTGCTATGGGGAGCAAAGTGTTTCACCGAGGTCGTGCTGTGTATCTTTGAGTATGTCCCTGGCTTTGGGCACACTTTGCCCACAGGCAGCACTGATGCCATCTGCCTTTGCCAGGTGACAGAGAACAGGGCTGCTGGGTGGCATCTTAAATCTCAATTAATTGAATACTTGCAGGCACTCTTTTCCTTTATTTCACCCCAGTAACACAGGATATTTATCCACAAGCTTTCTATCTGTCTCTTCCTGCTTCTTGCTGGATTTTATTCTCTTAACCAATGCCAAAATTCCCATCAGGCTGGTCTAAGCTGAGTATGAATGAGACAAACAATGCATAGATGTTCTCATGACTCTAAATATAATCTAAGCTGTACAGAAAATGATGGAAGATTTAAGCAGAAAAGAGCCAGTGACTCAATGTAACTCAATCTGTTCAGAATCAGTGAGTGACACAAAAAGCCTCTCTTTCAGCTATCTTTCCATTCTGGTGTCTGCATGCACTTTGGAAGTCCATCTCACAGGCTGCCTGTTGTCCCATGCACCTCAGCATCCCTGTGACCCCTGGCAGCACAACTGGCTTCACCATCACCTTGTGTACTCTCTGCTCCATATCTGCTTCCTTGTCTTTGTTCTGCTCAGTGTCTGTCTCTGGTGGACACACTGCAGATTTTGCTGCCTTAGATCCCAACTTATCCCAGTGGATCTAGCCCTTGCTTGCAGAACTCTCTTGTCCAAAGCTCCAGTTTGCAGTTCATGCAGCTATGACAGACAGTTACTTTTAATTCTCTTGCTGCCTTATTAGGCCCCCAGCCCACATCACTTACCCTGTCCTATATGGGTGGCCATCCTGTTGTGAGACCTCTTGTCTGGAATACTGGTGGGTTTTAAGCATCATGTCCCATCTGTTACACTCTGGTCCTGTAATTGAAATGTAGCCTGTGGTGCAAAATTCTTAAAATACATCAGAACTATAAAAGAAACTCCTCTTTTTAATTTGGTCATCTCTAATGCCTAAGAAAAATCATCCATATATTTCACAATTCAGCCTTGTTTTCCTTCTGCCTCTTGTTTTTCCATCAGCTGTTTGGGACTTGATTTGCAGTGGAAGATGGTGTTCAATAGAAGGGATACACAAATGACAGCAAACAGCTTCAGCCTCTTGGAGTATTAAGTTTTATGGCTTTCCCAATGCTGTAAAACGAACACAGGCCATTTTATTTTTCATTTTGGACATAATTCTGTTTATTTTTCTTGCAAGGTTTTATACTAAGATAAGCATTCTCAGAGGTTTTTGTTTACTCTGGGAAAATGGCTTGGCAAAGGAAAACATTACTGTGCAAGGCCCACAATGTGAAATTGCTTATTGGCTGTAATTTTAATGTGAAAGATGCCAGACTATTAACAATCAAGAATTAAGTTTTCTTCATTTGTTTTCAAACAGGTAATTTGCTAATTATTTACCTAGGGATTGTTCCTTGATAATGGCCTATCTGAGTACATGGCATCCTTCTAATAATCTTCTGTCCCGATCTGTGCAGGAGAGAAATGCTGTTCTTCAGGGTGGAGTGCAGAATGAAGGCAGTGGCGCTCTCCTCTGCAGTCACCCCAGCAGTGTGTGGTGGAGCAGGGCCCTGGTGTCCCAAAGGATGTCATCTGATGTTAGCAGTGTTCTCTGCAGAGATCCCCCCAGCTGTGGGGCAGGGCCTGGGGATCAGTGCCTGCTGAGTTGCTCTCCAGGTGGGAGCAACCTGCTTGTGCCCACAGAGAAGGTGCAGTGGTGGAAGAGTGCAGAGTGCTGTCAGCACAGACTCGCTACAGCTGAGGAAGGACTGTAGGATATTCTTGTTTGAGATTCAGGCTGAATGAGCCTTGCTGGCAGGGGCTCTCCTGCTTAGTCCTTCCATGCCCTGAACTATACCCAAATAGAGCTGTGTCCTCCAGACCAGACCTGTGCCAGCCTGACAGGGCTGTTTGAAGGGGCCTCAGAAGCGTGGTCCCAGTAAGTGTGTGGGTAGTGCTGCACATGATCCTGGGCCCTGGAAGAAGCAGATAATGAGAACCCAGGTGGATGGCCATGGGCTGGGCAAAGATGCTGCAGTTTGCCACAGAGTGGGACTAGACCTGCTTTGTCCATCATCTTGAGTTTTGCATTCCTGATTTCATTTCATTGCCCAAACTCTGTAAGGAGCATTGTAAGAGGTTTTTATAAATACAAGTATAGCCTGAGTTTTTAATAATCAACCCAAGGTAGTTGCTGTCCTGTGCTGGGCTTTATTCCAGAGTGGCCACGACAGAGCTGTCAGGAAGCACCTGGTGGCAATGACAGTGACAGTATGTATGTGACCTGTAGAGCTGGGGATGCTGACAAGCACGACAGGGCTCTCAGTTCCAATTGTTCTTTTCAAACCAAGAAATTACATCCTGCAGTGTGTGGCATAGTGTATGCAGAAGCTCACTTGTGAGCAGAATCAATGCTCCCCAAGTGATGTGAGATAAGGGAGAGCCTGGGGAAGTGGAATATCTTTATTACTTTTTTCAAGGGGAGATTATTTTTCACTTTTTCATTTCCTCTTGCATTTCCTTTCTGTATTTGAGCTTTAACATTAGATTTTATGCTGTCATTATAGCATTCAGGTGAAGACAAACATATTTCATTGGGATTGTCTCTCTTGTTTTCAGGACTGAAAGTCCCAAACAATATGGAGCAGTCACAGCCATGTACACATCTGGAGTCTTTTCATCTGCTCCAAAGAGGCACTTTCCTTTATTCCTATTCACTCTCATTACTTAATTTCCTAAAGAGGCTGCAGCTCTTCAATGCCTGAGTATGTATGTCAAAATGTCTCACTAGGCTCTTCCACTATGTGGAACAGTATATCCCCTTGCCAGAGCTGAGGAAATACATTTCCTTTATTTTAGCTCATTACTCTTTAAGAAATTGTTTTTCTTCAATTATCCTGACAACCTGGATTTTGACAGCTCCAGACTCACTGAGTGAAGCTCCTGCATCTCTGCAAACACCTTTTTTCCTTGAGACATCTCTATCATCTGTCATGTCCTTCCTAAGTCCCAAACTTTTATTTGGGACTTATGTCTACCACTGGAGGCTGGGTATCAGCACACAATCTAAACACCGATTGCGAGGTTTTAAAATACATCTGGTTTACAGGCCCCTTTCTGAAAGGTAATGTGTGGCTTTGCAGGCTCATGGCAATCTCCACAGGTGAGCTTGTACTCACCTGTCCTGTGCTAATGTAACTTCTATGGCCAAGTTTTATAAAAGGACTCATCACTTGCATTGTTTGGAACAGCATCTTAAAGGAAGCATTAGCCCTTTGCTGGTGACACTGGGTAAGATGCATTAATTTCCTGGAAACTTGAAGACAATGTTGATGCTACTCCTTTCCTAACTACTGCTCTGAACATGTATCTCATTTTCAGGTGTAATGAACCTCTCTAAGCTTTTCCTTGTCTCATCTTCCAGTATGAACATTTTTTGGCAGTTACCCATGACAGTCTGATGGGAAAGAAAAGTGTACCACTTGCTGATTATTTTTTTCCTCTTTTGTGATGAAAAAGCACCTGTTGGGTATTTATCACCTCATCTCTTCTTCAGGAAAGAGAACAGACTGGCTAGCAGCAGCTTCAGCACTAACAGGCTGTCAGGTAAGTGGGTCTCATGGTCCTTTTAGGGACACAGCAACTGTGCCTGCCTGGCTCCACAGGTGACAACAGCTGCCCTGTCCTGCTGGGATGGCTCTTTTGCAGGCTTCATCAGCTTGCCTGAGTTTGATTCTGGGTTTTGTAGCTGTTTTGTCACTGATTTAAGGCAGCCTCAAAACTGCAGGTGCGCTCTCCTGTTGACAACTCTCTTGCCTCCAGTTAACACCAGACACCAAACTGTGGGGAAAATTAATGGCACCTGCAAATTCTGTGCACTTAAATACTGAGATGCTTCATTTGCAAGTACAATGAGGTATTTCGGTGTCTGAGGCCTGTGCCTCATGTATCTGCATATCTTAAGCATGTAAACAGCTGGAATGTGCTCTGCAGACCTGCTGGGCTGGCAGGCAGGCAGGCTGGTGTGGCTGTGCACAGCGTGCTGGGGACGGCTCCTCAGCATGTCCAGCAGCATGCATGTGATACTGGTGATCCCTGCCAAAACAGCAGCCCCTGCTCTGCCCCTGTCCTCCAGTGGCTTTGGGAACAGCTCTCTATGGCTCTCTTCAGCACACCTGATTATAGCTGAGGACTCAGAAGCACCTTGAACCTCGCTCCAGGGTACCCTAGCCCAGTTCAGACCCTGTACCAGAGCCAGAAGGGGAACTTTAGGCCCAGGGGACCTGCCAGGCCCACGCTGAGTCCAGAACAGCCTTGGTGACATGAAGAGGACCCATGTGCCCTCAGCCAAGAGTGCAATTTTCCAGAGCCCATCAGGGCTGGGCTTTGGGCTGGGCTTTGCAGAAGGGCAGTGTGTGCATGGTGTGCAAGCAGTTAAATCAAAGATGTGCTTTGCACTCCCTCTCTGCTGTTTCCCTCCAGCAATTCTCAAGTCATTTTGAAAGCTCATATTTTGGTCTCAGTGTATATAGAAAACACAACAGCTCCAAACCCTCATCCCAACAGCACACAGGAAGGCCATTGCTGTGCTCTCTGTCAGCACACATGGCTTTCTGTCATGTCCTGGGGCTCGGGTCAGCAGGCAGAGCTCTCCTACAATGCTCCCAGGCTGACAGGAGCTCAGGCAACTCCAACACCCTCACAGCCCAACCAGTGGGATGTCACGCTGGGAGAATATGGGTGGAGTTTGCTCCCTGGACCTTTGTGCCCCTCAGAGACAGGCAGTGACAGCAGGAGCTTCAGCAGTGGGCTGGGGCAGGGGTGCATGGCTGGCCAAGGCAGCAGATTGCTGAAGCCTTGCCCACAGCATCCCCGAGATATTGCCCTGGGGCTGCTGGGGTGAGGCCCAGGGAGCCTTCCTGGGGAAATAGAAACATTGTTCTTAGGAAACAAAATTATATTGTAGGCACCTCAGCTGCCAGGTTGCTTTGTGGGTGGGTGGCAAGGCTCATGGTACTGGCCTGTCTCTTGGGCTCTCTGCTGCCCAGCCAGGAGCCAGAAGCCCCAGGGACACATGGAGTACAACACATGGCAAATCCTAATTTTAATTCTAACATCCTGTTGCAGGAGCAGCTGCCTGATCCCCAAGCTCCTCTGCCCTCCATCCCACAGCGGTACAGCTGAAGAAGTGCCTGCAGTTCCTCCTACATCAGAGGCTGGCTGGCTCCTGAGCAGATCAGCCCTGTGCCTGGCCAGGGATGCCAGCTGCCCTCATTTGCCTGCCCTCACCTCCTAGAAAGGGCTGAGGTTGCCACCTCCTCATACTCCAGCTGTGGGCAGTGCTGTGCAAGGCTGGCATGCACAGCTTCAGCTCGTCCCTTGCACTGCACGAGAAGGAAATGTGTTTTCAAAGCTGAGTTGCTGAGGAAACACCAGGCTGAGCATGCAGGTGGGACAGGCAGAGCTGCCGTGGGGGCGGTTGCTCCGCAGGACAGATGGACAATGTGAAGCCATTAGACAGGCAGGTGAGCTGTGGCAAATGCAAAAAAATCAAGGTTGTCAGGGAAAGCAGGAATACAGAAGGGATAAAGAACTCGGCATTAACCTCCTCTTGGGAAGAGTGTCAGGGCAATAATAACTTGCCAGGGCTTTGATTTCTGGTGAATGCCTATGATGCAAGTGATTTGTTCATTGCTGGTGGAAGATTTTGTTGGGAGTAAAGAGACCAGAGGAAGCAGCCCATGCTCATTGGCTCTCTCCAGATAAGGAATTGTTTGATAATGTGGCATCTCTGCTTTCTGAGCAAGGAGTGCTCATGGACACTGTACAGGCAATTCAGTCCAGCTGGCAGCATGCAGGGTTCTTTATTACTGTTTCTTATGATTATTGTAATTTTTGTTATTATGATTACTGTTATTTGTTATTACAGACACCTGCCAAGACACACATGCTATTTTTTCTGCCTTCCTAAACCAGTACCTATCTTGTTAGCTGTGAATCGGTGGGCACATATTTGAGCAAGCCACAGTTTCCCCTGCCTGAGTGCCAAAGTGGGGCCTTCAGAGGGGATTTCTCAGAATGAACTGAGCCAGCTGTGTTGTGGGATGTGTGTGCACATCCATAAAACAGACTGTCATTTTTTACCTGTCTTGCCCTTTTCTTCATAAGACAATGTCCAGATCACATAAAATTAAACTTCAATACATGGAGAAATGTGTTTCTCCATACACTTTTATATGCCCAAGCTTGGCTGCAGGCTGTATTCTTTTGAGTCAAGTTCTTGATACCTCCTGGGAAAGCCAGAACAAAAAGACTTCAAACTGGTGATGTTTTCAGGTGCAGAAAAGCTGACTAAGACCATTTGGCATCCTCTGTATGGACCTCTGCCCTGGAGCACCGAATGCAATTTGGGAATCAGCTGCCCAACACTATTTCTAGAGAGAGTCAGAGCCAACCCTGCTGCAACAGGTGGGCAGCCAGGGCACAGGCAGGAGCATTGCTGGCAAAGCTTTCACAGCCCCTGATTTACAATTTATTCTGTTTTTTCTGGCAGAAGAGGTAGGTGATGTCTGGACTCATTTGGTTGGCCAGGTGGAAGGAGCCAGCCACGGTGTCGGCAGTGCCTGAGGTCTGTGTGCCAGCACAGCACAGCACAGCACAGCACCCTGCTGGTTTGGCCATCAGCCCTCCCTGAACCTTTCCAGGTGCAGGTGGCACAGGCTCTGAAACACAGCAGGCACGATGGCAGGGGCACTGCGAGACCACGGAAAGCCTGGGTCGTTGATGAGGCTGTTAGCACTTTCAGTCCTTTAATGTCCAAGTCCTTACCAGAAGACATTGGCGTAATCTCAGCTCAAGTGGAAAAATGCCGATGACTGGAAATGTCATCAGCTGCCTGTGGGCCAGGCTGGCCCTAAGCTGATAAGGAGCAACACAAAATAAAAATGTCAACACAGAACTGGAGAAACATAGAGGGTGGTTGCAGCTTGTCTCCATCCTCTAGGAAGCTGGGCCCCTCTGTTACCAGTCCTTCTAGGAACTGAACTTTCCCTAAAGCCTCAGTGACCAACTCTGCTCTTCCTTACAAAAGGGAAAGATGGCCGCTCTCAATGCTGCGGAGAAGAAACTGAACTCTTGCCCCATTGACTTAAATAAAGAGGGTAAGTTAACTTCTGTTGCTTTCTTTAATTTTTTTAGGGCAAATGTCATGATGTTCTCTGCTGCAACCTTGTTTTCTTTAAGCCCTGGTAAATGGTGGGGGAAGGAGACCCAGCCAAAAGGAGGGTTGATCCACCTCCATCATCTGGAGTATGAGCTTTGAACACCAGCTGGACACTAGGTTTGGGCAGCAGCTCCTCTCACCCCATGCCAAGTGTGCTCTCAGGACTCCACAGGAACACCAAATACTGCAACCTTTGGGCAAAAGTAAAGCTAGAAATGACTATCTAGCCTTCTTTCTTTGGTGGGAGGGACGTGTTAATTCCTCATGGAGAATGGGATGCAAAAGCTCAGACCTTGTGACTTCTGGAGCAGAGCAGTGTCTGAAAATGTCACCTAGGCCTTGAATCTGTCTGCATCCCTTCTCTAAGTTTACAGAGAAAATAAAATCTATAAAGTCTAGGGGACTATACATGAACAGCCACCAGATTATAAATGACTTACTCATAAAAGCAACATGTGAACTTTTCCATGAGTGTTTTAGTGAGAAATCTTTGAGAGAAAGAGCTCAGTTCCCCGCTCCTTTCGGCAGCACGGGCTCTCTTCTCCTGTCATTACGGGCTCATCTTAGAGAGTAACCCCCCGAGCCATCTGCTGGCTCTGGTCTCCTCTGCACGGACACGGGCCCTGTGGGCAGCCGAGCGGCGGCGGGGGCTCTGGGCGAGGGCTGGCAGCCCCCGGAGGCAGCGGGGTCTCCGGGGGGCAGCGGTGTCCCCGGCAGCGCGGGGCTCTACAGACGGGCCCGGCCCGGCCCTGCCGGCCCCGCTAGATGGAGCTCGGGGCTCACGCACCGAGCGGGCCCCGCGCTGGGCCCGCCGTGCCCGGCCGTGCCGGCCCCGCAGCCCGAGGGGCCCCGCCGGTGCCAGCCCCGCAGCCCGCGGGGCCCCGCCGGTGGCAGCCCCAGAGCCCGCCGTGCCCCGCCGGTGGCAGCCCCAGAGCCCGCCGTGCCCCGCCGGTGGCAGCCCCAGAGCCCGCTGTGCCCCCCGTCGGTGGCAGCCCCAGAGCCCGCTGTGCCCCCCGTCGGTGGCAGCCCCAGAGCCCGCCGTGCCCCGCCGGTGGCAGCCCCAGAGCCCACGGGGCCCCGCCGGTGGCAGCCCCAGAGCCCGCCGTGCCCCCCGCCGGTGGCAGCCCCAGAGCCCGCCGTGCCCCCCGCGGCCCGGCCGGAGCCGGGGCTGCGCCCTGCGGTCTCCGGCTGAAGCCGGACAGTCCCAGCGCTGGCGAGCTGGAAATGTCAGTGTGGGGCTCGGGGTAGGCAGCCACGGGGGCGTGGGCAGAAGACGGGTGTTGGGACAGCAGGGGGAAGGATGCGGTGCTGAAGGTCAGCGTGACAAATGTCATGCTCGCTGTCAGGCACCGCCACGTGCCTTTGAAGCGCTGTGGCAGTGATGGCTTTAAGGAGAAATGCGTCGGCGCAGGGAAAGGTGGCCTGGCAGGCACCGAGCTCCTGATGTGCAGATGTAGGAGAGAAAAAAAAAAGCTTTGCTGAAACGCTTGCTTTTTGAATGGATAATTTAATCACTGACACTAAGTCCTTCCAATTATTTCTTTCCATGGGTACTTCCTATTTATTAATTTACTTCATATAAATCCATCAAGCAGTTGCCACACAGCAAGTAAACAAAAGCACCCCAGAGTTTTGCTGGGAAGGCATAAAAGTAATCGAAGAGGTTAATTATCACCGTTAATTAATTGCTTAACAGATTTGGCTGTGCACAGCATCTCCCGGTGCCCTCGGGAAGCCAGGGCCATGTGGCTGGGGTGATGGCAGCAGCAGGGGCACCAGGCAGGGTGCCACTGGCAGGGCACTCATGAAGGGATGGGGTGGTCGGGTATCAGCGTCTCCAGTCTGGGACAAGGAGGTTTTGTAGAAGCCTCAGGACACCAAGGGTGTGTCCATCAGCAGATTTCCTTACCTTCCAGAGTGATTTGCTTAATCAGCTTTGGCTTCCTGCTCAATTAAGCAGCTCCTTTGGTGGGGCAATGGGAATGGAGCGGTTGCCAAGGGTTGCCTTGGGAGAGAAGAAGGTTCAGAGGTTGGAAAACTCTCTCTGAAGGGAGCCATGAAGGAAGTTTAAACTAATTTAGCATAACAAAGGAAAGGTTAAGAGGTGACTGGATCATCATCTCTAAGTACTTATTTAGAAATAAGCCTTCTGGGAGCAGAGTGCCTTTAATTTGGAGGACAAAAGCATAACAATATACAATGCCTGAAAGATGAAGACAGATGAAAACGGGGTGTCTCCCTTGTTAATGCTTAATATTCCCTACTAATGTTTTTGGAATGATGGAAGAATTTCAATCTTTCAGTATCTTCAAATCCAGACTGAAGATCTCTCTAAGAGATAAGCCTGGGGTCAGGCAGAAATTATGGACTTGTGTTTCTGTGGCCTATGTCTTACAGGAGTTCACATGAAATGATTTTATCTGATACTTTAGCCTTCAGATCTATACATCTCCCTGCAATAACTAACACTGCCACAAATGTGGTAATTCCATCTGGTTGTTTGCAGACAATAACGTGTCACATTTTGTGTCTGCCTCTCCCCAAATTGTGGTTCTGATGTACATCCAGGGCCTCTGTGCCATTGCAGACTGCAAAGCCCCCTGTGAGCCCCCTTTCCCTCAAATGGATTTCAGTGATGCAGTATTTTGTTGTGCTGGTTTTCTGTCCAGGGATGGCTGAAAACTTGTTGCTGCATAGTGTGGTTAAAACATGTTTTGTAGTCCAGGCTCTGTGGTCCAGTCTACTGAGGACTACTGAGGTATGCAGTATCCCATCATCTGCACAGGCCATGTGACTTTATTTCTGCTGAGCTCTGGCTACTCTGAAAAGTGACTGTCGCTGAAATAGTGGGAACAAATACCCACTTTTACAGAAAATGTTACAGTTTGGGAGAAGGAGTTCTCTTCCCCCAAAAAAGTTCAGGTTTCTGCTGCTTAAGTCTGAATTTGCCTGATGAGGACATGAAAAAGCTCTCGGCTTCCAAATCCACCTGATTTAAGACAGCTGGCTGCATGGTTTGAATTTCTTCTCCTCGGAGTCCTTGAGTTGCTCAGCTGAGCGTTGTGTTAATGCTGGGCTTTGAATTTGCTATTGCTCCCTGAGTGGCTACGCTCTGCTGCCCAACCGTGCGGTAGTTCCTCGGCTGATGTAAATCAGTTTAGCTCCACTGCCTTTGCTCCTCTGTCACATCCCCCAGCTTACAGCACAGCCTGGCGCCCCAAGGCAGCCACCGCAGCAACCTCACTTGCCCCCAGGGGCCGTGCAAAGGAAGGTGAGGTTTAGCTGGAGCTCCACTTAAAGCCCAGTTGGCTGAGGCAGAATTTCGGTGGAGCGGTGCTGTTGTAATCTTGGTCCCAGGGCCAGGGCTGGACGCTCCCCTCTCCCACTCTTTGGAACAGGCGGGTGAAGTGTTGCTCTCTGTCAGCCCCCTCGGTGCTGTGAGCAATACAAAAGAAGGCAGCGTCCCTGCACTAGGACCTTGACTTCAGCAGGCTTCCTGGTGGATTCAAACTTCCAGCATGACTCAGGGTATTGCAGTGAATCTTTAAGATAACATCTTTTGCTTGCCAGCATGTAGGCTGGCTGCCAAAGGTGGGGGAGGAGATCTGTTATGAGTCTTTTGTATGTGCTCATAGTAAATAGATACATGCCAAATTGATTACACTTGCCTTTCTATTTCTCCGCTAGGAATTGAAGGAAAGGAAGAAGTAGTCCCCTGTGGTCTGCCCCAAACCACTGCCTCACACACTTGGTTTCTCAGGTGCCTGTAGCTGCTCACTGCTGCTGCTGCAGCCAGCACACACCCCAGAAACAACGGCATTGGGATCCAGATTTTGCAGCATGGGTTGAGATCTCTGACCTGCTGGGCAGGATGCTCTCCCACTCCATGTTGGGATGCTCCCCCACTCCCCAGTGTGCTGCCAGGTGAGAGAGTGCTGGTGTCCCTGCTGACAGGTGAGGGGAACCAGGATGCACAAGGCCAAGTGACTGGTGGTGCTGGTGGCTGGGGTCCGAGCTGCCCATGGCAGGGACACCCTACCTGGCTCAACCCCCATTCTGCAGAGCTGAGCAGCATGCTGGGCCAGCTCAGCCCCACCTCATGCCCTTGGTCCTTGCCTGCTTGCAAAACCCCAGGACAGCGTCAGTTTTTGATCTAGTCTCTCACTGCCAAATCATTAATTTTTCAGTTTAAATGCTTAATACAATGGCCCTGTTTTGAAGTCTGCCAGCTGAGCTGCCTCTGAGCTGCTTAGGACTATCATTTCCAACTGTTCTCTGGCAAGATGATTTCTCAAATGATTTAAAAAAAATAATCAAAGTTCTAACCACATCTGTGGCTGCCTATATCTCTGGGAGCAGGGAAGATTAGCTCAGAGGCCATCAGGTGCTTTCTGAAATGGAAGTCTTCTCCTGCAGACAACACAGCTCCTGGCGGTGGAAAGACCAGCCGCTAATGTGTCTCTTGCTGAGATTTCTGGCACCAGTGTTTTGTGTGTGAGTGAAAAGAGCAGCCTAAAACCACCTGATTTAGGCTGCTATGATAAATAAACTGTGGGTTCTCTTCACACACACCATCAGCTGTGCTGATGCATTGGCAGGCTGACCTGGTAGGAGATCTATAGTGTTAGTCAGTGGTTTACTTAAATGCTTCTCTATTCCTATTAGTTCTTCCTTAGACTGCAGTATTGGTCCTTCACCCTTCCCTAGCACAGCTGGCAGAGGAGGCAGCAACAGAGCACATTTGGAGCCTTCTCTGTGGCATACCAATGAGGTTCTACTTGTGTACTGCAGCTGAAGCTCTGTTCCCATCATCTCTAGGAAAAGTTGATTAGGTCCAGTGGATTGCTGACTTCTTTTATGAAGAAGCTGTAAAAAGTTTTTTTCTTCTGCTAGTGCTTTTCTCCAGGGAGTTGTTGGCAGAGAGAGAGAGGCGAGTGTCTCAGCAATAATACATTTCAAAGTTATTATGCCAGCAGAAAAGAAATACAAGGGTTTGAACTTGGTAATATATATTTTTTTATGACAGGACAGAACTCTAAAGGGGCCCTCCTGCTGTGCAGACCTCCCTGGGTTTGCAGGGCTCCTGGCTGGCTGCACTGCAGGGTGACAGCGGCTGCAACTGGAATCCCATTTCAGGCTGAATCCTGGGGGAGCCTTCTGCCACTGAGCTGGCTCCCATGCTGGCTGGGGAAGATGGGGATTTGGATGGAACTTGTCTGTCCCTTGGGCATGTCCCTTCTTCTGGCTGTGGACAGACAGGGGCCCTTCTACCTACACCTACCAGTCAGGCACCTACCAGTGCCACCGAGCCCGAACCTTTGTGCTGCTGTGCTAATGGTAGTGCTTTCACATAGGAAATGAGTGTTTTGTCATCTGAGACCTCTTCTTCTTGTAATGATTAACCTTTTGCTAATGATTTGATATAATATTGGGCGACACTGAGTGCTGCGATATTGATGTTTAATGTGTTTCAAAGCAAGGGCTCAGGAAGCAATAAAGATTTACTTCAGCTAATGTGTGAGGGCTGGGTTCTCCCTGGGCCCTGCACTCACTGATGGCCTGATATGTTTGCCGTGGTGTGGCAGCATCGTCTAACAGAAGCTGAATTTCTGGCTAATAATTTAATGAAGGCTTTGCTGTATTTCCAATTACTGGAAAAAGCCATGATTCTATTCTGATATGTGTTATAAAATCAGCCCTTCGTACTGGAAGGAGCCAGGGGAGAGCACTTCCTATCTCTCTTTTGGCTCTGACCAGTCCTACAACAAAGCCTGCCTGCCCCATAACAGCATGTTGGGCCATACAGAGGTGCTGCCCATGACTCTGGGAGCCAGCTCCTAAATGGAGGAGAGTAGCAGAGGCAGAGCACCTTACTGGGGCACCCACCCAGCCCCAGGACCCTCCATGCCCCACACATGGCTGAGGTAGATGGAGCTGGCACAGGCTGACACCACAAATAAGATGGCGTGGGAGGAAAACTTGGAAGGACAAATTACTGTGAGTATTGATTCCCCTAACTGCTTGCAGAGGGATTTCATTTAGCAACACTGCCAATGACATTATGTGCAGCATCTTGTCCATGGCTGGTTCAGTGGCATTAAGAGAATTACTTTGGCCTAATGAATAGGAATAAGAATATTTCAACCTTCTCCCTGGAAAGTAATGGTGGATCATCAAATGTGCAGCCAAGTTCAGGTCTAGTCACTTGCCAAGTGAATGCAAATGACAGGTTGTTTTATTTAATGGATGCCATGGTGTGTTGGCCAAAACTGTTGTCTCTTTTCTTTGTAGATTGGTTTTCCCCCGTCTCTTCTAAATCAGACTTTGTCTCTGCTCCTGATTGGCTTTTATTTTCCAAGCAGAAGACATTTTTGCTGACTCTTGCACTGAAATCTGTCTATAGATTGCACCAAAACTCCTCTATCAGCTGTATTTTATGCTGTGCTAAGGGAGGAGGCAGAAGCTGGTGTGCTGGTAGTGGTCACTGCCAGCCTGCAGTGGGCCACAGCTCCCGTCTCCCTCCAGCTCAGAAACAGTGAGACGCTCCATCGATGTCACTGCTGCTGTCCCATCACTGGGACCACGGGGACATTGTGGAGTCCCACACTGTGACATTGGGCCATTTGCTGGCATGGTGGCCTGGGAGCAGCTGGGCTGGGGTGCAGTTGGGTTTGTGCAGAGCACTTGCTCTTGCAGTGCTCCAGCACCTCAGCTGCCAGCTGCCATTCAGCCAGTGCCCCACAGCCACTCCCCTCCAAGGCCTTCCTCCTCTGGCATGGCTCGTGGAAGTGCTGCTGGCCTCAGCTGCTGTTGTTGTCAAGAGATTTGCAGGGGTGAGAGGCCAGCCCCTCATCTGCTGCAGGCTCACTCAGCCCAAGAGCGAGGTGGCTGCTCT
The DNA here is from genome assembly GCF_012460135.2 of Molothrus ater. Lineage (NCBI taxonomy): Eukaryota > Metazoa > Chordata > Aves > Passeriformes > Icteridae > Molothrus > Molothrus ater. Next base: position 12,785,117 of record NC_050484.2, read on the forward strand.
GGCTGCAGGGTCTGGGTGGTGCTAAAGCACGGCTGCATCCCCAGCAGAGAGTCCAGCCAGCCAAGGCCAGGCATCTGCAGATGGGGAGTCCCATTCCATCAGGGCCTGGATTTAGTCCTACATATACAGTGACTTTTTGAACACAGGATGTGCCTCACCACAGCTCAGAAATTAGATCAGCATGAGACAAAATACCATCACAAACTAATATTTTCAGATGGGACATAGTGTTTTACTTCATACAACAGTGAGGATTTGCAATGGCCAAGGGTGTACCTACTCTGTAGGCACATAGTTTGTGGTAATTGGGAGTGGGGCTACAGCTGTGAAAAACAGGTGAGCAGCTTTGAGGTAATGAGCCATGGAATGCTCAGGGGCACTGACCAATCACCAAAGGGAACAGAGGGCACACAGGTGCAATGCATCAACATGAGGTAGAAAAAGTTGGGCTAAAGAACAAGAAGGGCAGACACTTGAAGCCTTCTGAAGTGATGTGATGTTGCTCTCTATGGGCAGATGCCTGAAGCCTTCTGATGGGGTGTGGTGTTACTCTGTATGGGCAAATGCTTAAAGCCTTCTGAAATTGTATGGTGATACTCTGTGTATTGTGGCAGTCTCAACTGTGACATATGCTGTGACAGGTGGGCTTTTCCCCTCTTTTGTAAAAAAAACAAAACAACAAAAAACCAGAAAAGTGTTTGCAAAGTAAACTCTGACATTTCCGCTGCAGACTAGTCACCTTTCAAGCGAAATGGCTGTTACTGCTCGCTGGCAGTTAATCCTTGCATGGAGATTTTTGTTTAAAGAGCTGGAGGGAGGTGGGGTTTTTACTTATTTGTTCAGAATCAGGGTTCTATCCTAATTAATTTTTTAGTTGACAGGTTTCTGCCTTGTTTCTCCAAGTGTTTTGATGTATGAGCAGAGATGTCACACGGGATGTGTGTTTGCAAAAGAGGCTGATGGGAAAGATCAAAACTGATTTGTTTTGTTTGCAGAGAAAGAGGCTCCAGATCTGTGAAACAGAGCAGGGAGTGTCTGAAGGCCTTAGACACCAGCATTTTCAAGCTGAAAACGCGGCTGTAAGCTGATGACCGAAGCCCTGCTGACCTTGCAGAAGCCACGATTTCATGTCAGATGTCTGTCACATCCTGCTGCCTCCTCCCAACCTGCTCTGAACAAAGTAACTCAGCACAGACTTGGGGATGAGCCCAAGGGCTTCTCCATCTCCAAGACTGAGCACAGCAGGGGCTGCTGAGCAATTTAGGAATGATCTGGGCTGGGAGAAATGCTAAACAGGTCTCTGACCGTTTGCAAATAAGCTGCAAAATCGTCCTCACAATAGGGCTGCGGAGCTGCCTTCTGACTGGAACCATGCCTGGAAAATTATTTCCCAAGTGGGGACTTCAGCCATTACAAATCCCTGACTGATGTGGTCGAGGAACATGGCAAACACATGACCCATTACCATGATCTGCCAGGCTGCATCCTGCTAATGTGCTTGTTTAACCCTCTCCAGCACCACCCAGGAGCTTCTGCCTCTGAGTGTCTCCAGTGTCAGCCCTTCGTGGTGCAAACCCCCATCCCCACAGGCACAGATGGGAGCTCCCTGGAGGAGAGCCTGCCTGGCTGCTGGGAAAGCAGAGTGGAGAGCATGGGAACAGGCAGGGAGCTGGCTGCACTGCTCCCACAGAGCCTGGGAGTGAGTGCTTCCTGTGAGGGCTCATCAGGGCAGTGGTTTCAATGCTGTGGAGGGTGGGAGAGGGGATTGTCACCTCTTTCCTGACGCCTGACTTCTTCTAAAAACTGTCAGTCTCTCTGGTTCTCTTTCGTCTGCCTGGTTTGCTTGCAGCCTTTGTCCTTCATGGCAAGCTGTTGCCAGGGTGGATGGCTGTGGTGTGGGGTCTATGATGGGATGGATGGAGGTAGGATGATAGTCCTATTTGGTCTCCATAGCAAAAGCTTAAAGCATAGCTTTATGGGCATGGTGTCATGCTTTTGGGGACCCTTAAGGGTATGGGCACCATGTGAGGAGCTCCCTGTCCCACCTTGAATTTTGCTAAGCATGTGCACCTACATAGGCAGACAGTGAGCTGCTATTGTCCTTCACAAGCTGTTCTAACTTGTCTCTAGCAGGGCTCCAAGAGCACAGTTTGCCTGGAATGATTGTCATCCACAGCAGCATTGTGGCTGGGCCTGAAGTTGGAGCCAGCTGAGGTGCTTGGCTGACATGCACAGATGTGGAGCTGGGTGCTCTTGCCTTTCCAAGGAGCTGTGGCACTGTGTCCTGATGTTAGCATAGGCTGGCATTATGCTTGGTGAATTCAGAGGATGTTTTTACACAGTGGTGGTTGGGAAGGACTGAAGAAGGTTTCTTCATCTTTTTAAACAATAGGTAACAGCAAAATCCATCCCCTGCCTCTTTTAAAGACGGCTTCTTTTCCTGATCGGTAGATAGATATAATGAGATTCTCAAACTCGTAAATCTGCTGCGACTTTATTGCCTGCATCTGTTGGAGATGATGTGAAGAGAACTTCATACAGAGAGGACTCTTGAAAGGTTACAAAGGGAACCAGCAGTCTTCAGAAAATCTTCATCTAGAGAAAACAGCCAAGAAAATCCATGTAGAAGAAAGCACTTGAGCTGGATGAATAGGTGTCAGGGATGAATGCAAGTGACACTGGCAATGGGGCATCTTGTTGTGAAAGCAAGCTGAAGCTAGTCCCCCATGTGGGGCAGCTCTGGTGCAGGAGCCAGCCTTTGGCTTCTGTGCCCAGCCCCCAGCCCAGCAAGGGGCTGGCCAGCACCCCTACCCTCACACCTGACACCCCTGTGCTGACAAGGGGGGCACGAGTGGGGCAGAGTGGAAATGTGTTGTGGCTTTTTTATTTGTGCTCTGGTGAATGTTGCCCCCATTTCAGCCTCTGCTCTGAGGCACTGATGAGAGGCATCCCTGTCACTTAGACCCTTCTCCAGGCTGCTGGGTCTGCCACAGTGGACAGCCCGATGGGTGGGGTGATGGCACACCATGGCCTCACCACATCCCAATGCTGCTCCACCCTCCCTCTGGGCTCTCACAGGGTCACCCATGGGGCCAGGGATGTGGGAAGGGAAAGGGGTGCAGGAAATGGCCACAGGCATTAACTGCATAGTTAAGCTGGTTGGTAGATCAATGGGCATCTGCTCAGCACCCAGGAGAGCTGGGGGCAGCTCTGTTTTGTTGAGGAGCCCTGGTCCAAGGACTGGCAAACACTGGAAAGATTCCAGTAGCTCCTGTGCAGGGTGGCTATTTCCCAGCTGGTACAGCTTGCTCAGTGTGGCCGTGGCCAAGAGAGTGGAAGGAAAATGAGATGTCCCAGCCTGTGCCTTGCCCCAGGACCAGTGGTCAGGGAGCTGTGGTTGCCAGGCAGGGGACTGCAAATAGTGAGAATGGGCTGGAGATGGTACCAGATGGTGCAGCCTGCTCCCAGAGCACAAGCTGTCGTGCAAGGTCACGTCTGTAGTGTGATGCAATGATGTCCTCATGATGCCATAATGCATGCTGGCAGCTATTTTAGTGGCAGCCAGTTAGACTTAAACCTTCATCTTCCCATTGCAAGGGGCAAGATATGTTTGCTGGTTTTCCTGCCTCAGGTAGCCTCTACTCCTGCACCCTTGCTGAAACAGGAAAGCAATCCTGAAAGCAGAGCTGCAAGTGGGGAGAGAGCAGATGACATCTTTAAGCTGTGATCATTGAAGAATATTAACTGCTCTTGGGCTTTCTGACTGCCAAAAAGTGATGCTTGAGCAATGTGGCGCCAGGAATCCTGAAGTCACTTTTGTAGCCTTGGAAAATGCAGCTGCTTTGGGATTTCAGCCCAAGACGGCTGTTATTATCCACTGTGCAGAATGAAGCTTCTGTTGGGAGCTTTTACAAAGGCCATCAGTCTTCCCAAATAGTGGTTGTTTTTATCACCTGGCAGTAATGATACTCTCTGGTCCCTTTAATATCTGAGTGTGTTCCCAAAGTGAGACCAGGAAGCTCATTTAGGGCTTGCCCCCTCCAAGGGAAACAGCTTACAATTTTCTGCCAGGTAGCCCTACCGTTGTGAGAATGGGCACAACTCACCTAATAAAAACCTTGCTGACAGACACGACCTCCTGGAGGTTTATCTGAGTCGTTTGTTGCGGAGCAGAGCAACATATATCAGGGCTGAAATAGGTGCCAAGCAGCAATCCTAATGCACGCCGTGGCTGCTGTAATTGATTCGCAGGCAGGACAAATACCCGGTGGAGAGTGCGAGGGGCCCTGCCTACTCTCCCAGCTAAAATGTTATAACACTGTGTGAAATCGTATTGCTGAAGCCTGTGGCTAAAATCCATCTTGCGGGCTGGCTGGCTGTAAAGCTGCATCATCCAAAATATCCCCATCCCTGAACACGCTGGCTGGGGCACTTGGGCTCCAGTTCAGAAGGAAACATATTAAAAAATGGATCAAAAGTTATGACTCTTGCCAATAATGTGTGTGCAGCATTGCGTGTGCCTTGGCTTCCATTTTTTACCTATGCTGTTTTATTGTTCCTCCAGGTAAATGTTGAATGAAAAGAGGAAGCCACTTAAAACCATGGGGAGTTGTGAATTTTAGCCATGGCCAACGTTGATGGGGATGGCTTGGTGTGGTAGTGTGGTGGTGGCTCTAGGAACATCCCAAATTCCTCACACTAGGAAACAGCCTTAAATTTTGTTGATCGTCTGGCATCTACTATGTACATGTGGAGCTGTGGTACTGCCTTCCCATTGCTCAGCTGGGGAACTTGGTGGGAGGTGTCCCTGGAGGGGTGTGAAATGTCACTGGACACCCCTAAGCAGTCTCCCCAAAAATATAGGCTGGCTGGGGGAGCAGGCAGCAGAGACAAGCTGCCATCTCCTGCAAGCTGCTTAATTTCATCAGCTGCACAGGGCTGCTTCACAACACATCCCCCCAGCATGGGATCAGGCAGAATTAGAGATTTGATCCTTGGGAAGGGCTGGGGGAATGTCTTACAGTGCGAAACTGGAGGAGCTCAGCTTGTTTAGCTTATTAAAAAGAAGATTAAGAGGTGACTTAATTGTGCTGTGTGAGGTACCTTCATGGGGAGAGAAAGGCAGGTGTTAAAAGGCTGTTTAATCTAGAGGAGAAAGGCATCGCACGAGCCCGCGCCTGGAAGCTGAAGCCAGACAAATTCAAATTGTGAATCAAACAGACCTTTTAAAAAGGGAATGTTAATAAAGATTAAACTACCCAGGAGAGCCATGCATTCCTTTGCCTTTGATATATTTGGATGCAGACAGGACACGTTTCTGCCCTGTACACTTGAGCCAAGCAGGAGTTACCAGGCTTGGTACGGAGTAATTGAATGCCAGACGAGGCCCTGCATCAGGGAAGGTCAGGTGAGATGATCTAATGGTCTCTGCTGGCCATCAGTGCTCCCATGCCTGGAGGCTGTGATTTGTGTGCTTGTGTCCAGGCAGCTGGCAGGGACACGGCTCTACCAAGAAAAATCAGTGGAGAAACACGAGGAACGTGGCACGGTGTCAGAAGGGACAAGAAGACAAGTGAAGACTGATGTGTATGTGCAGAGTTAGAATACTAGAAAGGAAAGGCTTTCAGCCAGAAAAAGGCTTTTCATGAAAAAAACCCATATTATTTCTGGACAGTAGCAGACATGTAAATTTTTTGTGCTTAGCTACCCCTAATTTTCCTCACAATTCATTCAAAATAAAACCACCCCTTAAGTTTTATGTTGACCAGGAAATCAAGGATTTGATATCAAAGCTTTATTTGGGGAAAGACAAAGACAAGTCACATCCCAATTTTATGTAAGTACATGAAACGATGTACAGTGAACGATACCTGAAAACCTCAGAGAGGCCCAGGAGTGGCTCAGGAACCACTGCTCACTTGGAAATGCTGGAAAATGTTGTGAATTAATTTTTCTCTTTTATTTTTATGAGCCACTCCTCAGGGCTGGCAGTTGAGTATGGATGCAGAGAGGAGCTGCTGTGGGGTATCCTTCATAATTTTTAATAATACTGAGATTCAGAAGAGCTTATCTCCTACTCTGTGCCCTGAGACCCTGTCCTGGCCCTGGGGATGGCCTGCCCAGAACAGGATTCTGAGATGCAGCACAGAAGTGTGGAGGGATGCACTGAGTCTCAGCTGCTCCCAGGCGGAGTGATGGGCTCCTGCAGCAAAGGATGGAGCCCAAGAGAGGATCTTGCTGAGAAGTTGTTGTTCAAGGTGCTTTTCATAATATTTAAAAAATGTGTTTGCTTCCTCTTGCAAATGTTCAAACATCTTTAAAGTGTCTGTGGTGCCAAGCTGCTTCTCGCCCTGTTTTAAGAGAAATAAGCTTTCTTTAAAGAAAAGGAGCCACAAAAAGCGCAGCGAGCCCAAAGTTAACAGCGAGCAGACCGAAACTAAATTAACACCAGCAAGATTTCAGCTGCCCCTCCGAAATATTGTGTCTCACGGCAAAGGGCCTGCGAAAAGATGGGAGAACAGATTGCTTTAGCGCATCTTCATGGTGTCTCTGCGGCACAGATGAAGCTCAGGCTGGGTCCCCTTCCCCTTGCCAAGCCTGCAGTGGGGACTCACAGCCCCCAAAAGTGGACACTGGGAGGCAGAGGCTCTGCAGTGCCATGAACACCCATGGGTCCAGCACCACAAGGGGATGCAACTTGGGACGCTGCAGCCAGAGAGTTTAGAGAAGTGTCACCTGCAAAACCAGAGCATGAGCCCAAAAAAGAAGCAGTGGAGAGAAGGCAAGGGACAGGGAAGGAGAGCCTGGCCCTTCTGCACTGCCATAAATTGGAGGCAAGAGAATGGGAGCGTTGGTCGTTGGCCATGGTGTCACAGCTCCGTGTGGATTACATTGGCCAGCTTCAGTGATGAAAATAGGCAGCCAGCAGTGAGTTCCTCTTTGTAACAGAAAATAGTCAAAACAGCTTGAAAACTATTCATAATGAGAGCTCTGAGAACAGCCAATGCTACACACACAGAGTGAATACTGTCATTAAGCACTCTTTGGATGACAGTCCCAGCAGTTCATTATCCCCCATCACTGCTTGGGGAGGGCGGTGGTGGAGAGAGAGGGGTGAGCTTTTTTTTAAATGATCCTTTTTTTTTCTTTTTTCTAAATTAATCTCCACTGTAAAGCAGAACACCAAAGGAGCAGTACAAAGGCAGCATCCTGCCTTGCCAGTGACCTCTGAGGCTGGAGCGTGGGGCTCTTGCAAAAATCAGTGCCACCAAAACACAATCCCAGCCTTGATTTTATTTAATTTGCTAATGGATTGTATTTATCTTTCTTTTTTTTTTCTTTTCTTTTTTTTTAACGATATAGTTTCTGGTTGTATCTTCTTCCTCTGAAAGTGCAAACAAAAGTTTACTTGTAAGACCCTAGATAACATTTCTGACTCAGCTATTAGGCAGTGTGTCCAGCAGCTGTGAGCTCCAGCCTCACCACCCATTCACCATGAATGATGCAGCAGCTGCTGGAAGCCTCCTTCTCCATGTGAGGATATTCACCTGCAGGTTGTGACTTCTTTGTGGATGCAGGTGGGTGTCCTGGGCTGTGTCTCTGAAGCCTCTCCATGAGGGGACTGTGGGGTAGGGGAACAGCCAGGAGGAACAGGTCTCCCTGCCCTTGTCCTGCAGTGGGCCAAATCCCGTAGTTCCCTGTGCTTAGGGAAGAGGTGCAGGATGCCAGGCTGGGTATGGGCAAAGGACTGGCAGCTCTGTCCATGTTTGCAGGCCAAGCCAAAGTGTATCCTGCCTGGGCTAAATGGGGATGCCAGCTGGAGGTGGTTTATAATTAGTTCATAATTAGCAGCTGGTTTGAAGAAGTGTTTGTTTCTGTCAGGACAGTGTTACAATGCACATTGGGTCTCCTAACCAGAGGTTTTTAGGATGTGAATATCCCTGTATGCCCAGAGGAGAACTCTGTGCCCTTGCCTGGTCAGAGGAGCCCAGAACCCTATTACTGCCATCCAAATTCATCAGGGCATCCCTTGGCATCAGGAGGAACACTTGCTAAAACTTGTGCTAATATTTCCCCAGCCTGCAAAGTCACCTGGGCAGCTGTGATGAGTCACTGTGGCTGTGTGTGGCTCCCTGCACATCATCAGCATTATCCTTCCTTCATCTCCAGTATCTGAGAAAGCATCAAATCTTATTCCCAAGTCAGAATCTCTTCAATTCCAGCAACATTGCTGTGTTCACAACCTTGTCCTCATCCTGAGGCTGAGAACTTCAGGCAGAGGTGTTAATTTTTTAAGTCATTGAGCAATGTCCTGTTTGTGACACTGGATATCCAGAAATACAAGATACAGCAGCCCTTCCCATCCTCCCAAATCACCCACCAAACCCTCCACCATTCCAGCCAGCTTCACTGTCCTCCTCAGCCCTTGAAATAGATCCTGATTTAGCGCTGCTCAGCTGCAGGTCCCATTACAGCCCCCTGCTCCTGCGCTGTGGTCTGGCATTGTTGCATGGCAGGGACTGCAGATCACTCTTGGAATGGTTTTATCCCAGAGCAGAACACTGCTTGTTCCCAAGCGTGGCACTGCTCTGTTTTAATGAGCTTTAGACATGGCACTGTCAGCAGAGCCCTGGCTGTTTGATGATGGCCACTGGGGATAATTAATCCAGTGTGTGCCCAGAGCCCCATGCCTGCCTGTGGCCCTGGCTGGGGCAATGCCAACAGCATGGATGGGCTGTGGCTGAGATGTGAAACTGCCTTAAAGGGGCCTCTTACCCATCTCTTCCTCTTAAATTGAGGCTAACATTGTTTCTAAGCTCAGAGTCTAACTTCTTCCTTTGGAAAAAAAGAAAAAAATACTATTTTTGAAAAACAATTCCAAGTGGGACTCTGTGACTCACTCCATAATGCTACCAGGCCCAGATTAGGATGCTCCTTGCTGATACCCATGTGTCTATACCTGGCCTCCACAGAGCTGGTGAGGACAAGGGTGGGGCTCCTCATCCCAGGGAAGTGGGCTAATGTGCTTTGTACCATCCCCTTTCCTGAATCCCCAAGGCACACAGCTCCATGGGGAAGGGTTAACTGTGCTGCTGCCTTTGCCTTTGGCCACTTCAGCATGTTTCCTCCATGTTTGTCCCAGCTCTCTGGAGTGTGCTGCTGCTGCAGCTGGAAGAAACTGCTTGAATGGCACTGAGTACTTGTGTACTTGAAGTTCAGCAAAGCAAGAGTTACTGAGATGGCTTTCCCTTTCCAGGAAGAAAGCCAGAACTGGAACTGGCTTTTTCTTCCTCCTTCTTTCCTCTAAACCAAAACAAACAGAAGTTTTTAGCTGCTTCAGCTGCTTCAGGTAATCACTGCCTGTGTGTCAGAAAGAGCCATGGAAAACTCTCTTTGCTTCATAAAACTGAGGTGGCACATTCATCACTCTCCTGGACACAACTGGCCTGACACGTGTTGGCAGGGAAGTGGCACCTTCCTGGCACTGGGATTTTGCTGCAGTGGCAGCAGTGGGCAGTGGTAACAGGACAGCCTGGGGCAGGAAGTGGCACAGCTTCCCTGCCTATCCCCATCCTCATCCCTGCCCAGGCTGGGAGGCCTCAGATGTGCTTTTGGCACAGGGTGTTTAGGCAGGGTCAGCACCACCTGGGAAAGCACCCCCAGAAGGCTCCAGGCCAGGCTCCCATCACCCCCTGTGTGGGTGCAGGGAGGGATGTGGGGAGCACAGGGATGGGTGCCACATCTCCTTGGCTGAAGCAGTGTGTGTCACCCATAGGGAGTGCCAGGCCTGGTTTTCTATGTGTTTGCAGAATGTCTCCTCATCCAACAAAATAAATAAATGGATAAATAAGAATTGCCGGGCGAGATGTGGTGGCAGGGTGCCAGTCCCAGCACAGCCAATTCATTTTCAGTTCTCATTAATTTGGACTGACCTTTGCTCACATTTCCACCATGAGCACGTTCAAAACAAGGCAGACATTTAACTCTGTTTTGGGCAACGTTACTCTAATGTGGCTTTTTTTTTGCATAGCTCTCTCTTTTATGGTAAGCAAATGTACTGCCAACTTTTCTCTTGCTATGTACACCAGCGAAGGGAACCAGATGCTTTGTGTTTTCCTCCGAAATGTATCTGAATGTTGTTTTTTGTTTAGTGTTTCGGAGGGAGGGCTGGCTTACAGACAGCATTTCATAAATCCAGTCCTCAGTGCACACTGTTTCCCAACTTACAGCGGGTCCTGGCTGTGGATCCTGGCTGGATTTGCGGTCTCTCCTCACACAGTGTGGCAGCAGCCCCTGAGGCGCTGAGGGGCTGATTCCCAGCTGTCCCACTCTCAGTGGGGCATGGCTGCCTCGGGGGGAGACCCCCCTGGAGGGGTCCCCAGTGAGGTGTGATGAAGGGTGTGGGGCTGGGCAGGCTCATCCCGCTGGCTGGCTTCTTGCACAATAGACCATCCACAGCCTGGCCCCATGCAATGACCATGGCTCTCGAGATCAGCCTGGAGACACATCCCAGGGGAAAAAATCTCCAGTTCAGGAATGGGGTTTGCTGCTTGTGGGGGGCAGGATGTGAGGATTAGCCTGGTGAGTGCTGCTCTGCCTCTGGAAATGGAGGGGTTTCACTCCCAGAGACCCTGGGGCCATATGGGGCTGCCTGTGCCCACCCCTCTTTGCCGGGGGCTCAGAGCTGCTGTTCTGCGTGGAGTGCAGGGCTGCTCCTCCTCCTCCTCCTCCTGTCTGATAAGACCTGAGCTGTTCAAGCCATCCCAAGAAATTCTTGCTGTGAAAGAAAATCATGCAGTATTGGGCAAGATTGTCAAAAATACCTATGCCACCAGGGCATTTCTGGCCATTCTAAATAATTTCTCTCCTCTACCTCCATCAGTACTTCTGCTGCTATTTTTATAATCACTCTTCTGCTTTCAACTCCTTATCTTTTTTAGCTTTCCCTCTCCTTTTCACACTTCATGCCCTAAAATCTTTTCATCACCTTTTTTTTTTTTTTTTTTTGGGGGGGGGTCTGATTGGGCTTTATTTCTTCTCCTCCACCAGATTTATGTGAGTTGTCAAGTCCAGCAGCCGTTTGTCTCTGCCTGATGACAGACTTGTGTCCCACCCCCCTCCGAAATCAGATTCATGGCTCTTCTTTAAGGCCCTTTAATATTTTAATGCTTTGACTATAAATTCCATTTTCTCTAAGCTTCAATCCTTCTGCGGGCCTTCCCGCGGAGGTTCGGGGCGCCCCCCCGCTCCCGGCCGTGATTTGCGGTGTGTCACAGGCGGCGTTTGCCAGGGCTTTGCTCCGCGCACGGGAGAGGAGGGCAGGGGAGGGGAGCGGAGCAGGAATTCGCTTTTCCTTAAGCTCAAACGATTCTTCAAACCTTGACAGGAATTGACTTTTTTTTTTTTTTTCTTTCAAGACATGATTTGTTGTGGGCTTGTTGTGCTTTTTATTAAAATGCTCTCGTGGAGTGCTTAGAAAGGTTGGCTTTGCACAGCCTCAGCTTCCTTCTTTAATAAATGCAGCCTCGGCTTACAGTTTTTCCCTCTGATGTGTCAGCTGGGGGACTCACTCTCCATCTCAAATGCACCCAGACTACTTAAATCATCCTTATTTCTCTCAGAGGGAAGAGAGACTTTTGCTCTCCAAAACTTTTCACACCCTAAGTTAATAAAACTTCTCTGCTGAAAGGGATGGATGTGACACTCTGCTCAGGATTTCATGGCCGAGTGCTGGATTATTGCTGTGGTGTAAAAGGCTCCCCAGCCTTGGTAAGCGCATTGAATGTCTTCTTAAAATATGAGGTTGAAATGCATTTGGCAACGGCTGTGTTGCTCAACACAGCCCATCACCGAGGTGTCCTGTGCCTCTGCTGAAGCCACTCTGCTTCCAGAGCTGCACAGAGAGCTGGGCTGGGAGCCAGGGCAGAGCTACTCTGTGTAAACCCCAGAGACCAGGAGGGCAAAAACACTGCTAGAAATTTGGGCAGTTTTTGTAGAGAAATCAAGTCTGTTATTAAGCATGAGATTGGCAGCTGATCCAAAGGGTGACAAAGCAGCCCTGCACTGTGCCAGGAGGGACCTGATAGGAAATTATCAGCAACATCTGGGACAGCTATTTCCTCCAGGTTTGTAAACATTTAACCAAGGAAATGTTAGCAAAATCTATTGCAGCAAAGAGTCGTGAGCCACCAGCATGGGCTGGCTCACCCTGCAGCCCTCCAGCCACTGCTGCAGCACAGGGAAGCAGAGCTGTATTTCTTCCCTTGATTTTTGGCACCCGGGCCGAGGCGGGGGCAGAGCTGCTGAGTGTTTAATGCAGTGCTTTCCATTTTGGATATTAGTAGTGCAACTGAGTTATGACACAGGAGCTGAGAGAGGAGTCATTCCCTCTCAACACATTCAGGATTAGTTATTTTCCCATTAAACTGCTTTAGACACGGTGAGTTTGTTGCCTCAAATGGGTCACTGCATGTAACAGGAGTTGATAGGAAAGCCTAGTCCTACCTGATCAGTGTGAGTGACAACATGGACCTATTGAATTCAATGCAAATTTTGCTACAGATGCTTACAGACCAAAACTCAGTGTCACCCTCTGTATTTACACCACAGGGCTCTGCTGAGCGGCCACAGTAAGGCTGAAAGGACACAGCAGTGGTGGCACTGGCTGCAGTCAGGTTCCCAGTGCTCAGCTCACCAGGAGTCAGCACCTGGGGGTTCACCAATACCTCTTGTGGCCAGGTGGGTTTGTCCATTTGGGGTGTAAAGGGGGAAGAAGTGAACTATTATTTCAGTGCAGCTATTGAACAGAGCCATCCAACTTTCATGGGAAGGGGCCACTGAAGCTTCCCAATGGAGAGAATGTGACTTTATGGGTGTTTGTCATCAGGGTTCAGGGGGCCTGGTAATTATGGAGGCAATGGACAGGCTCCCTGTGGTCCCTTCAGGGAGGAGGTGGAGCACCAGCCTCCCTGAGTTAGCCTGTCAAAGTCATTGTCCACAGCAAAGCTGGCACCAGGCTTTGCTCAGTCCTGTAGGATGGCTGGTGATAGTGCCAGGCTCCAGGAGACAGAGGCGTTCTTCGGAGAGACAGAAGAGAGTGAGGCAACGGGAGGCTCTACTTGCACCTGCCTGCAATTAATTAATTACGAATCCACTCATTAGCTCGGCCCCATGGCTCCCCTTACTGCCAAGCCCCCAGCTGTCCAGAGAGCAAGTAATTATTTGAAAAGATTTCCCATTAAATCCAAAAGAAAAGGAATATTTGAAAGAAGAAGGGGCAAGAGAAACAGCAAGGGTGCACACACGATTGCAATCAGCTGTAGAGGATGTGCAGGAGTGGCTGGATCCCCATCTTGGAGCAGCCCAAGAATGATGAAATAGATTTCATTAGCCTGAATCAGCCCCTGATTACTCTTGTGCCATGTGAAACACCCCCCATGGCTCCCCACAGTCTGACCTCTGCTTGCAGTGGGTACCTTTGTGTGCATGGCCAATGCACCGGGGCACTCCAGGTCCCACCCCATCCTGCCGGCTCCGCAGCAGCCCCGTCCATGTGCAATCCCGGCTTGTGCAGGAAAAAAAACGCCTGAAGATTTAAATTTCCTGAAGTGGGTACCTGCCTCCCCTTGGTGCCCAGGCAGCAGCTTCAGCCCAGCTCACAGGCTTCTAACCTCAGCCAGAGCACACATCTGCTTTGTGGGCCGTGTTTCTATTGCCTGCTCTCTGCTGCCTGCGTTAGCTCCCTCTCACTGCAGTGATTTACAGGCGGTGTTACGGCAGGACAGCTCTGACACTGATTGAGTCGCTTATCTGCCGTCTCCGTCCTGCTCCCTGACAGCCTCTCCCCCAGGTATCAATCTGCACATCAGTTCTTTATTCCTAGGTGAGAGGAGAGCTGTCAAGGTTGCAGCTACACTGTCATCTTCATCTAAGCTGCCAGCCACCCTTCATCACTTAAAGACCCTCTTTAACACAAACGCTTTGGGAGGGGGTCACCGTGTTGGAGATGGCAGCAAAATTTCATTTGCTCTCAAGGTGCTCAGAGCTTGATGGATTGGCTCTTATTTGTCAGGGTGCCCATAAATAAACAAGAGTTTCCAGGCTGTAGGTTCAGCCCCACAGCTTCTCCTTTCTGCAGCCCTGCAGTGGCTCCTGGCTGCCTGCTACAGGGTACCAGGACCCCTGTGAGACACGAGGCTTCCCTAGGCCTGGGTTGCCACCAGGGCAGTGTGACAGAGCAGAGGTAGGGTGGCAAAGACAAGTATGTGGAGCAAGATTTGGCGTTGGGATTTGCCAGGAGTCCTCACTGTCTTTGTGATGAACAGGGCTGAAGCTGAACTGCAGAACACCACCCCATCCCATCACTGCCCACTTTAGCAGGTTCGTAGAATCAGGACAGGGACATGCTGGGATAACAGCACCTGTACCCTGAGGTAGAGAAACTGTGACAGGCTGGCCCCCACCAGTGCACTTTAGTTCTAAGTAATTTTTCTAAATTATTTTTAGCCTAAAACTGCACTGGTAAGAGTGATCCTCTCTGGGATCACTGGCAGCATTAGGCCGTGGCACAGGGTGATAGGAAAGGACCTGTATCCACTTTGGGGTTTGCTCTCAGATGCTGCTTTTGGGCCAGAGCAGCTTCCAGCCATCCCCAGCTCTGACAGGAGATGCTGTGTGTGTGCAATGGATCTGTGTTAAAACCCCATGTAACCTTGGTGTGCCACACAGCCTGGGGTAATCCAAAGGGACAAGCTGTGCACAGCAAAGGAGAGCAGTGGGCATGGTCCTGCGTGTCTCAAGTTGCACCTCATTCTGCTGGGGCCTCTGCTACCCACAGCCCTCTTCAGTTTGGTTTCCTTGTTGCTGCTCTTTCATGAATAAACAAGCCACTGAAACATAATCTCTACCATAATGTTTATTAAATAGTAATTTTAAAAGGTTTTTATACAAATCATATAAACACAGTTTTATTTTTTGTTTTGTTTTGTTTGTTACACCAAAGAATCACAGTAAAAGCTCTTTAAGTCCGTAAGTCCTGGCTCAGCCAGTAAATGGTCAAATACCTTGAACTGCAAACCTTGGAGAATTTCCATTTCTGCATATAATTTCTTAATGGTTTAATTCCCATGCTCACCTCCAGCACCTTCCCACAAAATGAAGTCACCCAGAACTACAGCCTGCCCATTAGCAACATGTCCTGCCGTGGGAAGCGTGTGGAGGCAACAGCCCATTTAAGCACAGGCATTAATGCCGATTTTCTTTTTATTTTCTGAAGTTCACAGAGGGAATTGCAATCAGCAAACCTAATCTATTTGCAGAGGAGGATGCAATGAATTGAATGCACCAATGACCTTTCCCCCCCTCCCTGTTGAAGTTACAATCAAACACAGTTTTCCATAGAACAGTAAAGCACCCGGCAGAGGTAAGTGAGGTATTGGCTGTGCAGCATGATCGGCCTTCTCTCGCCTGGCGAGCTCACACGTGGGCCCTGCCCCAGCTGCCAGGGGCCAGCGGGACACATGGGCTGGGCCCGTGCCACCTTAGTGCCAAGGTCAGCAGTACTCCCCTGCCCCAGATCAAGAGATACATTAACACGAGTCAGTCCCACAGAATAAGTCACATACACGATACATACAGAGAATTCACGTGCGTGTGCAAACACACTATTTCTGAATATATCTATATATGAACTCTTCTCTCTGTACGCCTACTAGACACCATAACATCACCTTTTTAATTATATATTTTCACCTATTGTTTGCCTAAGTTGGCTTTTCTACTGTATGGTCCTTTTCCATTCATCCTTCCCCTCTCTGGTGATTTGAAGGGAATGAAATCATTGAGCAGCAGCAATCCAGCTTTGAAATGGTCTGGTACATTTCCTCTCACTGCCTCTGTTTCTTTTGTACAGTAAAATAACACCCCTGTGGAATTTGTCTGTGAAAAACGCCAAAGGAAATAAGGTGATTCGAAAGGAGAATCAGAGACACATTTACTGCTGTTTTTGTCGGGTGCACAGTGTGAATTAGAGAAATGGAGGCTTTGTGTGCGCATCTCCGCGTGTGTACACCGACCGCAGAGGTGCCGATGACGCAGCTGCTCTGCCTGCTCCCCCAGCACATGTGCACCTTTCTCACAGCAGAGAAGGGGTTTTTTCCCTAAAATCTTATTGTCCGAGGGAGCTCTTCATGAAACAGTAGTCAAATGTTCCTATTCCCACAGTGCCAAGGAGTAGCTGTGGCACTGCTCATGTGTCCATGCTCATCTCCTCTCCAAATGTTGCTTGTGTCCCCAAACACCTGGGCTCCTGCACGATGTGTTTGTGGGCCTGGGCAAACTGGGCTTCACAACACATCACATCTTTGTCAATAGCAGTTGGTGAGGAAAATGATGCCATCCCCACCCCAAACTACTTGCCAGGTAAAATGTAAAAACCAGGACATGCCAGGTATTACCAAAGAGCCCCCTGGAAAAGCAAACCCAGTATGACAGAAAGGTTTCTAATTTATCTATGTGCAAGCTGATAGAGGTGATCCACCTGTACTGAACTGGAAATGAAGGCATTGCTTTGGGGTTCAGCATTTCAACTCTTTTTTTCTCCATTCAGTTATTTTCATAACACTCCTGTCCCACAGCACAGTGGTAAGAGGAGAGGTACCAGCTGCCACACAAAGTAGCCAGACCATTTGAAAGTAGAAGGACCAGATTTCTGCTGGGGTCTAACCAGCAGAGAGTGGTGAAGAAGAGCATTTTGTGGGGAAGGATGAAGGCCTCACTTGCTATTTGCTACAGCACTGATCATCAGCTGGAGGAAAAATACTTCTAAGGCACTTGTTCAAAGTAAAAAAAACAACCAAACAGCTCACAGATAGAACTTGGGGGTTTTGCTACTAATCAGGAGCAGCGCAGCTTTGCTCCAAAGGGGATGTGGTGGCAGCTGTTTGGTCCAGCAGTGCTGATGGCACCAGCTCACACCCCCCAGCTCCAGGGACAAGGGGAGCATCAGGAAGGTGAGGGGGTGCCAGTGGGCACCATGGCCAGGCTTCCCAGGGCTGTGGGCATGGCTCCAGCCTCCTTCCCAGTTCATTTTCCCTTCCTGGCACTTTGGAGAGGCCTCAGCACTGTACCTCAAGCCAAACCCCAAATGAAGCCCCCTTCCCAAAGCCATTGCCTAAGCGCCACCAACCCGACAGGCTCTATCTTTCCTTTGCTGCAATTTTCTCATTATAGCAAAAATTAAATGGCAGGCTCAAGAGGGATGGGAGATTCAAATAAAGGCCTTCCTGATGAAGGCCTCTGCTGTTGCAATCAAAGATATGGATTTAATAAATGGCTCTTATTCACAAATCACTTTAAGGCTCTTCAGCTTTTCTCAAAGAGGTGCTTCTACACATAGGGTTTCCCTTCTATTTTCTTTCTTAATGATTTCAGAAAGCACTGTTGTTACTGTTGACAGTAAAGCCAGTATCCCACCTTTCCCCTGCTACCAGGAGAAGGAAAGTCGAAGGTAACAACATGCTTCCATTTTCAGGACCGCAAACTGCAGCTTCCTGTTCTTAGTGTGAAGTGCACAAATCCCTACAATGATATCTGGACGGAGTCTAAAATGGACAGGGGCTCCGTGTGTGTGTGTGTGTTATTTCTAAAGAAATCCCTCAGCCTTCTCAGCAACTTACCAGAGAAAGGAGGTGGGAAATAACAACCAACATTTAGTTTCTCACATCCAAAAGGTAAACCAGGCTCCCTTACCACATCCCAGCCACTCACATCAGCAGAATATGAAGATGAACAAACAAACAAGGGGCTCAGTCCCCCCTCGCCCAGCACAGTCTGGTTTGCAGGAAAGCCACTCGGTCCTGGTGGAGTGTGACCCAGCAGCAAGATCTGGTGGCAGGAGCAGTGCCTCTCCCCACTCCTGCTCCCCTCATTCCCTGTTATGGCATTCAGTTCCCATAGAAAATGGCAAAACAGTACAAAAGTACCCCTCTGCCAGCCCACCTCACCGGGCACAACGCCAAGGGTGATCCCCAGGCACCCATCAGGCCTCCGAGCAGCACTTCTGGTGGTTCATCTTCACCTTGTGCTTGATGCCATCATACAGTTCGAAGTTGTAGTTCTCCAGCGTGGTGGAGCTCCGCGAGGACAGCCCGGCGTACGAGCACGTGCAGTAGAGGAGCAGACCCGCGCAGATGGCCCCAAGGAGGACACCCAGGGAGCTCATTGCTATGATGGTCACCAGGATGGGATCCAGGGTGTACAGCCAGCTTTTCTCTTTGTCCAGCTTCCCGGTTCCTGGAGAGTTAGTAGAGAACAGTGTGTCGTTCCTATCCGATCCAAAGTAATCTGCAGTGGAACGGGCACTTATTATCCAGGGATCACTTTTTACTTCCCCCTCACCTTTTTACATTTCTTACTTGGAGCTGTGATGGCTTTACAAGAGTTAAAGTATATATAGGGGATTATCTCAACAGGATTCACTAACCCAGGTCTAGAAATCATGTGAAGCACCAAACTGGCAAGAAAGTTTGACACCCTGATTCACTTTTAGACATCAGACTATTGACATAGTGTACAAGCATTCTAACCCACCAAAACTCTGGACCTTCCAGTGCCACTAGGTTCAAATCAATCTGTCACAGGTCTCAGACTTAATTTTCTTGATTTACAAGTCAAAATGCCATGCAAGCAGCAATTAATGCTTAAAAGATCAGTTTCACTTGTCCTAACACAAATACAATACATTGACTTCGCAAGGTTGCTGGCTGTTGGAAAACAGGAAAAGAAAACCAATGCCTTTGAATGCTAAGCCATCACTTCAATGTATGTTCTCAAGTGTGTTCTAGCTCCTAACAGCACTAAAGTTGAGATTTGTGAGTAATCTGAGCATCTGATACTGAAACACAGGCTGTCATAGATGAATTGTCCACATGCACATGGACAATGTCCATGTCCATTTGCATACCAACCTGGATCGTCGTTGTCTTCAAAGTCTTGCTCAGAGCTTGGGAATTCATCCTCCATTCTCGGGAAGTTCACTAGAACAACAAAATGGGAAGCACTGTTTGTTAAAAGAGGCCTTCTGGCAGCATCATTGTCACTGCTCACTGGACTGTGAGACCAGCCAGAAGAAAGTAATTGTTAAACTACTACAAGGCTCTTCCTTGTGGAAGGAGTAGGAACTCATTATCTTCCCTTGGCCAAAGTCAATGAAGACTCTTGCACACTTGAGAGAAGAGGATCTTCACACTATGTCACATTTCATAACCACCAGGTCACCAGCTTTTAAGAAGAAAAGAGAGTGAGCAAAAAGCAAAGAAATCAGACACCTTGAATAGCACTAAAATATTGTCATTGGTGCCTCCATAATGGCCATAATTCACTATTAACATGCTCATGGGTATTACCCTTACACCTTTGAGTAGGATCTTAGTGCCTGTCATTACTTGCTGCTAATGCTGGATCCATTTAGCACACACTCTACTTTTCATATTTTCCCATATGTCTGACTGGATATAGAGCTTCAATGACCCAGTTCCTCTTTGGGTTTCAGATAAATTCACAGTAATTTGAGGAATTTATGTGTCTTCATTATATGTTTTAATACAAAAGCTGGTTGAAAGGGAGAGAGAGGCAAATGGTCATATCTAGGCCCTTATGTTAACATTTCCCTGATCCAAATTCCTTTTAGTGGTGACATCTCTTTCTATTGTTCAGCACAGACCAAGGACTAGCAACCAAATGCACATATTATAATCTGAGCAGAAGTAAGTTATTTTCCTGTGCAGTCTTCCTATAATTTTCTCTGCGTACAGTTACCATGGCTCTTTTCCACTTTTCCAAAAGAAAATGTCTTTTCATTTCAATCTGTGAAGAGTTTTCAAAGCTGACTGTAACTTGGGGTACTCAACTGAGAAGGTGTCTTGAAATGATCAGGAATGCAAAAAATCAGGGACTAGAAAGCGCTAGAAGTCACACCTTGGAAGTAGTTGTGATTGGAACCAAGATTACTTTATGCCTTGTGCCAAAATGGCAAGAAGAGTTTAAAGAGGTTACTTACAAATAACCAAAACTAAAGACTGTAACTTGTACCTAAAAAGCCACATGCAAAGAAATTACTCAAAACCTTATAAAAGAACATTTCTGCATATTTGCATGGATATTTAGGACTTGAAAAGGCCTCCTGAATTGTCAAATACACTTTTTTGCTATCCCAGACAATGTGTCAGGCAATGCATGCCAGGGACATGTCAAGGTTCACTTCCAGAGCAGGTCTCTGCTGAAATCCATGCTGGCCCAACACCACCTGACCTCTGCTGGGATAATGACACCTTCTCATTCCTCAGGCAGAATTGTATCTGCACCCAAAGAATGAAGGGATTTTTTTGAATTTGCAAGTGAACCTGGCAACAGGAAGGCTCACAGCCCAACACCTGCCCCTCCTGCCGATGAGTTCTGCATCGAGTGAGTCAGTTAAGCTGACTCAAGGCTGCTGGTACCTTGTCGAAGAAACACAGGTGCACACTGCTTTCTGTAAATCCTCACTTTAGCGGTGAGTTCACATGATTTCTCAACAGTTCTCGAACTGACAGGCCCAGATGGCAACATCTTAGGGCTGGGAGAACTGCCTGAGGGCCTCTTGCAAACATTTAGATCCAAACATGTGGAAAAATAACTTGCAAAGCATTTCACACGTGGAGACGTCTGAGCTGCTAGTCACCCACTGGAAGACAAGCAGTGAGATTTGCCATCCGGGTCACCCACACAACCCTACAGAAACTGTTTGTTGCTCAAAACTGTATGAGCAAAGGTCAAAATTAGATGACAGTCTGCCCAAGGAGTCCATGTGTGGAGAAAGGCTCTTGGAAGTCATTTGACATTCCATATTGTAGCTGCTCTAAATTTTGTGTGAGAACAAGCTAGCAATTTGATCCTTTTGTAATTTCCCAGGGTAGCCTTGAGGGAAAAGCCAGAAATAAAAAAGTATTGGTTAATCAACACTTTCAAAAGAACACCAGTTCTTCCAGCCTGAAAGGAAGGAGCACTGGGAAAACTTGAAAAGAGAGAACATTTATACAAAAAGCCCAGCCTAGAATCTGTTTACTCTTCTAGTGATTTGCTCAATTCCCCATGCTAATACAACTCTTTAGTCCTGCTTAAATGATATCTTCCTACTTGCCTACTTTCCTTCCTCCTCAGGCCCTCATTCTTCTGTTCCCCACATGCCATTTCACTGCTATTTGATTGTATGTTATCATGCAGGGCTCTACACCCTCCGGAAAGCTTTAGAAAAATGTAATTCGACGTTTCTTTTTCCATACTGGGGCTTCTCGAGTCATTAACTGAATCAGCTCAGGCTGTGTGGGAGTCTGTGGGAATTGAAGCTGGTGGTCTCAGTTCAGTTCCTAGTGGAGATGATTTAGAATATAGCCTGTCACAGAATCTAGCCTGCTGTTTGTCATCAGTTAGCCTCCTTTGGGACAAGTCCCAGCAATACATTGACAACTGGAGCAGGCCACAGAAGGCAACTCCCTTAGAAAGTGGTCCCCAGAAAAGCCCTGCAAGCTGGTGGGCAGAATGGGAGAAACATACATCAATCTGTGTTGTGGAAAGCTGCTTCCTTAAAGGGCAGATTTCAGGCACAACTTACCTTGCATTTTAAAAGGGAAAAGTATTCTGGAGAAAGGTAGTCAAGAAAGTTAGGGGGAAACTGTAATTAAATATGAGGAATGATTTCTCCTGAGTGAAAGGCCATTTTTAAAGCCCATGTGCCAAATGATAGCTGTGAGCACATAGCCAGTCCTGGCCAAAAGATGATATTAGCAATGATTTTGGAAACAGCCAGATGCCAAGAAAGGCTGTTATCTGTTGGATCTGAGAGCACTGCCAGCTAAAAGGCTAATTTATGGGACCTGGAAAAAGAAAGATAAAATTCTAATCAGACAAGGGCTGATTTAATACCATGTTTGTATGAACTCACATGGAGGGAGAGCAGGAGAGAATTAGTATTTATATAGAGATTAAAGAATTTCAGTGTACATCTGTTTTAAAATAGTAGCAGGAGTGGGAGGGATTGTGCCAGGGTGGATGACAGGGGCAGGAGAGCAGACAAGGTTCTCTGGTGTCCCACACAGACATATACACATGCCCATGGCAGGAAAGCTCTCCAAACCTGCCCAAGGCAGCTCACCTCTCCAAAGCTGAGCTCACCATGTCTCATGGCACGTACTTCCCACCACACAGGTGCTCAATGCCAGCCCTCCTGCACGGGCTTACCAGCAGCAGCACCACCTCTGGCACAGACCCCCAGGCCAAGCCAAGAACTATTGCTTTGGAGAGAACACCCAGCCCTGATTGCTGGAACCCGGACACATTCTTCCAAGGCAAATGACAACTGTCAAGAAAAAAAATTGCTGTTTCTTTCCAGCCTGACTTTGTCTGGTTTATGTCCAGGCACCAGGTGCTGCCTCCTGCCAGGTCACTGAGGGGAGCTCAATCACCCTGGGGCAGAGCTCTATCACCTGGCATCTCTCTCTGCACACAGGCATTTGCAGATTATCTGTGGTGTCTCTTGGAGTCTTTCTGGCTGAACAAAATGAGCCTCTCAGCAGGAGGTGCCTTTCCCAAACAATATATCAAACTTGCAGTAATTTCCAGATCTTTTTATTGCCTGCCTAGAGCCACTCTGGCACAGGATAGCCTGGCCTGGAGAGCACGCAGGATGCACTCCCACCATCCCTGTGCTCCTGCTCCCCACTTTCTGTAGGGGTCCACAAGCTCTGGGGCTGAAAGCCATGCACCAGGGGATGGGTGCTTTGTGAGCTCTGCTCCTTACAGTCTTTCATTCCCACTAATATCTGTGGCTGTGCCTGATGGGACAAAAAAAGCAGAGTGTGTAGGAGGAAGAAAAACAAATTGCTGGTTTTGGGGAAATAAGCAGCACATGGTTGTTTCCCCACTGTGGAAAGGACTCGAGGGCAGCCAGCTACACGCTCACCCCTCTCTCCTGCTGCTACAACATCCCTCTTGGCCAGTGCTATGCTGCCCAGTGAAGGGAGCGTAGGAGGTACACTGCTGCTCTGCTGCCAAACAAGTGCCCGTGAGGGTCTGAAACATTAAATGCAGCCAAAGCTAGGAAAACGGGGTCAGAAATTGACATTTCCCAGTCTTGGCATAACGAGGCAGAGCCCCGGCTCTGCTCTCATCCTTGCTTTTCTCTCTTTGCTCATTCCCAGTCCTTTTCTCTCCACAGCAATAGTGTGACTCCAACACACATCACTTTGTTTTGACACGGCGGAGCAGCCGCCGTGGCCTCGCCTTGACACCGCTCTGCTTGGCGCAGCGCAGCGCTGCTCCTCTGGCTGGGAGCCCCGGGGCTGGGGGCACCTCCCACCCTCGGCAAATGGAGAGGCACTGCTCACAGCAGCAGCACAGGCTCCAAGCAGAAACACTCCCTCTCAATCCCCCATTGCTCTATTTCCAGCTGAAAATCCACCTCACTTCTCTCTTTCCCACTCCTCCAGAAACACAGGACTACTTTAGTTTACAGAAGGGATAAATCCCTGCCAAATTTCAAATTAAAACAGTGCTTTGGCTACAGTTGAGCATCAAAGAAAGCAAACAAGCTGCCACTCCCTGGCTTGGCCTCCCTCTGCAGTGCAGGAACTGCTGGACCTTATTCTCAGATTGCCTTGGGGCTGCCCTGGTGGCAGCCAACTGTGCACACCTCAGACCACCACAAAACCATTGTCAAACTGAGGGGCATGGATGATCTCTTGCAATCCTTGGGCTTCCCATATGAAGATAAGGTGGGAAAGTATGGCTGGGCAGCTGAAGACCCCCCCACCAAAAGCACCTGGAGACCTGAAGCCAGGCTGGGTGTTTGGTGTGGAGGTGGCCATGAGCAGGCAGCTATTTCCAGCCGTGGTGCTGCCCTCCAACATGTGGCACCTGGCCCTGCTGAACGCACAGCAGGTGGCCAAGGTGGCTACCCAAAATGAGTACCCTGCCAACCCTCCCTGCAGCAGACACATCCCCCATTGCAGCCTGACCCCTTCTCCAGCCCTGCTTTTGCACCTCCCCTCAGCAGCGGCACTGGGCCAAGGAAACAGTGGTGGTGGCATGTGTGTGTACAGCATGACTGTGGCATTACACAGTGTAATCCTCTCCTCTCCCCCTCTCAGCTCTGGAGAACCCAGGTAAGGAGCTGCCATGCAGGTTCTGCACTCTGTGCTGAGCTCACCTACCCCAAACCGAGCGGCTCCTCGGCGAAGGGCGGCACTGGCCCCCGCTGCCACGGAGCTGGGGGAGAAGCTGGCAGCCCTGTGGCATCCTGGTATGTTTATCACCCTCCCCGTTGTTGCTGTTTGTTTTTACAGTGCAGTGGCTAACAACACGATGCCTCAAACTGGCAGTCACGCCTGCAGTTTCTGCTCAGAGCCGCCAAAGCCTCTGATGGAGGAGCTGTGGCAGAAAGCCAAGCGGCTGTCCAAGCTCGCCTCGGGGCCTCGCCTGCTGTCTGCACGCCTCACTCTGCCCCTGACACGGGCTAGGTGGGCGCTGGCCCTGGTAAAGTCAGCAGGTTTTCACAGGGTTTCTAGAGGGACAAAAATCCAAACACAGCCCCACACACAGCCTGGTTTCTACCTTGTTCCCTTGCACGTGGCACCAGAGGCGTTTCCACCAGGCCAGGAAAAGCCAACTTCACCCCCACAGCCCGGGGACAAGCAGCTCTGGGCACCCTGTGCCAAGTGCCATCCTGCAGGTGCCTGCCCTGGCAGGAGGCTGACCCAACTGCGGCTGGTGACTGAGCTCTGCAGCCTGCTCCTGCCCGATCAGCCATCTCAGGCACGCTGACATTGCCAAGGCACAGCAGCGCCTTTCCCACGGCACCCTTTGCTTTGCCAGGTCAGTGCTCCCTCTCTCACATCACTGTTAGGCACTGGCTTTGCCCCAGTGCTTACAGAGAGCGCCCATGGACCCCCTTCTGCTCCTTCAGCACAACACCAACTGCAGAGATAAGATAAAAAGATTGACACCATCACAGCACATACCACTAGGGAGCCACGCCCAAAGCCTCCCCGTGGCACACAGGACACAATGCTGTTCCCTGAAAAACAGAGCCCCCACTGCTCCCCCAAAAAGTTTTCCTCTTTTTTTTTTAAGTAGACACATAAATGCCTAAAGTTACTGGCAGAAGAGTTTGCATCAAAATCACACTAAGCTGTATTTATTTCCTTAAACAAAGCATGCTAATTTTAGCTGCTTTCTTCCCTAGGATGTGCTGCAGCCTGAGCAGCACCCAACTCTCCGGCCAATCTGTCTGTGGCGCACGTACGGAATAATTAATCCTGAACAATTTCTCCCTTTTCGTCTGTTTACTTAACAGAATTTTTTTCTTCCTTGTTGGGAAGCCATCAGTCACTCTCTCTCCCTCCCTGTTTTTCACATGTGCATATTTGTTTTGAATTTTGCTTGAACAGTCGCTGAAGTGTACAAAATGCAAATTACAAGTGTAATTTGCTTTGCTGTACAATTACAGGGAAAAAAAGCCCTCTCCCAAAAAAGCAGCATGGGTACTCAGCTTTGCTTGTGTTTGAATAGCCAGTGTGAGGGATCACATTTGAATTATTTTTTTGTTGATGGCCTGAATTCCTAGTAAAGTCAGGAAGTTTTGTTGCAAAGCTGAGCTTTATGCCAGGGTAAAGAATATGAGAGAAGGAAAATAAAGAGGGAAGGAAAAACCTCTCAAACTTGCAGCAAAATATATTTCACATGAAATGTGATGCTGCTGACTCTGCTGAAGGGGTGAAGGGTGCACATAGGGAAGATGGAAAGCAGACCTGCTGCAGCAGAAGTCCCTGTAGTAACAAGTTGGGAGGACTCAGGTGGAGGGAAAGCAGGGACCTACACCTGTCCAAACACTCGCACAGGTCCCCTGCACAGTCTGACACGCAGAAACAGGGACTGCAGAGAAGAGGAAAGGAAAGCATTGCTGCTTTCATTATTAATTTTGCTAATGGCTTACCCATTTTTTGCTGAGCTCAGGGAGGGAGCATGTGGCTCAGCTGAGCTGGCAGCCAGGCCAGCCCCAGGGGCCCTGGAAAGTCGGATGTCCTGTCTCCAGGGGCCCCAGCTGGAGAATTTCTGTGTAATCACACTGAGCAATTTAGCACTTAGGCAATGCTGGTGAAATCCCCAAACAATCCCAAGAGTCAGTCCAGCCTCCCCAAACTCCCATAAGGCCTGGTACAAATGTAATGGATCTAAAAGCTGCTGTTAATACCCAATCCTGAGTGCAGCGAGGCAGGGAGCCCACAGCATCTGGGCTGCTGGGAGCTGGGTCTGCACGCAGCAGGAACTGGAGCTCCACTTGGCTAAAAGGAATAGTCCTGATGCTCCAAAGAGTTTTGGAACTCTCCTTTGCTTCAACCCACAGCGTTGTCATTAGCAAAGAAAGAAGAAGAAAGAAAAACCCCAGATATTTGTATAAAAATATCATCATTTTATTACATTCCACACAATACATCTTCAAAGAATTTCAAATTTCCACAAGATATTTTTCACACACAGGCAACTGGGCATTGCTGGGGATGTCAGGGCTCAAGGAGCAGGGGAGAACTGGGAGTAAAAATCGAAGTGACCTTCTGTTTTGTCTTTGGTGATTTTGGTTTAAAAGACAGGGTGCCACATTCTCCTCTCTGACACACCAATGCACACTTGCTAAGTCTGTGGGGGTGAACCTGGTCAAAGTGAAATCGTCTGAACTAGGGAGACTGAGCTGACTTTGGAAACGGGACAATATCATCTGCTGACATGGCTTGGGCTGCCTTGAAAGTAAGCACATGCCAGTATTTCACATCTGTTTTAATTTGCAGCTGACCAAGGGGGATAGGAATCCACATCCCAAACCAGATGCACTGCAACACCAGTGCTGTGTGATGAGGAGGCTCACACTGAAAGCACTCTTACCCTGGAAACTCCTCTCCAGGGACCTTTCAATGGCACTGCCTTCCAGGTGGCAGGAGCTCCCTGGGTCTGTTCTGGCCCTGTGGGACAGGCATGTCCCTGCTGCTCTCCAAAACCTTGTGGGAGCCAGGCCCAGGTGCCATGAGCACCCACCATACCTAATGTGCTCACCATGGCACATCACCCTGGGCTTTTCTGCACTCCTTGCTTGTTTCAGACACTTGCTGCTGCAGCTGAGAGGATCCCACTGAAATCTGCTGTGAAACCAGCACGGGGAACTGAAACTGGCTGCACGAAATTAAGGCAAGGATGGGGATAGAGTGACACCCCCATTGACAGAGATCCCCTTGGGACAGGGCTATGCTGCAACAGAGGCCAATACCACTTCAGCACAGTTTGTATTTTTACTTTTTTTCCCAGACCAAAAGGCAGCTCAAGACTGCAGGGAAGTTAACAGAGCTGCTCATCTTGATTCATTTTATGCAATATTAATGGGCAAAGGAGGGATGGGCACTAGCAAGTTTAGAAGGGGGGAGGGAATCTGATCAGTCATCACAGATGGACACAAACAAGATGGAGAACCTTGCTCACTGGAGGTACTTTTTTTGCCTGCAAACAGATTAGGGTTAAAAATTCAAACCACTTTTGCATGTCATCATTCAGTAATTTATATAAGGCATTTCCACTACAATACACTGGGCCATTCAACAGTCAGAGGCATGTGGAGGCTCCTCCTTGCCTCCCCAGTTAAAGCAGCAGCAATAGCTGGGCCCCCCAGGTGCACTGGCTGGGCTTGGCTTGCTAGATGTTACTGGTGCTCTAAGAAGCAGAACATTAGCAAACGCAAAACTGACATTCTAGAAAGTCAACGGGCAATTTTTATGATTCAGCAGCTATGGATTGGGCAGAAGGAAAAAAATCAAACCCAGAAAAGGGAACTATACTTCTCCCTTGAACATTTCTAGCAGAAAGACAAGGAGGAGCCCTCTGCCCCTTCCCTGTGTAAAAGCAAAACCATCAGCACCCAAAGTGAGGATACTTATTAAATAAATAAACCTTCAATTCTCAAGAAACTACAGTATTTAGCATCCACTAAGACCTGCTGAAGTCTACGTGTTACCCTAAGGCTGGCTTTAACAGATACAAACAAAACATTCATTATGAGCTTCTCTGATATAAGGCAACTTTAAATAGATTCACTTGCAGGTGGGGGAAGAGGAGGGCTTCCCCTCCCTCTTCCAAACAATGGCTGTGTTTTCATGTTGGCTGCAGAAAGAATAAAATGGAGAGATCTCTTGCTTTTTGAATGTCTATGGACCTCTCTGGATTCTTCTAGCCACCTGAGGCGGACATTCCTACTGTCCAGCCTGGCCTTTTCTCAATTTGCACCCAAGACATTAACACTATCAAACAAGAAACCCAGCCAAAGCTAGATAAGGCAACAAAAAAGCATTGCTCTCTTCCCCAGGTAAACAAATCAGGGCATTCACCATAAACACGTCCCAGACCTTCCAGAGAGGAGGTGGGAAGGAGGGAAAATTAACAACAACAAAAACAAAAATAAAAGCATTCCCTGTGCAAGTAGAAGCAACAACAAGCAAATTAAAAAGGGGCTGTTTCTAAATATACATTCAGTCAGTCAGACACACACAGTCCCATGCACACTCACACACACAGGTTTAGCACATGCACACGAGCCTCACACACAAGCTTCCAGGCTCACCATCAGGTTCCCTTGCAGGTTGCCTACGGGGAGGAGAAAAAAATCCCAAAACCCAAAGAAGCCGACCAACAACAAAAAAAAACCAACTCCCCAAACAAACACAACAAAACAAAATAAACCCCCACCTGACACCCCAAGTATCTTTGAAAAGTAATAGAAAGGGAGCGTTCACTTTTGAAGTGAAGGGGCGGTGTGTCTCTTCTGGCGATCCAAGATGCAGCATTAGTTTAGAGTTTGTAAAAGATCTGGGGAGGGCTGGGGGACAGAGAAGGGATGGAGATATCTAAGAGTTCACACGTATGCTAAGTAAGGAAAAAAGTGCAAAACTGAGGCAACGTATTTGAAGTCTTAGTTTCTGTCTGTCTGTCTGTCTGTTTTGTGTTTTGTTTGCTTTCTCGTTCCTGTTCGGCTCTCAGCAGCGCAAGCTGGGGTCTTGCTCTAGTTTTATGGTTAGGGTGGGCTCCACGGCCACAGGGGCCCCGTTGGCATAGTGGGAGGTTTTGTAGGTGATGGAGTGATCACTCTTCTTGGCCGCATAGCGGAACCGGTGGTAGTGGAGCACAAGGGCCAGCGCGACGGAGACCAGCACCACAACAGCACCTCCGGCGGCAATAACGTAATACCAGTAGGCTGGGATGGGCTGCACTGACACCGTGTCCACTGTGGGCTCGGTCCCTGGCAGGAGGGTTGCCCCTGGGAAGGAGACACAGAACAGGGTTGCTAGGTGGGAGGCATGCAGACGCACAAAAAGAAACACACATGCTTTCAAGAGTACAGCACGGAGCAACACGAGGTCCCACGGCCGCCTCCAGATACAGGGCGTGCTCCTAGGGGAGGGCACAGACTGGCATTTGCTGAGCCCACATTTTCAAGGGCCTTTCCCTTCCCTTTTAATTAATCAGGCTGCCTGGAACGCAATACAAATTCCATATGCACTATTATTACTGTTATTTTTGGCATCAATGAATGTTTTTTCCCTTTCTTTATTTTGGCCATCTCCAGATCAGCCACCTGATTTTGTCTCCACATGGCAGATGTTGTCAAGTAGTGACAGAACACATCACGTTCGTAATTGGAAGTAAAGCATAATCTCAGATGGCTGAGGAAGTTACCACAGGAGACTGGGAAAGAGATTACAGGGAGAAGCATTTGTCATTCTTACTGCAAAGACAGAGAAGAAGTTCTCTGTCTGAAAGTGCTCTGCACACAGGTCTAGTCTCACTAGGTGCCCCATTCACAGACCTACACAGATTTCCTTACTATTTCTTGAAGCAAGAAGGGATGGTAATAATTATTAACAGGGCATGGGCTGCAAAATTCAACTCAATATTCAGACAAGAAACTTATGCTCTCTGCAGCTTCAGCAAGCCAGGACTATGGATTCATGCTGATAAAGCACCACACCTCGGGAGGGCTGGAGAAGCACCAGGCTCCCTTGAACTCATGGGCAGGCAGTGCCCAGACTCAGCCCAGCCACGGCCAGCCCTTCCTGCTCTTGCAGCTGCGGCGTGTTGCAGGGCAGGGCTGCCGGGCTGCTGTCCCTGGCCGGGTCACTCGGGGACATCCTGCCCACATCTGTGGCTCAGGGGGCCCACACAGCCTGCATGCACCGCAGCGCCCACGGCAGGACCGCTCTGCACTGCTGCTGCTGCTCCCACCTCCCCGGCAGCGCTCCCAGGGGAGAGCTGCAAATAACTAGGGAGGGAGGTATTTTTGCACCATGTTTATTTACTGGTTACTTCAAGGGGGCTGCAGTGCCCAGGGAAATTCTCAGGAGGGTTTGCTCTGCTGCTGGACACATTGACCCCCTTCCTGTGCTCACCCTCTCCTCCTGCCCCTGGCTGGCTAGTGGGGGCAGCTCCCTGACTCGGTGCTGGCCTGCAGAACTTTGGGGGCTCCTGGGTTTGGTGTCCGCACAGTGTTGAGCTCTGTGCTAACCAAACTCCA
Source organism: Molothrus ater (assembly GCF_012460135.2). Classification (NCBI taxonomy): domain Eukaryota; kingdom Metazoa; phylum Chordata; class Aves; order Passeriformes; family Icteridae; genus Molothrus; species Molothrus ater. Next base: position 12,815,751 of record NC_050484.2, read on the forward strand.
GCTCGGTTTCCTGAGCAGGCTTGGAGGACACCAAGGGGAAAACACAAAACAGTGCAGGATGCGCTCAGCTTTGCCAGCAGCAAGGGCATCTTGCAGCACAGCCTCTGCCCTCCCCTACAAACACTGCCTAACAGCAGAGTCACTGGCTGGAAATTTGGGATGGCGACGGCTTTGCTGCTAGTGGCACAGGAGATGAGGCAAAATGATGGTTCCTCTGCCACTCACAGGGCTTTTCTCCTCTCCCTATTCCTGAAAAACTGGGCACAGGGACTAAAACCAAGAATGAACAGTGCACCCAGATGAATAGCTACAACAACAACAAAAAAAAAACACCTCAAAAGCTAGGAAAAATACACACAAGCAAGACAAATCCTGCTTTTATAGAGCAGGAGGCTGGGAACCACCCACATATTTGTCATTGTAGGCAAGGAACTCGGATGTCTCAGGAGAAGCCTAACTGGAGATATGCTGCTCTCAACCTGTCTCACCCCAGCTGCCCCTCACCATCAGGAGCGGGGGTGGCCCTGTCCCTCCTGCCCCCCAACAGTGCCTGCAGAAGGGGCATACAGGCTGGGCTGTGTGCTAAGGATGGCAAAGGTAGGGAGCAGGCAGCCCTCTGACCTCCTTCCCTAACTCCACTGGGCATGCTGGTTTGGGGACTGAAAGCAGCACATCCCTGTGCCTCCCCAGCAGCTGCTGCCCCTCACCTGTCTGCATGGGGCTGGCAGTGTGGGACATCCCACGGGGGCTGCTGCCAGCTCCCTGGGAGGCTGAGCATGTTCAGTGCTGCCTTGAGCCTCACTGATAACCCCCCACTGTCTCTCTCCACAGATCCAGCTGGCTGAGCTGGCCCAGACCCGAATGTGACCCAGCACCATCCCCAATGGATCAGCAACACCTCTCCTGTGCCTGACAGCATGGGGGTGCTGGGCTGACCCCCAGGGAAATCGTGGGGCTGATTGCTGTATAGAGGCCACTTGTGTTTACACTTGGTGACAGTCTCTGCTTACATAGCACCTTGTTTCAGTGAGAGATTTACAAACAAACAGCCTCTCACACCACTGATATGCAGCAGGTCCCATGGTGGGAGCTGGGATGGGGAGAGGGGCAGGTGTCAGGGGTGACAAGAGCCCCTGAGTCTCAAGAGAGTGGGAGGAAGGCTTCCTGCTGATGGTTGTACATTGCCCAGTGGGAGGCTGAGTGTACAAAGGGTGGGTCTGGCCAGAGAGGAGCACGTGCCATAGTGCCCAGCCTGCAGCCCTTGCCCCTTCCCTGTGCATCTCTGCCTGCCTGGGGATGGAGGGAAGCAGCATGATGTACTGAAGATGATCCTGCTTGTGGGAAAGGTCCCTTGGGGAACTCAAGCTGGCTGCAGCTTCAGGACAGCCCCTGCTTGGCCCTGACCCACTCCAGATGTCCCAGCCAGGGCTTCAAGCATGAGGGTGGTGCAGAGCCCTTCCTCAACCCCTGTTTCCACACTGCATGGTCCTGCTGAGGAGATAGCAGAAGTCTGGAGAGTTCATTTAGCAACTGAAGTCATTAAGGAATCACACTCAGTTGTCTCTAAGCCCTAATGAAGCCAATTCCCAGTATTAATGATTGTTCTTCCTTACATTGCCAGACACTAAATATAGCTGCCCATCCACTCAACACACAGAGCTGATGTTATCTGCTCTGTTTTTACTGGCTCTGCTGCTCTCTGGAAGTTTTCTGTTATATTAGTGGAGAAGTTCACTGCTCAGGGAGATGGAAAAAAAAATCCATCTTCTTAACTTAATAATTTTTCCACTCCCCTTTGCCTTCTGCCACACACACACTTGCCCTTCCTCATTTATTCACTAGTGCTCTCATCTTAATAAAGAACTGCCTCCTGCTGTTGTTGTCAAGTTTGTGGCTGCTGTGTTTATGGCACAGCTTGGAACACCAGTCAGTGGAAACCTGATTTAATCCTTAGAGGGTGGATATTTTACATGGTTGTGCTGCTGGTCCTCGCACCTCCACCCTGGCCAGGTACTGCCCCATTCTCTTTCCAGTAGGGAACACTCTATAGGGACTAGTTTTGGAGTTTTGCACTGAGAATCAAAACCCAAAGAAGGAAAAGCAATAGTCATCTAGGAAAGAAAAAGGAGAAAATCCTTTCCAGAAAGCTGCCTGGAGGGCTGCCCGCCTTGCTCTGCCACTGCCGTGTCACAGCTCATATTCCTTCCCGAAATCACTGACATTAACTGCTGTGGACAAGCAACACAGCTGGACTTTTCACAGATGACACAGATGAAAGCAAGTATTACACTCATCTAATCTGAATGCCACAAAACCAGTGTCAGTCTCAACCCCATAACTGCTACCTGTCATTGCTCCAGAGAGATATCTCTATCTTGACTTTAGGATACCAGCAGGGAGAGAATCCACCAGTCCCAAAGGTAAATTCTCCCTGTGGTTTTTCTCCATGGTTTTTCTCCATGCATTATTTGGAATATATCTCTTATTTTTCACCTGGTATTTATCTAATTCCTTGTTTCCAGACACTTGTTGTACCCTTTCTTTAAGGGTGGAATGCATCAATGCTCAAAGGCAGTACAGTTGAAGCACACTTTCCTGGTCCTGTAAGGTCCCAAACTACTAGGTGAAACATACTCCACCTACACAAATTCTCTTCTTATTATTTGCTTTGTGATCCTGGAGCCTGTAAGGTGCATATTTTCAGCTTTGCTCCCAAGCCAGGAGAGGAAGGATTTGCTATTATTTTTAATGGTATCTGACTTTTTCAGTTCATCATGTAATTGCAGGAGTGGGGGCTATAGAACATCTCAGTAATTCATGCATGGTTTTTCCTCTCCAGCTCCATTTTTTTCTCCAGCCAGGGACTTCTTTCCCTCATTTTACCCTCCCCTTCTGTTGGGCATGTCTGTCTCTCCCTCATTTTAATTATCATGTAATTGCCTCCAGTCTTCATCTTCACTTCTCCATCTTTTCCCTCTGCACTTTACTTTTTCTTCCCAGGTCAGTCCATCCCTCTGTGCCATCTATACCTGCCAACCATCCAGGGGAACCTTTTCAAACTTTTGCTGCAATTGCAATTGCTCCCCTGTTACGACCATGCTAGGATGTCCTTGAGGGAGCCAGGAATGGGCAGGAGCTGCTGGAACAAGCTGGCAAGTGCCTGTAACAGCATCTGCCTGTGGTGCTCAGGGACCTCACTGTTTCTCCCCAGCCAGTGTGCCCTGGGGACTACGATGGGGAAGTGGAGGCACTCAGGCAGCAGGGCAGGGCAAAGGGGAAGACAAGCAATATGAATTAGCAGGACTTTAGGATAGACTTTAGAATAGAATGTGAGGACCCAGAGAGGGGTTCAAACTGTAACAAGTCTCAAAAGACAAGGATGGTGTTTGTAAAATAGATACCAGACCAGGCCTAGGAGAATGCAGAGCAATGGTGGAAGTCATGAATGGTTGTGAGGCTTTAACTGCCACCTGAGAATATCACAGCAGCTTTTCAGTAACACCACAAGCCTGAATATCAGATAAATAAGCCTATAAACAAGCAGAACTGAATTCCTAGTTGTTACACTATGGGTGTGACTGTAAAACATGGTGTTAGACCCTGCACTTGTCCCTCACATTGGTAACACTCCACAGGCTGAATCCCCAGGGACAGAGTCGTGCATGTCCCTTCAGTCTCAGGCGCCTGCTTTGCCATCGCTCCCAATGCACACACCCAGGAGAGACAGCTCTGCCCACATGGAAATGCAGCTGCTTCTAGGATAGAGTCCAGCCATATCTTACAGTTCACCAGCACAGTACAGACGTCATGTCCCAGTGAAAGCAAAGGGCATGTTGATTCAATTGACAAAACAACTCTCAAAATTAAGGGGAACTCCAAGTTTGCTCTTCATCACAACACAACCCCAGACATATTCCTGAAGAGGCAGGCAGGAAAACAAAATCCAAATTTCAAAAACCCATAAACCCCTCAGACTAAACTGATGTCTGCAGAAGTAGATAGTTTTTCCCACCCCAGAACAAGACAAACAGCACCCCCCCTGAAAAGAGAGAGGCAGTTCCTTGGAGTTCCTCACCTTTTCTCCTGCCCTGCAGGTTTGATCAGAGAAGTGTTGGTTTCTATTCTCCAGGCTAGTATTAAGCTGTTAAATATACCATTTTCACCTTGTTTTCCTTTTATTCACTGTCACCTTCAGAGCTTCTGATGGCAGTTTTCTCTCTCACTTATACCTCCCAACTCCCTTCCCCTTCCAAGCAGACTCACCCCACCCTCCTTTGCCAGCACTGAACATGCCACTGCCAGAGCATCTGTGAGCTAGAGAACCACCTTCCCTCACAACAATGTGAATTACTCCCACCAGATTTCACTTTTAACTGGCTACTCTTTTTTTTCCATTTAAGTCAGTTGAAAACTACTCTTTATTCTTCAGCCTTCCAGGCTTAGCTGCTCTTCAGGAGCTAAGTGCTTCTCATGATGGCAGGTTTCCTAACGCTATTCAGTCCCAAGACGGGGGACTTGCCTGCTTGCCTGTTTTCTGTCACCTAGCAGAAGTCAGAGGATGCCATCTCCTGCTGCTGTGGTGGGGGAAGTTTAGTACACACTTGCCATTTCAGTGCTCAGAACATTTGCTGTTTGTACAAGCACACACATTGCTTTCCTTTGATGTAAAAGCCCATGCCAGCAGAACAAAACCACCAAGAGAAGTGCAGTTTTACCTGGAAAGTAGGAGTTCTCACCTGGGAAAGCTGTGATGGGTTCTGCAGAGGAAAAACAAAAACTCATGTTAGAGAGGAGAGTATTACACCAAGTCCTCAGTTCACATCCTCATTGATTTGCAGTGGCTGAGTGAAGCAGGCTTCCACAGGAGCCACTCGCTGGGAACAGCACAGGGAGCCAGCCAACCTCAGCCAGGACTGTGAGAAACCTGGCTCCAGCTGGGGACCAAACAGACACAAAAAGCTTTGACTCAAACACACTTCAGAGGAAAATATGTCTGAGGTTGAGGGTCATTTATATTCAGCCTGGCTGGCCTGAGTCATCCAATGACAAAGCCTCACCTGGCCCAGTGATGAAACCCTGAAACCCCCTAAATTTCCAAAAGTGGTTTTGGTTCTGGCTCAACTCTGGCACTGTTTCTCACACGGGAACTGTGTTAATTCTGGGCAGTGATGCCCTGCTCCTCTCCATCTCACAGTGACAAGAAACAAAGGCAAGTGATAGTTTTCCTTCTTTCAAGATACTTTGAAGATGTAATCTATTACAAATTACTGGATCTGAAAAGCAATAATCGGTACTTACTACTGATTACTTTCTTGCAGAAGTAATAGACTTCTGATTATTTTTAGATTACTTCTGCATTATGCCTGTGAGTCACAGAAGCAGACTCTGGCTCTACTGAGTGCTATGAAATCATCATTTGGGTTCAAAATGCGAATGACACATTTGTCAAAGGAAAAAATTATTGTGACTTATTAGCATTCTTTCATGCTAAAAAGGAATCAGATTACTTCCAAGGATTATATTTGAAAAAACAGTAGCCTGTGCTGGAGTCAGCTATTCTCATGGCTGTGAAAGAAAGACAGCAGCATGGTATTGCTACCATTTCATTATTATTTTGGTGAAACTGGAAATGACCCCTAAGTTATGTTAAAGTTTGCAGTGGGAACCCTTTGCTGGAAATGTTTGTTTCAGAGCCATCTGAAACAAACAATCCTTATGGGTTTTAAGATCCACATTCAACTTCCTAGACAGGGTAAAATAATTTTGTATAGCAGTTAGGTGTGTTTTTTGGTCTGAAAATGCTTGAAACTTCATAATTTATTAATGCATTTGTTTTTGAAATATTAAGCTTTAGGTTCATGAGGCCCAAGATACAATAAGACTGGAGCTAGGTGAATTGCTGAGCTCCAAAGAAGTTAGATAGGAAATACTATTAGTGTTAATCATGGCTCTTGCTTCTCTTTAATGCCATAGAAGGCAAGAGATTAAAACACCACTGTCAAGCCTTAAATACAGGGAATTTGACATCTGAAGTATTAGCTCCTTTGACAGATGGGAGACCAGCAGAGTTCAAAGCATCAAAGAAACGGGGACTGATGGTGCTTAAGAGCCTCTCTGGGACACTCCTAGTCCTGTGTTTTATTATCAGTGCTGGTTTCTGCACCATCTTTACCCTCACCTGCCCACATAGGGCGGCAAGCAATGTAAGCAGCTCTTTCCAAGCATGGTTTGTCTGGTGCTTCCTCCCCTGAGAAACACCCCCTGGGACAGAGTGTTTGTCCTGCTTGGGCTGGGAGGCACTGGGATCATCCCTTGGTGGGAGTAAGGAGAGCAGCTTCACTGAATGGGGCTTTTCAAAGCCCAAAAAGGAGAGAAGCTCTTCCCTGCTTTTTTCATTGGCTTCAGGATGGGTCAGACACTTCCTAGTGAAACATGCTTCTCCCAGGACATGCACAAGAGCAGGACCTTGCTGCTCCGGGCAGCTCTCAGCACAGCTCCCACTAATTAAATACTGCTGGTCCCATGCTCAGCTGGGATACCTCTAAATACACACCCAAGCAAGACAGCAGCCAGAGCCATCCGCGTGATTGCAATTTCCTCCAGCTAGAGGAAAAGTGCAGGCAGTGGCTCCGCCTGCAAACTGCTGAAACACTTTTTTGCTCCTTTTTTTCCCCCAAGTCCTTTCTGTTTTTACCTGGCTTTTGGCCTGGTTTGGGGAATGGTGAATTCTAGGGCAAAAATTTCTTTTATTATTGTGTTAACATTGCTGTAAAACCTCTCTGCAGTTTTTTTTTTCTTATTAGAGAAGACTCCTTTTGAACTCGTTGGCCCCTCTAAGTGTGTAATACTGACTGACAGCTGGCTTCTTTTGTTCAGCACTTTCCTTTTAAATCTGATGTATGTCCTTATCACACAGAATAGTCCTCAGTAACCCTCAGCTGCTCTTTCAGCTTTGCGTGGCAGAGACATGTGCTCCCTTCTCCTCACACCAACGCAGGCAGAGCCCTGTCCCCCAGAGGCTGAGTTGCCCTCCTTTCTTTCATGGGCAATCAAAGTCCCAGCTGAGATCCAGAAGCTCCTGCTAACACGGCCAGGGGAGGTGTGGCCCACTGACAGCTCGCAAGGCAAGGTGCCCCCTCCCTGCCTCCCTGCCCCCAGGCGGGATGCACACGTACCCATGCAGTTCTCCAGCGGGATGTCGGTGCCCAGCCGGATGTCATCCAGGGCCAGCTCTCCCGAGTGGCCGTTGCGGATAAATCCCTCAAACACGATCTGTGGGAAATCGGGACAGAAATGTCAGTGCTAAGTTGGGCGCTTCCCAGCTTAGAACCACCTACGGAGAGTGGCTGCTGCTCCCAGAGGAAAGGGTGGGAAATTGCTCCAGGCTTTCCCTACAGACCTGTGGATCACCTGACACTAGTCCTGCTTCCTTGCCCTGCCTCTGCCAGCCCTTTCTCAGGGAAAACTGCTGTGCCTGGACAGGTTCAACAGAGAGATCTTTGCCTGGCCTGGCAGCTCCTGGCTTGCAATTTTTTCAGTTAAGTGCCTCTCATAAGGAAAAAAGACTGAGTGAATCCCCCCTAGCTCTTGCACAGATGGTGCAAGTGGCATAACTCTGAGTTACTGCAGCAGCAGCTTTGGCCCATGGTATTAACTGAGCTATGATCACAAAAAGGAAGGGAAGGACACAAAATGCACAACTACATTAACTGTAAAGTGCTGTTCCCATCAACATTACATAAGAAGTATTGAAATGTCAGGGGAGAAGGGTCAGCCTATTCCTACTTAATCACAGGCAAAATATATTTACAAAAATAAGTAGAGTCGTTAGCTCTAAGAACTGCTGAGTGGAGACACTTGCAATATTTACATAATGACGCCATTATTCAGCATGCTGGTATATTCACGTTTAGCACACAAAGTAGTCAGCCAGTGCCCATCATTCTTATCTGTAACCATATTGTGTTTCCTGGTATTTTATTAAAAAGCCAAACCCATACAAACTAGTCAGACAGCTCCAGCTTTTGCTTTATATCCCCCTGCCTACTCTGAAGGCATTGGAATAGGCTGCCAAGTGAAGTGCTGGAATTACCATCCCTGGAAGTGTTCAGAAGGCATGTGGATGTGGCACTTGTGGATATACTTTAGTGCTGCACATGATGATGCTGCGTTAATGACTGGACTTGATGATCCTGGTGGCCTTTTCCAACCCTAGTGATACTGGGATTCTAAGGGTACAAATGATTTCCTAGGGCTACGTACTTCACAAACCTCCTCTCCCAATATTAGGTGCCCTCTTTCATCTAAGGTGCCTGGGATCCATGCCTGCCTTCAAGGACACCTCCCTGAAGGGCTGAGCATCTGACTGCACAGGCAATGGAATGTCTGGGCTGTGGGTCCCAAGCTCGGGCCGTCAACCCATGTGGGAGGCAGCAGTTTGGAGGGATCAGTGGCCTGACAGCAGCAGCTCCCTGGGTCAGGGTCAGGGCTGGGAGCTGGCTGGAGCAAGGCTCCCCACCAGGGTGGTCACTAAATTGCTGCCTCAAGCCTGGGAGTCCATATTTCCTTCTGCCTTGGAGGGTGCTGGACGCTGTGCTGATGCTCATTAACAAGTGACAACAGTAGCACTGTCTCCCTGGCAAACGGCACGCTGCCCGGAAGGGACAACTGTGCCAAAGACACTCCTGGAAGCAGCAGCCTCTCCATGGGATGCTGGTACAGCTGTGCCAGAGGGGCTCAGGTGGCTGTGGCAAGGCAGCACATTTCCCTTCCTCCCTCCAGCTCATCCCTTCTCTTCCCCTGATCTCTGAGAGTGGGACAGGGCCATGATCCTACAGCCCGGCACCGAGCCCTCTGATCCAGGCTAAGGTATCAGAGAAGAGAATTCACAAACGAGCCTCCATTCCCTCTTCCTTCTCCTATGTCAACACTTGCAGCTGAGGCTGGAGAATGGCTGTTTGCTGCCCACCCTTAGGAGCTGGCTGTGCTCCCTCCCAGCTTCCCACTTCTCCTGGCTGCTGGGTTTGCTCCCTGAAGCTGCCTCTGGTCAGACTATCTGATGACCTTCACTTGGAAGGAGAAGAAATGCACAAAACAAAATGAAGGGAAAAAAAGAAGAAAAAAAAGAAAAAGGGAGAATATTTGCAAAATGGGAGATCTGAGGAATATGAAAGGCAACAGGCTGAACAAAGGCCCAAGTCTGTGCAGAAGACAGGCACTCTCAGAATAACAAACAGTGTAGCTTAGTTACTATGGTAACTTGAGAAACACAATGAAAACAGCCACATTTCCCAATGATGAATGGGCCTGGGCTCTGAAACACTGAGATCAAGATGCTGGAGAAGTCTACCTGGTCCAGCACAGCTTCTGCAAGCATCTTACCCGGTACTCCATGTCGTAGCTTGGCAAAATGATGCGGCCTTCCCTCCACTCCTCCCCTTGGTCCTCCGTGATGACCCACAGTGCCTTGTGCTCCTGGCTGGCTTCCCGCCAGACCCGCAGCATCACCCCATTGCTGCCCCATGCCTGGTACTGGAAAACCATGCAGACAGCACTCTGGGGCAAATAGATGGTGGGGCTGATGAGCCGGGCTCGCTGGCTTTCCCGCCTTCCGCTGCTTTGCAGTTGCAGGTAATTCTTGACATCTGTTTAGGGAGAAAAACACCAATCTATTGTTTTCTGCAGCCACTGGCAACAAGTGTCTCACCTACTGCCAAGTGGCTTTGGCAGTGCTGCATGGCAGTGCAGCCCCATGCCTGCAAAAGTGGGGTGTCACACCAGCACCCTTTGTGTGCTCATCCAGCTGAGCCACTGCTGTACCCTGTGCAGCCCAGGCAGGGCATCAAGTTGCACACTTCCCTCGCCAGCCACCACCTTCTCCCTGGGTAGGAGACCAACAGCAGAAAGTGGTTAAGAAAAAGACTGACATAATTAGAAGAAGTGAAACAGCTGGAGCAAGTTACTGTCAGAGGAAGTGATGCCATGATAATTGCATTGGCAGGGAGTATGTGTGTTTATTCTACTGGGAGCTTCCACAGTGAAAAAGCCTGAGGTGGGTTTTTCTAAACACCAGTGCTGAAAACTCATCTTGTTTTGAGGATACACACAACAAAATGAAACTCTGGCTCTCAGTTTTTCTGTAATGCAGCAAAACAGCCTCTAAAGCACAGCGTAGAGGAAGGACATGGACCCAATGTGTGAAGCATGCATAGGTGACAACTGGGTGGTTGCAAACTTGAAGGTAGCTGGAATACATACAACAGAGGATTCACTTGCTTTAATATTATATTTTAAGTGTGCCACATTTTTTGTCAGTCCTCAGGGAGGAGAGATTTGATACACTTGATATCCCAGGAGAAGCTCAAGGCTGAGGCTGGAACTGGAGATACTTGATCTGAATACCAATAGCAGCAAAAGCACATGGATACAAATCCCGAGGCACACCTGACTTTAGCTGGAATCAGTGATTTCCAGCCCTCTCTGATGAAAAGCCTCCTCAAGGAGTTTCCCATTTGCAGCTTGGATGTCTGAAGTCCCTTAGCACAGACTGAAAGCCCAGTGTGTAGCTGAAGTGATCTTTACCTGTCTCTCCATCATGAGCAATGTCAGGATGGAATCCCTTGGGTCGCTCCAGCTGCAGAGCAAGGCGACCCAGACAGGCCAGCTACAAATATTGCTAGATTTTGCATTTTGCCCAACAGAGGGATGTGCACGCTTGCTCTTGCTGCACAGTGGGCAAGTGCCACTGGTGCTTCATGCCAGCATGTGCCAGCCCAGGCACAAGAGGATTACCTCTGCCCCAGAACTACACTGAAGGGTTGGTCAGTTCCTTCCCCCACATCTTAGCCTGCTGGGCCGAGCTCTGAGCAGCAGCTTGGCCCTGCCTGCCCTGCTCCCCCTGTGGCTTCAGTGCCCACAGCAGTGGCAAGAACAGTGTCTGTACACAGAATGTTTACAGAGTGTGCTCAAAACACCTCCAAAACTTAAACCAGAGAGACCTGAACTCGGAATCCATGGTAAGATAGGTCCCAACAGAAAACAGCAGCTGACATCACTGCTGCTCAGCAGTCAGGTGACATCACAGCCCAAGGGAGATCTATCAACAGTGCTGGCCCTGCTGCAAGATGTCAGTGCCAGAGAGCAGAAACCAACCACTGTGAGCTACGCAGCCTTCTAAAATAAATTTAGGACAAGATAACAGGAATATTTGCCATCATTCTTCTCCTACCATGTGTGATCAAAGTACTTCAAAAGCATATCCACTCCTATGAACTTTCACTGATTTTGCTGTATGAAGGACAAATCTGTTCCCAGCTGGCCACATAAAGAAACAGCAACATTTTAGCAAAATTTTCCAGCCCCTGTGAAATGTCCCTGTGCCACTTGGCACTTTATGCCAGCAAACAGTAGCAGAAAAGATGAAAGTGTGTTTGCCCACTCCTGCTTGAGTGAATCACTTGAAAAAGTACCATGCCGTTTTCTAATGGAGGAGTGTTCTTGTGATTTACCTCAGAGTGGTAGTAGTGGAGGAGGAGATGTGGGAGATAAACAAGTGTAGGAATTAAAAAAAAGAACAAGCTGTACTCCATGCCTAAGGAGTGATAAGGCATAATAAGTCATCAAGGTCTCCTGAATTAAAATCCTCTTTTTGTAATTCACTACAAGCCTCTTCAAATAAAAAAACAGCAACAAGAAAAGAACAGCAGCAACAAACAAGGGAGCAAATCAGACTGCAGTCATACACTTATCTCACAGCTGAAATGGTCTCACAGGCAAATCTTAAATAAAAGCACTAGCCAGGTTGAAGAATGATCAAATCCAGATCCTCAAAGTTCAGGACCAACCTTTGGTGCCAGTACCTAAGCTGTCTGACTGAGTTCAGGGTTTTGAGCCATCCTTGGATCTACCCATAGCCCACAGCTGACTAGAGGGGACTGACTATTCTAATGGTGCAGCTGGACACCTCCCATTATCCTCACCCTGAAAGCCAGTGGTATCTAGTGTGGCTGTCTTGCCACTTCAGCAGAAGAGCCTGTGTGCCTCTGAGTCACATCCCTCCTGCCAGGATTGACACTGACCTTCTGTTTGTTCCCATTCCTATCAAACTGTGAAATCAAAGAAACTCTTAAACTGCAGCCAAAACTAATGCTCCCTTCAGCAACACAGGATCTTTCAGAGACTTGGGAACCCCCCATCTCCTGTGCTCTCTGCCCAATTCTTGCTGGGGCTCAGAGATCTCTCCAGGACCTACTGTCAGTCCCAAGGAGGCTCAGTCTTTGGCTGGTGATTCCAGTTGCTCCCCTGCAAATAGCAGTGGGTTTGGGCACCGTGCACTCTTGCTCCTGGTACCAGTACCAGTTTCTGGGGTGGAAAGCCAAGTGCAAGCAGGCATGACTTTCTATGTCATTTGAAGATGAAATGGCTGGATCACTCTAATGGCTAGTTGGACCTTTGGAAAAGCCCTACAAATTTGCTGAGACTGACTGAATAAGGGCACTGTGGAGGTAATTGTTGGAACAGCATGTGGAAGCCTGGTGGTTCCAGTAGTCACTCTGTTTGATACAGTAAATGGAAGCCTTTGGCACAGAAAGCATCTGAAAGGCTGATTTCCCCTGTTAAAACACTTGAAGAGAGCTTTGCAATGATGAGCTGATCAATTCTTCCAGGATCAGAAGTGCATTTTAATCTCTTTCCCAGAACTTTGCTTTGCAGGCTCTGTTTCTAACATGATAGCTACATCCTCCACAGAACTGGCACTGCTAGTTCAAAGCGCCGGCTCAAAAAAGGCAGGAAAACCCACTCAGGCATTTTACCTCTGTTTTGCAACTGATGCTATGGAATAAATCTCATGGACAATTTATGGGATCATCTGGATATAAGGGAGCCAGTAATGTGAACATGGAACCACCCCAGCCAGATGATGGCAGAGCCCCTCCTGTGTGCATGGCAGTGAGTCCTGGATAAATCACCAGCTGGGCTCTGCAAACCAACCATCTGGGCAACGTGGTTTTCTCTTGGCACACCTGCCCCCTCCTGCTAGGAAGCCATCTGAGAGGACATTAGGGGCAATGGGGGATGAAGCCTTACATTTTGGGTCAGACTGCAAGCACAAGCCACAGCAGCTACCCCTTCTGCAAGGTCAGCCTGCCTTGTGCTTGGGTCCTGCACATCTCACACCCTCTCTCAAGGAAAGCAGCTTCCCTCACGAATCTCAGCAGCATATCTGGAGGTGTTCCAGCAAAACATGTTGGGCAGCATGTACACAAGCAATTATTGAGATTTTAAACTCCCTCTGCATTTCCCCCTCACTGGATATTGTTGAGTTACAGCTGCTACTCCTGTGGAGGAACCACATTAATTGCCCTCACTTACATCCCTCCAAAGGTCGCTGCACTCTCCTTTGCTGCACGGTGTGCTTTAGCTAGCAGCACAGCAGCCCAGTGGCAGCCACCTCTTGTCTGTCAAATCCCAGAGGTGACCACACTGCTGTGGGCACTGTCTGCTGCTTGCACAGCCCCAAATGCCACCACAAGCACACTGTGTCATGGCCAAGTGGACATCCCAGTGAGGCATGAGCCTGCTGTTCTTCTGGGGCATGTGAGGTGGAAGCTGCATCAGCTCTTGCCATTCCTGGGGAGCAGATCAGCTCGGATGCTCTCATGACTGCAGGGTGGTCTGGTAGCAAGGGAATGGCAGCTGCATGACTATGCAGATTGAAATTTGATAGCTATCACATTTTTAAATTTTTTGGCAAATCATGCAAATTCACCTCAAAAGGCTGCCACTATAATTTCATGACAGGCCTCTCCTCAATGACAGACTTTCATTTACGATGGGAAGTCAATCCTCCATAAAACTAATATTTATATTAACTAGATCACTGCATCTACTGGAAAATCCCCTCAATTTTGATTATGTGTTAATTAGCCTGCCAAGTACTTGCCATTTCAGTCTCTAAATCAGCCCATCAAAAGGCATAAAATCCCACACCTACCCAGAACCAGGCTCTCAGCCTGCTCTCCGGAGCCCTTCTAATGGACCCACCATTACATCCTCTCAATTAAGCCTTGTGCCCTCAACAGCACAGTGCAACTGTGAGTCCTGTTACCTTCCCAGGGAGTGCAGGGAGGGCACAGTGTCCCTGACAAATCAAATGCCACTTAGATCCTGCCATTTATGCTACGTGAGCTGCCAGCCACCAAAACTTGTCCTTTGGCAGCGTGGTGGGCACCCTGCCTGCCCCTGCATGAAAGGTGGGCACAGTCCCACCAGCCCAGCATCTGTGCCTGCACAACTGCAGAGCTAAGCAGGCTGCTGCTGCACAACTGCAGAGCTGAGCAGGCTGGGGCTGCACGGCTGCAGAGCTGAGCAGGCTGGTGCTGCACAACTGCAGAGCTGAGCAGGCTGGGGCTGCACAGCTGCAGAGCTGAGCAGGCTGGTGCTGCACAACTGCAGAGCTGAGCAGGCTGGTGCTGCACAACTGCAGAGCTGAGCAGGTTGGGGCTGCATGGCTGCAGAGCTGAGCAGGCTGGGGCTGCATGGGAGCTGAGCAGGCTGGTGCTGCACAACTGCAGAGCTGAGCAGGCTGGGGCTGCATGGCTGCAGAGCTGAGCAGGCTGGGGCTGCACAACTGCAGAGCTGAGCAGGCCGGTGCTGCACTGCACAGGCTGCACGCACTTGCTTTCCCTAGCCCTGCTCTGTGACCCACTGCTGTGAAGCCATGGGGTGGTGCACAGCTAAGGTTTGAGAGAGGTGTCTTGCTTTGCAGAGAGCATTCAAGCCCGCTTTTTTAAGCAGGAGTGTCACTGGTGTTTGGGTCCAAAAAGCAACTGAGGCAAGCAGTGAGCCCCAGAGAAATGGTTTCTTTTCCTCTGCCTCCAGCCCAGCCCAAGCAAGCAGGAGCTTTGCTAGAACAGACCAGGGCCATACCTCCTCCTCTCATGAAAGGCAGTATGGGCACATGGACAGCCAGAGCCTGGCCCTAGCCTGCAGCCAGGAAACTCACACTGAGCAGCTGACGCTCAGCAAACCTCTTGGGTTTGGGGTGCTGGGGTGTCCCAGCTCTGCCATGCTGTGGGCAGCCAGGGCATGAAGGACTTTCTAGCATTTGCTGTCCTCACTGTGCAAATGAGAGTCAGGAGAGACACGTACAGCTTTGCTGAGAGGCAATCTGCCTCACACATGAGGGGAGCGAAGAGAGACAGAGATGGATATATGGTCTCCTTCCCACAGTGTGCAGCTGCTCACTCATTGCACAGAAATGCTTGACTTTCATACCACCCCACATGTAAAACTCCTTCCTACTTCAAAGGACACAGGATTGACCCTTGAGGTCAAACTGTGTCCCCAAGGCGCAAGCCCTGAGACTCTCATGAGAGTAAGTGCAGACCCACTTCAGTTCAGCCCTGCCCTGTTAACACCATGAAAACCTTTTTGCTAGTTTGGACACAGTAGAATCAAGGCCTTCCAACAGCAGTTCTCATGGATTGCAGGAAAAATATGAAACTTTCCCTTTTAAAGATCCCATGGGAAAAACACAGGAATGGTAAGGGGTCACCATCAGCTTAAAAACAGCTTAACGTTTGTTTCTCTTAAAAAATAAGCTCTTACGAAACTTCAGAGCACTATAAACACTCCTCCGCCGAAAACACTTTGAAACAAATAAACCTTTCCCTGCAGCGCCTGCAACGCAATTGAGCAGCATTCCTGACCCTCCAAGCCAGCAAGGCCATGGCCCACAAGAGAAGCTCTCAGTGGGTTTTTGCAGCCCAGCCCAAGAGCTGTGTGGTCAGGAGAGTGCAAGGTTAAAAGTGCTTCCTTTTCTGTGCACATGTACAGCTGCCAACATCCGAACAACACGGGGTTCACGATACTGCCAGGGCTCTGTCTGACCCTGACGCTGTGCTCACCCAAAGGAGAAGCAATACATGGTAAAGCTGCAGATCCCACAGTTCTCTTCTAGAACCACAAGGTATTTGCTTAAGCACTGCAAGAAAAGGGAAGGGGGAAAAAGTGGGCAAAACACGGAGATTCCATCTCTTTGGTACTGGCTTATTAGTGTAGCATCAGTGAGAGCAATACAATCACACTGACCAGCTAAGGATACAACCCAGGATCTTTAGACCCTTCAGGATCAAGACCCCAGTGAAATTCAAAGATGGTGAAAATTTGAGGTGCCCAAGTTATTAACCCAGATTTATTTTCAGGTCTTAAGACCTTTATCTTGACACCAATGGCATGCTGCCATTGCATGCAGCAGGAGGAGGGATGAAATCTCATTGAAACCTGAACTTGTTGCTCCGTGAAGCTCGCTTGGTGCAGCTAAGGGGAATCTTTCTACAGATGGGAAGCATCTGAAAGTCCATAGAGGGAAAAATCCTGACAATCTCTTATGGGGGCATGGAAAAGGGAGCCAATGGTATTTTCTAGGCTTGCAAAGGGCAGGTAGCAGTTGGAACCATGCTGGGCTTCTGCTGAGCTGGGCACTTTGGGTCCACTTTCACCAATGAGGTCCCCAGACGTGTAATGGGAGCCTGCAGGAGAGGACGTGGAGTTAATCCATGGTGCAAAGAGCCCAAGGAACACAGGGCTAAAAAAAGAAATGCAGAGCTGCCTGAAAGAGTATCTTGGAAATAAAAATAGTGGAATGAGAGCAGTGGGTGTCTTGTCAGTCTTGAGAAGTTCTCCGTGCCAAAGACAAGGAGGGATTGCATGCAGCGCATAAAATGAAATTGGGAGATATCTGAGGAATTCAGGCCTGTCTCTCAGCAGACTTTTCTAATCAAGTGCCTCACAGAGGATATTTCACCATGGTCATTTCCTTTCCTCTCTCTTATGCAGACTGAGCCAGGGCTCTTCCTTTCATTATTATTTTTTCCTTTTTAATTTTAATTTTTGTTTTGCCATTTTCAAAAGAAGTTAAACCACATTCCACATAGCTCTTAAAGGCACAGCACACTTTCTTGCTACTGTGGAGCAGCCATGGCCTCTAGCCTGGGCCAGCACCTTTAAATCAGAGCAAATTGGGCTCCAGAAGCCTTGAGTTCTCCTTAACTTTTGCCCTGCCTCTAACCAAGCACAGCTGCTCTCCTTCACCCAACTGCTCACCCCAGGGTGGGGAATTCACAAGCAAAGACCACCCTGAACAACGGCTTTTCATTCCTTGCTCCCTGGAGTCTGAGCGTGAATTTTCTAACTAGAAACAAAGTGCTGGAGGGAGCACGAGGGAAGGGCAGGGGAAGAATGGGGGAGTGTGAACCAAACAATGCTTTGATTCTGTCCCCACCAAGGAGCTGGCATTGCCTCTTTTTCATGTTTCTCCAGTTGCCTTTAAAAGCTCCTTGGGGAGCAAAAAAGCAAATAGTTGCTTCTTTTTGTGTCATGTCTTCTTAATTTCTAAGAGCAGGACCAAAGAGAGGCATAGCAGTGATGCCTTTGAATTCCAACTCTTCTGCAGCCCTGTGGGGACAAGGCAGCAGATGCCCACAGATGCCAGGATGGCACACCCTTGCCTGAACCAGACAGGAGGCAGATCCATGGCAGTGCCAATGCTGACCCCTCAGCCTGTGTTGGTGTTTGCTGCTGGCTTCCCCCGCTGCTATGGGTAAGCCACTCCAGCCCCCTGGAGCCACCACCTCCTCCTGCTGGAGTTCCTGCCTGCACCCCCTCAGTGCTACAGTGCCTGACTGCACAGCACCCTAAGGGAGAGCTCTCCACACTGGCACAAAAACAGACCACTGAACTCAGCAGGACGACATTCCCCAGCCCCAACTGTGAAACTGTGCAATTCATAACTGAGAAAAAGGAGAAAGAGGAAAAGAGGGGAAAAACAAGGACTGCGTGCTGCTGTCTAAGGCAGCACCAGCCTCTCCTGGGCTACAACAGGATCTTCTAAGAAACTATGGCCAACTAATTGTAGAGAGACTCAGGGGAGAGGAAATGAAATGAAAAATTGAGTCTGAGTTATAAAAATAAGTAATTTTTATCCTACTTGCAGGAGACTTATATTAATTAAACATTATTACAGTGAATGAGATGGGGAGGGTTATTAAGTCTGGGGCTGGCTGTAAGTGTTCTCTCCTGTTGCCTGAGGCTCCACTGAGCTCCAGATATTAATCTTCTGAAGCACTCAAATGCTGAAGAGATAAACACTTGAAATATGAAAATATTTTTCTCCCTAGCAGACACTGTATCCCTATGTCACGCCAAAGAATTTTTCAGATGTCCATATGGGCTGCACTTACAGCATTACCGTGTCTCTTAGAAAAAAGCTAAGCACCTCAGGAGCTGAAGAGAGAAATGATGTGTGCATTTGTGTGGGGGTGATTTGTGTGTGGAGATGTAGCAGATTCTCCTCTTCCCATATGTTTCTGGAATACATATTTTCCTCTTTAGCACTGCCTACCAGGTGTTGGCTGCACGGCTTTCCAACTGGCTGGCGGCACTGCCAATCTGGCCAGTGACTCTGCCAGGTGGCTAACAGGTTCGCCTGCATGTTTGCATTCTGAGACTCAACCTTACCCAGGGGAGGGCGAGGAGGGACTCACAGACACTCATGGGGATGGGACTCACAGACACTGGAATCACCAGGCATCAGGGCAGAGCCCAGGACAGGTAAGATCAGCCAGCTCGCCTGCAGGAGCCTTGACTTTCACAAGTAATGACTGAGAGTGAAGCAGTGCTACAGTGACACAGCCTACTGTTATAAGGAAATTGGCAAATGTTCTTCGTGCCAGCCATGCCACAAAGTCAATGAGGGATAAGGAAAGCACACTAGTCCTGGCGTGAGTTCCAAGATGTGAAGCTGAAGAACTTGATCTATCAACCACATTGCCAGAGGCAGGCTCCCTTGCAAGCCATGCCAGCACATCTCAATGAGGTCCTCCATAAATTAGGCTCTGTCACACTCATGCAAATCTTCTGCTTCCAAAGCACGAAGAGAAAAAGAGCAAAAGTCAAACAGCAAGAAGCTGGCATTTCCAGCACTCTTAGGGCTTAGCTCATCCTTCCCTTGGAGGAGACTGAAATCCAGCCTCTGCAAGCCCAGAGTGCAGAGTAGCTGAAGACTATAGGCAATCTGAGTAACATATGGGAGAGGAAGAAATGCACTCTGGGGAAAAAGCACTGGATCCTACAGAGGACATTTGGATCAGGATGTGGAACAAAGCCTGGGCTAGCCTTCACAGTCCCATGGGATTGAAAGCCCAGTGTCTGATTCAAGTCCATCCTAAGAGGACAGTTAGTATAATTCAGGTCACAGTCCTATAAATAAGTCATGAACCATACAATAAAGCATCTGAAAGTTTCCATAAAAGAAGTTCAGCTCTGCACAGCCCTTGCAACTCATGATAGCTGTGCAATAATCATTCATACTGTTCACATGGACCAAGACCCATCAGCTCTCTCTTCCCTGCTTTGGTTGGTATTAATCATCTTACCAGGCACAGTGTCAGGGCTTGGATCAGAGTTGCCAATCCAGGTGCCTGAAGGCTGGAAAGACCACGTATAGCCAGTTGCCAAGTCATGTGACCAACCACAAAGGTCTTCAGGAAGATCAAAGTTGCAATTGAAGTTCGCAGGGAGTTGGAAATCTTACAAAAAGAAATAGAAGCAAAATAAAGTCAGATTAAAAAAATGACCTACCCATGAAGGGTTGCTATTAAAAAACAACCCAAAACTAAAATAGCTGGCAAGCCATCAAAACTGAAGAAAGCATGAAATCTCACTCAGACTGATGCTTTTAACCTATTTCACATTTACTCAGCTCCAAGGATCAGCCTTAAGTTCTGTATCATCAAAATGTTCACACCATGTCCTGTGGCTAATCCACCAAACTAAGCAAATATAAAAGCAAGAACCAAATGCTTCCAGACTCTAATCAGCACCTTTTCTTCCTCCCCTAGAGTGGTCAAAATTAAATGCCTTTTTAAATGTCAGGGAAGAGTCCTTCCTGAGTGCCCCATGCTCAGAAGTTCCTGCCTGGTTCCAAAAGGAGAATCTCAAGTGCTCCAGAAACCCAGCTCCTGAGTGACAGACCAAGCCACTTGCACCAGACGGGAGCTGTCTGTCATCCTGGAGAGCTGTCACTCACTGCTTCCTACCTTCTTGTGGAAATGTTACCAGGGAAAATGTGGGGCCACCATGAGCTCAAGCTTTTGGATTCTGAGTGAAAGAAGCCAGCCTCTATTTCTAGCTCTGCTATGGACTCACCACATGGTCGTTGGGCGAGTCCTTTAACTTTCCATCTTGAAACAGGAGCAGAGTTAATTCCCCTGTGACAACAGCTTTGAAAGCTCTGGAGAGCTTTTCTGCAGGCTGTGGGCAGGCGGGCACATGCCAGGGGCTGAATGTGGCAGTGAGGCAGCTGCTGGCTCCTTGGGCTGAGGGAATCAGTCACGTGCCATGGAGGCTGCAGAAATGGGCTGAGTCCATACCAGGCACTCAGCGGACATGCATGTCTGAGCCTAATTATAGGCCAGGATTTTCCTGAGCAAAGAGGAAGTTTTAAATCACAGTGCCCACAAAGTGAGCCATAGCCAGAAGGAGGTGAGTGACTCAAGTGATAGGCATCAGCAGAACTTCACTGCAAGGGGCAGCGGGCTTTTTTTACATGCTCCCACTCCAAAATAAAACAATGTAGATCATGGATCCTTTTATTCCAATCTAATCTCATACCCTGGAGAGCAGCATTGTTTCTGTTTGGCTGTCATAAATCTGATTGTCCAGAGAAACACACTCATTGTTTTATGGAGTACGAGAATGAAAATTTTTGCTGAATCTGAGGGAAGCTGACAGGGAGGCTGGTTCCACGCTCCACGACATACTCTGCTTGCTCTCTTGCCCTGGATTGCACCCAGGAATTGTGTTCTTGCAGAGACTGTTACTGGCCTAAATTTCCTCTCAGCACTTTCCCAAGTGCCTTAATGGTTGCAGGGTTGCACAGGCTTACCACTAAGGCAAAGCAATGAGAATCCGGCCCTTTGAGCTACTTCTGCAACTTACATTTCTAGAACTAAAGTACGGCAGAATCCCCATGGGAGGTGTGAAAAAGCCAATTAATGTTCCTTTATAAATTTATTTATTTAAAAACCCATTAATTTTTTTTATCTGGGACTGAAAGCTGAAGTGACAGAAGTCCTAGGAGATATCTCAGAGGGTAGTTTTTCCTTGTGAGATTCTTCTTGAAGTCCTTGTGTACATGTGCTGAGGCCCAGGCTCTGCTGTTGCACCCAGGGGAATGCATTTCCTGATCGTTGCGCTGTACAACTAACCTTGCACAGCTCTGTCAAGCCCTCTCCTCTTAATCTGGACATTTCACAACCTTTAGATGCACACATCCCCCTTGCAAGAAGCAGAAGAATATGATGTCTGCTTTTACAGACAGGGATTTGAGGCAGATAAGATTAGCCCTCCCCCAGCACTGGCCCTTAACAAGCACAGCATGGAGTCTAAACTAACATTCAGCTTCTTCCATCCTCAGAAGAAGTCAAGTGCTACTGTTACCAAACCATTTCACGTACATCTGACAGCCATCTAAGACTAGGTAGATGAAATTCTGCGTGGAGTTAGTGTTCCCCTCTCTCTACTGCCCACACAAGGAGCCCAGACTGTCCTCCTAAATTTTAAGCTGCTGGTATCAGGGAAGATGATCCTTAGGCAGATAAGTGTTCAGGACATCAGTCTTTGATACATGTTGTGATTTACTTCCACAGTTGTGACTTCTGCAAAAGGAGCCCTGCATACCAGGCAGTCTGAATCACCTTCTGAGTTTATGATTTGCAGCCAAGAGGTGATCTGGAATGGAGATGGTTCCAAACAGGGCACTAAATGAGTTTCTTCAGGTCATGTAAGGAAGCTGGGAGACCAGCTCTTCATCTCTTGTACACCAGGGACCGAATTAGTTGCTATCTCTTGCTCTTCCATCCTTCCTTGATAGAACTTATCAGATTTTGGCAGATTTGTTTATGGGTTGGTTTCTTTTTTTTTTTTTTTTTTAATCCTGGCCCATCACTAATAATATTACTCTAAGCTTTCCAGGAATCAGCCCCATGTATTGGCACTAATGGGAAGATAAGAGTATTTTCCTAGCTCTTAACCCATCAGTTATTGAGATAGAGATGTGCTGCTCTGATACATACCCTCCTCTTCTCCACAGCTGTCACCACAGTCTGTTGCTTCTGCATCAGTAGGGTAGGGAGTGGTGGTCTCTTCACTCTTCAAAGTGGGCACCAGTGTCTCTGCAGTGGGCCTGACATCTGAAAAAAATGGAGTAGAGAAGCTGTTTGCAACAGACGGAACAAGAAGCCCAGGTAGTAGAAACAAGGCAAAAATCTTTTTCTTCATGTTCTTATAATGGCAGGAAGAGATAGAACAAGTATGCCATGAGATTTCCACATGCTACAAATGTCAGCATGGTTTGAACTTCAAGTGAACTGTCTTTCCATATGGGAGTTCTATGGATTTGGAGTTCCCACTGAACAAGCCTCTTCTCTAGACATACACACTACTTTTTCTCTTAATTTTTTAATCTACAATCGACATGGGTAGTTGGAAATCCACTTAGCTGTCATTACTGGATACGTGAGATCACAAGCAGAACATCTTTTTCTTTCATAAAGCCATATGACACAATGAAAAAACACACACAACATTCCCACCAATTGTGCCAATTTATAAAACAAGTCACTCAAACCCACAAATGATGTAACCGCAAACGGACCCAGAGGATCCCCTAGTGAGCTCTGGCTCACTGCAGAAAGCATCTGGTTTCACACTCCAGGCTCCTGACTACGCTTTCAAAGGGTCTCTGTCCAATTTCCCTTTCTCTAATGTGGCCCATGTGTAACAACCTCCAAGCAGGTGTCAGGGGAAATTTAAGCAAGAAAGGGAAGGATATTAAGATCAACAGTAAATGACATTAGGTTCCAGCAGACTCTCCTTTTATGGGTGCATTAAGTGGAGTACAGCAGACTTGATTCTTTCCACTTTTAGAAAGAGGCAGCTTTTCTCAGTTATGTGTGATTGCGTTTCTTTGTCGGCACCCTTCAGGATATCATTTAATAAAGCCAGAAGCAGGAGGAAATGGCTAAATACATTGAATATTTTCCATAGGTTCCTTTATGCCCTTTTATTTTCCTGTTATTAAACATGTTGTACATAAACTCTCTGGTTTTTTTTGGTTTTTATTTTTTTTTCCCAATGGCTGTCTTTTGTTCAGGATAAAATACCAAATAGCCTCAAAGTCTTTTAATTTGTAAGTTCAAATTTGTTACAACCCCATAAAACTCCAAATGCAACCAAGAAGCAAATTGCAAGCAGCCAGGCACAGAAAAATGTCATAAAAAAAGAACAAAAAAAAGCAGCAGGTGAAAGCAACATATTGAAAGCTGGAACTTATTTAGAGTGGGTACATTTTTTTAGGTTGTTGTTCCTGTATATCAAGATTTATAGCTGAAATGTGACAGTGTGGAAGGACCTTGAAAGCAAGTCCCATATGGGACACAGATGCTGAGCGGATGTAAATCACAGTGCTGCACTGCCCTGGACTAGCCGCAGAAATATATCTTGAAAAATCAGTTACCATGGTAGAGCTGCAACACGATGGTTACAAGAGATAATGAAAATAACAGGCAGGACAGCGTCATGTGTGAAATGGAAAGTGAAAAAGAGAGGTCTTGCTTGCTCGCTTTCTCACTCCTCCCTGGCCCTGCAAGTGTCTGTTCAACTGGTGGTAACTGCTAATCAAAATGCAAAGTCACTGAGCAATTGAAACCAGATGTTTGGATCTTCAAAGGATAGAAACCCAGCTGCTAGTGAACATTCATCATTCTCCACTCTTCAGAGGAAAAATTTTGGCAGGTCTTTGAAAGAAGCCAATTGCTGACTGCCTGCTTCCCAATTTTTGAGTTAGTAGCCAGCTAGTTTGTGAGCCCAGTTGCGGCTGTTACATGTTTAACTCAGTAATTAAGATGCTTGCTGCTGATAAGAAATAGAAACACCTGGGCAGGATGAACATGGGCTTAGACTCTTGAAAATATTTTAATCATCTTGTTTTAATCCATTTCTTAATCTTGTTCCCAAGCAAGTGCAATTGGCCTGGGTTTTTGCAGCCACTTTTGTAACATGCCTGGGTCCTCCCGGCAAAGGAGGGCCCTTTCTGGGGATTGTCAAGCCTGCTGCATGTAGCCAGCCTGGATTATGCATGCAGATAATGCCATGGGCTATCTCTGCTCCCCAGGTTGCATCAGGGATATAAATGCTTTTTATAACATGGTGAATCCACAAGATTACAAGCCCTGCTCTGATTACAAAGCTGAATGCCTGTAGATTAATAAAGCTAGGGATATTTATGACCTGGCAGTTGAGTTTTAAACATTACAATGTGCAAATTATTACCCAGACTGGGAAATGACCATAAAGCACCTTGCCTGGAAAAAACATGTGCTGTTGCTACTGATATTGAAAATGAGCATGGACACACATGTAAAAGAGAATTTGGGCCAAAAATAGCACAAGGCATTAAAGATGACAAACCCCTCATTCTCTAAGCTGGAGGAGTGCAGTGGAAGGGCTGGCATGCACATGGCTGGAGGTCCTGCCTCCCTCTATGGCAGCGATGCAGTGCTGTGATGCACCATCCAGCAACGGTCTGCAGAGATCTTGCAGCTGCAGACTCCTGGGAGCTGCAGGAAGCAGCAATGTGGGAGCTGCCTGACCACGTCTGCACAAAGCCCTCAGCTCCTGCTTCTTGCACCTGCTTCTCCCACAACATCCTAAGATGTTGTAAAATTTAAATTAAGATCTAATCCGATTTAAAGTTCAGATAATTTACAATGGATTGCCAGTCCAGGGGGATATTTACTATTGACTTCAAATGTGAACAATTATCGTTATTAATAGTGTGTACATGTGTTGTGTGGTTTGCTGTTAAGTGTTTGCAATGCATCTTGCAGCACGTCGCAGGAGGAAATGCTACTTAAGACTGCACAAGAGGGTAAAAAAAGATCTGTGTCTTTCAAGCTTCCTAGAATGGGAATTCTTACAAAATATGCTTTCTACAGATCTGTTTTAAAAAATGGAAATCATACCTCTTTATCACTGACATCTGGGCTCCAGATTCATATGTAAGCAGATTATTAAAAATAAAAGATTTAAAAAGAGGATAACTAGCTGCCGGCACTGCAAAGTTAGCATCAGACCAAATGACCCTTCAGGTGAATTTTTTGCTTTTGGGAATGAAACTGTGGAGAAATCAATCACCACTGAACCTCAGAGGGTCAGAAGCACAACCTCTACTGATCCCAGTAAGTGTGTGAAGTCAGTTTTCATCTCTGTATTAAAAATGGTGGCTGAAAGGCATACCACGTGTGAAAAACAGGTGGGTAAAAGTGACCAAGTTTCCTGGGTCCTAGGGATGTTTGTAGAGATGTTGTAGAGTTAACTTCCCAACCTTGCCTGCAAAAAGGTTTCCACTTGGGTTCAGTGAGAGAGGGACTGTTGTTTTTACAGCAAAGCCTTGTTGTGGCAGCTCAGGATACGAAGTATTGGTCACTGCAACTCTGCTTCTCCTCCTACTTTTTGTCATATTATTTGGACTAAAAAGCCCAAATGTCCTCTAACATAAGCGGCTGTGAAAGACTGCACAATGTCCAGGTAAAAGATCTGAAAGGAGTGTGAAGGGAGTTGAGGACAAATTCTGCATGGGGCCCTGTGTGAAAGCTTGGAGTCTAAACATTGCTAGTACATCCTACATCAAGGTCAGTTCTTTTCAAGGTGGAAATAAAAGCTGGGGCCAAGCCACCATACAGGTGCTGTCTTCATGGCTGCAGCGTCCCTGCCACAGCATGGCTGAGGTAGGACAGGAGGAAATAACCTGAAGTTTGCACCTTGCTGGTGTAGTGCCTGGCCCCAGAGCAGGCAGTGGGCAGAGGTGTAGGGGTTCCTACCTGTCCAGTCACAGCCCAGCACCTCCAGGCGCATTCCTATTCCCGCTGGGGACCACCTCTCCGGGTGCACTCGGACATACTGGGCAGGAACAGGGTCAAACCTCCGGACTTCAGGGATGTCGTAGTGGATGTTGCCTTCAAAAAGCTACAGAGAGAAAGAGAGAGAGAGAGAGAAGGCAAGAGATGTGCATTGTGAGCATTTCACATGCTCTCAACCAGACTTGATATTTTGGGTCTGGCAGAATGTGACCACAGTCTGACTGACCCCAGGCCATTGAGCCCAGCTGAGCAGAAATTGGGCTGTTTCTTCTCGGTTTCAAGAGGACCAGCCAGGCTATTTCTGAGAAACTTGCACAATCTCTCCTGGCCTCTGCTCAGAATCCAGGGGTTAGATTCTGATCCAAGCCATGCAGGGGAAGCCTAGGGAATATCCACTAAATTCACATATAAATGAGATCAGATTTGTCCTGTGGTAAATAAAGAAGCTACTGCATGTTCTAGGATGGTGTAAATGGTTGGTTTTCCTCACAGTCCAAGTACTGCTCTTTTTCAGCTTACATGAACAAACTAAAGTCTGTGGGGAATAAACAGAGGGCTATAGGTAGCATCAGCCCTCATTTGAAGGATCAAGAAAAATTAAAACCTCCCCAAATTTTAGGCAGAGGAGTATGCATAAAAACAGAACAGGCAGTAGCAGGGAATTTATTTATTCTTCCTTAATCCCCCTGCCACTCCCATAGCACTAAGCAGAAAGATTATGGGGAACTCCAATGATAAAGAAAAAATATGGGGAATTTCAGGGTCACACCAGTGTGGCAAAGGGACTTCAGATATAGAAAATTTCCTAAAGAGAAGTTGTGATTCATCTTCCTCTTTCAGAGGCGCACACCACAACAGCCACACCTTTCCCCTTAAAATATGTAATTAGTTCATGTAAAACATAATTGTTTTACACAAAGCATAATAAAACACACCATCTTTTGGACTCTGACCTGCAGGAGCTGGGAGAAGCAGCAGGTGATGTCCACATCCCATGCCTGGTCCACAATAGAAAGTGGAAAGAAATTGCCATCCCTGGGGAAAGGTAGAACTTATGGCCACCAGTACAGGTTTGGAGCAGCACCAAGAGACACAACCTGGGATTTCATGGTGACAGCCCCAAGCTCCCAAGGTCTCTGTGGGAGCGGACAGCCAGCTTCCCAAGACCCCATCAGACAGACTGAAGCTAGTCAGAAAAATATCCTGTTTCACAGCTGCTCCAGGCAGTGCCTACCTTGGCTTGCATTGTTTTGGGGTCCTGGATGAAGTCCCAGTCCTTCCCATTCATGCTGTAGGCCACCTTAAACTTCTTCACAAAGGAACGGGACTCAGTGGTGGTCACACTGTCCCCTCCACGAGCCCCCTGGATAATGACGCCTTTGATGTTCTTCGGGACACCAAGGTCCACCTGCAGCCACTCCTCCCCAGGCTGGGCTTGGGGCACACGGGGAAACCAGCCCGAGCGGCTGCTCACCAGGCGGGCCATGCTGGGAGACCAGTCATAGCCTCTGATGGAAGAGGCAGAGATCTGTGAGTCAGGAATGAGGCCAGAAAGCATTCCCAGCAAGTTGGAGCAGGGTGAATCTGCAGGGAAGGAAAGGCCATGAACAGTCAGGGTAATTGAAGGGGCGTGCTCATGGTTCTCCTCACAGCATTAAGCTCTGGACACTAAAGCAACACCAAAGGACGTTTACCCCTCCCTCCAGGAGCTGCAATCCTGTCCCTCCAAGTGCATCCCTTGCGATGGATGTCTCCATGCTAGTCACAGTGTCACCATTCCCACCGCAAGGAGCCATGAAGTGGCAAGGGACAGCCCCCTGGGACAGGCTGTTGGAGGGACAGAGGAGCACTGAAGCCAGGGCGAGGAGAGGACCCTCACCAGTGATGCGGCAGCCATACAGCTCCAGCCTCAGGGCGATGCCGTTGTGCCAGGTCTGGGGACGGATGCGCACGAAGCGTGTGAGCACTGGGCTGTGGATCTTGTTGAGAACCACCTCTGTGGCATCCTCATTGGCCTGAAATGTCTGCAAGGGAAGGGAGGCACAAATGTACACTTGCACACACTGTTACATCCTCACCAGATAAGCAGTCAAAATAATCTCAGCAGGGAAAACCAAGGAAAGGCTTTCTGGTCAGGGCCAGCCTCCAACCAGAGCAAGCACCAGAGGCTTGCAGGGACATGTGAGCCACTGTCAGGACAGCATGGTGGATGGACTCACCTACCAGGCAGGAGGGCCAGGAGCTTTCTGCCTGACTGCCTCTCACAGCACTTTGAGAACCATGAGCACCTCAGACTATCAGGCCCCAGCTGCTTCAAGCTTGCTCCCAGACCTAGATCTGCTCTAGCACAAGTGACAAGATGCCCCCAAACAGGCTGACCCCCTGATGCATCCTTACACTGAGCTCCACCCGGAAACATCACGTACAAGCCGTGGTGTGAGCAGGAAGGGTGCCCCCTCTGCCTGGGGTGACAAGCTGCTGCCTCACTCAGCCCCTTGCCTTTGCCTCTCCTGTGCACATGCAGCCTGCCACATGGAGACAGCTTTTCAGGAGCTTATGATCCCACATGGTATGAAAAGGCTGCTGCCTTACCAGATGGCCATAATCAATAACTACCAGATGGATGTTAGATCCACCTCTTCTGCCCATTTTTTTAATAGGCCGGACAAGGACTGGATACATGTGTTTCTATTTTAGGCTGCAAAGCCATAGTAGGAAAGAAAAGGGAGGGAAAGAGGAAATACCCAAGGGGAGGATAATTTTCAACCCTTTCTCTGCCCCAGCATAAAGCACTAGAGCTCACTGACCAAGGCTGTAGGCATTGCCTGCTTTCACTCTAAGCACTTCAGGACAGGGCTAGACTATCCTCCCATCTCAGCTAGGAACCACATCCACACTGAGATGCTGGCTGGGTTCTTCTGCAAGCTCCCACAATGTGTATGTGTACTAAGCACAAGAGTTCCCAGTAAGTTTATCTCAGGAAAGCAGGAGAGTGTAATCTCTGCCACCAGTCTCTTGTGGGAGGCAAGAGTCAAACAACTGAGGACAGAAGAAGGGGTGAGGCAGTATTCTGGCCTCTTGCCTTGAATAGCAGCTAGGAAGCATTTTGTGAGCCTCCTGTGGCTCTAGGCTTGCAGATGGCACATGTTACTTCTCTTCTCCCAGGATCCAGCACGGCAGGGTGTGCAGAGGGTGTTTACAGGGCTGTTCATGGCACCCCAGCTATCTCTGGGCTGCCCCTGCACATCACCATCCACTCCTTCAGCAGTGGATGGAGCAGCCAGTCCACAGAGGGAATCACTTGCAAATCTGGCTGGTAATTGGGATGAGGGGTTGATGTGAACTTGAGCAGAAATGCTAATCTAGAGAATATATATCATGCTGCTACCGTTTAACAACACAGCATGGTTTATGTGTTTTTAATATCCTATTTTATCCTGTCTGACCTCACTTCCCATCTTTTTCCTTGCTTAGCAGACACCAAATACCCTTTTTTTCCAGCAGGAGGGCTATAAGAAGAGTGGTTACTGTGAAACACTCTCCAGGCACTTGTGTGTGTGTGTGTCTTGTAAACCCGCAGGCACAGACACACAGACACACACACAAACAATTTTAAAGGATATATTTCCACACCACAGCAGAGCCTTCAGCTTTATGCCAACACAGAAGCTGACACACAATACCTTATCTCTGAACCTAACACCGGAGGACAGGAAATGTTTATCTGAGCCAGTGCAACTATTTTAGCATAAGGAGCAGCATGTCAGGTCAGACCAAAGGTCTCTCTGTCCCAGAGGATGGCTCCTAATGGTGGCCCCAGCAGATGTCCAAGGGCAGCAAGTCCAGTCTTCTCCTGGCAACCTCTATTTGCTTCCCACTGTCAGCAGTGTGAAGCCTTCATGAGCCAAAGGTTGCATATGGACCAGCATGTTTAACAGTCACTGACGAGGTTTGCTGCTCTTTTTGATTTAACATGTTTCAAGTTTTGTTCTTTTTTAGCTCACTTCACACATACAAGCATCAGGGGCCAGAATCCAAATTTACACCAGCATAATTTGTTGCTGACTTCTGCACAGTCAAGCTTGACAGAAAGCAGAAGCAGGACTGAGCCCAAAAACTTTATCACTGCTATAGGCATCACTGAAAACATCTCTTAGATGACCTTGGTCTCAATTGCTTGCTTCCAAGAAGAGCAATTTCAATTCTGCTTTAGATTAAGAAATCAGCAACTTACTCAGGCTAGATCACATTCAACAAGCTATGAACTCTGAATCTGGGCCATGACACTCCAGACTGCCAGCTTGTGAGGGCAGAATTGGCACCTGACTTCCAGCTGTGCTGTCAGCTGCTCTGGTAGGATTCCATTGAACCTCGCTTCCGAACAGCCCCAACTGATCACGGCAAGTCATCGCTTCGCACCCTGTTCAGCATAACACAGAGGGGCCACTTTCAGAGGGCATGTGCTTGGTGCTGTTAGAGACCTGAGGTATTCCCACATGCCTGCTCTTTCAGCCTCCTTCCCAAGTGGAAATGCATTGTGAGTCTGCAGGTCCTGATGCTGCTGACCAGGATCTGACCCTGACCGTCTGGTTTCCCTGTACTGAAGTCCCAACCCCAGGCCCCAGCACACTGTGGAGAGAGGCCCATTGACTTCAACAGGCTCCACATCCTGCCTCAAATTAGCACTCACAGCATAGGAAGAACTAGCAAGAAAATGTGTGAAATTGGGAGTGCCAAGAAAGCAAAGATTTCTTCCCTCTCTACCAAAATAGAACATTGCTATTCCTCCCGTCCTATCTGCTTCCCATCCCACTCAGCACATATTTTGAGCCAAGTCTTCGAATGGTGTAAATCAACATATCACCATCGAAGTATAAGAAGTCACAGTAATTTACACCAGCAGAAAAAAAAATACCTGGCTGTGATCTAGAGAGATAGATAGATAAATAGATATACACTCAGTGGAGAGCACACATGCCTATGCACATGAACACACGCTGAAGGGTGATGGAGCCAGAAGACGAATGGGAAAACCATTAACAAATTAAAAGCACCTTCCAAGAAACAGTCAAGGGAGCTCTCTTTCACTGCTGCATCAAAGAGCTGCCCATCTTCTCCTCATACACTGTATGTTTACTTCCGTTTTAGTCCAGACAGCAGGTCTGCATGTGAAAGTAAATTGATAATCAATGAGAGCTGACCTGCTTAATTAATTTGCTGCAAGAAAGCAAGTGGTTAGGGAGAGGCTGTAAAAGTAGGGGACATGATGTCTAGGCTAGAGGAGGACTGCAAAAGTTTTCCGTGTGCATACACATGCAAGCTCCACAGCAGCATTTACAAGTTGCATTTCTGACATGTTGGAACCATCAAAGGGTGATGGGGGGGATTGCTGAAGCTACATTAGTTCCAGTGGATATGGGAACTGTGCCATTGACAGCTTGGAGTGAAGGAGATGAAGGACAGGGAGACAAAAAGTGCCATGAAGTTGAAGAGGCAGCGAGTCAGGGAGGGGGTAAGAGGTAACCTCTCTCCTGCTTTATTTGTTATGCTGCTTGGCCACTATGCAATTTCTTGGGGTGCTGAAGAAAGTGGCTGAGGGAGGAAGAGGAGAAGGCCAAGGACAGCAGCAGCCCTGCCTTCATCCATACGTATATGTCTCTTTGGACCCACTAGATTTACTGCAGGATTATGTTACTCCTGTGGAGACAGAGCTCTGGAACAGAGCATGCTAACAGGATTAGGGCTTCAGGATTTAGACAGAGAAGCATGAAGGAGAAAAGTAGGGGAGATTATTTTCCTTGTCAGATAGGGAAGGCATAAAATGGGGCATGTTTGATGGTGGGAGGATTCTGGCTCAAGTGGAGGATGGACCCTTCTGGATTTATTAAATCCAGGAACAAGGAGTTAAAAGAAAAATGATACTTGGCAACACTTAACAAAGCACTGTGTCTGGGCAAGGCACACTGTGCTGGGCTGGGCTTGCCAGCTCTGTGTCTTTGAGAGGCTCCACTCAGATTTGGGAGTCATCAGGGACACGAGGAGTGGTACTATGTTAGCCTGCAAAGGAGATATCGGGCCCAGAAATACAAAGCTGCAGCCTTGCTAGGAAATTCAGGGCTGTAATACTCCCCAGGTACTGCACCAAGGGTGAATGCACAAGTCTGCCTTTGGCAAAGCCTGATGTCTTTGTCCTGCCTAAGAAAGAAGCAGAAGCAAGCTGGGACCTGGATGTTTCTGGGCAAATCCTCTGCACCATGTCTCTGCACAGAAACACTTGTGGCCCTCTGGCTCATTGTGCCAGCTTTTCCTTAGTTTTCCAGATAAAAAAGCCACAGGACTTAAAGCTTTTCTCTCCTTCCTCAGGTGAGTAAATACAGGAGACCTAAGAACTGAAAAGACAGAGGAACACTCCTAAGGGAAGGCACAAGGGTCTCCAAAGAGTCATCCTCAATATTCACAGCCAGCACCAAAAACCTCTGATGTTCCCAGCTGCAGTGTACAGCTGAGACACTGCTCCTTGCAGCAATTCAATCTTTGTGCAGCTACCACCTGAAATGCCACTCAGGAAAGTTAACTAATAACAGGCACAAAACCAAAATAAGTAAGAAATGAAAAATACACATCAGCTGGATCTTGCTGCCATTTCTCATCCATTGACTTCTACAGATTCTGAAAATTTTACACACAGATCAATGGAGGCAGTGAGAGCAGCACTCATCATGGCCCAAACCCACTCCAAATCCTGAAATCCATCCCATCCCCAGTCCCTTGCCACACTAGATGATTCCTATGAGCTCATCTCCACAGTTACTAAGATGGAGCGGCTAACACCACATGGGAACTGGACCCAAGATGCTACAAAGAAGGAAGAGGATCAAAATGGATGAGAGCTTGGTTTTCTGATAAAATCCTCATAGTTGAGCCTGTCCAAAGAAAATGGACAAAAATAAAAGGTCAAATCCTGCCAGGTGAAGAAAATGGCCAAAAACAAAAGGTCAAATCCTGCCAGGTGCTCTTTTCCTTCCTTGGGTTCAAGAAGAGTTGTTGTTTTCTAAAGACATTTGCAAACCATTAGATAAGATCTGGCACGCACACCAGGGCTGATGCCTGGAAGATAACCTCAAACCTCAGAGGCCATCAGCCTGGTCCCAGGTCCCAGGTCACAGGAGGTGGAGGAAAACAGGGTGGGCAAGAGCCAGACCAGCTTTTCTGCAGCAGGGTTGGTTTGGCCCTGTCCTCTGGTAGGGGCATGCTGGTGAAGATGGCACGTGGTGGTGGCCATTCTCCTCCCTGCCTCCCCTCTCAGGGACAGACAAGAAGACAGCACAGAACCTCTGGCCAGGTTGCTGGGTTAGCCTCCCACCCTGGCCACATGCCTGAGGGAAAGACAGAGCGCCAGCCCCTGGACAGGGGGATGTCTGGGCCAGGCTTTGTAGGGACTGGGCTGCCAGGAAGGAGGAAAACCTAGCAGGGATGGGGTGGGAAGGGGAGGGAGTGTGTGTGGAGCTCCACTCCTGCCGGCTGCCCTCCCACTGCCTCCCCATCCCAGAAACATAGCAGTGTTCGGCACGGAAACAGCCCAGCCAGCCCTGTCTGCTGTGAGCACATATTAATCACATTTTCCGCTGCTCCATCCTGCCTTTCCCGTTTCCCTTGCTGCTGAGTGCCAGCAGCTGGGGACTCAAAGGTGAGCCATCACATTTGCAGGGAAACACCCTGGCCCCACTGTCATCTGAAACACCAGAGGAAGGGGAAGCAGGGGGCAAAAGAGAGGCAGTGAGGGCTTCCCATCCTCTGCAGGGAGCATCATCCCCTCTCCACCCCCCTGCACTCGCTGGTTTTCTCTTGCATTAGCTCCTCGATGAAGATGTGAATGTTAGCTGACCCGCCTACACGTGGCAGAGCACTGCTTTTGGCCCACAGAGCTGGCAGAAATTCTGAGCAGTGCTTGGTACACCCTGTATGCCTATGCGTGCATGTGCATATATACGTGTGCATATGCAGATATATGCATGTGCATATATGTATGTATATATATATATATATATGTGTGTGTGTGTGTGTGTGTGTGTGTGTTTGCATTTATCTGCATGTATATAGAGAGTCCCTGTCTGTCCACACCTTCCCCTCCCTCCCTGCTCTCATGGCACCAAATCAAGCTGCGGCAGACTTGATGAATCCCTTTGGCATGGTTTGCTCCAGCGCTGCAGCCTGGGCTGCACCGAGCTCTGCACTGATGCAGGGAGGGAGCTGCACCTTGAGCACAGACATCTGGGAGCTTGTTTAGCACAGGAACAGCAGGATTAGTGTGGGCACGGAATGTGGGACCAGCGCTCCCCCGGCACCAGGTCTGTGGGCAAGTGGCCTTGGCCTGGCCCTGCTGTAGCTCAGCAGCTGGCAGCCAGTTGTTTGGCGGGGCAGGAAAGCAGTCACCCGGATGCAAGGGGATAGGCGAGCCACCAAAAAGCAATTACTTATCCTCCAGCCTTGGGAGGTGTCTGGTACATTAAGGCCAGAATGTGGGAATGAATAGATACTGGAATAGAGGAGTAAAAAAGAAGAGGTTTGATTTTTTTCCACTTTTTTAATGAAAAGAGAAAACAGAGTAGAAGAAAGCTGACAGAAATCAAGGGCCAAGTCCTGAAATGGTGATGATTCAGATGGTTGTAGGATTGTTTTGGATTGACACCAGCCAGGCTTTAGGGTCTTGCTGGAGCAATGTAAATTGGCTGAGCAGCACTGAAACCAGTCACGCTGTCCTGCTCCACCCTGGCTGAGGATGCAGTGTCCAATGCCCAGGACTGCAAGGATGGGATATTTATTCTCCTCTGCAACTAAAACCACCCTCCAGGCCAGATTTCTGCTCCAGATAAGACTTGAAAAGATAAATTTATTGCCAGTGGTTATTTGGAACACTGAGCTGTGTACATAGCTCATCTCTCTGTCCAGCATGATGAGTATATCCTACCTGACTCAGCTTACAGAAAAGGTCCCAATGAGACCCCAAACTCACCTGGGGTGAGGAGAGAGATGGCCCCGGTTCACAGAAAGGTCTGCTGTGACCAGTGGGTCCTGGTAGAGCACAGAGGCTCCACACCACTGCATGGGCACTGTGTTAGGGCTATACATGAGCTCTGCCATGGGCTACTGTCCTGGAGCCAGCGCACCCAAGATCTGGGGGAGCCCAGCTGAGGACTCCCCTATGTGGTGCTGGACTGCCCTGTGCCTCCATTTCCCTACTTCTAAAATAGGACTCACACTCCCTCGCTGGCACATGAGGAGCTGAAATACTCCAAATATTGCAGGTATGAAACCCTGATAGGTACCTCTGCACAGTGAGGACTCATTCTGGGAAGCAGAGGGAATTTGAACCTGAGACTTGCGGGGAAGGGGAAATCACACAGCCCGGAAGGGAAGGAAATGTCTGGATGAATCCTGGACAAGGCAGGCTACTGCATTTCGTGCCAGCAAAGGGAAGGGACAGCTAATTTAATAGAAGTGCTGAGCAATCAAAAATGACTGGGACATGTGTGTGGGGGGAGGTGTGTGGGATCCAGCCAGAGTTCACACAGACACACTATGGCACATCAGCAGGGAGCACCTGAACACATCAGCAGTGCTGGAGGGTGCCACAGAAGAGCAGAGAAGCACTTTCTTGAGGCACCCTTAACCAGGGAACAACCACATGACCAAAGCAATAGACAGAAAAGCCAGCCTGGCACCATGGCTACCTTAACCCTCCTCTCTATACACTTCCCATGCAGACCACTCCAAGTTTATCTTTCTGGCCACACACCAGCATCCATATGGTGTGAAACAGATGAACACTCATATTTGCCCTCCTTCCTCCTTGCTCCCACCTCTGTGGGTGTCCCAGAAACACAGCAAGAGCACGCACAGCTCCCAGGGCTCAATGCACCCATTCTGACCATGCCTGCTTAGCGCAGATCTCACAGCTCTGGCAGCCTGAATTGTTTCTCATTATTTATTGCTCATTTTGTTCTCTGGGATGGTGCAATTGCCTCTTAGGATTTGTGCCCTTTCATTTCCAGGCCTCAGTAACTCCTGAACTACAGTTTCATGTGGTTTTGTGATTGTTAACCCAGCATGCAGACGGGTCTACGACCACAAAAGCTCAATGAATCTTATATGGCAAAACACAGGCTGTGAAAACATTTTCTCCTTCATTTGCAGTCAAAGAACATACTCTCACCACCATGAACGATGCAGCAGCAGCCAGGTTTTCCAAGGAATAGTGTTTCCTCATTGCTGTGCAGAGGAGAAAGGACTATTTCTGCTCAGAGCATCATCAGTCTTTTAGCCGTCATCAGAAAAAGGGTCCCTCACAGATTAAACCCTCTGGGCCTGCAAAATCTCTGTTCTCTTCCCTCTTGTTGGCTGCAAGACTCACCAAGGTGCAGGAAGAAGAGACAAAAAGGACATTACCTTGTGGTTTTTCCCGTGTCGGTACATCATCCAGTCCTCTCCATTGGTGCTGACCTCCAGCTTGTAGGTACGCACATAGTAGCCCTTCTGGGTTTCTCTTGAGATGGCACCCTGTGTGGCAATGGCTGTGAGCACAGTCAGGAATTGGAGGTCCACCTTGCCAGGGGAAAAAGGGACAAGAAAGAGAGTGGTGACCACCTGAGAGTCCAGAGTGGCTAATTAGTTCCTCTCTCTGTCTCTGAAAAATTAAAAGGTGCAAATTCAGCCTGTCTCACTCTCTGTGGGTGCACAGTTCAACATCCACGACCCTTGCCAGGGCTGACTTCAGCAGGATAGAACCCTGGGACAAGAGTAGCTAAGGATCTTGATGTCTGTTTATATGGGACCATCACAAAGCCTTCTTCCTGCCTCAGACCAAGCAATAGGATCTGCACAGAAGAGCACATCCATTAAAGCAGGACAGAGACTGACTTTTTCCATGTAAAATAAAAGCATAATATCCAATTAGCAAGTGCTGCAGCTCTTGGTTTTGCCCTGCTGGCTTTTTTTTCCTGTTTGTTTTACAACATAGGTTGAGAAAGGTCAGCAGAGCTGGCTTAGTAGCCCTGCCATGAATGAAGAATGAGACGTCTGCTAGAGGCAATGACATTCAGCACCTCCTGCTCGTAGTGCCCTTTAGCAAGCAGTGTCTCCCGGCGATGTGACACAGCCAGAAGCTGTGTGTGGACACACTGTGGCTCTAACCAGCAAAGGAAAGCCTTTGCTCTGTCAGCCCCCCGCCTGACATCAGCCCGCTCACGCTCCCTGCATCGCTGATGAGATAAATATTATTCTAGTTGTTTTTCTATGCACCCTCTGGAGACTTTGGTCCTCAGGCAAGTGGTGGAGTCAGTGGCCCTTGTAAGTGGCAGAGGTCTCTCAGTCTCTGTCAGTCTGATGGAAAGTCCATCAAGGTTTGGGCAGAAAGGAGGGGCTGGGAGAGAGACAGCGGATGGAGTCAGTCCTTGTGCGGGCAAGCTAATGGGAGAGCCAGCCTGCCGCATTTCACCGAGGCACTGCAGCTCCCCTGCTGCTTCTCCCCCTGAGCCAGAGGCAATAAAAAATTCAACAGCCCTTATGGTCAAGGGTCAGTTTAAGAGCGTGACACTCCATTTGGTGGGGGAAGAGGTGAGGGGGCTGGAAAGGTACCTGGAGGTACTCTTTGTTGCTGTCTACAATGGGGGTCCAGCCGTTGTCATCACTGTTGAGCCGGCTCTGCTGAGGGGTCCATCGCCCATCCGAGTAGGTGGAGGAGGCACTGATCTGCATGTTGGAGATCCTGCCAGACTCCATCCCCAGAGGCACATTGCACTGAAAGTCTAGAGCAGAAACACACATACACAGAGATTGGTTTACACTCTCAGTACTTCACCCCCGAGTGAAAGGCAGCTCTGAACTAATCTCTCCAGCTAACCCTGAGCAAAGCTGCCTGACTGGAAAGATGAACAGATCTGCACCATCTTGCAGGTTGTGTGTTCACAGATGGCACTGAAAAATTATAGATAGGGCAGCTTTGTGTTTGCATGGCCCTCTGAACACTAATACAGTCTGGATCTTTGTCCCTTTCTCTATCTTCTTCACCTTTGTTCAGTTTTGACACAATTCTGTCCCTTGCCTGCCTGCACTCCACCAAGATGTTCCAAGTACCCTTGCCACAAAGCTCCCATTTTGAGGGCTGTAGGTCTAAGCACTGACAAGGCAAGGAATACAGACAGACACATAAGGAGGGTGCTTACTGTTGCTGGCAGGAACATCAAGGATTGGAATGGGCAGCTCTAAAGGTTTTGTGAGCATGTGAGAGCAGGGATGCACGTGTGTTTGTGTCTGTGTCTATCTGCATGCACTCTATGTGGTATCAGGCCCATAGGGATTAACCAGACAAGATTATGAAAGACACTGTTATGCTTTTGTTTGGATCTCCTCATTTCTAAGGCTTTAGAAGTCACAATTAGCTCATTTTTATGGCACATCTCATCTATTTTATAGCAGCTGTCCTGTAAAAACAGTACCAAAGAAAACAGTGATAGAAAATACTGCATGGGTGCAAACGTGCTTCTGCTGTAAACCAACGGGGCTCCACCAAACTGCCTGTGTTTTTTAATGTGGTCAAGTCAACCTTGGATGGAAATGATGGGCCAAGTTAAGATGTCAGTGCTATTATTAAACTTTCATTTTACACCACCATAAAGGAAAACAGGCCTGGCACTTTCACAAAGGCTCTGGTGCTTGATTTCTCAAGCTTTGTGTTCAACATTTTATTTGCAAATCCAGATCAGAAAAGGGATTAAAGAACAGATCAACTGAGTGTGGCAATAGGTGATGGTGAAGAGCTCATGCTTATCTGTAACTCTCACACCTCAGCAGAACAATCCTTACTCATAGAGTAAGAGATTGTAACCCTGCTGCCCTGGTGCTGCACAACCCCTACTCTACCCTGCTCTCTGTCACAGGCTTTCAGTGGCAGGTCAGGGATTCCCTGTCTTTCTCTGGGACTGAGGGTTGTCCTGGAGGCTCCTTGTGTTGTATCAGAGGTTTGCTGTGAACAGAGGTCAAGAACAGTAGCTCTGAGGCAAAAAATATCATGGGAAAACAAATGGAACCTTTTCTTGCCTGTGTTATCATAAAAAATCAAAATGCTCTTCATTCTCAAAACACACAACTTACTTTCTCACTCCATATCAATTTGTTTTATAACCCTTATTAAGGGTTATAAAACAAAATTTGGCTTGAAATTCTTAGAGCTTTAAGCAATCTTTAATTAGACAGCCAAGAAATTCCAATTTGTGGTTTGGGACTGTGAATTTCTGGAAAATTAGAGAGAGAGAGAGCGCGCATATTTTTCCCCATGCTTTAATGAATCTGCTGCACATGCTGGGCTAAAGTCTTCCCCTAAATCCTTTGGGCTCAGTACATACATGAAGGATGCTAACCCAAAAGGTATTGAGAACACTTCACAAGCAAGTGAAAAGTCAAAAAAAGGTCAGAAAGTTAAATTCTTACTTGAAATCTTACTTCTATCAAAATAGAGAAGAGACCTAAGTGAAACTGCTGTCTGCACTGCTTCTGGAGAACCAGTCCCTGGACACACTTCTGCCTGCTTTACTCTCACATATGCCAAATGAAAGATGGGAAACACAGGGGACACAACTAAGTCATACATACACATTTCCAACTCACTTTCTGGGACTTCCTGGTGGATCAAGTAGTACTGAGCAGAGAAACCATCCTTAGCCACTGCCAGGTCCGTGTGGAAGGTGAGAGAGAGGACGCCGGTGGTCGAGCGGATGTCCGATGGCATATTGACACCACAATACCTGCCTATCAAGGGGCCAACTGCAAAAGAAAGAGC
Organism: Molothrus ater; assembly: GCF_012460135.2. NCBI lineage: Eukaryota > Metazoa > Chordata > Aves > Passeriformes > Icteridae > Molothrus > Molothrus ater. The sequence continues at coordinate 12,855,567 of NC_050484.2, forward strand.
AGCAAAGGTAATGCCTGCTTTTCCACTGGCCTCCTGGGTCACCAGCTCATTGCTGATCAGGATAAAAAAGATAGGCTTTGGGGATGGGCTATTTTTTATATCCATTGGCCTGGTGCCATGCAGTGCAGAAATATCCACTGCAGCAGGCATTGCTCTGCAATTGCTGGGAAATGCTCCAAAATGCTCTGTTTCTTGGTTTTGCTATAAGGTAGGGAAGTACTCCCATCATTGCATGAACCCACTGCCCTTCCCTGAGGGAGAACTGCTGGTGTTTGGAGTGTCCCATGGGGCTTTTCAGATCAGTGGTTACAACAGAGCAGTAGTTTGTGGTTTAATGAATGCAGCCTTCAGCAGGCACACTGTCCCCAGGCTGGCCATGGTGTGCCCTAAAGGCAGGTTGCAGGCTGCAGCCACCTTTGAGGTTAGGCACCCTTGGTGTTCAGACAGAGGCTGCACAGTTTTGGAGCTTTGTGATACCAGGAAGGGCCAAGGAAAGCAGTGCAGCACCCCATGACTTACCCTGAGGGATGCCATCCCAGATGTCTAGCCAGTCATACTTGCAGTCTCCTTCCCCCGACTGCAGTGGGTCATGCTCGAGGTCAAAAAGCAGAAAGTGGAGGAGGATTTCTGTCTTTGGCTTGGCTATGATGGTGAAGATGCAGTCCAGGTTGTGTGGATACTTGTCAGGGAAACCTGGAGACTCAATAGTGCCGTTGGAGGCAGTGAAGTTTCTGGAGCAGTCCTCGGAGCCTGTAGCAGCAGGAAAAACCCAGAGCCTTAGCAACAACGAAGCTTAATGCCAACAATTTGGCACTGTGAAAACCCCATTCTGAGTTTAGGGTTGCATATTCACTTCTGGAAAGTCCTGCAGCTCAAGAGCTGTGGGAATAACTGCAAGAAGTGAGAAGGTGATTTTCAAAGCTTTCCACAGGTGGAGAGACAAGGTCCATGAGGTACTGTAGTGGACAACACGGTTCAAAATCCCTTAGACAGCTTTGCAAACATAATCTGTAAACCACTGCTGATCCTCCTGACAATTACCTCAAAACCAGGACTAGAAGAGTGATCCTATCCAAAGCCATTGCTGTGATTTGGCAGGACAGCAATGTGCCACGTCCCTCACACCGGTGGTGGTGGACAGGGAGGCCACACCACGTTGGCCTGTCTTCCCCAGCTGGCACTTTCCACTCTAACCCACCCCCAAACTGACCTGTCAGACCTGTGTGCTGCTCCAGAGCCTGCAGAGAGGCCTGCTGGCACACAGGGAGCCTCCATCCACAGTAGTCATGACACAGCTGTTACCTGCAGCCATGCAGGCAAAGGAGCCACAGCAACCCCAGGACTGGTGGAGGAGCCCCATTTGGGGAAGGAGCTGCCAGGGATGGGGCAGAGAGGAGTATTGGGATGTACTCATTTTGGAAAGGCTGTTCCCATGGGCCAGTCTCCTGCAAACTCCAGCCTTCCAGCACAGATACGTGTGCCTCAGTTTCCCCTTGAGAAAATCCGTAAGCACAAATATTTACACAGTGTAAGGGCCTGTGGGAGGGTGCCAATGTCTCCACTGTTTGCTGCAAACCCTTGGGAAGTGCACAGTTAGCCTGCAGCCCCCACTCCCGCCCCAAAGACCCACACAAGGGACAGGGGCTAGCTCCAGCACACATCCCCACAACATGGCCACATTAATAGTGGGGATAACAGAGGCCATGGCAGGGGGAGGTTCTGCTGAGAGCAGGAACAGAGCCCTCTTTTTCACAGAATGAGCCATCCACACCAGAAATGCAAGTTATTTCTATCCTTAAGCAAGACCTTTGCGTGGTGGGGAGGACAGACAATGTTGCCTCTTATTTATTGCTGACCTCAGCACTGGCCTCGGCTGCAGCCGGGCCAGCTCGGTGCCCCCTCTCATACAGCCAAGGTGCCTCGGGCTGCTTGGGGAAAGGGGAATTTGTGTCATATTCATGCCACGGTGACTTTGAAAGCCTTGCCAGGACAATAGGCAACAGAAATCTGCAGCCTGGAGCTATCAGAGGAGAAAGAGGGTGTTAGAGAGGCTGCTGGCCACTGCTGCAACCTGGCACTAGCATTCACAAAGGTTTCTGCTTCACTTCCATGGGACACTCTTCTCCTCTACAAACCCTCTTGCTCAGGCTCTCCCAGGCAGTACCAGCCTTCCCAGGACTAATGGCAGACTTGTTATTCAATTCAGCATTAACCTACCGAGTCAGGCCAGCAGCCTGCAGTAATAGCAGGATCTTGCACTGCATTATGCAGTGCCTGGCTGGAGAGCTACTCAAGAGAGGCTCTTAATTGACTACCTAATGAACCAGCCAGCTTTTCTGGTGTGAACCTGTGGGGTAAAATGCAGAGGCAAAAAAAAAAAAAAAAGCCAAACACAAATCACAGCATAGTGCCATGAGCAGGGATAAGGGTGTACTTTGTACTGAAAGACTAACAGATAAATAGTGAAAATAACACAAGCTCTGAGCTAGGGAGAAAATGAAAGGCTAAACCTAGAGTCAGGGACTGTCCTCTAGCAACAGGCAAGACCACATTAGACAACAGTTTCCTCACGTGGCATTCTTATCACATTTGGCATCTTTGTCTACATTTTGGCTAATAGCAGCAAACACAATGATCAGCTTTTTATAAGGAAGCTGCAGATAATCAACGGGAGTCATGCTGACTTCTGCAGCACAGGCCAGCCTGAGAGGAGACTTTGATGCCCAGCGCTGGAGAGCTCAGGCCGGCCCTGCGAAACTGACTCATAAAGGGAGCAGCAGGGAGGCTGGACCAGCCAAGGCAGGCGGCTCTTGTCAGCCCACAGACTGCTGGCTGATACCCATCAGGGGATTCAAAGACTGGTATGTGGCTGTTTGTATGCAGATTGCTTCTCTCTCACACTGTGATAAGGGAAATTTAGCACAAGTTGGGGAAATAAATGCTCCATTGAAAAGAGTTGTTTTTTTAGATCACCTTTAAGACAGAAGGAATCTGCAGCCACTGCTGCTTTTACTGATGAGGACAATGACAATCCGATGACCTTTAAAGCTGGTGACACCCTTGCTGGTTACCCTGACAGCTCAGATGGAAACTTGGCCCGTGCCTGCCTGCCTGCCAACAAAAGGCAGGGTTTGCTTGTGCTGCAGGAGCCCTGCAGCCAGCACTGCCCACAGCCCTCTCTGGAGCCCTGGCAGGGACTGGGGTTGGGCAGATGTGGGCTGGGAGTGCTCCCGGATCACGGGCTCACCCTGCACTCCTGTGCCAGAACCTGCCTTGCCAGGCTTGATTTCATGGGCTGTGGTTGTAAGAAAGTGTGGCTGTATCTGGAGAGGATGGCTGCCTGCAGGGGTGGGGGTGGCAAAAGGAGCCAGCGCCACTTCAGCTCCAGCCTCCAACCACTACCTACTCTCCTCCAGATGAGCCCTTGATTCCTCTCCCTCCCTCCCAGTAACAACTTCTCCTTCCCTCACAGATTTGGTCCCTTACTGGCTCCCAGCCAGACCAACAGGGTTGCTGTCTGCCACCCCTTCCCACAGCATGGCCAGGCCACCTCAGCCAGCTGGACCAGCCCACAGTGCCTCATGCCCTGAGTCAGGGCATGGATGGAGTATGAGGTCAGGCACAACTCAGCACAGCCTGCTGGGCTCACAGGAAGTGTGAGCAGGGTGAGAAAGGCAAGGGAGGCTGAGGTGGGTCTTCTCACCTGTATTCTTTGCCATCCTTACTGATGGCAACTGGCCTTAGCAAACCCCAATATCTGGCTGAATCACTAAACTTTCAGGACTAATCTGCATCTTAACCATAAAGTAACAGTGGTGGCGAGCTGGCTGCTGAGCAGCTCAATGGCCAGTTATGCAGTCCAGGCAACAACCAGCAACAGCACTTTCCTCATCCATCTGAACCTTCACACAAGTCCTGTCCTCATTGATTCACAATGAATTTAGGGAGTCTCCTTCTCTTGCAGCAAAGTCTCTACATTCACATCTACCTCCAGCCAGGTTGTGGGCTGTCTGTGCACCTCTGCCTGCTGCACAGCTGGCCCAGGACCCCTGGGCACTGCTGCCTGTGCTCCTCATCTTTTCTTTAGAGATGCTGGATAAACGGCCCTATTGTGATCCTTTTTGATTCTTTCCATGGCACAGACTTTTTCTTTTGGTGCTGGACACAATGACTGAAAGCCACGTGTGTTGTCTTCTAACACATCACCAAAGGACTGCGGGCACAGGGCAGGTGCCCGTGTGCCCACACAAAACACTCTCCTGATCCCTCAGCATGCAGGCACACCTCTCTCACATGCACACAGAGCAGAGGCTATTTTTTCAAGCCTTTCTTCCCAGGCACAAAATTCTGGCAAATATTTAGACAGAAACGCTACTAAAAGGGCTTTGAGCAGATTTTTCTTTCCTCAATAGTAATTAAGAATTAAATAGTTATGAACACTTCCTCTTATATCAGCCTGGAAGGGTGCTGCCGCAGACTTTGACAGCATTGCTGACAGCAATCACTTGAAGACTAGAGTTCCCCAGTTACAAACCCCCCATCCATGGAGAGAAAACACAGCATCACTGATCAACCCTGAATCACAACTCCACAGGAGGGGGAGCTCCATGCACTTCTAACAGAGGGACAACCCTCTTTTAGCCCTAACATGCTGGAGAGTAAAGATATATGTTTCTAGTCCTCGAATACAAGAGAACATTTAAGGAGGAACCCTGCTTTAATTGCACCCTGTGATCCAAAAATTCACTGTCATGTGCCACTAAGATCTTCACCTTCTTGGAAATGTGACACACAGACTTGCTTCACTTTAAAAAAAAAGTCCTTTATCTCTGGAAAATATGCTAGAAATCACATTGAAAAGGTGGCCAAAGGCATCTACAGACAAAGATAATTGTGTCAAACAGTCTGGGAGACAGGCACTGACTCAGACACTCACCCGTCTTGTAGATCTCATAGCGCAGAGAGAAGCCGGCACCTTGCCGTGCGTAGTCTGAGGTGAACTTGATATAGAGAGAGGGGCCAGAAGAGATGATGGTAGGAGGTGCAATGTTCCCACAGTGCTTGCCCAGCAGGTCTGCCGCTTCGCTGTCCCCATCGCGGATCTCGATGTAGTCATACCTGCGGAGGCAGGTGAAATGGCAGGGAAACCATCTGTCAGGGACATGCTTCAGGATGCCAGGCACAAACAAAAACCACTCTCAGTATCTGCATATTTCACAGAACGTCTTCCAGACAGGTACCTGGGACTCTTATTCACAGCACACCACACCACAGACCCCAAAATACTTTTTCTCTTTTGTCTGACTACATTTAGGTCCTTTCCTCTGCTGTCATTCACGTCATTAATTTGCTGTACATACATCCACTCACCTTCACAGCCAACATGCAAAATTTAGAACACGCTTTACCTCCATTTCCACAAAACTCCTTTGGCATGGGAGAAGCTCAGACACAACTCTCCTGAGGCTGCTCTCCTCCCCTGAGCTCTCTTCTGGAGTGCCATTGTGCTGTTTGGCAGAGCTCGCTTTATTCCAATATCCATGTGGGATTTGGGCAAGTACGTACTAAGTGAGACTGTCAGTGTTCAATCCACGTGAGCAGGTAGCTCTTTTGTGCACTGATACCACATTGGTCCTTTAGCAAGCATGGCAAGTAAACTCACTTAGCACTTGGACATTAATATTAATCCTCTTCTATCAAGTGCTAATGAAGATTTTCCATGGATGAGAAGTTTTGTGTAAGAGCTGGGTACCTACACTCATTATTGCTAATCCTGTACACCCTGCAACTGCAACCTGCCTTTGCTAAACCCTACTTGAAGATGTTCCTACTGGCCTGGGTATCTGACTGGTCTGGGGGAGGAATGCGTAGGGTTAGAAGAATTGCCTCCTGCTGCAGAGACAAAAGCTTGTTGCAAAGCTTGGCTGGAAGGTGAAACTGCCACAGATCCCTCCATATTTTCTAGGCCATGAGTAGGCAAGGTAGTAGTATCAGGCTCTGTGTGCTGTGAAGAAACAAACAGCTTTTACGTGTACATCTTGTTCTTCAGCTGCTTTCTAACACCCACGTCCTCCCCGCCCCTCTCCTCTGTGGCCAGCACACTGCTATTTACAGAAACTGACCATCTCTCTAGGACTGTTTATTTGCTTTGTATCAACCTGTTTGAACAACATGCTACAGCTCTTCTTAAGGGGCCAGGGAGGAAAAAAGCATTTCCAGGCTGCCAGGAATCTGCCTTTCTTCTTTGTCACAAGATCTTCTGTTTGAGAATGGAGAGTTGAAAGGAGAAGTAGCTTGCTGGATACAGAATGATCCTCATGTGACTCATTCCCATTCTGCAAAGCACATATCGGCGAGCAACAGCCTCAAAACAAACTTACAGGGACTTAGTGTGCTCCTCCACAAAGAAAGATGGCCCAGACAGCTTTGGTTTCACTCCTTTCTGGGATTAAATCAGGCTGAGAGCCAGAAGCAAAATGCCTGCAGATAAAATCCTGTCTATGCTGGACTGAGCACTCAACTAGCTGCAATTGCCCAGCCTTTAACTTCATTACAGACTCAATTGGCTTGGCCAAGGTGAAATCCAAGTGGTCTTGAGAAGTGGCACTCGAAGAGGAAGAGCATTTGGCTTAGCTGGTGTGTGGACACACAGCAATGTAAATGAAGATCTGCTCCCCCTGCTCTCTCCTCAGCTTGGCCTAGCCCCTATCACCTTGTGACCCCTTGTTACCCTGACACCAGTCAGCAGCACCCTGCGTGACTCCACTAATGTCCATCATGTGTAGCTTCATCCTACCATCTCTCCAGGGAGGAGGAACATAGAAGGCAGTGTTAGTGCTTCTAAGTAGAATTTTTTCCTCCTTGTTTGTCTATTTGTTTAAAGTAGTACTGAGCAAACAGCGGGGACATTTTGTTCTCTAAATAACTACTTGCTTTCAGTGTGCTTGCAGCCCTTCCACATTTGAAGTGCACATCTGTGCTGCAGAACTACTGGCTACTAGTGAAATTTGAGTATGTGGCAAAAAATTAATTTGGCAAAAACATGAATGTTGGCAAAACACAGTTAATGGAGTGGACTGTAAAAGCTGCCATTTTCATGCACAGGCAGAGGTTAGCTGCATCCCAGGGAATCACATCTGTTTGTGCCCTCATGGGGTTGTTCCTCGCCAACACAGTACATGGCTTCAGCTGCTTGACTGCAATGATCACAGCTTCTGCTGTGGCCAGCACAACAAATATCCTAGTGCTGTCCACATGGCTCCTCAAGCCACCCAGTTCTGTAGGGGCCCTGGAATTTCAGAAGCAAGTTCTGGACCAAGAAATTTTTGCTTATTGAATGGGTGACAGACTTCCAGTAATACATACAATTAGGGAATATTGCAATCTGCTCATGGGCAATCTGCAAATGGAAAATTAAAAGAATGAATCTAGTAAGTAAATCATCAGGAAATATTTGCCTTTTTAAATTAAGCCCTATTTGGCTTCATTCAAGCAGCTAACTTAGCTTTCTCACACTGGAGCTAATCCTGAATAAATCAAATGTTAAAAACAACTGAAAAAAGCCTTTAAGAGAAGGTCAGGAAATATTTTTTTTGCCAAATGTAAAATGAATAGAAATGTGTAAGAATTTTCTTCCCTAGTCAAAAAATCTTGGCCCAAGTCCTCTGCTCTGCATGAGGCAAAACCTTTTCTTTGGGTCATATAAACAGAGTGTGAGTTGGGGAAGTACTACACTTGGGAGAAAGCACCAGTCCAGATGAGCAGGAGCCCCTACTTCCTTCTCCATCACAGCAATTAAGCTTTAGGCTTTCAAAATGAAACACTAAAGACAGCCAATCAAAACTGTTAAACTTCCAAACTTCAGCAAGAATGCCAGCTAATCCCTACCACAGATTGTTTTGGAACCATGAGCTTTAGGCATGTCCATGCCTTGGCCCTCCATCAAACAGATAAACCCCATTCTCCTCATTCTGGGTCAAGTTACAATCCAGTTTGGCCAAATCTTCGCTCCTGTTAAGCTTAAATATGGTTTCTAGACTTTCTTCTTCCCTAGTGAAAAACAAGAAGAAAAATTGGAAGAAAACCCAACCATGCTTCCTACTCCAACCATTTCATTTTCAGATAACTATGGCCTAGGGCACAGCTGAGTGGGACGCATTTATGCTGCAGTGGTGTTCAAGCTGTCTCATACAGTGCCCAGCAATTTGCATTTCACTCATATAACCAAATCCGTTGTTTCAGTCAACATGCACCAACATTCTTGTGGGCTGACCTCTCTGGCATTACCTCCACTGGGAAAGCTGCCATCTCCAAGCACATTTCATGGCCACCTCTCCACACCTAGGCATCGTTCCAACGAGCCAAGCATAAACATGTGAGGGCAGGGTGCAACCTCTGTAACCCACAAGTATAATGGATTGATTAACCAACTCTTCTTTTGCAGGGAAGGTGACCACACTTGGCTGCTCCTCCAATGGCACAGTGGCAAGATCTTCTGAGCTGCCACTTGAGTGACAATGCCAGTGAGTTGGTTTGAAACCACCTCAAACTGCTTTTCACCAGGGAGTTTTGAGGCTGGGAGGCAATGCTGAAGTGCTTTTAACTGCCCAGACAATGGAGGCTGAGAAAAAGGAAATACAAGGCTTAGATGGTCTTCTTGAAGTAGTTTAACAGAATTAAATGAAAAATGTACAATGCTTATAAATATTGCTGCATTTTTATTACAGATTTTTCAGTAAAAAGTGTTTTGCTCATGTTAAGAGAGCTTTTATAAACTAATTATAAAGCACTTCTACAGCCTGTATTGTTCATGCTTGTTTGCTTGCTTTTTCCTCCAGTCAACCTCTCTGCTTCCCAGGCTTTCCTTTCTCTTTTTCCCAAGTCACTTTGCTGCTGGCTTCCCAAATGAGGTGCAACAAAAGCAAACAAGCCCCAGCTGCAGCGATTATGAGAACACCTCCAGCTTTTCAGTCCTTTTCTGCTGCAAAATAGGCAATCTGCTCCCTGACCATTAAGCTGTGCTCCATGATCCCCTAGGGCCAGGGCAGACCTCCCAGGTGCCCACCCAGGCACTGCTGAGCTCCAGAAATGCTACAGCCCATGTGGGGAGCAGCACCAGAAGCCTGTGACATTCCTCTGGGTGCTCCTCTCCAGAGGGACACTCAACACAAGCAGTTTAGTGACCCAGTTCAGCAGTTTAGTGACTGCTGAACACAAAATCAACAGCCCCATTGACCTTCATCCCCAGGTCCCAAGAGATGTTGAGTCCTTCCCCCCTGAAACATGCTTCAGGGCATTACAGCTTAGCACAGGGAGAAACATGAATAACAGATTATTCATGTGTTCACAGCCATATCACTAGTCCTCTGAATGCATAAACTTGTGCAAGCCTTGCTTCAAAGCCTAAGGAGGACTGGCCAAGCTCTGACCTAGCTGGCAGCTTTCTCTGTCTCTCTCTAGGTCTATGATTTGAAGAGGGTGAGGATTTGCACTCAGCAAAGCCCTGTTTCCAGTGCTTGCCAGGACTGGAGAGAGAGGCAAGGCTCTAACCTGAACCTCCCCAATGTTTAATTTGGAGCTATTATTTATAGGCGTTTCCATGGGGCTCATGACTGCAGCTGGCAAACAGTAATGATGGGATTCTCACGAGATCCTGGGAGGTAAGAAGGCAGAGAGGAGCCTTCTGCCCCAAGGTCACACAGGAAGTTTGCAGCACAGCCAAGAATAGAAGCCAGTCTTGACTGGAGAGATTATATTCTATTGGAGAAATCTGGCCTAGAGAGACAGGGAGACAAATAGGTACAGACTGCATGCCAACAACCCTAAATTTGGGAATGCCCAGGACTGACTTGAGCCTTCAAGACCTCTGATCTGCTTGAACCATATGTCATTGTGTCTTGAATGCATCTGCTGAGGAGAGGTAGAGAAACTGCAATTATAGTGAAATTCAGCAGGTGTTAATATTCTGCAGGTAGCTGGGCAAGGCCTGTGCTTAGCCACAATGGCAGCTAGTAAATACAATTGTTCCCCCTTTGAAAAGGTGGTGGGAGGTTTCTCAGAAATTCTTATAAAAAGCATGAGGTTTTTTGAACATTCTCTAAGAACAGACAGTTTCTTAGAAACTAAATAGCAGTAGTAGTATAGAGATAGTTAAGAAATGGTGAACCAGCATCTCTGTCCTTGTTGTGCAATCAAGAGGTGGCTAGAATTAATGTCCATTATGTGCTAGCTGGCTTAGTAATTTTTCTGTGTCACCACTCATCTTCATGCTCTTTTGTACACCACCTTCCAACTAAATCCTTATTTCATGGGTGGTTACATTGCGAAAGACAAAAAAAAAACTTTTCTGTGATGTTTACACAATCTTGAGCAACAGCAGAACATGCCCTTCAAAGGTTAAATTGTTCCAGAAGCTACTGAGGACTTTTAAATGATTTTTTTTTTACAGCCATGATAGCAGAGGCAAGTACCACTGTTGTCTGATGAAACAAGAGCAATGAAGTTTGATCTTAGCTGCCAGCCCTTAATCAGAGTAATTAATTATAAATACAGCAGATGAATTGGATTCTCCTTTGACTTGAACTGGTTTTACACATGTGAAACTCATCATTTTAAGGGTAATCACTCCTAATTTATCCTGGTGTGAGAAGAGAATCAGTCCTCATAGACACAGGCTCTGATACGGATTTGTGCACACAACTAAAAATCCTGTACCACATCTAGGTTTAGCCAACGAAACATCCTCTACTCTCAGTGGAAGCAGATTTCTCACACCCAGCTTGGATTGGGATTAATTGTTCTTCTGCACTGACAACAGAAGTACTTTAAATCACTCTTACTGACTAGACCTGGGCTTTGGGTGTCTGAACAATGCAGAGGTGAATCTGATCCCAGTCTGAACCTTTTGGGGCCATTTTTGCCTATGTTGAGGCAAAAGATGCTCACAGAGCTTGCCCTTGTTTTGCCCTTATGGAAATAACTGACTCTGGCAACAACAGAGAGAAATGGGCTATAATTGCTCTGAATCTGAAGGGATTTCACTGGATTTCAGTGACTAAAATGACAAAAATCCAAGCAGGGGGAGAGCTAGGCTGGTGTGGGGGGAGTGGGGAGCGATGGCACAGGCAAAACTGCTTAGGATTTCTCAGAAGTTTGTTTTGAATTTGTTGTATCCAATTACATCTTGTGTAATCACAGTATTGTGGGGGTTTGTAATCATTCTACTGTGCTTTGGATTATTTTCTTATCTCCTCAAAAAATCTGACCAGAATTTCTGAGAAATGAAAAAAATCCAGTTATCCAGTTAAAGGCAAAGAAAAAAAAATTAAAAAAAGGAAAGAGGGAGAGAAAAAGAAAAATAGAGAAGGAGAGGAAATAACCCTATTGGATTGGAAAACTTTTTCAAAAAGACAAAAAAAAGGCGACTATAAAGAGCCTCTATTTTTTACCCTTTGGGTTGTTGTTTTCATCCCCTATGAGCACTGTGGATGGGAAGAGGCTTTCAGCAGTTACTGCTAACTCATGCGGGGGGGCCAGGGGAGGAAGGCAGCCAAAATACTTCGTGCAAAGGGAGGAATAAAACCTAACTGCAAAGTGCTCCCGAGGCAAGTTCTGATTCAGGAGGGAATTTCAGCTCCTAGCATGCTGCTGCCCTCCCTTGAGACAGGAGAGCAAAGGCTCCCCCGCGCTGTGCCGCTCATCCCAGGCTGCCTCCCTCAAGCTGCGCCGCCGGATCGCTGCGAAAAGGCGCCTTGGGGTGGAGAGCTGCTCTCATCTGGGGCTTGTCTGGAAAACCGACCGTTATATAAGAAAAGAGATGTGCTAATGTGCACTTAGGGGGTTTTCTGCAGGCTGTTGTTCAGGAGTTACACATGGCTGTTTAATTTTATTTCTGCCTCCAAAACCATCTCTATAAATTCCTCACTCTTCTATTTTTAGCTACAGGGGTCTTTTGTTGCAAGATGTCTTTGGTGTTCATTGGTGAGGGAAGAATCATGGTGAAATCAGGAATAAAATATAGAAAGCATGCTCAGAATAAGCCCCCTTTCCATGGCATGTTGCCTTCTGTTGCTGCTCTAAGGGAACTGAAGCAACTCACAACCCTTTCATACCCCAAAACGCAGGACACTTGAGAAAATGCATTTGCACTTTTCTCCTTCTGCTACAATCCATCTGTGGAAAAAATTAGACTTTGGTTTCGATGTCATTTTACTGTCACCACTCACAGGCACTTGATCACTAACAGAAAGAAAAAATAAATATAATAAAAGATAACAACCACAAAAGGAAAATTTACTGCCGAAAAGCAGCAGAGCAGGCAGAAGGCAAGGGCAAATGCTCACTTTGATCTCTTTGCAGTGGGGTACAGATTTCCCTTTTCTGATGGGATCCAGTTCTGACAGCCCAAGCAATAGGTGCGGACAAGCTTAGGTCAGGCTGTCCAAATTCTAGGGCGCTGATGAGGATTAGGGAACACTCACATGGCCTGCTGTGCCAGCCCTAGTCCCAGAGGAGGGAGTGATGTCCCATCACACCTTGCTGGTGCAGTATCATCATGGCCTTAGACACAACACACAGTGAAAAGCAAAAGGAAAGAGTAAAAACTGGGATCAGATGAGGATCAGAACTTGGTAGCTGGACTTTCCACTATCACTCATTTGCACTGGCTTTTTTTCAGCACAAAACTGAAATACACACCTCGTTAAGCACCAATTGTATAAAGGAGGTTGTAAGAACAGAGCCCTGACCAGCCCACCCTCACCCTCCTGGCTGTCTATATCCCTCATTAATGATGGATGGTCACCCAGGGACTGCCCCACCATAGCATGACTTTCTGACCCTGCATTTTCTCAGACACAGCCTGTTCACAGCCCAGATCCCGCCTTAGCTGATGCACAAGTGAGTAAAGCTTTGCTGCCAAGACTGGCCTGCAGCCTCCACTATTTGGGCATTCCCACAATTTGGCTGTGCCAGCTTGTAGTAGGAGCTGTTTCTAAGGCAAACAGTGCACCAAAACCTTCTTGATCCCTCCTTGCTTGCTGCATAGCACAGCTTCTCCTACCCCCTTCTCTCCTCACAATATGGGCATTGCAGCTCAATAGCTATCTGAACCAAACGGTGCCAAGTCTGAGCACATCAATGCCTGAGTGAGGGTGAGTGCTGTGCCACACATGTGCCATACTTTGCTGTGCATTGGCAGCAGCAGTGACCTCCCACATGGCTCTCTTTGACAGCAGTGACTATCTGGACGTGTGGGAGGAATTAGCTGCTGGCAGGGGCTGGTTGGTACCCCTGAGGTGAGCTCAGCCCAGGACAGCAGGTCAGAGAGGCAGCCACATCAAGATAGAAGAGGGAGACAGAGGCGAGGGAATGGGATGCTGCATGAGGCTGGTAGGTACCTTTTCTCCTTAAGGTGCTCTGGGAGCAGGGGGATGGGGCTGTCCCTGTTTCTCCCACAAACAAGGACCCTGACACTGCTTTGTTCAGAAAGATTTTCTTTCAAGCAACCCTTGTGTCACCCTCCCGTTCAGCTGTGGCAGTGTGTCTGCTTTGTCCTGCCAGCTCAGCCATGGAGTGTTTACAAGCCTCCCTCACCCTTCCAGGCTCTGGTTCAGCTCCATTGACACTGAAGGCAACAGACTCCTCTCTTGGCGTGTGATGAATCAATTACTTCCTCTGACACTCTATTACTATAGCCCTTACATCTCCAGATTGCAGATGAAAAGACAGGCTGAAATGGGGGACAGGGAAGGGGAGAGGTCTCCTGAGGTCTCCTTCAATTGAGTTGTTGGACATCTGAAGAAATCCCCATCTGCCATATTTAAAGACAGAGAGATGTTTTGCTACGGAATGGCAGAAAAATCAGAGGGTTTTCACAAAAGAAAACCTAAGAAATCAAATGGGTCAAAAAACTACAACAAGATGCAGTGAGTATAGATCAATGGTGAGTCAGTCACCTCTGCTGATGGAGATCCCAGACCTTATTCCCACCCATGATTAACAGCCAAATATTGGTATTACCAAAGAGACTGTCATTACACCTTCCTTCTCACTGCAAAATAACAATGTAAATGAAACCTCACACCAACACTCACAGAAGAGGAAGGAAGCTGAGCACATGCCTCAAACTCTCGTGCTGCCGGTGGAGGGGGGGGCACTTCTCCTTGTTGGACATCCATCAACAACCCCAGCTCTGAGGTTTCCCTGGAGGTTTCTAACACGTGGAGCACTTCCCATGCAAACACTCTGCATGCAGCATGGCCTCAGCAGGCACGGGGCTGAGAATAGGAGCTCTCCCATCACCAGTGGATGAGTACTGCCTGTCTCAGGAAAGCACAACTCCGCCTCAAAAGATTCCTCACGCAGTATCTTCTGTACTGCTGCAAGAAAGTGGGGGCAGTCACATAACACCAGCAGCCACCCTGCTAGTTTCTGCGCCATTTGTAACAGAATGAAGTCTTTGGCAGAGGATTTCTGCTGTCAGACCCCACTGCTTCATGCTCTGCTTCTAGGAATTCATTAAACAATAATATCCTCCATGTCTGACCCAGTGTTACTTTAAAACCACACCATACCACTGTACTGTGGTTGCTCACTAAGGCTGCATGTAGATCTCAAGAATTCCTTGGGATTAGCAGTGGGGTGGGGTGAGAAACCAACAGAAAATCCCTAGGTTATTCACTCTTTCTAATGACCTACTGATCTACTCACTAAGCCAGCATAAGGAAGGCTTTCTATGTGTATTTGAACTAATATATCAAAGACATCCTAGCTGTGATTAGTGGACCATGACTGCTATTAACTTATAAGGAATTCCAGGATCACCAGACTGTGGTTTGCAACATATTATTACCATGCCATTCAATGGTGGTGTGCAGCCACTTGATTTAAAGGAAACGGAGAACTTGCCTCAGACTAAAACCTAACCTCCCCCAATTCCTTCAAATATGTTCTATGCCGAGTTCTGGCCAAAAGCAGCCACAAATTTCTTGTGTTTTTCAGTCTGCTCTTTGCAGTCTGTTCTTTTTATTTTGCATTCATATTTAATTGCAGAATTCACACCCAGCCAGAAAAGACTGAGAATAAACTGGTCGTCTTCTGCTGCACTCTGACCTACTCCTGTGTGATGCTGCTGCTCAGCAGCCTTTGGAAGGGAGCGTGCTTTGCGCTCTTGCTATCTAGACTGGGTTTTATGCCTGCAGATGCCCAGATCTTCTTTTCTTTATAACACAGGGAATTTTAAGTGACTCACCAAGGCAGGAACAATAAATCAATAGCAGGAAAGGGGAAGAACCCAAATCTCACAACTCTCAGAACTGATATTTGCTGGGGAGTCTGCCAGTCCCTCGTTACAGCCTGACAACAGGGATTATATCCACTAAAAAGGCTGCAAGTAGCTAAATCAAACAGTTGCTCACTAAAAGGCTAAACTAGCTCCTATGTAAATCAAGGTAAAATCTCACATTTCCTTTACAGAGCTTTGCATCTAGTCCTTAACAAAAATATCAGTCTAGAACTCTCCTTACATTCACTAAACCTTCAAACTCCTGCATCCAGACAACAAACCCATGATGCAGAAGAGCATTGCTAAGCCCTCTGTACCACACAAAAAAAGTGACCAAGACTCATAGTCCCACAGACATTTATTTAGGCTTCTGAGACCTCTTTGGGATGAGCCTCTGTGAAGGGTGTCACCTGGTGTCACATTGTGTGCTGGAGCACTGTTGCAAAGATAGTCAAAGGCCTCAGACTCTGCTGAAACAGCAGGAGCACCTCAACACTGTGGTTATCAGGCATTCCAGTGGGATTACCCTACTCCTATCCTACTGCCTCTACACTGAGCAGGGTCTGCAAAGATGCAAAGGATTTAGAGCTGGAGCTTGCTCAAAAAAGGCACATGTTTCTGACACTTTTAGCTGAATTCTGAACCCACTTAATCAGGAGTCACCACAGCCAGCCCTGTGCTGGCTCCCTCTCCCTTGCTGTGAGGTCCTGTTCCTTCCCTTGCTGGACAGAGAGGCTGACTAAAAAGCGAGTACACCACCACGACAACCAGTTCCTCCTCAACAGCAGGAAGGAGGGGGAGAGGTCTCTGTCTCTAATCCTATTGTTCCCAGTGTCACCAGCTGGCCCTCAATTTGTCATCATGCCAACAGGAAGCAAGGTGCAAAACAAGATTTGATTCCTATGCGCCGGATGTTAGTGAGCTGGCGGGTCATAGGAGACCCCATGAGAGTGTATTTGGGGCCATCACCTTCTGCAGAGCCTGGAGCAGGCCTGTCCCTCCAGGAAAAGGCTCTGGGGCACAGAGGAGCACAGCCACAGAGAAAGCAGAGATGGGAAGCAGAGAAGAGGGATGTGAACAGCCTTGAGCTGTTAACTCATGTGGCTGGTCTCATCATCACAGCTAACCCATTCACTGATGTTCCATTTTGGAAAATGACCCGGGCTTGATGGGAATTATGAACCATACAGCGGATGCTGGATGGAGTTAAAAAACAGTAGAAGCTCATTTGAAGACAAGTTGAGCCGCAGTGTCGTGTTACCCAGACTGAATAATTTCCTGTACGTTAGAAATGTTGCTTCTGGCTACCCATGCCACAAATGTATGAGCAAGCAAATGCCTTCCTTAACATCTCATCTTTGACTTCCCCTCACTGCAAAGTTAAAGCTCGACTCCCCCAGTACTTCAGGAGATGCAGTCACTTCCCCTTGCATCCTAGCAAAGAACCCCTCCAACCCCTGGCATTCTCTAGTGCTCCAAATGTATTTCTCTTTTCTAAGCATTTTGCCAATCACTAGATGAACTGCATTGTTTCTAAAATGTTTGCTAATAAGCTACTTATGCATACTTTTCAAAGCATTTACTAATTAGCTGTCCATGATTGCTGCCTTGTCTACTCTTAACCCTCACTGATGGAAGGATGGCTTCTCCCAATATTACACTCTTATTTGAAGGAGATGGCAAGAGAGGCAGGCTGAAAGCGGCAGCCCCCAGCTGCCTGCCTGGCTTTGGCTACTGGGTCTGGATGCATCTCTGCCTGCCACATCAGCTCAGAGGAATTTGAGCCAGTGGCTTTGTGGCTCTCTAGGAAGAATGCAGAGCTGTTTTCTTCCAGGGCTCAGCTTTTTGGCCACTCAGGAGATGGCCATGCTGCCATAAGAGGCCTTCAGTGGCTGTCCAAGCTGCACGTGTCACCCTTTGTGCTGTGGCATGTTGCTGCCGGTGTCCCCTGGCCAGCAGTGCTCTGTGAGATGGGCACTAGGAACGTGCTGTCTCCCCAGCCAAACCTCGGTTCACTCTGGCCTTCAAGCTGGGAGCAGACGTGTCTCCTCCTGCCATGCCTGCCCTGTACCCAGCACACATCAGGATCATTCAACTCTCTTGGCACCATTAGGGCTCTTATGAGGTCACAGTGACCACTGCATAAATTTCCTCATGATAGTGGCCCCAGTTCCTGTTTCTTGAAACCTTCTGGGTTTGACAGGGGGACCCAAAGACAGGAAAAAGAGCCTGACTGCAGCTCAATTTCCAGTTTGCCTCCTCCAGCCTATGTGGGAGTCCCCAGCCCCTGTCTGCAGAAACTTTAGCCAGCGTTTGGCATGTGCCACCAGAGGGGGCTGCGAGCCACGGCAGCCGTCCCCTAACTCCTTCCCAGGCAGGGATCCCACCGATTGCAACCCAGTTGCAGCATGTGCTGGAAATGGCTGCAGAAAAATCCACTGGCCGTGGTCTGACTACCAGTCGGGATTTTTTAAAACACTGTTCCTCTGGAGCAGATGTTATGAGTCAGCTGGAAGGTCTTCCACTGGCAGGGGAAGCACAAGCATGTCCACTGCAGCCTGGAGGGAGTGTGCCTCTGCTGCATGTGCATGGCCCAGCCCAACTCTCTGGTAGGGTCAGCTGAGTGTGGCTGGGGGTGGCAGAGTCAGTAGCCAAATGCAGGAGGGAGCTTTTAGTGGTCCAAGGAGAAGACCAGCAGTGGGAGGGTGGCACGAACAAAAAGGTGGTTGGTCATAAACACAATGACTCATGCATAGCTGAGGTTTTGGACTTGGATTTTCCAAGCAAGCAGAGCACACAGAACAGCACAATGGCAATTAAGAAGTAGTGGACAGCTTAGCTACATGAATGCAAAAGCTGTCCCTGTTGCCCATCTATTGCAAATGGTTCAGGTCACTCATGGGATCCCAAATAAACTCCAGCATGCACAAGAGTGCCCAGTAACCCCCATATTACACAGAAGTGGAAACATTTCGCCACAGCAGCAGCCTGTTCTTTTCCACTGGATGCCACTTCCCTGTTCATTGAGCAGATACCAATGATGTGGGGTGCAGTACCTGAGCTCCAGCTGCACTCACAGCACAGATGGGAACAAACAGCCAGGCACTAGAATGATCCTTTCTGAATAGCTCGGCAGATCTTTTATCAGAACATCAAACTTCCCTTTTGGCTCTGGCATTACTGCTGTGGCCCCACAGCTGCAGGACAGCACAAACAATAGCCCTGGCCCCTACTCCCTGTCACAGCATGCCCACCCTCCCTGCCACAGGGATCCCTGCTGGTACACAATAGCCACAACAGCAGGAGGAGGCCAATTTTCTCAACCTAGTGTGCTCCCAAAGCAAGACACTTCCTCAGAGCATAGACACAGCACTCAGAGAGAGATGTTCTGGGGCTTCAATTACACCAAATTACTCCTTTCATGATGGTGGTGATAGAGTGCAGTTACTTAATGCAGCTGGACACAGCTGAAAAATAAAAGCCCAGATGTGCTTCCAGAAAACAATAGCAACAAGCAGCACTGAGCAGCCACCTCTGTCTGCCACCTTGGGCATCCATCTCTGGCTGATGTTTCCACCCTCCAGGCTGCCAAAGCTGTTCTCTGAAGGCAGGCTCTTGCTCTGGCATCTAGGCAGCACCACTTTCAGAGGCCCCTTCCAGCCAGCTGCTGGCCGAGGGGAAATCTTTGACCTTTCCTCAGAGATCCCCAGGGTGTCAGGCACAGCACAAAACACAGGAGGAAATGCCTCCTGTCCCAAAGGGAAATCCAAAGCAGATACAAGGAAGGCCAGAAGGGACACAGCAAAACTAAAAAGACTTTGGAGACATTTTTGTAGGCTTTCAAATGGGTTTTAGGAATGTAAATGTTATGCTTTATGAGGGAGAAACTTTAGCCTAATAAGGTAAAATGAAATGTTGAAAGAAGAAGCAACAGAGGAAGGGGTTATGGTGTTTACCTCTGGCAGCTGGAAGCACAGACTAGCCCCATTGTTGCTCCAATAGCAGCCAGGTAGCAACACCGGAGCAGGGGACCTTGTCTGCCCAGAGAGTGAGTGCCTCCATGGAGTCCATCTGCCTGTCACCTTGATGTGAATGTGCTCTATATTAATGATGAGATGTCGAAAGGAGGGCTCTGCCCTGAGACTGTCTTTGATGCTGATCTCCTGTTCCTGTTAAGGTTCACACCTGCAGCTGCAATGAGGTCCTTGCTTCTTCATAAAAAACCCTCTGACACTCAGATGAGATTTATCACTAGATGGTGACCTATTATTAATGTAATCTATTAATGCCCAAGCTTTATGCAGTGTCCATATTTGCCTCCTCCTGGTCAGTTACTTAAAATAATCTCACTCCTATCCATTTCTTTCAGGCCATGTTTATCATACACTGTTTTCATTGTTCTGTTATGCTTCCTATCAAGCACTGTCCATGAAGCTCTTTCAAACCCACTCCTCTTCAGTGCTGGCTTGAGAGAGCAGGCACCCTAAGTCAGCTTGGCTCTCAGCTCACAGCTGTGGCCGGCAGAAGCTCAAGTGGATAAATCCTATTTCCCTTTAAGAAAAGCTTCCTTGTGCACGTACACGCAAAAAGAGAAATAGTGAGACCACACAGCAGCCACTCAGAAGATTGCCACAGTAAAGCAAAAAGCAGCAAAGTCATAACCAACACCCCCAGAGCTCAGGCAGTCCTGAGCACACTACTGAACACACCACCTGCAGCCTGGGACCAGACAATGCTCTCTCACAGGCAGCAAAGCATGGCAAAAGTTGCACAAGATGATCAGAGCTAAAACCGGCACCTTCCTACAGGTGGAGGAAAAGCCTGGTGCCCATGGGGATTTCCAGCTCTCTGACCAACCTGTTTTTGCTTGCCTGAGGCCTTGAAGAGGCAGAAGCTGGAGTCCCTCTGGCCCAGTTTGATCCCTGCCCTGCACACAACACTGTCCTGGCCCGTACATATGGCACACTCTTCAGACTGCAAATACAGGCCTATACAGCTTTTATTACTATGAATTTGGGGCAACTGCATTAGCTATGAGGAGGCTGTGCAGTTCAGCCTATGCAAGCAGCAATAAAATCTGATAGCATCTATCATTCTCACCTCCACTGCAAGGCCTTGTTGTGTTCATCTATGCCCACTTTAAGCCTTTCTGTACCTTCTCCCTTCTTTATACACAGGCCTGATCCTGCAAAGCGCTAAACAATTTGCACACACAGTGACTTCAGGGAGAGTTCATGGTGTTCAAAGCCTTATTAGCCCAGACTTTATCTGTAGGGGGTGACAAAATCCCCAATGACATCAATCAGCACACCTTCATTAGAGTTAGAGGAGCTACTGCTGATTTATGATAGCTGAGGATCCAGCTCTGCACTTCATAACCTTCAGTACATCATCAAACCCATGCTGAATTCTTTGTTCTCCGCAGGACTGATTCTGCAGCCCCATAAACGCTTCCCCTGTTCCTTTGTCCTTTTTTACAAACAGAATTTCCCTCTCCATATGCAACCCCCTTTTAATCAACAGGACCAGTGTATTGAGCAAGACTGTTATGTCAGGCCTGTTTTAGGAGACCCCAAGATCCTTCACACTCAGGCATCCCTGTAGCTGGCTGTGGATTCCAGATGAAACCCACAGGTTTCTATGTCTGCTGAGACCATATTATTAACTCAGTCTTTTATGGTGCCCTTTGATGCCTTTAATTATTCTTTATTAGTTGTTAATTGTTTTTCCCAGACATCTAGTTTCTGGGTCCTTTCTTAGAAGAAAAAGGGAATAAAAGGCAAAAACCCCCATCTCCCCAGTTTACCAAACATAGCAGAAAAAGCACTATGGGAAATCAGATCCAGCCCAAACAGCTCAGACCACCATGTCTCCAGCCTCACATGGCCCGAATCTGGGTCTCCAGCCACAGGGCACTCTGCCATACCTCTGCCTAGTTACACAGCAGGAAATTGCTCTGCTCTCCCAGCATGGTTTAAAAGAAGAGTGAGGCTACTTCAACACAGAAAAAACAGCTGCCTTTTAACATTTTAACCAGTTGGATCTTGCTTTCAGGTGGTATCAGGCCAAGTTAAGAACTACAAGTTCATTGCAGAGTAGGCTCATCCTATGTGACCAAAGCAGCATCTTACAACCTCACAGGCAACCCTTGCTCTGGAAAGGCAAAGAGATGCAGCACTGTGGGGGCTCAGAGTGATGCTTGATTTCAAGTGGAAAGAAGTACAAGACCCATACCCAAGACTAGGTAAAAGCAGGAAGAGGGGGTAACTATGCATTAGAGAGGTAGAGGAAGGCTCTTACTTGCAGTCATGTTTTTCGATTTCGAAGTGAGGGTTGAAGTTGAGGATAATCTTCTGGTTGGATTCAGGGGTGTAGATGACCCATTCACAGTTCTGGTGGGAGGGGTAGTCATTGGGGTACCCTGGTGAGGTGATGTACCCAGCATCCTTGGAGTTCAGGCGACCCCCGCATGGCTGAGCTGCAGAGACACAGAAGGGAACAAGGCATTGAGAGATGTTCTGGGCATCAGGTGTGCACAGCAGGCCTCCCTGGGCCACTGATAGGAGTGGTCTGATAAAGACCATTCTCCAGCCCATTGACATCCCTTTGGTACTCTAATATTGATATTAATCTCTGGGCAAGGAGAATTATTCTGCAGAACAAACATACTCCTTTCCCCTCCACCTCCTGCCACACTTACATACCACATTTCACACAGACCAGAAAAGAGAAATGAATGCTCTTGCCAAGGCAATTACAGAGCCATAAAGTAAGAGACAGATTGATATCAGATCATCTGTAGCTGCCTCATTTTATCCCTTCTTTTGCCTCCTTTGCAAGCTGTTCTGTGTCAGTCTCCCACAGCTGCCTCAGGAGACACCAGAATTTAGACACTACAAATTCAATCCAGCTGCAGGAGGGCAGAAAGCTGTGCTGTTTCCAGGCAAGGAAACTGAGGCATGTCAGGGATGCTGGTGAGCCCAGACCCACCCACACTGTATGGCAGAGCTAAGGACAGCACCTGTCCTTCCTGGCCCCAGCCTGCAGCCCCATGAAAGCCCCTCTCCGTTTGCTGTGTCTCCCTCCCCAACCTGCCTGCCCCAGCAAACACGTCTCAGCAGACTTGCAAGCTAACCCATGCACTGGAGCTGCAGACACAGATAATCAGCAGTGGTGGTTTTGTGGGACTAGCCCACAAATGGCTGGCAATGGCTGCGTGGTAAGCAGAGGAAGCTCTCTCAGCTTTGGGCTAGAGCAGGCCCTAGAGGGTGATTTTGTAATCAAAAAAACATTTAATCTCATGAATGCTGCAAATCAAATTTATTATTGCATTACTTGCTGGGAGGAAAATCTCCATCATGGGGTCACTTGATAATGCACTACAAATCCCAAAGTCCCTTTCTCCATGGGCCCCCATTGTGTGTCCTGCTTTCCCCACTCCCCTGCCACCCCCTTGTATCAGCACCCAGGCACACAAGCTGCAACAGCTGCCCCCAGAAGACAATATTGCCTCTTCATACCCAGAAAAACACACAAACCCCACCAAAATGGGCAAAACCCAACAAAGCCCTAAGTCCCTCCATAGGGCAGGCTGGCAGGCATATGGGATTACCCTGGTCCCACATTGTGGAAAGTTGTCCTCCCTGACAATAAGCAGTGGGGTACAATGTGGGAAGCAAACCCTCGTGTGATGTTCCCACTGTCAGGTTAGCCCCACAGCCCCAGAGGATCCTGGACATGCAGGAGGGTGCAATTGGGTTTTCCCAAGACCGACATTTGCACACCCTGAGATGGAGGCTGCAGCACAACCCACACCCCCAAGGGAGCCAAGGCACAGAGAAGCATCACCCTTGATATAGGAGGGTAACCACACATCCCAGAAGCTCCACGAGCAAAGGGTGTGTTCCACCGTGTTCCCCATTGCCTTGGTCCTGAGCGATGTTCCTCTCCCTCCACAGCAGCACTCACTGCATTGCCCCAGGCCCACCCAGGAGAAGCAAAGCAGTGCAGATTGTGTGGTCTCAGCTCCTTGCTGTGGGTCTGGCTCTGTTCCTCTGCCATAGGGTTTGCCAGGTCCCAGGGGTGTCCCCTGCCAGGCTGTCACAAGTCTACCAGCTCTCGGTAGGGACATCCCAGTCTGAGCTCATATTGCCCTCTTGCCAGAGCCAAGGCGAGCAGTAGGAGTCAGGCAGGACCCTCAGCAGAAATGCTTCCTGGAAAAAAAGCACTTTGAATAAACAACCTGCTGCCTGCACGCTGCCTGCAGAAAATGCACGTGTCCTGTGCAAAAACAAGAGCAACAGGAGGGCCCTTCATAGGCCAGCGAGGCTTCCTTTGCTGTGAAAAAACACTCAGTTTCCCCCATGTTTTTCATGCCCTCTAACACATTCATTCTTCAAAATAACTTTCTTCGCACACACCCAAAGGCAGATCTGCAGCCTTCCCTTTTTCTTAAAATAATCCTGTAAGTATCCTGAAAAATACAAGGGGAAAAAATGCAGCACTGCCATGAAGAGCTGAGAATACCAAAAAACATCTGGTTTTGTTCCACAGGAGAGATTGCTCAACACACAAACATTTACAAACCTACATTCTTGCACAAATATCTTCTCTCAGGAAGGCATATTTGCCCACACATGTGTTTATGTGGGCTTGGAGGGAGGGAGAGAAAGAGACATTCACGTGGAAAGAAGAAATTCATGGACTTGTTGACATCAATGTACAAATAGACGTGTAATTCACACTTCACTCATGTACGCACTTTCACACCTTCTCATAAAAATTCACACCTCGTTTGCACACATGTCCACCCCCTCCAGCAAAGAAAAATATTCAAGCTGCAGATTATTTTTCTTGGAAAGGGCAAAGTCTCCAAACAATGAAAATACAGTCAATCCTTCCACACCTCGTGATTCCCTCCCGTCTCTCCAGCTTTCACACACATGCTACCCGCTAGGCTGATACCACCAACATCACCCACCACTCAGAAGCTGCTAGCCCCTTACTCATGCCAGATACCGTGAATACCCTGTGAGCCCTTGCAGCTCAACCACTTGGAGGGGAACTGTCATGTGAACAGAGATGTCAGCTCTTCCCCAACTAATGATCCCAGGAGCAGAAACACAGTTCTACTCTGACCTTGAAACTTCTCCTTTGCCCTGCAAGGCCATCACAGTTTAGTGGGACTGAGCTAAAGAAAATCCTACTCTTGATCCTAATTTCAGGTCAGCTTGGTGCCCAAATTAGACTGTTGGTGCCAGTGAGGACAGCCTGAGTGAGAGGGGCTGGAGCCCAGCTCCCTGCAGCTGAGACCTCTCCAGCAAAACAGGACAAGCAGGTGAACCTCCCAAGTAAACGCGAGCACCAGCCACATCCCTCAGATGTTCAGATTTCACCAGGAAAATGTCACCATCTTCCTGGAGCAGTGAAAGTCTCCCACCTGCAGGAAAGCTTATTTATGTCTCTCAGAGAAACATTTTGTCCTCTCATTCATTCCTACACAAGAAGTCCACAGAAATGAAAGGGGCTACTTCAGTACAGCACTGCCTTGCCCACATGGTGGGCAATAGCATACCAGGAACTCAAGGCTTCTTAGAGTTATCTGAAGAGGCAAAATTACTTCAATATCTATGTAAATGTTCTGTTGGGCTTTTTCTCTTTTGAGTCACAAGTATCTAGCAGGTACCTGCAATGAGAACAAAAAAATCTGTCACCATGCCCACTGATGGGCATAGGGTTTGACTCCACAGTCATGCCAACCACTGTCTTTCTGTATAAAATATGGCCTTGCTTTGTATACAGCAGAGGCTCAAAGTTCTATTTTAATGGGTTCTTCCAAACTGATGCATTGCATCCATGCAAAAGAAAAAAAAAAAGGAAAGGTTAGGGGCATGGCTACTGCTCAGTCTGTATGCATTGGAAGCAAGACGTGTTCCACAGCTAATGGGCTTCAGCAGATTTTGCCAGCCCTGAATTCACTTAATGAAATTAAAATTAAATTCTGAAGTACAAGCCAAGACTGCCAGGTGCATGGGACATCCCATTGCTCAGTAAGCAAAATGCAGGCATTCAAAGCAAACTGCTGGGGCCCCTGCCAGTCCACATAGCAGAGGGGCCAGTGGAGTGCTGTGCCAACAACAAGGCCACAGGAGAGCAGCAGGGCTCCTCAAGGGAGGTTAGAGAGGTCAATACTCCTTGGCAGTGTTGGAGTAGACTTATGGTCAGGTTGGGAAATCTGCAGATCCCTCTTTTCATTAAGGCTCACCATAACACAAATTATCCCTGCAACTTCCTCCATGCATGGCCACCCCAACAGGGGAACTACACCAGAGGATGACAACCAAGCCACAGGAATGGGAAAAGAAGACCTGGAGAAGGTCATGAGGTGCAAAATTCTGCAAATGCTGCACTGCACAGTGCGCAGCTCCAAAGTTTCCCATGGAGATGGGTGTCAGCAGCTGAGTTCCTCACCCTTTACAAGGCAGACACCTCTTTCTGTGCCTTGACCTGCTGGAGACACCCAGCCTGATGAAGTCTCCTCCTGCCTCCACAGGCCACAAAAAGCGATCATTACTCAGAAGACCCAAAAAAAAATAGCCAGGCTTCAAGAACCTTCACCTATACTTGGGGTTTTTCAGCTCTGCAGCTCATCAGGCACATCTGAAACCTTAGGCCGGGAGCAGGGCATTCTCCTACTTGAATTTCCTGCCGATTAAACCCCTCTGGATTTCCCTCACCCCAGGAGAGCAGGGCTCACTGTTATTGTTGGACCTTCCACACAGAAACTAAAGCCAACTCTGTCTGTAACAAAAATAATCATCACCAGAGAGGCCCGTTTCACAACAAACATACATACTACAGCCTCTCAGAGCTTGTAGTGTCCAGCACAAAACTACCATGTGTTTTGACCTGCTGAGATCAGTTTACTTTTGAGATAGCTTTCAGGGCTACACACAAAAATTAGGGTGTTCTGGATGCCTTACAAGCAGCAGCAGCATCACTGACTGTGCTGCTGGAAAAGAGCAGCCTTTGAGGACAGCAAAGGAACAAGGGAGTGAGACGTGGGCGTTCCACAGCAGGCAGATGAACTGCCTAGCCTTGTAATTTCTCTTCCTGGCATGAGGCCCTCCAGCCCAACTTCACACTCTTGTTCAACCACTGCAGAAGATTTCCATGTCCCAGGATTCAGCACTAATTCAGCACTGTCCCAGGATTCAGCACTGAGCAGAGGAGATTTGCCCTGTCAATCCCCTCACAGCACAGCAAAATACAGGTGCTGGCATACATGACCCACTTCTCTCAGAGCTGCTGAACTTGGCTCAAGCCCTTGTGCAGGAAACCCATGTTTCAGTTCTGTTCATCACACAGCTCTTCAGAGTTTTTCAAGGTCCATGTGTGTCCAAGCACTTTGCCAAACCCTGGTATGGAGGAGACAAACAGATCTCCTCTGCCAAGGATTCATTACCATTAACGCTTATGCTGCCTCCTTTCCTGAGCTCTGACCCTGGCTGGGCACAGCTAACGTAGCAGGGGATCTCACCCCAAACCACAGAGCACAACTTTCACAGGAGGCAGAAACACAACATAGGAACTCTCAGACTTAAATCATACAGTTTAACCATTGGCCAAGGAGAGAGACAAAGTGCAGAGGAAGCTAATAAGATTAGATGTTTTATCCCCAGTAGCATAGATCATTTTAGCAGAAGCGTGTTTGCTTTGGATTGCAAGATAAAGCTTCAAAGGCTTCCTGAACAAATTAATGGACAAACACACCCAAACAACACAAGGCTCTTACATGCACATTTCATTCCAGAGCACTACCCACATCCACATCTTGAGACTTCACACAATCAGAGAGAGTCTCCAGAACATTTAATGGAGGAATTTTACCAGGTTAAGTAAAATTTCACTTAAAAGTAGAGACACAGCAAAGTAGAATTTAAAGACTGCTTTTGTGATTTGAACTAGGATTGTGTTCAATTCAAAGTGTCTCAAGCCTGTCATGAGACAAGCTCATAAAACACTGTCTGGGCTTAAGCAAGAAAGGAACGCGCCAATCCATCAGTTGAGGAATGCAGCCATTTGACTGCTTCCTAAGGCAACAGGGAAGGGATGCAATATATTCATTTTATAGCACTGGACAGCAGTGAAAGGGGAACACTAGAAAGCTCAGCAAATGGAAGATTTTAGCTCTGAGCCTTTGCAAAAAAAAAAATATAATTTCAAATTATTTTTAAATAAGAAGGGAATGTTGGAGGGAGGAAGAGAGAGAAGAAGATTTGGAGACTTCTGATAATCGCATTTTTTCCCCCATGTTAATCCACAAAAGAATTAAGTAGAAACCTTGAAATAGAGACCTACTCAAACTTCACCATGGAAAATGAGAGGGCCAAATCTTGCATG
The DNA here is from genome assembly GCF_012460135.2 of Molothrus ater. NCBI lineage: Eukaryota > Metazoa > Chordata > Aves > Passeriformes > Icteridae > Molothrus > Molothrus ater. Next base: position 12,883,252 of record NC_050484.2, read on the forward strand.
CAAATCCAGGTAATTTGCTTTGAAATCACTGGAGTTCAGCTGATTTCTACCCCTGGAGTTCTGAATAGCTGCCTTCCAGGGGCTGACATCGCTCTGTACACTTCAGCCAGTGACAACCCTGACCTTTAAATGTCCATCCTGTCCAACCCCTCTCTTATCTTTGATGAGATTTTATATCCTGTTTATCCACCTTCGTTAACTATTATTTTTCATCTTATATCAGAGGCAAATGCAATTCCAACAGCGTAACCAACTTAATAGCGATAGTCTCCCTATAGAGATGTGTGCACACAATTCTCCCAGCTTGCCTGCAAGTATAATCTGTGGGTCTGGAATTACAATTCCTGGCTGCTCCAGTAATCATCCTGGGGAGCATGCCAGTGTGTGTGTACACATGCAAGGGAGACAGATAACTGCATTTTGAACTTGGAGAAATCTTGCCTGCCTCTCTGTTAGGCTCTCAGGGGCTTGAAATCTCATGGAAACACACTGCCATCTCCCAGAAATAGGTGGCAGCTTTAGGAGACCCTCAAGCTGCAGGTCAGACAGTTTCTGAGTAAAACTCCCCAGTACTGCAGGCAGGGAAACAGAAGCTTGAACCTTCCTGCATGGCAGACTGCCACCCTACCTATAGGCTACATAAGGAAAAAATATGATGGTGAAAATCTGCTGAGCCACCCCCATTAATGCTGTCAATAACAAACTCGTTCAAGGGCCATGGAGACAAGAGACATTTCTAGTTGTACACATGGAAAAAAGATTCCCCAAGGATTCGTCTCTAAAGAGCTTCAGGCTTGATGAAAGGTGTTCAATGCCTCTGAAATACTAATTAGTATTATTATTACAAAAATTCCAACAAGAAAAAAAAGCTTATCTCATCTCTCATCTCCCCCACACCTTTTGAACTCATCTGTCAGGGTCCATTCTGAAACTGAATCCTTTTTTCCCCATCAGGCAGTGGCAGCTTACCCCTGACTCTTTCCCACAGCAGCTGGCAGAGCCTCTCAATCTCACAACACCCCTGGCTTGGCCCTCCCTCCCAGAGGCCCTGCTGGAGCCTCAGAGCACAATGCAGTGCCTTGGCTGCAAAGAGCCCCACAGATGGGAGAGGAGGGGAGCAGCCCCTCCTGAGCCACTCAGAGAGCCCCACCATGGGTGCCCCCGTGCACGCTGCTGAGCAGTAGTGGCTTCAGCCTTTGGTGCTGGTGGTGAGGCTCAGCAGCAGCTGGATTTGAGCACGCTGTCAAAGTTATTGCACATTCTGGTGAATGTCTTAAACACATTGTTACCTGCTGAGCACATATTCAGCAGTCAAACAGAAAGCAAGGAAAGCTGCAGTGAGCTTGGGGTGTGCATGAGGGTGAAAGTTGTCAAGGGGCTCTGGGTTTGTGAGGGACGGCACAGAGAAGGGATGGATGCAGAAGTGTGCGTGTGTGGCAGCAGCAAGGCTGGTGTGACTCTGTGTGTAAGAGGGAAGGTAGAGATCTGTGTGCCTGTGAAGAGAGAGGAGGAATCAGGGAGATTATAAGTGTATGTGTCTACATGCAGATGGGGTTTTCCTCCTTCCTCTTTCTGCATGCGTTCCTTTAAAAAAAGGGGGTTCAAAGAAGCCTTTCAATAAAACATAAGCAGAATAAAAGGAGAGCATCCTTTTGGCTTCACCATCTTCCTAGAAGGGACATAGAAAAGGGCAAGCATTCAAGCCCTACACAGACAGCATTTCACAGTGACCGGGTGACCCACGAGAACAGCTGGGCAGATGTCTTGCCTTTGTCCCAAATGCACGGGGAGAAATGAGGGTAGGTTTCAAAGACCTGGAACCCAGTACTTTATCTCTGGAGCCCATTTTCTTTGATTCATCAAGTGTGAAGGCAGGGGAAGACACAGTCAGACATAAAGTCCTTACAGCTATCCACCCCTGCAAGTTATACTTCAGGCTATTTTGCATGCCAACCTGTTGCTTGTACCCCTTTTCCCAAACTGCTTGGAAAGAGGTCACCTCACCAAGGCTGTAGCTGGAGCCCAGCCTGCCAACATTACTCTAGCTGTCCTCCCTGATTCACGGGCACTGCTTGCACACAGAAAGGGTTACAGATCCAAGTTGTGATTTTGAGTGTTTGGCCCTGTGCCTGCTGACCTCGTGCTGACAAACCTCTCCTCCGTGTCTGAGTTTGTGTCTTTTCACTGCACAGGCATCAAGCCTGGCTCAGGATCCGGCCTTCCGAGCTTGCGCTTTGGCTCAGGCAGGGAGCAGGCCGACCCTTTGATTCTGAGTGTGATTAAACCCATGCTACTGTAGCGCTAAGCCGTGTGCAACACTGTTAGCAACAGCCCTGATTTATGTTGTTGCTAGTATTGCGGTTTCCACCAGGGTGTAGACAGGGATTTCGAAAATAGCCCAGCTACCTCTTTGTCTCTGTGTGTGTATTATAATTAGAAATGTGTCAAAGGGCTGTTACAGAGTGAGGATGGAGCTGGAAACGTTTACACCCCACTTCTGCCCCCACCCCGTGCTGACACCATCAGCCCCAGCTTGGGTGTGTGCAGGCACATCAGCTCTCTGCACTTCCCGGATTAGACAACTGTATTCCCAAGGCTCCATGGGGGCACGGTGGTGGTGACTTCACCATACAATGGAGAACAAGTTTAACAGCTTCCAGTTTGCTCTCAGGTTGCTGCAATCTGCCCCCACCACTGTGGCTAAATGACAACTTTTTTCTATTTTGATTTCAGATAGGATCACGGGTCTCAGATGTAGACAATTTATTTTCCTAGCACAGCTGGTCTGTCAGAGGTCATATAATTTGGCAGCAATCCCAGTGCTTAAAAATTAATTTTTCCTTATTAATACAACTGGGGGTCCCACAGGATAGGATCCCAGCCTTATCTGAACCTGACAGCTTCCTAAACCCCATGAAGGATGCTTTCTCCTCTCAAGCTATCTGCAGTACAAGGCCACCATGTCCTGGTGCCTGGCAGCACTGGAGGTTTCTGCTAGGAAACCAACCCACCCTCCTGCCAGGACGGGAAGTGCTGCCTGCTCCAGCCCAGCAAAGTGGGGGGCTTTCTCTTTTTGACCTTCTAAAGCCACACACAAAGTACCAAACACAGAGAAGATACTGGTAAGGAGGCTGGGGGGGGGCAGAAGGAGCAAGGCAGGGAGATGGGAAGCACCTCCATAGAGCCTTCTGGGACCAATATGCATGCCTGTCACTCCAGACACCACACACCATGATTTTCTGCAGCAGTAAAACTAGGAAAACAAAATGCAGCATCCTAACCTGGGTCAGAGCCCCCCACCGAGCTTGTATCAGTGGTTTTCAGTGATGCTCCAACAACTATCTGATTCCTAGTCTAAAAAAGCTTTTGTTTCCAGTAAGAGCCGAGCTAACAGCGCACAGGCATAAGGCACTACACTCAGTGTTGTGTGGGTGTGTGTGTGCATGTTTGTATGTGTGGCCGTGCGCTTGCTTGGCAGCAATTTGTTTTGGTCCCCCTCCCCACCTTGCTACATCTCCTAAGTCACTACTAAAAATAATAGCTTTTAAGTAAACTATTTTGAAGGCTTCAGAGTGAGCTTTGCTCAGAGCTGCATAAACATCATCTGAACGGCTCAGTACTTGGGTCACTCAAATCTGTTACTTTCTTACTTCATTGCTTTTTACGGGAAAATGAAAAACACACAGCCATCCAACCTTCAGATTTATCTTCACGGGTCTCCCACCCACTCTCCTCCATGGTTATCTCAGGGTTTGCTTGGCTACATACAAATTGGCAGCTGCACTGTTTATCTCTTACTGTAGAAATATTGCATGAGGTTTTTTTCCATGTGGATTATCATATTATTGTCTATTAAAAACGTCTCCCCTCTCTACTAACCTCCCTTAGGGAACCTAAAGAGGGACTTCCATAATGGGGGAAGGCTTTCAGATACACCAGACTGAAACATAAATCCATCTACCTCTGGCATGTTTCCCTTACTAGGCTGGCTAATTTACTGAAGCTGAATGTAGCCTGATCGAGGTTTGCATCCCATTACCCCATACCTTTGCTCACTGTGCTGGCAATAAAGTCATTTGACCGGACTTGCAGCCACACATCATCATCTCAGCAAACCACCGCTGGTGTCGGCCACAGAGAGACAACTTCCTTGCTGGTTCCAACACCATGTGATGCTCTGCTTAGCCGGGAAAACCCCGCATTCAAATAAACACTGCTTACAGCGCCTGAATGGCCTGAGAGACACGGTTTGCTCAAACCTCTTCCTAGCTAACAGTCCTGATGCAGAGCTCACTCCAGGATAGAAGGAGGTGAACACATGGACACAGGCACACATTCGGGCTCAGCGGCCACAGGGATCACAACCAGACCGGCCAGTGCACCCTCAGGAGCCAGCCTCAGGTTACAGCCCGATCTGCCACAGCACAAAACCTGCTCCAGGAGATCAGACACTGCTTCTGCAACGGGGTTCATCTGAAAAGATTGTTGCACTCAGCAAGGGCCTCCCAGGACACTGCCCTTTCTCTTCATCCCATCATGTGCCTATTCGCTTTCCTGCTTGAACAAAAGATGGGATTTTTTTTTTCTTTCCTTTATAACCGTAAGGAAGGAGGTGATGCCAACCGGCAGCTGAATGTTTATCGGCAGTGTCTGTGCTTCGAACTGCAGAAGAGAGGGATTTTCTCAGGCATCAGAGACTCTCTCACTTCCCCTTTTCAAGGGGAAGCTGGGTGGCCACACAGCTCCGGGGCAGGAGAAGGGAGAATGCACTCTGCCATCATCTACCGCTGCTCGGGTCAGACCGCAGCTCAGGGCCCTGAGCCACGTCCCGAGGCCCCGACTAACGGGAAGGCAAAGCCACAACGCAGCAGCTGCTGGCTTGGCACTACCGTTCTGTGCCAGGCAGCTCCTGAGCACAGAAGGAGCCCCGAGAGAGCACTGGACGGCAAATCCTTTTCCTCCAGAGACTATTCCAGATAGGGACCCTGTTGCCCCCACTAGCGAGATTCAAACCCAGTGGCCGGGGAGCATAGGGCCCAGCGTCAGCCTGCCCCACTCCTGTCTCCATGCCGAAGCAACGCAAAGACGGGTTTCATCCCTCCACCTCCTGACAGTCCAGCCTAGCCCGTCAGCGAGGAGCAGAAAAAGACACTCGCGTCCCAATACATGAACCCGCCTTGTCCCGGGACAGCCCAGCGTTTGCGAAGTGCGTACAGGTCCCGCACGTACCGCGGGCAGCCTTTCCTGAGAGTGCCGCCGCCACCGCAGCGCTTCGTCCGCTCCCAGCTCTGCACGGCCCCGGCTGCCTGCTCCCGCCAGACAATTTTAATTTCTCACCTAAAGTTTCCCGAGGTTGCAACCGGCGCGGGGCAGCGGATATTCGGATGCGGGTGTTCGACATGTGGCTGGTCCCTACCGCTTCCCCTCCCTTCCCCACAGCTCCCCAAAAAACCAACACGCAACTTTCCAGTGCGGCTCCATCCCCTCGCCCCTCCACGCCGGGCGCTGGGAGCCGCGCGGCTGCAAGCGCTGCGCTCCTTGCCGGGGGTGCGCCATCCCCGCCCCGCCACACGCATGAGCCCCTCCAAAACCCGTGCTGCGAAAGCTGCGTGGCGCGGCCGATCGCTCATGCATTCCCTAAATTTATTCCCACGCAAAGCATCTCTGCGTGAGACCGGGACCGCGCCCGGGAACCCGAAAGTTGGGCGGACGGGGACATCCCTCGTTCCTGAGGGCGCCTTACCTGTCTCCGCTGTGCCTCCAGAGCCGAGCAAGCACAGCCCTAGAAATCCCCAGGCGAGAAGAAACGTATCCATCCTCCGGAACAAATTATAAAAAAACCCGAAACCCACAACGCAAGACCCGAGGCTGCGGGGCCGGGCTTCGCCTCCCTACCCCGGGCGCGCCGCGCCCCGTGTGGGCGCCCCACTCGCGACCAGCTCCGGCGGGGCTCAGCGAGGGGCGGCGGCGTTCCCCGCACCGGGGCTGCGGGGCGGGCGGTGCCGGCGGAGCGCCTCTCCCCTAGGGCGACCCGCGGGGCCGGCGCCTCGGCATCCCCCGGGGCGCGGCGGCGGTGGTGCGGGCTGGGGCGCCGTCTGCGCCTCCTCTCCCTCCCCGCCGGCGCCTCGCAGCCTTTTCAGGCAGGGCGGCATGTGGCTGTCAGCGCCGAGCGCCGGCGCCGCCCCCCGCGCCCCCCCGCCCGCCCGCGCACCGCCCCGCGCACCGCACCGCCCCTGCGCCCCGCCCGCCCGCCCCGCCCGTGGGCAGCGCTGGGGGCCGGGGCAGCGCGGGGGCCGCGGCAGCGCGGGGCGCGGAGTGGCCCCGCGGAGCCGCCCCGCGGAGCCGGGCGCGCCCCAACCGCGCTGCCGTGCCGCGGGTGCCGGCCGGCCCCCGCCCGGGCGCTGACGGCCCCGCCGCGCGGGCAGGAACCAAACCCGATGGAAATAACGGCAAAAGAGTCGGCTGTGCGAAGGGAGACACCCAGAAATTGTCGGATGGGGGAGCATCAGGACAAGGATTGTCCCTGCTCGTGGGCTTCCGCCGCTGCCGGCCGAGACCCAGAAGCGCCGAGCCTCGACCAGAGCCGCCTGCGAGAGCGGAGGGAGGCGGCGGGAAGCACACGCTGCCTCGCTCCTGGCACCCACGGTGCGGTGCAAAGTCTTCTGCAAGGGACAAATACAAACCCCCTCCGGGACTGCACCACAGTTGACTTCCACGCTCCAAACCCGTTTTCTCCGAGATGCTCTTTAAAAACACAAACCGAGAGCAGCGTTCACATAGTCATCCTAGCCTTGCTCCTAAAGTTTCGCCTTTGCCTCGTGAGGGTGGGGAGTCTCTGCCCGAGCTGGAACTGCTGGGACCATGCGTTTACTTGTTGCTTATATTCACAGACCACAACAGGCTTAAAAGCTGGTATCTGGGCTAACTCACACCTCCATCCTCTTTGAGAGGTGAAATTTCAAAGCGAGTGAAAAGACCCCTAAAATCCTGCACCAAAAAGCTATTTAAAAACAATTCCTTTATGTTGTTGATGAGTCCCTAGACTTTAGGTTCCAACTTCCAAATAAACAGTAGACAAAACTATTAAAGCTATATTATCTCAGTTTTTTAAGTTGGTAATTAGTGAAAAGATACTGGCATGTGGCAGAAGTGAGATACATCATTGTGTGGGTGAGAGGGAAAGTAAGAACATTTCACTGGTATTCATTTAGGGTGATGAGACTAATTATTTTGTACTCTGCTGTCTATCAGTTACGAGCAGCATTACCAGCTCACGTCAATGAAATCACGATGCCAACCTGTTTAAGCACATTCACACAACACAAACGCTTAGAGTTCCTCTGAGGCCAGTGGAAGTTCATTGACAGCAACAGATTTGGCCTGACAGATAGATCTGATATTTCAGCCGTTACCCTTAGGGCTGTAGCATCCTTCTTCCTTCTGTGTGTTTTGATACCTGATTTTGCATCTTCTGTGGCTCAAATGTGCTCCAAAACCCGCTGAAGTCAATGCAAAGCCAGTGGCAACAGAGTCTCCTGTATTTTTTATTGTATTTTGGTGTGGAATTATGCAACTATTATTTACTACTCGCTTATAGTTAGACTACTATCAAGCTAGCGAAGTGCGATTTTTTGCGTGTATAAATAGCCCTTGCAAAACATAACACAGATATCAGAGTGTAATATAAACCCACAGCATGAATCATTCCTTTCTTAAGACATGCATGGAAAAGGAAGAGGTTACCAAGCCCTAATCAGAGACAGCCCAATCTCACGTACCATATGGCACAGGGGCAATTTTTCTTCCATTATGTTCCGTTTCCACTGGTTAAGGTCAATAGAAGAGGGCAAACAAAACCTTGAACTGATAACAGCTCTGATCTGTTACTGAATGAAGAGAAGATAACCCCAGGAAAGAAAATGGTGATGGGAAATGAAGTTACCTGCTGCTCCACAGAGGTTTCTCTCAGCTGCTTTTCAATTGCTCTCCACAAATCCAGCCCTGTGTTTAGTGTTGGATCTCAAGTCTCCTCTCCCCAACATGCCACTGTCAGGAAAAAAGAAAGGCACAACTAAAGAACCAGGCAGCACTACTGTAGTTTCTACCACTGCAAGTGTTCAGGACAGGATGATAATACAGCTGGTGATACCTATTACTCCAGCTCAGGTAGAAGAATGTCAAAAATACTTATTTTGGGAGCATGTAATACTCTGACCCTCTCTCAGGTTTGAAGGCACTGAGCACAAGGTGATGCTATGTACCATGATCTTACCTCGGCCTGTTTCCAGGGGCAGTTGCTGCCGCTGCTGCTGCTGTGGGTATTGCTCTGTGCTCCAAGGGAAGCTGGACTTCATCAACTCTCCATGCTGGGAAGTCCTCATTCTGCCAAAGGGCTCAGGGCTCTGCTCAGTCCTCCTGTGGGTTTTTAAAACCCACAAGTAAGCACTCACCAAACCCATTGGGAACTGCAGTGTTTTTCCATGTCTGCATGTCAGAAACATCCACAAAACCTCACTGAAAATGAGACAATATGTAATTTAATGGTACTGTAATATTTAACGTACCATCTGCATTAAATTTGGTTGAAGGAATTTTGCAGCCCAAGCATTAGTCAGAGCTGTGATGCAGTGAAATTTCCCCCATCTCTCCTCCCCTCCAGCAGAAAGCCTCCTCAGACACTGCCTAGTTCCCTGCTGCTGACCTGAGGGCCTGTGTACCTAGGGTTTTCCCTGGCACTCTGCAGATCTGCTCTTCTCCTCCCTCTAATTGCAGCTCCTTTTAAACATTGATCATGCAGCCTCATTTATTTTCAATCACAGCTTCCTCTTTCTAAATGAGTCCTTCTCTCCCCATGAACTGACCATCAGGAGGTGTCTGTAACGCAGGAAATCCCCAAGTTTTTCCTTAGACCCTTTCTCAATCCTGCTTTAAAAGAAAATAAAATTCAAACCAAGGCATCATGTATTCCTGTAACCTTCTCTGGGCTCCAGAGTAGTTGGACAAACAGGGTTTCTCCCCCAGTTTTATGTCAAAACATATTATTTCCAATGCAGATCTTGACAGCCTTCCAGAGAAAACAACACGGCAGGACTGAAAGAGGGCTAGGAATGAGAGAGGGGAAAAATGATACCCAGCCTAGATAAAACCATAAGTATTGTCAGTCAGCAGGAGAGCAGGGACTCAAACATTTTTGGCAGGGTATCCAAGGAGCAGGAGCGCAGGGCATGGGGGCAGACGGTGTGGGTTGTCTCCCAGTTCCTCACAGAAATGCAGACTTCTTGTTGCACTTTTCCTCCTCCAGACAGACCTTTGAGATCCTCAGCTAAAAAGCTCTAAGTGCATAATATAAAATGTTTTTATTAGTCTATCAGGTGCATGATTACGAGATCTCATTTTATAGCCACAAATAGCCGATAATTACCTTAGCATCCCATTAGCCGTAGCCTTCAACCAGACTGTTTGCTGGGGAATTTGTCCATACTCAAAAAAAGCAGGCCACTACCACAACTTGGACAAACCAGTTTGGCACATTGCATTCAAGTCCATAAACTTTCAGTCTAGAGGTGGCTTAATTAGCAAGCTGGCCTGTTAATTTTTCATGGGGAATACCACGTCTGCTAATCTGCTAAGCAGCGGCTGCAGAGCAAGCCCAGAGGCTGCCCCTTCAGCTCCTGGGTGCTGTAGCAGGCAAGTCCTTGATCATCCCATTACTGCCCTCCCACCCCACTCCTGCCCTGATATTGCCCACTCACTCACCCTGTTATTTCTCACTTCCTTCTAACATGTCCCCCCCATTTTTCCAGCTGCCAGCCTATCTTCCTGGCGGCAGGGAGCTGCTTTCTCCCCCTGTCTCTCCTGCACACGGATATTTGATACAGGGGGAGCACTGCTGGCGTGCAGTTCTCCCTCTGCCCGGCTGTGGTGTGGCCTGAAGCTCAGGCAGCCCCACGGGTCCTGGGCCAGCACTGCCCTGCTGCGGTGCCAAGAGCTCTGGGCAGAGTACGGGAGCAGCACTGACTGCTGCAGGGGAAATGAGGGGAGTGCCGAGGCAGCCTGGAAAGGAGAAATGAGATGAAAGAGGGAAAAAAGCAGAGGTAAAAGAAGAGTGGAGAAGGGGGGAGGTGAAAGAAACAAAGATACAGAACAAGGGGATGGGGGGGAAAATGCATAAACAGGAAACAGGGAGGAAGAAAACCAGTGGAGTTAAAATCCATCATGGGATTAGCAGAGAGAGGGAGGGTGATTTCTGCCGGCTCAGGAGGTGCTGAGCCACGGGAGGGGTGCAGAGGTGCTGCTGGGGGCCTGCTCCGTGCAGCAGACCGTGCAGGGGGGCAGTGGCACTGACACGGGGGAGGAAATACCCTGCATCTTCAGAGTTAATAAAGAAAGCTTTCAGACCTCAGCAAGCTGACTAAATTAGGCAGAATATAAAGGTGCTGTATTATTTCTCAATACAGCAGTGGTATGAAAGGAGGCAGTGGGTTCTTTTGAAGCAGCTGCTGTGTAATCCTGGGCTTTCAGGTATACTTCAACCAAATGCTCTCCCGGTTTCAGCAGGTTAACTTCATTAAAGGCTCCATCTACCACTTTAATGTTCACTGAAATCCCACTGGGTGGGTATATTAGGCAGAAATAACCCCCACAAGATGATTGCATGCTGTTGTTCGGCACAGTGAATGGACCTGGAGGAGAAAATGGAGGAGGAGAGGGGGGGACACAGTGACCCGGGCTGGAAGGACAGATCATGAATTGCTGTAGTGTAGCAGCAGGCATGTCGCTTTGCTAAGGGCATCAGAAGCCACTGCAGCAAAACCCCAAGCCTGAAGGGAGCCATCCCTCCTGACCCCATCTCCACACATAACCTACTTGGTTCCTCTCTGCTTTGGCATGCTCCTTCCCCAAACACCCATTGGTCCCCCAGCTTCTGAGGAGGCTGATGGTTTCCACAACTTCTCCTCAGTTGCAAAGAGACCATGGAGCTGTAAAGGCCATCTGTTCCTCCAACAGACCCTGGAAATTCAGTGGGCTTTGCTACTGTGAGCTTTGACTGGGGCTTGAGTATCTTACCCCACTGTAACTGTTGGGTGCAATTAAGACTCTTGAAAAATCAAAAAGTTTCTGGTGTGAGGTGACTCTATATGTTCACCTGCTAAAAGCACCCAAAATGGCCCACTGACTGTGGTTCCTACCCACAGAGCAGCACATGGGCATTCTGGAGAAGCTCCACTTGGACTGCACTCCAGTTAGGGTCAACAGCAAATTTTCCATAGACAGCATTAGAGGAGCAGATTTGTGGACCTCTACCCGCAAACCAAGGGCCTCATTTAATGTCTGCTGAAGCTGGTGTGAGTTCATCCATCACCTTCCCTGATGGCTGGATGTGACCCAAGTGGCTGAGCCCTGCAAAGCCAGCATGATGTCTTTTACTGTAAGTGCTGCCGTTGCCTTTGCTGGGCTGGCTTCCATGGTGTGTCACGGTCTGCAGTGAGCACTCACAGGGCTGTGTGCTCAGTGTTAGAAAGGGCCACCCCACCAGTCTTACTAAAACACCTCCTCAAAAATACACAAATTCTTAAACCAGCAAGTCACTTAGACACTGTCTGCCCCCCCTTTGCCTGAAACTTGGCAAAAAAAAAAAAAAATTCTTAGCACAGAAGCTATTTCTCTTTTCATGTAAACAAAATGCCATTACCATGCTTTGGCTGTTGGCTTGATAGATTCTGGCAAGAAAACACATGTGTGTATTTTAAAGGGATTTCTCTTTTTCTTATCATGGTTTAGCTTTTGACCTCACCCTTCTTCCCCCCCCTCCCTCCCTCCCTCCCCATCCCAGGCACATTCTGGAGTGACTTCAGTGGTGATACGTCACACAGCCCTCCCAGCAACTGGGGTTAGCAGTTAGCTCCCTCCAGCAGATAGCACATTTTTCTGGAGCACTGTCATGGGGGAAAGCCTTGAGCTGTGAAAGGTTTTCTTTCCCTTTTAATCTTTTATTTTCTTTGATGTTAGTTTTAAAATAAATTATTGTGCCTTGTATTTATTATAGTACCTGGCTGTGCAAGGACCAGGACCTCTCTTCTGTCCAAACACAGACTCAGAGACAGTTCTTGCCTCAAACAGTTTACAATCTGAAGAGACAAAGCAGACAAAAACCAAGAGCCAGATACAACATGGATGACAAGCTGGTGGATTACTTTAGCATTTAGTTACGTTGTAAACTGTTGAGGGCGAGATTGCCATTTGACTATGTCTGTGCAATATCAGAAGTAAGAACTTCTGATGCTGCTGAATTGTTGTTTGGAGATGGTTTTTAACACAGAACACTTAGGTGAGGATGTCAAGGGAACCATTGCTTTTTGCTTGACTTCACCTAGCATATGTCAGTGATCTCAAAAAGCAATCTCATAACAGAAAAAGCCGTGCATAATCTGCTAGTAAAAGACAGATCAGAACAGATCTAGAGGATCTCAGCTGATAGCTGTAAGCCATGCTGAGCTATGTTTTCACCACAGCCAAACACTCCTGTGTTTTGAGAGCATTTCAAAACATGTCTGGCACAGAATTTATGTACATACTTCCCCTCCTCCAAAGTTCTTAGTGGCACTATGGTCTTGCTGGAGACAGCTCTGCTGGATGTATCAGGCTGAAGATCATCTTCATAATCCTCCCTGCGACAGAAGTGCACACCTCAAGTCAAACCTCGCATTTATGCCACTTCCTAGACAAGAAATCCATAATATTGGGGGAGCCCTACTCTGCTTCCCTTCCCTTTCTGTGAATGTTTGGTGTCACAGTCATTACCCTTTTCTTCTAGGGATGGGGCTGTTTCCTTATCATTGCAGAGTAGATATTTTTTCCCAAGAGGGGTCACCTCTCTCTCCCCAGGATCCTTCACACAGACCCTATTGATTTTTTAGTGCAACTTCTTCTGGAAATCAATGGTGCTAAGGCTGCTTCACAGTCAATAGGGTGGCCATGAAGCCCATGCCTCAAATAACTGCACCAGATGGTCCTCCAGGGAATTGGGACTGCAGAACAACAGTCAGGAAGCAGGTAATTTTCTGTCCAGCTTCTACAGCAGGGCAGTGAAAACACTCTTGTGCTCAGCTGCCTTCACAGGACATTAGGAGCACGTGGCTCCTCTGCAAATTCAGGGTGTGCTTCTCAGAAGTTCAAACCTAGGGCCTAGCAGCAAGAATCTGCTGAAGAGAAAAGGCACCCTGAAATGAGAGGTGCTTTTGTGGCCATGCAGCTTCAGATTTGGAGAGTCAGTGGGGTCTTTTGGTCATTCTGAGCCAGACAAGCGACCCAAGAGCTACCCCAGTGTAACCCTGTGGGTAGTACCATACTTTGTTTCCTTTCCATGTCAGAAAAATGGGACAGCTGATACCTTTTTCCTCCCACCCCTTGTCTGACTTCTTTGCTTGATGTCGCACACCTGACTGGTCTCTCCCCATGCACAGCACAGTGGATCCAGTGGTTACTGTAATACAGACAATCCTCAGGTGCAGGCTTTTCTTTTGCCTCCTCAGTGTGCTGCATTTATCAGCATCAACCATGAGCCCAGCACAGTCAGGCTTCCCTTGCTCTCAGCACCTGAGAGCATTTGGGTTCACAAACCTTGCTATTAATAATACATTGTGCAAAGTTGGTACAGAGCTCAAAGTTTTCCATGTGTGTGCTGCAGTTTGATTTTAACTGTGGGTATCATTATCATCAAAGAGACTGAGGAATGGCAGCTTTTAGTTAAACAAATGGAAAGCTGTATTTAGTTTCTTTTGCCACATTGTGATAGGAAAGAATAAAGGCTTTTAAATATATTTTACAGCTGCTGTTTCTTAGGTTTTTCTATCTTACTATAATCTCTGTGGTTCTGACTGGGAAGTTGTTGCAAAAGCTTTTTGTTTTTAAGGTTCCTATTGAAACAATACATATTTATTGTCTCATTCCTGAGTTTTTTGTTGTGATGGGAATTTCAGAGTGGGGGTGGTGGAGGACAAGCTGTAAAGCATCAACAGTTGAGAGAGGATGTTGTGGGTGACTAATGAGAGAGGGGGTCTAGATATCACACTGCTAGCAAAGTGTGAAGGAGAAGAGGTGTCTTCCTAGAGAGTGAGAATACAGCTGGCAGAGGACCCCATGACTCTTTGTAGGAAGTAGGGCAGAGGCAGAGCTGGGAAGGGGAGCTGAAAGTGCTCAGCAAGGAAGCCAAGTGAGAGCAGGGACAATGCTAGAAAAGAGCAGTATGAAACTGTAGCCTTTGATGAGAAGAGCTGGACTCCTCCCACTGTGGCCACCAGAAATGAAAATCAATGAAGCAATTAGTTGTGTGAGCAATGGAACAAATGAGTGCTGCTTTCCTAGAGGTGCTTAGCATGTGGCTGGATTCATGGATGTATAATAAAGGTCAAGCTCAGACGTTTTCTGCCATGGTGGCACTAACATGGTCCCTTTATCTCCCCATCTGTTTTTAGAAATCTTGCTGGAGAATTGTATTTCTGATGAAATGGTTCAAAAATTGCTGTGACAGCAGCAGAGAAACACATGGTCTTATACCACTTATAAGCCTCTTCCTTACACACTTACCTAAATGTATATAGGTATATCCTAGCACTTGCAACACAGTGCTATCCCTAAGGGCTACAGGTAGTTTGGGAAAGCCATAGCGATTGCAATTACCCCATTTTACATGACCCAACACAGAAATACTAGACCCATTGCAAGCAGAGCAGAGGTCCCCATCCTCCTCATCACCACTCACCTCAATCTTAGGTGCTCTAGGAAATATTTTGGCCTTTCACCTGCTGAAAACATGAAAGCAGTGGCTTTCTCTTCCAAGTGCTCTGACATGTTTGAATCAAAGGTGCCTAGAGATGTCCATGTGAGATCCCTCCTTCTCTTGGCTCAGTCCCCCAGCACAGCCACAGGTGGCTGTCACCCAGTGGAGACTGGTTACAGCGTTGGTACCAAACAGAAGGTGAGCAGCAGAGAAGCCCCATCTGTTAAACACATGAAAGGTGAATTGACGTGAGTTCAAGCCAAGTAGTGAAATGTAGCTGTGAATCTGAAAACTTTGTTCCAAAGAAACAAAGCCCCACTTTAAAATAAGTCCAAAAAAATCCCATCCCGCTTCTATTGAAGTCAATGGCAAAATTCCCACTGCTTTAACCAGGAACAGAATCAGGCCACTTCCAGACAGATTTACAGCCAACACATGCTGTAACGCTTGCATACTGCATGTGCTTACTTCTATTTCCAGCCATGTTAAAAAATTATAGCAAATGCCTATGGATTTGTGTGTATGAGTTATTGTGCTGCTAATGAGAGGAAGAATTACCCGAACATGGTTTAGATGGTCATCCGTTGCCAGCACAGATGAAATTGCTGGGTCACCCACTGGCCTCATATTGCTGTTCATCCCATTAGCATTTCCATTAGAATTATTGCAAAATGTAACTCTTTTTTTTTTTTTTTTTTTTTTTTTTTGCGGATGTGGGGAGTGACACAGACTGTGTTTGCAATTAGTACTGCTAAGGAATTAGAGCTGGAGCCGAAGGCACAGTCCTGTGCCACACTGCAGCCACTAACATGACACTGCTCTGACAGGAGCATTTCTGCTTAACTGGGGCAGTAGGAGAGCCTCTAAGTATAGAAACAGACATAAAATTACTCCTTCCAGCTGAAGGCCTCTACACATAATGCATACATGCTTGTGCACTAGAAAGCTTTGCCTAATTCATTCCCACATGCTCCTTGCTTTGAATCCATCTGAATCCATCCCTCATAAATGTTAAGAAGTTTGGAAAAAAAAGATCTGTATGAGGTTTAGACTGCTAAGTGCTGCCTGCAACCAGTGGGTTTCTCAGAAGCTGCCGTTTGCCAGCCTCTTTGGTATCTAGACCCCATATTCTTTGAAGTTATCATTACAAAAAAGAATAAAATCATCTCATGGCTGAAGCCTCCCTCCCCTCACTCCTCCCACTTGGACAAAAACACCATCTATTGTTTTCCTGTAATTGATCAAGCATAAACATTCAGCTCTACAGTTTTACGACTAATCACTCTACTTCTAAGACACGTGTTTGCAGCTATGCAAGGCACCAGCTGCTGTCATTCCAATGGATATTAATTTATATTGTCTCCCACTCCCATCCTCCCTGTGAGGAAGCACAAAGGGAGTGGGGTGGTGGCGGGGGCTTTAGATGAAGACATCTGCTTGAAAGGCAGACAGTAGCCATACTGCCGAGATTGCACCTGGACTTTCACTGCAAAATCAGACACACTAGTTGCTTCCTAGCACTCCAGGCTTCGGTACTCACACAGGGCTTTGACTACCGTTATTTACTTATTTACCTGTCTCCAAGGGAAATGAAATGTCTGGACAGAGGGAGTGAGGCAGATTTCAGAAGCAAAACAAAGCTGATTGAAATAAAATACTTCAGACGTGTGGTGCAGCAGCAGGGGGGGAAGGTGGGTGAGGAGGGGGAAGAGGAAAGCTGGAGCCTCTAATTTTGTCCCCTAAAAAGATTCTTTCATGATGGTTGGCTATCCTGAGTTCCTCCCTAGAGAGGCTAGCAAGTGTCCGTGCTCTTGTGCTGGACGAACTCACGATCTGCAGCCTTGGGAGGAGGAGGTGAAGGAGAAGAAGACTTGTTGGTTGTCCTCCTGTTAGACCCCACAGAGAAAAATGGAGCTCAACACGGGTGGCTTGGGCTGGTGACGCTGCAGCAGCACACAAATTGTGTTCCCCTTACCTGCCAGTCACCTTCCAATAACCAAACTAAAAAGCCTGGCACACAAATTCACAAGCTCTCCCTCTCTACAGTGTGATGGTCTCAGCCCTGCACACAGTGGGCACTTGGGAGGCTCCCAAGCCACCAGAGTCTGGCACAGATCTCCTAGGGACTGCTGCAGGCTGCCTCTCCTTCATCTGGCCCTGCTGGAGAAAGTCCTGTGCACAGGGACACACAGGGGGCAACGTGCCCTCGGAGAACAGCCTGTTCTGCTGAAGCATTCAGATGCCATCTCCCTGATAAAACAAAGCTGAGGGCTTGATTGTAGGGGATATGAAAGATTTCTTTCTCCTAAGAGCAGGGCTGTTTCCCAGTCGTGTTTGCTAATCAAATACCAATGTGACTGGGGTCACATTACACTATGGCTGTCAGCTCTAAGTGCATTCTGTATTTTTCATGTCCCATCCTGGTCTGCTGTGTTGTCTTGCTGTTTCACCCCAAGAGGCAGCACTAGAAGACTTTTCCTTGCTGATTGCTTTGTGATTTTGCTTGGACGCCCTGATTGAGGCTCGATCTGGTGCTGTCACATCCCATGCAAATGACTAAGGAAATGTTTATTAAGCAAAGTCGTTGGTTAAGCATTTAATGCAGCATTTAATTACACAAGAACTGAGGAACAGTAATGTGCTGTTCAGATGTGAGGTGCTGTTTGCCCATGTTTACTGCAGTAATTTTTCAAAATAGACAGCTCTTCTCAAACTGGAGACATATTTCATTCTCTTTAAGGAACTTTTACTCTTGTCTTGTGTTCACAGAGATATAAAAGTTTGGCATTCTTTTTTATAATGTCTGAGCTAGCAGGGTTTCTGAAACAAATCTAAAAATCCTTTCTTGTTATTACATTACATGCCTGAATTCCCACTGCTATATACCACAAGAAGTCATTTACCCTCTGTGAGTTGGTATAAAATACTACTTCTGGCACAGAATTCATATCTAGGCATGTTTTATTTTTGCCCAAGGTAAATGAGAATGTGGGTGCAGGTTGGAAAGGACAACTTTCTTCCCTGTTTTTTTCATTAACTTAAGCTGAACCTAGTGATTCTTCTGGCAATCACCTTAGACCTGGTAGTTATGGGAGGTTACACAAGCATCTCTTTTTGCTTTGCAAAATTTTCTTTGCTCCCTGAGGTCATGGTTTCCCTCCTCTACTCTCTTTGCAGGCTTCCAGAGATCTCTGTTTCCCCAGGGGTGTGCTGGTTGCAGAGCACCAGCCACGTGAAGTATTAGTGTTCCCTTTACATATAGACCCTCAAATAAGTCAAAATATTTTGGGACAGAAAAGTTATTTGCAGCATCCCTGTTCCTTTGCCACAGCCACTGCGAGGAGCACTGACCGCTGTGCCATTAGACAGTTTTGATTGACAAGTCCCACTAAAAGACATGACTCCTCAAAGATGAAGGCAGGAAGTTACACATTTTAACAGACGCTCACCACCCCCTTCTTTTCTATAAACAGAGAAGACATCTCGGAGGGGCAGGCTGCAGATGGGATTGTTTGTCTCTTAGTGATACTCATATCCCAGGTTGAAGTTTCATGGGTAATTGTACCCAGGCCACTGGTAAGTCAATATCTCTGATGTGGCATCCATTTAAGGAACTGCTTTCTAGCTGCACTCTTGGGCAGAGACCTAAGGTCTTGTGGCAGATCAGGGAAGAGTCGTACCTTGTGGTCTCATGTTCCCTAAAACTCTTCTGCTGGATTTCCCAGCCTATTACCCACACCTTCTGTCAAGGTTGTCCAGATTTCTAAGAGCTCTGAGCCAGGTGATACTGGGATGATTTACTGAGGGTGTGAGATGACAAACAGACTGGTAAGCACTTCCTTGTGGCCTTGGCCACTCAGACAGCTTGAAAAGTGCTTGGGGTCTGAGAGAAGCTATGAAGCATGCACAGCACAACTTCCAGTGCTCCAGCCTATTCCATCTATGTCTGCACAGAAATTCTCACAGAGCATACATATCGAAGGGAGAAGTAGATTTTTTTCATATATTAAATAAACTCTTAGATATAACCTAGGACCAGAATCTCAGAGCTTGCCCACCCATTGATCTGTATATTGCATCTATGCAATACAACTCTGTGTAGAAACCTGTATTTGAAACAAGTTTTTTTTCTTTGCTTACCTTGCTTTTTGGAGTACCAGTGATTTTTTGTGTTCAGCCAGTGCTCCCCCCTATACGGGAGATCAGCAAGGGTCTCTCCCACTTGAAAGGGTTGTGTTGTGTTTGTAAAGATCTTGGAGAACTCCAGTCTCCAAGTGCAAAATCATCTCTTTCTTGCTCTCACTTCCAAGCACTACAGCTCTGTGGGCCAAATACAAGTTACTTTTATGCATCAAACAGTCCAAGGGAAAGTAAAAGTATGGCTCAGATCTTCAAGCCCTTTTCTATACATACAGAGCCTTCCTGCTCTGGGGCTCTTCTGCAGGAGGGACTCATGTGGGTCAAGCTACTGGGGCACTGAGGTTTGGGGCCACCTGTCTTATGAAGGCACAGAACAGCTGTAAAACATCTACACTGAACACTTTATCCAGCCTCCATCCAGGACCATCAGTTCATCACAGGATGTACAGTTGCTGGCACCATTAAGAACCATCCCTTTAAATGCAGAGTCCCCAGGGTCTCTTATGGCAGGATGAAAGGGGGCAGCCCAACCTTCCAGGAGCCAGGAAAATCCCCAGGTGCCCATGACTATGGCCAGACTATCCAAGTATAAGTCCAGGAGAAATGGAACTGGAAAATTACCTTCTCTGCCCTTCTAACACTCTCCTGTCTTCCAACTGCTGCATCTCAGCATCCCTCTGCTTGCACCATGGCAAAAGGCATGCCATGAGACCAAGCCTCTTTCACTGGCTTATCCCAGACATGCAGATGAGCAAGGGGCAGAAGTAGAGCGATGTGCTGTGATGCTCGGCACTGAGAAGCTCAGAGTGGACATGGCCTTGCTGAAGCCAGGAGACGTTGCAAGGCAGGATCTGTCTCAGGAGGCTCCCACATTGCTTCCTAGACAGGGGTGAAAGACTGCAGAAAAGACAAGTGGAGGGCTGGGAGAGGGCTAGGCACTGTCCTGCAGTGGGACCACTGCCTGAACCTCTTCAGCCATGTTAGCTTGTATGCTTGACCCTGGCTGATCAAAGCCTCAATAGGACATTGCCCTCATCTTCCTGCCCTGCCATTGCCAGCGGGAGCACAAGTTATTTGTCTTTTGTGTGTGAGGACCTCCTCCTGGGGACCTTGTCTTCCCTCTAATCAAATAATCAGATGTGTTTATTGTTGTGGAAATCATGCCCTCCCCTGAAATGCCTGACCAGCAACAGCTTCCTGACTTTGTCCAAAGGCCTGCTGCCTGGATCCCACCTCTCTCCTGGTGTGGCCTGGGGGCTGCGTGGGGGCAGCCAGCCACTTGCTCAGCCAGTCCTGTGTGTGCTGTGTCTCTGACAGAGGGGACCTCTGAGGGGACCCCCGCAGACAAAAGTAAAAAGTCACCCACAGCAGGGTTACTCTCTCCTTGACCAACCTCTGGCGGGGGGAAAATTGTCTACATCTCAAGAGGAGGTATGCATTTGGAGCAGATACTATGTCACTGGGACACATGAGTAAGGGGAGAGGATGCTCACAACCATGGAGCTTCCCCTGCCTGTGTGGAAGTTGCCTGAGGAGGCTGGAGATTCTCCTTACCAGCCCACAGTCATGGGGCATAACATGCCATCCATCCCCCGTGTCCCCAAGTGTGAGGAAAGTGTTTGCTCATGGCAACTGTACCCACCATGTGGGGCTGCCCATGTGGGGCTGCCCCTGAGGCTGGCTGGCACCGTGCCTGCGGGGCAGCAGCTCTGTGGGGCCATTGCCCACAGCTGCCCTGGGCCCTGGCTGTGGGTGGCCCTGCAGCCCGGCCCAGCCTCACCTCAGCCGGGCCTGCGCGGCCTCCTCGCCCACCTGCAGCCTTGGCTTCAGGGACACTGCCGGCACCTGCTGCTGAACTGTCTCCTCTCTCAGCCTCTCCTGCTCAGCCAACAATGGGCTTGATTTCTCTACTGACCCCCTTGCCCCCAACACACATCTCATAATGCATATTTTTAAACTCTGATCCCATATCCTGTCAGGAAAAGGAATGTCCTTACTGCACAGCACCAGCCTGAATTTTTGGGTGTTTTTTTTCTAGTCGAGTTCTTTTCCTGTGTTTACACTCTTACAGAGCAGAATTTATTAATTTGAGGATAAGGACAACTTAAAACATCTTGGCTTATGAAGGCTGACAGCAGGAGTAAAAGTAAACTGAGCCCATGCTCTGCTTAATAATCTTCCAGTGCTGACACAAAGTGCCAGGGCAGCTCCATGGGGCCTGGGACCCCAGCACACAGCCCCTGGCAACCCCACTGCCCTCCCCTGCACACAGACCTGGCAGGAGCCTGCATGTTTGTCTGCCTGCCGCTGAATCACTGTCTCTGGAGCCTGCCTGCCCTGTACAGGCACCCACTCAATGTGCCTGTCTGTGCTTGGCAGCTGTTGGGCCTATTTTGTATTTTATATTTGCACCCTGACTGGTGTTCCGGCTTGTGAGCTGAGGCTCCTGATATAGGATGTGTGGGAGAAGGGCAAGAAAGGAGCAGAGTGAACTAATTGGAAATGTGCAGTTTTTAAATAAATAAAGGATTTCTTAAAAATAAAAAGTCTTAGCAAATTAAGGCAGACAAGCAGGTTACTTGGCAGCTAGAGGATAAACTTGAACATCCTGGGCACACAATGCATCAAAGCATTCCCCAATACAGAGAGCCCCAAGAGCTGCCCTCTGGGCTTGGTACCCAGACCCATTCCAGTGAGGGTGTTTGCAAATTGTGTTTTCATTCCTGCTCCTGAGAGCACACTGACAGCAGGGTGTGCCCAGGCCAGTGCTGTCCCCAGGCTCTCTCTGCATGGGGCTGCTGATGGGGGTATTTGTTGGCACTCTACACCTAAAGCACAAATCCAGCTGGACTCAAGCTCATTGAAGTCGGTGAGAGAACAAGTGCCTTTTGTTCAGCATAAACATCCAAGAGGAGACATGTAACCAAACAGCCAAAACAAAAGCTACACTCCTTGAAACACTGCCCCAAACAACTACCCGTGTGTGCCAAGGGTTCCAATTGTTCTCCCAGAGTTTGCAGGGCCAGGGAGGACCTGAAACTCAGCTGGCAGACATGCTCCCCTCTCATCTCCAAGGCTGGGGGAGCATTAGCTGAATGTCACTGCTGCTGGCCAAACCCATGACTGATACAAACCATGTTACAGGGTGACTTGAATAATTTGCTGGCATCCCTGAGCAGGCCCCTGCCAGCAGGACAAAAAAGTCCTACAGAAAATCCACTGTGACAGAGTTGAGGCTGTGACAGTGAGCACCCTGACCACGCTTTGGGACCTGCTGGTTGCACCCTTGCTGACCCCTGTCCCCCTCTAACAGGAATCCTTGGGAGCAGCTGTCCTGAGCTGAGGAAGCCCAAGTACATGGAAACCTCAGTGTGCCCTCCATAACTGAGCCCATGACTGCCCTGCTTCCTGGGCACCCCTATTCCAGACCATCGAGGTGAGTGATGTGTGTGTTCCCCCTGACCTGGCAAGGGGTCCCAGGGCTTCCCTGCTGCCTCCATGTGCAAGTAATCCCCAGGAAGGGGAAAATCCACAACCTATGTGAAGCCTCAAGATTTCCCATCTTTTCCTAATGCTAAACACAGAACAAAATCCACAAGAGAGAGCCTAAAGAAATCAAACTTGGTGAATGCTGCCTCTGCTCTCAGGAAATTTGGCCAAAAGTAAATGTGCAGAGGAATGTAACCCTTGCAGAAGACGGTGCGTGACTTTTTAAATTCAAGCCCCTAATACACTGTGCTTTGGCTGTGACTTAGCATTTTTCTTTTTTTCTTTTCTCTTTTTTTTTTCTTCCTCTTTCTTTTTTATCTTTTCTTTTCTTTTCTTTTCTTTTCTTTTCTTTTCTTTTCTTTTCTTTTCTTTTCTTTTCTTTTCTTTTCTTTTCTTTTCTTTTCTTTTCTTTTCTCTTTTCTCTTCTCTTTTTTCTTTTCTTCCTCTTCTCTTTCTTTTTTATTTTCTTTTTTCTTTCCCTTTTCTGTTTTGTAGCAACAGCAGCCTAACCACTCTCCAACCCATCCTGACCCCCAGCCTGGTTCCCTCACTGCTCCATCCACTCTGTTGTGCCATCAAAGCAATCTGAGGAACTGAGTTGGGAAATGATCCATGTCAAAAAGAGCCCAGCAAAGAAAAAACAAATCAGTCTTTTTTTTCAATAGCAGCTCAGTTTCCATTGTCCTTTCACAGCAATGAAAATCCCTACAACTGGGGAAGGAGAAAGGACATGGGGATGGGGTGGGACCAAGTGCTAGGAGGGAGGGATGGGGCAGGAGTGCATTAAATGCCCACTGGACTGAGGCCTTACTGTTGTCTTGCTATATATAAGGAAAAATAACTGGCCTGGAGGGCTTATTTTCAACAGAGAGGAGAGAGGCACAAAGAAGGAGGGTAGGAAAGACATTCTTCATGGTGAGGAGGATGTGTGCATGTGCCTCTGTGAAGAGGTAAGAAACACCCTTCTTGAACCTAACACTCCACTAAACTGAATTAGTTGTGATTAATTTGGCTAAATGTGAATGCAGAGTGGAAACTGAGCTTGCTTAGAGTGCCTTTGATTTCCTCTGCTTGCCGAATTAACCAACAGACTGTCAGGCAGCTTCAGTCTTAAGAGCAGCCCCACAGCTCATACTCTGGTTTCAATGTCCTGGAAGTGCCACCCACCCTGCCCTTCCTGGCTGGGCCTTGAGCGCTGTGGCTGCCCCATGGCCCTGGTGCCCACCCAGGAGCCCTCACCCACTGCAGCAGCCCTGCCAATCCTTTCCACACCTGGGGCAGGGGCTGCCCTGCAAACACAGCCCACCTCTGCAAATTGTCACTTACAGGGAGGCAGGCACTGGAGCGACAAGCAGCATGACGAAATGCTGCTCTGAGAGCTGCCTCCTCGTTTTGCTTGCAGGGCTCAGCCGCTCTGCACATCCAGCCACTCATGAACCAAGTGCTTACCATTTATACTGCCTTTCTCTCATACATACATTGCTGTAAATACTGACTCCTTCAGGGAGAGCCTAGAAATAAACTGTTAAAGTAAACTTGCTTTTAGATCAAAAGCAACAATACCTAAGTGTGTGTACATATTCATATACATATACATTATGCATATCTATACCTAGGAGGAAGGGAAAGAAGGTTTATTTATTTTTATTTACCTATAAACAAATCTCTTCATATTTGCGCTGTTTTTTCTTCTCTTTTCATTCCTAGAAAAAATATGGCAAATCAAACCTCTTAACATCATAGCTTGCTGGTTTGAAAATCTGGGTGGCAATTTTAAAGTTTTTTTTTCCTTTTGTACTCTGGATTGAAGGATGTGATGCATGGAAACTCCAGTTTAACAGAGCCTAGAGACTAAATCAGATTGTGTAGGTAAGGTTTTGGCTGAGAAGCAGACACTTCCTAGTCAGTACCAAGAATTCAGAGAAGAACAGGGTAGGTTTTAATGTAAGTTTACTTTCCTTGCCATGAATTTTAATGACAGTTTTCACGACTGCTTCTGCAATTCGTAAGAGAAAATTAAAAACCTACACCTTGAAACTTATACGACAAAGCTGCTAACATCTCGCAGCTTCTGGCATTATCTTTGAGAACCCTTCAGTCCTTTTTCTGTGCCACATTGTTTTCCACACAAATGTATTTTAAATATAAAACATTGAATGTTCATTGCTTCTTTATATCATTTGTATTCATTATCCACTAGAGGCAAAGGGCACAGCTTTATATAGAAGCCTCATTGAATGTCTCATTTTGCTATTTTACTGTACTGTACATATTTCCCAATAAATTATTTCTTTCAAATGCAGATATTCTTCTGGAAAAGCAAAGCATCCTCTGCACTGAGGTTTCCTTTTACCATGAGCACAGCCAACTCATCTGGCTTGGGTTAGTTTGTCAGGCATATTTTGGGAACAGTTTGAGAATTAATTCTCCTTTAAAGACTATAATCACCTTTTTGGCCCTTGAAACTGGTTCAGGATTTTTGTACCAGGCCAGCAATAAAATAGCTTTTGCACATGTCAAAGGTTTGTTCTAGATGAGCAAAAAAGCAGATGAAATCTTTGTCTTTCTTACAATCTATACCCACAAAGCACTGACTCAGAAATGACTTGTCCCTGTATGTAATGAAGGCACAGTCCCACCCCATACCATGTGGGGTAGTCCTGGAGACCACATACTTTGACTCTTTCAGGTGCCAGCAAAATTACTGGTGTTGGTTAGCTACACTCGCAGATGGCATGTGAGGCTTCTCAGCAGTGAAGGCAAAAGTTGTACTGAAGGTCAACGTGGCTTTGGGGACATCAGTGATCAGGGGGGAATGCTGGATGAAAGAGGCAGTCAGGAAAGGAGACTGTGATGTTGGTGGTACCCAGGGAGATGAAGGGAAGCGTGTGTGGAACAGGCTGTGAGATCTGGGTACCAGCATGTGACCTAGGGAGGAAGCAGGGATGTGTGATGGGTGTCTCTCTCCCCATACTGATTGATGGGTTTCCTCACAATCCCTACTTGCCCTTCGCTTTCTTGCTCAGGCACAAGGTAGCTTTGTGCTGCTTTGTCCCTGGTCTTGACTCTGGACACAGTGGAGGGATGTTACAAGTCTGGGATGCAAAGCAGAAATTGGGGAGTATTATCACAGAGTTCCACCTTCCTTGTTGGTTTGTGAATTTCACACACTGGGGACAATCCCCTCTCTTTCCCACCTATTTCCTGTTCAGGTCTGACACCTCCTGCCCCCTTTTTCAACCTATTTTAATTTTTCATCCCCTTTCCTTTGCTCCATTTGACTCTTCTTATAATTTCCCACTCTCCACTCCCTCACCTCTCCTTACCCATTCCCAGAGCAATCCTATCTCTCTGGTTGCCTGTGTCAGATCACTGAGAAAACCATCAGCTAAGATGTCCCCCCTGGAGCAGACCCCACACTTAGGAATTAGGATCCCTTCTGTCTTGTTTCCATCCTTTTCCAAGGCATGCCTCAGCACCTACATACCTTCTCTGTAGGGATGAGCACACGAAGCAAAGGGAGCCTGAGTACCCTCCTCAGGAGACTTCCAGAGCCTTTGAGCCAGAATCCTCTGGGACTTACCAGAAGCCCTGAATGTCTTCTGGGAGGCTGCAGGAGCTGCTCAGCTCCACTTCAATCTTGATAATGGCATTTTGCTTCCTGAGAGCCTCCCAAGCAGCCCAGCTGCCACATTCCTCATTCCTGAGAGGCTGTGATGCTCTGCCATGGGTAGAGCACATTGCAGCAGGTCACTGCACTGCTGCTGGGGCAGCGCAGCTCCGAGAGCCTCCGTGCGGAAAGGCGCTGCATCCCACTCTGCTTACAGCAGGATACCGGTCTCAGGAGGGCGCGGTCTTGTTCGTTACAATTAATGAACAGTCGAATGGCTCCACATACTTCCTTATACAGATAGAGCAGTCTGAAAAACAGATTTTAACTTGAGCCCAGGTCCCGGGGAGTGCTGTTGAGTGCTGTTGTGGGGAAACCACAGGAGATGACCAAGGCAGAAGGACTATGATCTCAAACTGCGGTCACCCAGTTTCCAGCTCTCAGTACACTCCTACTTTGTCTTTTGCTACTCTGTACAGCTCCAGCAGGAGAAACTGAGGTATCCTTTTTATTTGCTCAGTTTTCAGCTGTGAGTGCAAGTTATGACCTGACTGGTTCTAAAAATGGCATCTATGTGGTTTATAATTTAATACATGCTAAAATTGACTGACATTATCCATGAGCTGTCTTGGCTGTAAACACTAAGACCTGCGTTCAAAATGTTTTGGAATGCAGTACACATGTATTTTTATTGACTCATTCCTGCCCTTTCTATTACACCTTTCTGTCTATTTTGTTCTTTTATTCTTTCCTTTTTCTTCATAGTAACCTGTAATTTCCATCTTAGGCTTCATTATTCCTTCTCCCTGTACTAATGCCTTTTCACTGAAGTATCTATTTTGAAAATTATTCCACCTAACATAACACTCTTGCCCAGATCTCACTGCAACCCACAGCCTGATCCTACAAAGATCTATCTTGTGCATAATGTGTGAAAATAAGAGTTACTAGCTTCAGTTAAATGACCAACGTACCTCATGTGAAGAGCTGTGCAGAACTTTCAAGGCATCCTAAATCTCTGGCAGGGGTCTCCAGCCCTCTCAGCCCTCTGGCAACTGCTACAGGCTGCAGAACACCTCAGCTGGTACCAACAGCATGAGAACAGCTCCATGTTGAGATGAAAGTGCCTGGGGAACTTCAGCCATAAACAAGCAGCTGCCTAAGCTGAAATTCTCTGAGTTGACAAGGGACTTTTTCTTGCTTCTCCTCTCAATCCTAGGGTATGGAATCAAGATTCAGGCAATACAGCTGAAGACAATGCAGATTTGAGACAGAATCAAGTTAAGCCCTGGGATGCCTTTTTTTTTCCCTACAAAGTAGCACATGGCTGCTGTGGTTTTGTTTTTTTGTTAAAAAAAGTCATCTTACCAATTCTGATCCAGCTTGATCATGTATCATCCTCTAATATCAAATCACATCCACGGCTGAGGATGATTTTGTAGACACAAAGAAGGGAAAAACTCTACATACAAGTACATAATAATATATAGTCTTAAAGCCTTTATTTTAATGCAAAATAAACCAGGTAAAATTTATATAGCCATATGTAACAAAAGATCAAAATCTTTGACGTGGTACTAGAAAAAACCTGTCAAATTACGTGTTGAATTTCTCCCCCAAAACAATCACACATGATTTTTAAATCAGTTTCACTTAAACACACAGATATTGTCAGGATCACAAGTACCTCTCTCTCCCTCACAGTAACACAATAGTGTCGTACAAAGCCTTCTTTCCTATGCAGAGATAGTGAATAGCACTTCTGATTTTGCATGTAAGGCTTAAGGACCCTGCAGGACAACTGCGATGGGGAGCACAGGTGTGGGGCCTTTTCAAAGTGCAAAGCAGCCCCTGCTCAGAGCAGTGTCAGGATGTGGCCCTGGCAGAGCAGTCGCTAGGATTCACTCGCAGCACTAACTCTGATAAACAAATCTGTGATGGCTGGGAGCAAGAGGTAGCACAATTCATCTGTAAAAAAATTAGGCAGCATGTGAAGCTATTTCTAGATCAGGAAGCTGGAGTGAATTGGAATTCAGGACTGTATGCACTTTTTCAAGGCAAGAGCCTTTTTTTTTCTTCTCTACACTTAGTTTCCCCCACAAAGGGCAGTTGATGTTTCTTTATGCATTTGAGGGGTGCCTAGAGACTCCTGCATCATAATATATCACAGTGGTAATGTCGGCTCACAGGCCAAAATCATGGCTCACTAGTGGGTGGTCACTCAGAAAATCCACAGGCTCTTTTTTCTATCTCTTAATCTTTCAACTGCTGGGCCTGGCTGGCCCTGTGCCAGAGCCAGAAATGCAGGCTGCACACCACCAGCTCAGGAAATCAAAGCTTCAGCTTCACGTGAGTGCGGGCCTCTCTCCTTCGGTCTTGATGCCTGCTCACACACACACACACACACACACACACACACACGGGCTGCTCCCGTGGCAAACCCAGCTCTCCCTTCACACCCACTACGTCAGTGACTCTGCTGCTGGACTGGCACATTTTGGATGAGGGAGTGCGAGGCAATTACGTGTCAAGAGCATTTCAGACTCATAATTTTCCCAAACATATGGACATATGGGAAAAGAACAACTTGTTACTTAACGGCTCTTTTGGATTTTGCAAGTGTGTATTTTCAACCGTCAGTTGTAGCACCTCGTGAATTCTGCACGGTACATATTTTTCCACAATATGGTGCTAAAATCATACATTTTATACTGCAGAAAAGCTGACTATATATACTGTAGTTACACATTATACTTTTGAAAATACTGTACCTCTACCAGATATTAAATCAGGAAATGGCAATTTTCTCCCAGAACAATGGCACCAGAGATTGATGAGATGCTCTGTAATACTTTTTGGTCTTGCTCCCCCAGTTAGGTCACACTGTTTTTCCTCCTTAGCTCCTTACCTGTAGGATGCATCCATATATTATACTTACATCTTTTTTTTTTTTTTTTTTTTTTTGATTGGAAGAAGCTCTCTACTGATTTCTGCTTACTGAGCAGAAGCATCATTTAATAACCTGTTGGGTAAGGTAAGATTAACAGCTTAGAAGGTGTTTGTTTGATTTGTCTGCCTCAACTGAGTGGAGCCAATACCATCAAGGGGAGCTCTTAAGGAAAGATTCAGGTTATGAGGAGACATTGGGCAGGTCCCTCAAAGGCTATAAATAATCTAGGAGCTGTTTCCATCCAGATTTTATTTGGCCCTGGCTCATGAAATACTGTAAATAAGTTCTGTTCACTGTGCTGTGATGCCATTTGAAGGGTTAGTTGAGAGTGATTTACGAAGGCAGTAGTTTATATTCAGAGCTGTTCTTAATTGTGGCCTGGCTTGATAAAGCCACTGTCGCAAACATTAGTTTCTTTGCAGCTGGATCAAATGTATCAGGGGTTATATTTCAAGGAGGGAAAGGAAAGTATTTTAATTTGTTTTTGCTTCAATTTCAACAGGCCTTTATAACACCAGCGGCTATCCTATGGCTGCCAAGTCCTGGCTGAGTATCCTACAGCATCTAAAGCTTTCAAAGAGAAGTACAGGGCTGTGCAGAGCACGTACATGACAGGCACAGTTTCCTTGGGGAATGTGCCTTATTTATGGAAGGTACTGAGAGACATCCAGCTTTACACCCAACACTCCCTCCAGAGGTTTTTCCCTCCTACATTACTAGGGAAGAGAGCAGAAAGAAATGGAATAAGAAGCAAAGACTCTTGCTTCATAATCAGTTGCATTCCTCTTCCTCCCTCCCTCCCACCAATGCTTCCTCCTGACTGGATTTAGAGCTGTGCCTGCCCCTGCCCCAGGGAGTCCAGCCCTCTATCTGAATCATGGAGGTGCTCCTCTGCCATGGAAAGCTGTCTCCTCTCTCCTGCTTCCCAGCCTGTGGTGGGTGGAGGCTGATGGGAATGCAAGCACTAGAGCCTGCCAGCCACTCAGACAGCTGCAAGTGCTCCTTGTGCCTGAGTGTTATGCCAGGCTCTCACCAGCACCATCAGTGGAGAAGAAAGTAGGCTGGGATTAAATGCTGCTTCTCGTCAGGGCCGTTACCTGCTAGCAGGACATACTCCTAGCAGAAACCCTCCTGATGGTATTTAACACCTGGGAAGTGATCTATGTGATTTAATATGTTGCATACCAAATGTGTCAAAATGACATCAAAGAAATCCTTTTGCTTAATCCTTGGCCAGGTCACAGTCTTTTCCTGATGAGGAGAAGAGGCCTAGTGGTTTAGTGACACTTCCAAAAGGCAGAAGTCGAGGAATTAAGGACACTTGGAAATAACATATTTCTAGGTCACAATACTGCATGGTTTCCTCCTGACAAAATCCTTGAGACAGATCTCTAAATGCTCAGAGCCCTCCTGGGTCAGGTCGCACAGGTCCCTGTGGCTGGGGACACACATTTCTGGCTGCAGAGCAAACTCAGGCTGTTTGGGGCAAATGACTGTGCATGTACCCCACTACCCTGTCCCCCCACCATGGCTCTGCTGCGCTGCTGACACCCCTTCACCACCCACACCTTCTCTCTTCCTATGCACAGCTGCAAATAACTTCCTACAAACAGCTCTTCTCACATCTTCCTCCTGGGCCCCAGGGTCTTGAAGCCCTTCCTGTTACTTTCCTTGTCTTTTCCCTCACCCCTTGCTGTGAAAAGCACCTTTCCCCACAGACCTCATGGCCTCTGGTTGCAGGAACTCGAGTAGTTTGGCACTTGGCATGGTGGGGCCCGGCGCTGCCCAAGGCTGAGCTTCTCTCGTGCACGGAAGGCGGCCCCCATGAACAGGTGCCTTGTGGTGGCACTGGGCTGGCTGGGGCAGACATGCTGCTGGCAGGCACTTGGCTCCAACACCACCTGGAGTGGGCCAGGAATGGGCTGCCTTGATGGAGCCAAGGCAGCACCTGACACAGTAACTTAATACGAATTATGGAGTCCATGCCCACAGTCACCCCCTTGGTCACTTCCTTATAGGCCAGCTCCACTGAAACCCCTCAAGCGACACTTCCTGACAGCAGCTGAGGATCTGTTCTCCAGGGTTTACATTTAAAGACTGCACACTGTATAACTAACCAACACTCACAAGCACGCACTCCCCCCTCTACAGACACGGTTCTCAGGTGGATGCCTGTCCTCTGAGAGCCTGCCCAAGCATAGGGGATAAGGCTTTTTACCCTACTCCAACTGCAGCAGGTGCAATAAGAGAAGACTCTCAATACACAGACTGCAAAAAATGAAGGCTACAAGATAAATGCTGCCACCACCAAAAAGACAGAGGAAGACAGAGGCCAAATCACAAATCTGGAACTGCAGCATCCTTAAAGCAGAGCTGTTGGTCAGGACATGCCTGGAATGTGGCCACCATCTCTGTGGCAGTCCCTTGTCATGATCACACACTAGATACACAAGATGCCCAGCTCTGCAAGAAGTCCGTACTGCATGCTGTGTTCTCACTTAAAAGGCTCTACAACAGCACTCTGAAGTAAACTCTGGTGACTCCGCTGCCCTTACACAGACAGCTATGTACTGTAAAGGTGTAACTGGATTCAGAAAATAGCCCTGAGGTGTATTAAGTGTTGTGTTTCATTCCCAGCAGCCACTTTCTATTTTTAAAAGGAATTAAAAAACACTCAACTGTCTGGTACCTCACATACTCAAAACACATCGTACCTCACGTGGCTTTAGTTCGCCTGTTAGAAAGCACCTAGGCTGAGCCCAGCTCAGTAAGAACGACTCCAGGTCTCGTGTGCCATTCTTACAGGCAGCTACGCTTAGGAACAACTCTACAAGAATGATGTGCCCGAGTCCAGTGTACGGCTATACAGCTGCAGTCATGGGGTTCTTGTGCCTGGGATCCTGTTGCCTGTACTGGTACTGGTCTGGGCTGGTCCCACGGTGTCGGACCATTTCGCTGTAAGCCGGTGCTCGGTGGGACTGCGGAGGGGAAGGCGGCACGTCCTGCCGGAGGGGTCCTTTATGCTGGTTTGCCGTGGGCTGGGCTGGGTAATACTGAGGATACCTCAGTTCTGCCACTCTTGTGTCCGGCACACGGATGTAGTTCCCCTTGGATGGGTGGATAACAGGCTGTCCGCCGTGGTAGTAGGGAAGATCTCTCTCTTTGTACGTTACTCGTGGCCCTGTTAAATATTCTAGTGGCTCTGCAGGTCCACGCCTGAGGAGGAAAAAACATAATAAAGCACATTAAAAGGCAGTCTACTAGCCCAGTGATACATTATTGTACATACAATCTATGTTTACTTTGGGAGAGGAAATGCCACCTCAAGCATGACAAGTCCTGATGAATGAAAAGAACTTCTGAAGGATAACAAGCTTCCCACCTGCATGCTACAAAAGTCTGTAACATCCAGGACACTTGAGGAAGGGTCCAGTACACATCACAGCCCTTTTACAATGGGGGAGCACTGGAGCCCTTCAGCTTCCAAAGTCAGTCTCCTGTGATCCATTTGCCATAATGGAAACAAAGCTCCTTTAAACAATGCATATTTGACTGAATCTTATCTAGCCTGAGGATAAACAGATGAGTTGGGTCTGCAAGTCTGCAAATCCCATAAGCTTTACATGCACAAATATTCATGCTTTCCAGGCCATTTCCCACTATTCTCTCCCAATATGTCAGCCTGTAAAACTTTCCAAACACCATAGTTGGAAAAACTGGGGAAGAAACACTGGGGATGTAAGGCTACAATACCTGTGTTTAATGGGCAAGTTGCCAACGAGGTTTCAAAAAACCTGTGATCTAAAAGGCCTGATATTACAACAGTCCTGTAACTTGTCTGCATCAGTATGGGTCTCACAAGCCCTAGTTCATGTGAAAAGCAACGTGTGACTATGTCATCCCCGAGGATGTGCCATGGAGTCCTCTCTGTAGCCTTCTGCATCTTAATTTCATGATTTTCACTAATGAAGCATTGATATTTTTTCCTATTACAACTTAACTTGTGATACTTTTGAAATGGCAAAAATAATTGTTCTCACAGACATGTCACCAGAGCATCCCCAAAAGTTCAATTTAATTAGGAATTTTTGCCAGGCTGACTGCAAATGTCTTTGCACTTTGGACAAAACCCCTCATTGACTGCACAGGAAGCTTCTCTCCAAATGAGAGCTTAGGGAAGAAGACAGAGGTTTGACCCAAAAGAGGGGCTGGAAGTTGATCAATTATATAGATCAATTACACCTGCTCTGTGTCTTTGGGACTGAACTCATCAACTGTTTAAATATTCTTTGCATAGATTATGAAAAAAAGTCATCATTTTGGTACAGCAGATCAGGTGTTCAAAATTTGTCAATGACTCTCTTGTTCACACAGAGATTTTACAAGCGTGCTCCTTCTTTCTTAACCTGGGCTCCCAGACTCCGCTGGAACTTGTTTAACATGTAGTAAAACAAAACATGTGGTTTTCTGCTGCACTCGTTTAAGCCCATGGGGTAAATCACGGACATAGGCAATGAACAAACATTATCTGCCTTGAAATGAACCTACAATTCTCCTCCTGGAATAACTTAGTGCAAATGTTTCCTGTTTAAAATGGAAAGAGCAAAAGGAAGCATTCCAGGCCATGGACTTTTAGGACCCTATGCTCCCCAGAGACTTTCTGCTTTAAAAACAGAACATTATAAAAGACAGGCACTCCTAGCTTCCCCCCCCACCTCCTGGTGAGACAGTCCAGACAAAGTGCTGAAGGGCCTGAAGCCACTCTCTGAGATACCAAACCACTCTTAACCGTACGTACTGAGACAATTACCGTCACTGCTCACACACCTACACCTTGCAGCAAAGCCTCATTTCCAGAGCAGGCCAAAGAGCTGCTCCACGTTTTTTTCCACATGCATGAAGGCTTGTTCACTAGTCAGTCCCATCACACTCAGCTTTAATGCCTCTGTGCACAAAAACATACTTCCAATCATAAAAGGTTCTGCTATGGTAGGAACTGCTTTGTGTCAAGCAGCACACCAAGAGGAACAAATGTCAAACCTACACCCATCACCTTTTAATAAAAGGATCATGCTCAAAATCCTGTACATTGGTTTTATAAGGTGTTCTCATCGGCAGCTATAATCAATGAAATTCTTGTGAATTACATTAAAAAAGGACTGAGCTTGGAACCTGACCCAGAATTCACTGAAAACCCAGTGGTAGCTTTTGGACAGAGCTCTAACTGTAAATTGAATTACTCTAAAAAAACAAATTCAAGATGAATTGGCACCAAAATGATGGCTGACAATGGGACTGAGCCACCAGCATGACATACTGAGCCTTCAGTACACAACTCATGCCTCAACTGACACCAGAGGCCTGCAAGATGCAGGAAAAAAGAGGGGTGCTTTGCCATCCAGCCAAAAGAACTGTTTCCAGGAAAACTCAGCTAGTCCAGTTTTGGGAATGTGTTACACTGCTGCCACAGAAGCTGTGACTGTGCAGAGGGTTGTGCACTCAGGCTGCTCTGGCCCAGGACAGTGCAGTGAAGATGGGCCTGGGCGATCAAAGCGTGCCAGACCTGAGAAATGGCCCCAAGCTGCCTGAACTAATGCCATCAGATCCCCACTGCTGTTCCCTCTCCTAGCGACCTAAATCCACTGTCGCTTCACTTACAGCTAACACCAGCTGTGGCTGGGTAGACAAGCTGCAGAGCAACGTGTGGGAAGAGCAAAATCTTTCTTTAAAAGATAGAACCCCAAGTTGTTCACTGTCAGCACCAGTTTCCTTTCTCTGAGGGCAAAACACCCATAGCTGGTATAATTCTTGAGTGTCTTGCCCAGAGTCATGACTTAGCAGCTGGAAGGACAGTTTGTACACAGAGACCTGACGGAATCCACACAAACCTTTTAGGAAAGCCCCAGGAAGACAAGGGTATATGAGTTATTTTAGCAGCCTTGGGGATAATACAAGCAGTAATATAGCCAACAATTAGCAGAATTTTTGCCTGAGTAAAACCTTGGGAAACACTGGTAACTGTCCAAAAGGCTGACTCTGGGCAGCATGACTGAAGGAGGTTTCCCAGAAGATATCCTCATGGCTGCTCCATACTCTCCAGCTCCCTTTCCCTAGTGATCCCAGCAGGTGTTACAGGTACACAAGCTACAATGACACTACTTTTTTTCCCTTTTATGGCAAGCACAGCATGTTGAAGCCAGATTATTTCCCGAGGATTCATTCTTCCTCACCTACCACCCATGCCTGGTGAAGTTCATTCTCAGAGAGCTGCTCACACTGCAACCAACCAGCCTACGGAGTCTCCATGAACCACTATCTGACCAGTCTTAAAAAACAGCAAAAAACTGCCCTTCCCTCCTCAAGCGTGACAAATTAACCATCAGAAAGTTAATCTTTCTAAGGTAAAAGAAACAACTGCAAATACCAAGCTCTGCCTGCAGAAATGCTGTCACCATTAGCAGTAAGTCTGGGACACTGAGGGCAGTTCCCAGCAGGACGAGGGCAGCTCCTCTGAACCAACAACCTTCTCACTCGATAGCTCACGGTGTAAAAGTACATGCTGTTGTTTATCCTTAAAGAAATTGCCAAAACAAACCAAACCAAACACTTTCTACATGGCAGTTCCTTGTAGATGCTGTGCTTGTTTCTGCAAGAAGGAAAACAACTCCTACCTTCTCCCTCAACAGACACTGCCACCTCTGAGGAGGTCCTAATGAAATTCTTCTCCTCTCTGTACTGTTTTTGTTGGCTTCTGATGAGTTCAGAGTTCACAGGGCCATATCACACCTCCCCAGTGACCCATGGTGTGGGGGTCAAAACAATAATCTCAAGTGGAAAATCAGTGACCCAGGGGAGTGATCAAAAATCCACAAATTGGGTCAAGCAGGTCCAGCCACTCAAAAGGACCAGGCCAGGACCATGCCCTCTGAGAGGACATGCTGAGTAGGAGCTGCTCTGACTGTCAGCTGTTTTCCAGATTTTTGGCCATTTGTTTGACCTGGGGATGCAGTGCAATTAATGGCAGGCAGAAGGCAGGGAAGCTGACACAACATCCTGGGAAGGAACTGATCTCAGAGCTCAAAACCTGGTTTTGCTGATAGTTCAGCTCTGCTGGGTCCCACTGGAAAGTGCATTATGGATGTGGGCCTAGCTAAAAGCAGAGGCTGCTTCTGCAGGAAGCAATTGAATGAAGGGAGAGAGAAGCACCAGGCTCCACAAAGGACTAGAGTGGGGTAGAGTGAAAACACTTGTCAAAAATGTCAGGAGCAAGGTGCCCCTTAAAATGGTGCCCCTTCTGCTTTGAGGAAGCAAAGTCTCATCTTCCTTCCCCTGCAGAGAAATTACACATCACATACAGGCAGTTGTGAATGTGTTTCACTTCATATGCTGGTTTGCAGCTCTACCAGTTTATCTTTTAAAACGATTCACCAGTTAACAACTGTGATCCGTTTTGAGCATTAGGAGCACAAAGTAGACTTGTCCAAGAAAAGCAGGTAATTTGTGACTGATATTCAATTAATGTGTTGTTATTTTCTCTATGACAGGTAAAGCCCAAAGCAGGTTTGTTTTTCTATCTCTGCTTTATTTATCTTCCAAGCACAAAAAATAGAGTATCTTCTAGCTTTACTGCAGAATTTTTAAGAGCTTTTGGGTTTATTTAAAACTGAGCTACAGGATTTGGAACACTTAGGAAAGACTTCTTTTACCCAAAATATTATTTAGTCACAGGTATTTGAAGGTTTCCTATTTTTTTTTTTTTAACCTCCATTTTAGTAATTCTTCAACTGTGGAAAATCTTACAGAGTAGACTGGCATAAATACCTGATGCTTCAAAAACCTAATCAGAAAAAAAAAATTACATTTCAGGTTTACTGCATTTCATTGATAACCTCCATTTGCAGGTCACCTTTAACATCCTTGGAGACATGTGCTTGGGCTATCTAAAAGGAAAGGAAAGCAAAATGAAGGTCTAACTGCTCGTGCTGTGCCCCATCACGTTGGGGGTTTGGATTTCATTGTGACAAAGGGTTTTTCTTCCCTCTGTTCTATAGGGAAAGTCACAGAGGTCACCCTCTTAGTGCCTGGTAAAAAGCAAGGAAGGGAATGCTCTCTTCTTACATCACTATCTCCTCCTTGCTGCTGAGGGAGTATTTTGCAAGGGATATAATCTCACAAGAAAACCTGCCTTCTTACTTTGTTAGAGAGTACTTCTTGAAATAAACTTCAAAGACAGCCACAGACTAAGTAGCAAATGGAAAGCCCACATTTGGCTGCAGTCTCTTTCATGTCTAAGCAAGACATACAGAGACTCTGGGTGATGGCATCAGACAACCCAGGCTGTGATTAAAGAACAGGAGAAAGCAACAAGATCCTATCTGTGTCCAAATTCTCAGTGAAGAACTCCACTGTATGCAGTGTGATTGTGTGATGTTTGTTCTCAGCCTGGGGGATCTACTTTTAAAGAAGAAAAGAGAAGCTGATGTAAGAATTAAATTATGCAAACAATCTTGAAGTATCAAATACATTACACTGTGTCTTTTTAAAGCTCTTCTCAACAAACACTAAAAACAATTAACTGAAAAGATCACGTAGTGCCTATCTCTCCAGATAAAGTATTAAAGATACTGCAGTGCTGTTTGTAGTCAGTGGCTCTAAGAACTCCTGTTGCTTAATATTCAACATGCATATAACATAAATAAATTAATGAAATTTCAAATCACTGCAGATTTCAAAGAAATCACTGAGATGCATTAATGTGGGTCTCTGTATCTTAATAGGTGAGATAATCCTATAATAAATATCTTTGCCCTTTCAGATCAATACTTCCCACAGCCAAATAAAGGGTTTGCATTTAAAATTCACTGGGAATCAAATTTGGTATCTTAGTGCTGGGAAGAATCTGCAGCACAAGGAAGCGCTCAGTGGCTGCTGTCTGTGAGAGAGGCTTGTACCCCACAGAAGAAGGCAGATGTCTTGCAGTGTCATACTAACCTCTAACACACCATACACACTTTATTTATGGGCTGAGCTGGTGGAGGTGCTTCCTTCTCCTGTTCTTTTATCAACAATACAAGGCTGAAAAATCAGATAACATAAACGAATACAATCCCTGGCTCTCATGTAGCACATGCCATGCAGAGAGAGCTGTTTTTAGTTTGAGGACTGTGTTTGGAATTCCTTCAGTGTCAGGTTTCCAGTTACCAGACCCTCTTCCCTGGGCCAGGCACGACTGCGGTCGGACTGGATTAGCAGAACACTCCACAATGTATATTACACAGCTCTGACTTCCACAGGCTTTGCAGACTCATAAAAATAATGATCATTTAATGACCTGCATTTCAAGGTGGGGGGGGGGGGGGGATGTGTGTGTGAGTGGTGGGTGTAAGAGTGGAAGAATCTCTCTACCCTTTTTAAAGAATTCCTATTTGGTTTTGGTTTGGAGAAGGACGAGTCCAGATAAGTTTGTTTGAAATTTGAGCAATACATTCCAGATGCAATGCAGACAGGCCTGATTCTCTTCTCTTGCATACACTTTTGCAAAGTCTAAAGTGGTGCTAAGTGGCCTGAATATAAGAGTTTATATGCACAGTTTCTCTCTCCCTTCAATATTACAGCTTAAAATATTTAGAAACAAACAGTTAAAACACCACAATCCCAGCAGGTAAGTGCAGCGAGGTGTTTATATTTCTCTAGTTGAAGTCCAGCCTTAAAGCAGCTGGAGAACTAAGTCCTTTATTGTTTGCAGAGGGCCACACCACAGAGGTGTTGGGCCCCAGCTGCTCCCTGGGCCATTTTTAGCAATTGGAGACATTCAGGTGTCACACTTGCTTTTACATCTAAGACCAAGTGTACAATTAAATCACATACCAGCTTTTCATGCAGGGGAGCAGACTGCAGAAACAGTGGTAAGATAGGCAAGCAGTGTCTGACAGGTTTAAAACTTTACTGTAAGATTAGGTATGACTTCTTATGACAGCATGAACAACTTATTTTGTCTGCAAGAAAATAGATTGTTCTCAATCCCTAATGGAGCAAACTATGTCACAGATTGGTTAACATCAGAATTTAGAGTGCCATTTATTTAAACTCCCTCCCATCAGCAACCAAACCATAAGACAGTGTTGCTGCTTTGCTCCAGCATTAGTTTATTTTCCACAGCAAATCTCAGACCAGTTTCTGATAATCTCATCCTGCAGGCAAAGCTCCCCTTTCTCTCCTTCCCTAAATCCAACCTACAAATATAGGAACTGTGACAACCAGGATTAAAACCCTGAAATCAACAAAAACAAAACTTGAAATGGTGCTGGTGCTCTATAAATGCCTAAAAAGCATTCACAACAACTAGTGCAATAATCCTTCCTACTCAATTCCTCACTTATTTTGTTCATATGCTCTCAGGCGTGGTACATCTCTTCTACCAGAAGGCATAAAATAAAGTAGCACCTATTGAACAAGACATTGCATTCTGTGATCTCCTCAAGCTTAAAGGGATCTTAAGTAGATTGGTACTTTAAGTAGCGAGTCATTACAACATGTGTCATTTCAGATGTTCCTCATTATTCAGCACAACATAATGCCGTGTGAGTCATTAACCTCTGGGCACTGGTAACCCACTCTCAATGCTAAGCAGTCATGCTTGTTGCTCA
Source organism: Molothrus ater (assembly GCF_012460135.2). Classification (NCBI taxonomy): domain Eukaryota; kingdom Metazoa; phylum Chordata; class Aves; order Passeriformes; family Icteridae; genus Molothrus; species Molothrus ater. The sequence goes on from NC_050484.2 coordinate 12,922,866, forward strand.
GGAACACCCATGCTCCGCTGGGGAGAGACCTGGCTGAGATTTCAAGGTCTCTTTGGTCTTTTGTTTTGCAGATCAGTGGGGACCAAAAGCTCTTCCTATAGACTACAAGAGTTCTTGGCCTTTGGTCTTCTGAGTCACATTTCTGAGAAGATGCTGACCAAGTTACTTTGGAGGGGAGAAAACTTCTTTTTAAAGGACATATGCTTCTTAAGCCAGCAAGAGAAGCAACTGTTTAGGCTTCTCAGTTGAATTTTGCATTTAAATGCAAATTCAAACTAATAAACAAAGTACTGCCACTACTGGAGCAAGATGCTGAAGTGAATACTGTGCTATGGTAATACTTGCCCTGTCTTACCGTGTAGCAACTCCCAACAGATAGGGGCACCCTGCTCCCCCTGCCCTGAGAACAGGCAGCTGCCTTCCTCAAGAGCAGGCAGTCTGGGAGAGGGCAGCAAGATGCAGAGGTGAGGCTCCAACACGAGCTTCAGTGCAGCAGCAGCACAAAAGGCAGAAATACCACCTGGACCCCTTTGCCTCACCCTGACCCTTCTAGAGGTCTCTGCTTTTTTGAAGGCTAACAGAGTAGAAATTAAGGAGTCTGTGGTGGTTTAGGAGCTTTTAATTTGATTTAAAAGAAATTCTGTTGCCATAGTCAAAATTGTTTTTCAGAAGGAATTGATCACACTCCAGAAGAGCTCCTCCTCAGCAGGGAAACCTCTGCCCTTTGCCTGCCCATTCAGAGCACAACTGCTATCCATGCTGGTTTTGTGGAGTGCTTTCAGAAATGCATAAACCCAAATTCTACCCTGTTCTCATTTTGCATTCAAAATGAATTTAAAGCATAGTGATCATTCAGCTGTACTATTCAAATGATTTTCAACTAATAACAGAAATCATTAAAAGAATCTTCCTAAGTAATAATAACCTGGGCCCAGGTCTTTACTATTCAGCCACTGGGACCTTAACATGATGTCTGATCTTTAGTGGGCTAGTAAAAATCTGTAAGAAGTGGTTATTAATGTTATTACCAAGCTTTTAGGCTTTTTTTTTCCTCTTAGTGCATTTCTCATTTAAATTAAAGCACTCCTTGCAGCACTTTCTCCCATTGCCATGATGAAGCATGGCTGTCAATTCTGCCTCCAATGGCACAAACTGGGTAGTAAAACCATGCTTCAGTAAAAAAGGAATACGTAGCTGGTTATTTTTTCCTTCAATGTTTCTTTCAGGTCCAGACATTCTGTTAAACTCACTGTGACATATCATTCTTTTTTTTTTTTTTCCCTTTGTAACAAAGGCGAAGCTCAAGACCCAGAGAAGAAGGATGGCTGTTTGGGGGGGGGGGGGGGGCAAGAGGGACCTTAAAAACAATCAGCTCTTATTTCTTTCTTCAGGCAGTATTTCAGTCCCCATTGTTTCCCTACTGCTCATGTACTGATTTTCTCCTAAACAGCACAAACAGCCTGTAAGTACATCCTCCCCCCAATATTTTCTTTTGCTAGAACCTTTCATTTCTATACAGGCATTAGATTATACATTTCCTGGCTTGCCGCACTCCATTAACACTCTGGTAACCACCCATTTTCCAGCTAGCCATTAAACACCACCTTTCATAATTGAGATTTAAAGGCTCAGGGTATGATAAACAGCTGAAGTTATAACTTTACAGCTGCCTCTATAGAAGTGTGTAAATCTCCAGATTTGGATAGGCAAATCAGTTAATTAGACTTGCATTAAGCCACAAACTTTGCGGGTGCTCTGACAGCAGATGTCCTGAAGTTGTGCTTTAAATAACAAGGGTCAAACCCTCAATCCCAGGGGGCTGGGACAGACGGAAACGTCCCACCCGGTGCCCAGGGAGTGGTAGCGCTGAGTGCAGCTGCTGTGACTCGCAGCCGGCCCCAGCGCCCATTCCAGCTGTGTTTGTGCTGGCTCCTTCCTGCAGAGCTCCTGCACTTACACCAGCAGCAGCAACTCCCGGCTGGACCCGCTCTACCTGCTGCCTCTGCTGGAGGCAGCCCTGGGCTTATCACCCCACCTTTTCTGCCTGTCAGCTCACAGGCTGCTCTCAAAGCAGGACCCACCAGTTTTGGGACTGAGCAGAGCTTCCCCCTGCCCCTACCTGCGGCTGAGGACACTTCACTTGCATGACCCTGAGTCACTGCTGGCCAGTAAAAGTTCAGAGCTGGTGACATTTGGAGCTGCAGCCACCAGTCTCTTTAGGGGCATGGGCAGTAAGAGGTTAATCTTCGGTCGTGAGGCCCAAGGGCCTGTGCTCCACCTCTGGAGTTATCTCTAGGTTGCTGCATTTAAAAATACTGTATGTAATTAACTGTTATCAGGTTGTTAAGCAGCGTGCTGAAGTGTGAACTTATCTTTCAATTGTTTCCTTTATTTACGAAGCCCTGCCATTTTCTTAGGCAGCAGCCTGGGACAGGCTGTTGACTTGCTCAGATGAGGAGGGTTTGGCACGCCAGATCCTGGGAGCAGAAGCAGATTCTGGAGAAGTGAGACACAGACGAGAATCTGCAAACACCCCCTCAAGATGTCCTGTAGAACAGCTGTGCTTGAAAGAGACACGCACACATGGCACCACTGCCAAATACATCACTCTGAGGTTGCTTTGAGACCTGAACCACTGAGTATGGAGGAAACACACAATATAGCTCCCAACTGCTTTATGGGCACAGGTGGAGTTTTTACTCCTGTATATGCTATTAGCTGTAATGCCTATAGATATACACAAATATGTTCCATTCCCACATGAAAACAATATAACTGCTGACTTTCATACACATCTGAGCTCAGTTCTTCCCTATTTAATTTGCTGGACATTGTTTTCTTAAGCAAATCTGGAAGTCAGAGGTCATCATGTTAGACCACAAGATGGAGGTGGGTGGACAGGACAATAGCACAAGATGCCACAGCCCCTGCTGTCTTCTCTGCCTCCTTCAGCAAAGCCTAGGCTTGGATTCCTAGAACCCATCACATTTTTTACCACTATCCCCTCCTGGCCTGGCTACTGTTTTCTTCACTTTCCATGCCTGCAGCACCAGCCCTGGCAGCACCAGCCAGGTGTCCCAAATGACATGAGACATCATTAGATCTGTGTGATTTTCTTCCATGCATTCCCGGCCTGGGGCAGCACCATGCACCCACAGCAGGATTTACTTGCATGGTCCCTGGGCACGCAGCATCCTTTGCTCTTTAGGAACTGGTACAACCACCAATGTTGCTGATTGGTGCAATCCTACATGCATCCTCCCCAACACTTCCAATAAATTAGATGTGCAGCTTCTAAACAAACTTCTGTGCCATCTGCACACTGTGCTGCATGACAGACAACAAGATAAAATTTGCAACAGCAAAGACCTTAGAGCAAAACAACCTTTTAGAGAGAGCAAGTACAGGCTGTTGTAACAGTTCTATCAGCTTAGTCATGTATCTAGAACAGAAAACATCAGGATCCTGAAGCTGAAAGAGGAGCGCACAGCTTTAAAAAATGCTTTAAAGACACACCAAAACACTGCATCCTTGGCAAAGAGATGTCAATAGCTGGGAGTTAGTGATACCTGAGAGAGGCGACAGCATAGCACTTGGAATGCAGGGTAGAGGCAAGCCAGCATTGAGACAGAGAGAGGTTTTGGACAGCACTACCTGGTATAGACTTCAATTTATTTTGAAAGGACACATACATCATGTATCAAAGATCTGCAACAAAGTCTTACATGCAGGACTCTATGGAGGCAGCAGCTTCAGCTGACATTACAAGGAACAGCACCACAATCATAAGAGGCATCCCCACCCCCCCAGGAAGGCTGCTGTGTGCCATCAGTGAGAAACAGAGAAGCAATAGTGCCTGGTAAGAACCTGGCCAAGATTCTAGACAGCATGTCTCAATTTAGCTGGGAGAAAAAAAAATTAAATAAAACCACCCTCTAACTTGAAACAATCTTTTACATAATGAATCAATCAATTATCTTTGCTCTAGTATGTTCAAATCAAGGGAATCATCATTGAAAATAACAACCAATTTATATAGCTCATTTAAAGCCACAGTAAGCTAGGCTGCTGATTCACTAATGAACAATAAAGGTCACTACTATAATATCTCTCCAAGTACTTTCAGATTGTGTGGTGTGATAGACTTGAAGTGGCAAGTTCATAAAAAACCCATCAAGATACTTTGCAGGGAGAAGTAAAGACGGAAAAACATCTGTGCTTTGCCTGGATACCAGACTGAGAAAAGGGAATAACTTCAGTGCAATGAAGAACTTTGTGCCCCAGAGTCATCCAGCCACAGCTAAAGCCTCTGGATGTCAATGGATGCATTTCAATGATCTTTGGATTGAGCTTTTGTATAGAATGGTATCTGCAAGGGGAGGAAAGGGCAGGGAGAGAATGAAACATCTGTATCCTGGAATGAAATCAGGAAGTTAAGGCTTGACAGCCTTAGACAGCAAATAAATTGTACCTTGGGTACTAAACGTAGGTTGCTGAAATGCCTCACTTCAAGTGGAAACATTTCTTTTCAGTTGTGTCTTTCAGGTATTCAGAGAAAAGCCTGACCAGAATGCTGCTAATTTATGTTTTACTTTTTCAGTGCCCATGATCTAGAAAATGGTACATACCTGCAATTACGAAGAAAGAAGATATTCTGCCAAGATGAACAACACACCTCTGCTCTGTGGATGTTAGATCCATGATCATTAACAGTGTGGCAACTGGGGCAATGTAGTGGAGTGTGCCCTAATCTGCAACATCACGTGTGGGACTATTACCAGAACCAGATGTTTCAGAGGAAGCTGCAATTCGTGGAAAATTAATAGTTTGCAAAGGTCTTACAGCATAAAAGAACCTCACCCTTCCTCCTCAGATGTTAACTCAAACAAAAGCAACTGTTGGTCTAAGCTTGGGTTTGCAGAAAGGTGAAGGTTTCAGAAACACAAAACACTTGATGACATTTCTATACTTGCAGATGTTGATATTAAAAACCCCCAAACATGATAATATTTAACCTTCACAGACCTACTATTTGAAGCCTATAGGAAAAAAGCACAATGGAGTAGAGAGAGCCTGTGGTGAGTTGAGAAAGATGTCTTTCCAAATCCCAATGTTAAATCTTTAATGCTGACTTGGATTCCTCTTGAAAAAAAAGAAAAAAAAAGAAAAAAAAAGATGTAAAAAAAAGATGTGTAATTCTACTGCCAGTAAAATAGGACTTTCTTTAAAAGAACTTTGCAACATTTCAAAGGCCCCCCCTTTTTAATGAACAAAAAGTAAAAGAGAGAAACATCATATTATATCAAGCAGCTACAATATAACCCACTACTCAAGAACATCATTACAATTTCTAAATCAGAAAAGCACAAAGTAGCAATGTCATTTTGAGGATGCAAAATCATCTCTGTATACTATAAGTCCCTTGAAAAACTTATAAAACTTGTGGTATAAACTAGCACAACTGAAAATGAAATATCTAAGGAGGAAAAGACCAGGGTTAAGGGTTCTGTATTGATTTTTTCCCCCTCACATTGGGATTAAAGCGATTTCAGCTGGGACCCAGAATTACAGATGTAATTATAATTTCCATTTATATTTTTAGACTGTGTACAAAGAAGTGTAATAATGGACAGCTGAACATTTTCCATTGTTCATTAAAAATGAAATGTTTCTGATGAAATCTCTGTAAGACCAAGTACCACTGCAGCAATCTCTCAGTAACAGATCTTGCTTCAGATGTTTGGTGAGGAGAGACAAGGGAGAGTTGCCACCCCCTCATACAAAGAAATCAAACCAAAATGACATTAGGTTGTTATTCCCCTCAATAATACTAAAGAGATTTCACGTTAAGATTAGTAACAAGTCTTTTCAAAGAAAAAGTCAAATTATCATTACATAACCTTTGCTGACATTATTTACAGAGTAGGTAACACAAAGCATTGCATTAAGGAGGCATTATTTAAACCACATAAGGTGTAAGGAGTGAAAAAGAGGAATTTCTCCAAGTACCACTGCCTGTCTGCCATCCTTCTTTCATCCTTTACAATGTCCATTTAAGCCCAGGTTTCCTGGAGCTTTCTGATAGCAAATAACTGCTATTGAAAAGCCAATTGTATTCAAGGTAAAGCAGGTGCTTAAGTGCTCTGATGGATCTGGGCCTAAAAATTCAAGTTGTAAACCCCAACTCAATTTCAAATGACTAATTGAATTTGCCTTTCTTTTTTTTTTTTTTAATTCCCTTTTGTTTTAAACCGATCTGCTCTGTGCTTTCTGCCACAAAGCGGGGTGCAGTCAGTACCACAGCACAGCCCGTCCCACCACGCTGCTCCCTCTTGCCATTCCAGAGGGGCAAGGAGATCCATACAGAAACACTCAAAAATGCTCAAATCCAGCACTGGCATGTTCAGGCAGCCTAAATTCAGTCTAATTCCCAAGTCAGTGAGAAACCCAGATGCCTTCAGAGACCTGTACAAAGCTAATTAGAAGACTACCAGAAGTCTACACACAGCGAAGTCACATGGGTTTTCTGAACACGGCTACTGGGATCCTCAAAGCTTTTAACTGATTCTAGAAATCTTTAATCGCTGAATGTACAGCTGTAAAGTGTGTTTGCTGTTTGAGCATCTTTGGAGGAAGGACTGTTAGCATCCTTTTTCCTACATGCTTTGTCCCAGCTATTGTGTTGGCTGGTTGAATTCAGTTCAAGACCATATCACTATTATCTCCTTAAAAAAGCAAAACAAGGGGAGAAACTGTGGCCATACCATGCTTCTAAAAATACGTTCTTTCTATACTGAAGACAAGTCAGTTCTCAGTAAACAAACATGCCTTTTCTTTAAAGCATAGGATCTCAGATTGAACAAAAACTCATAGCAAAAATGTTAAATGAGGGTCCAAAACCTGGAGACACATGGGTATATATATATAGCAGTGCACTAACTAGCCCCTAGATCCAAGCGAAAATCCAGTCACATGAATTTTCACTGTGAAATCATCCTGAGATTGGTTTTTCTTGCCAGATTTTGCCATGATCTATGACAGACTGCTCTCAAAGCATCTCCCTTCACCTGTAAAACAAGAGCTATTTTTCTTCCTTAAATGAAGGAAAGTGCCAGCTACTCAATATCCAAGGACCCCTGTTGGCTTGGGGTTTTACTTGATAACCTGGGCTGGGTTTTGTTCGCACATTTCCTGCCCTCTGGATGGAACTCTGACTGCCAATTTCCAAGGCACTGTCTCAGATTATCTAGTGCACAGATCCAATCTCCTTGCTGAATTACATCTGGGGTGGAACAAAAATGGCAGATAATTCACTTTCTACTACAGTTAACACTCTCCTCCACTTGCTTCCCACGTATGTTATACAGTAGATGTGTTTGCATGTTCTGCTCTATTTTTTCAGCTGTTGCAAGCACATAAGCTATCAATTACACTCTATGCAGAGAGAAGATAGTGATTTGAGGAACGGCTTCCCGTTTATATAACTCCTCACCTCATCACTGCTCAAACATTTAAATGAATGCTTTTGGGCAACAGGCCTGAAGTAGAGAGATTCCTTAGGTGCTCTCTCCCCTGCCATTTCCCCCCTCATTGAATGGTTAATCAGAGCAGCATAATTTTTTAAAACTAATATTTAGTCAAACAGCTGCAGGATCCCATCTGCTCACACAGAACAGAGGACAGAAGCAGCGGAGGCCACAGCAATACCAGGCAGAAGCCAGCAGAAGTTGTGTCAATATCTCTATATCCAGCTTAAGTTATGTTTGGCAGACAAAGATTTTGAGTACAGTAAAGACATTATCATTACCCTAAAGATGTGGTTAAGTTTTTAGCATATGCATGATGGTATTTAATATATTTTCAAAATAAAGCTTGCTGAAAGTCTGACTAGTGGCCTATGTGTTATTTAAGACCAACCACACGCCTACAAAGCTCTGCCACTGTGTTTCTGGCATATCCATGACATGCTCAATAGCTCATGCATATTTTTCCAAATAAGCATCCACAAAAGAACAGTATCACTGTGCATCTTATGCTTTGTTTATGCCATATTTGAAAGAACTGTTCCAGCAGAAAATTTTGCACAGGTGCTAAATGACAAAATCAGTGCTAATTTACATAACTATTAAATGCTAGAACAATGCAATCTTTTCCAAGCCTGGAAATGAGGGTAAAGATTCTTAAGAAAGCAGGAATTAATCTTCTCTAACAGGGTAGAATAGGAATTTTAGCTCTATGCTTGCTCTTAACAAAGTTACTGTTCCATAACCACTAGTGATCTGAATGTTTGCAATCCTTCAACAACCTTGAATCACATTCATTTTTAAGGACTACTTTTATTTCACTTATATCTGTGATAAGATTGGATGGGCTGAAGAACCCATAGAGCAGGAAAAGATGAATTTCTTTTGCTAGGATATCCAAAATCTGGAGAAAAACTGCTAACATTGGTGGGCAGAATTCTGGGGGAAAACAACAAGTAACCTAATCAGTTTGTCAAATTACTACCAGATTGACCCAGACAGCAAAGAAATCAAAAAGTATGCTTCAACAGTGGTTGCATTTCAGCCTAAACTGACTGCAATCATTAGGAACACATCCACAGATTGCAGTGGTTCTGGACCAGGCTCATACCAGCTTCTAGTAGTAAATTTCTGGCTGTTCTCAAGCTGGATCAACACATCCAAAGCATGACTTTCTAAAGCATCATACTTGAAGAGCAACAAAAAAGCCTTTGGTGAATATGAGCAAAGGCATTTGGACAAAGCCCTCTAAAATTGAGCATTTTCTCCTGATATATTTAAGACTTCTGTGAAGAGAAATTAAATATGTCACCTACTTATGAAATGGAAGCAGTTTGGCTGCCAATTGTCTGAACTGTGTTGAAACAGCTGCTCTAGCAACTGTTTTTACTATTAAATTCTTCAGCAACTCTCTTAATCCCAAATTAGATACCTCTTTCCTTTAATCACCAGTTTATATAAAAGCTCTCTCCTCACAAGGCAGGGTTTCAGCAAGGATAACAAACAAGGGCAGGTCTGCTCAGTGCACTGCCCTTGTGTTTCTGCACTCCTCACATCTCCCCCGCCCTGCTTCTCATTTCTTGGTGGGTGGCACACGGAGTGCTCACGACTCTGTCCCCTACATGTTTGTAAAAGAACACAGAACTAGATTTGAGGTCTTAGGATTTCACAGCTTGTGATTATTTGCAGCATGCAATTAAGACTGTCCACATACAATCCACTTTCCTACTTCATCATAATCTTTCCTCTTTCCTAAACATGCACATAAGAATACCTGTAACTGACTCTCTTTAAATGGCATGCTATTAGAAGCTTGAAACTTGCCATTGTGACAACACTGTCATGTAGGGCTGTGATTCTGGTGTGGGGATTTTCTGGTTGTTCTTTTTTTATTTTCTTTTTCTTTTTTTCTGAGTCTGCCATGCAAAGCAAAGACTGGATGGAGACAAAGGAATTGAGACCTAACATGGAGAACTAAGTGCAGTCTGCCTCTGAGCAAAGGGTGCCACCGCAAAGCTGCCGTTTGCTCACAGGAACATAGCTGAGCAACGACACAGCATACAGGAGGTTCACACACAAAAATGAGAGCTGCAGGAAGCTTGCTCAAAAATTCCTAACCCAACATCCTCAAAAATAATACATATTTACACCTGATACTGTTGGCTTCCTAGATTTTTCCTTTGTCAGGTGTTTTTAAAGCACATTTGCTGACAGCCATCTTTCAGCTACACCTCCGGACGTGTTTATCAAGGGAAAGCCGAAGCCAAGAACTGCAGCAGAGTTGTCTTATTTCACAATGCTCTTTCTCACCTTTGCAGCCTAGAGCCCACACTTTTTGATGAGTTCTGAATTACAACTCAGCATAAGCAGCAACATTTTTATTCCAAATATCCATACCTACAAAGCAGCCAGCTGAGCTTCCCAGTCTGCTGGTCTCCTGAGCCATTTCAATATCCATCTAACAATGCAATGGATGTATTTGCATTTTGGAGCACACATCTTATTCCCCAGGTTTCACTCAGCACATCACTCTGTTGATGCATTCTATGGGATATATGCTTTTGGTTTTTAATTTAATCTTCTTCCTAATTTGCATTCACTTATCTTTTTTCCACAGATCCTTCATCTCAACATAACCATTTTGTACTGACACTTTTTTTCTTTCATTAATATTTTGTTCCCTAACATTTGTTTTGTTCTTTTACTCACTGGAGGCATAGTTAATACAGCTTTCTTTTCTGAGGCAATGTCTCCAAGACTTCATTAAATTTTATAATATTAATTCAAGCCCTTTTGTTCAAATGCAATATTTTCCTCCATCTCCCATATTTTTAAGCATAATTTGGTGCTCTTAGTTTGAGTGGGAGGTCCTTATGCCTGATTATACACTAAAATTCATACCAGATCCATGTTTTCTGTAAATGTGACACTCGAAAGTATTTTTATTTAGTCGGCATAGTATCTCCTTGCAAAAAGGCAGGCTGCTTAGTTTCAAAATATTAATTGACTTTTAAACTATTCCATATTGCATTAACTGGCTTTTTGCTATGAGGAGTTGACTGACTTATTAAGAAAATTGACAAACCCCATCCCTGTCTGCCTCCTTCTACACTTCCAAAGTATTCTTCTGAGACATCTGGCTTTTAGTGGTTTTTTTTCAAGCTATGTCCCAGTTGTTACAGACATTTTCTTTAGTCAATTTTCTTTAGTTATTCCCATGGAAATTATAGAGGTGGCCTGCCAGCTGCAATCCATGATTTGATGTCACGAACCTTGACCTTTCTGACTTTCTAAAGTATACTTTTTCATTATTTAGACTTAATTTGGCTTGGATGGAGGCATCATGTTCATTTCAAGTGATATTTCTATTTTATTAGAAAGCTGGAGGTATGTTTTACAACTAAATCTCCTTCCTTTTCTATTCACCGGAGAGATTTCTGAAATTGTGATCCTGTTTACAAATTTCTTTCCTCCTTTCAGTCAAGTCTTTAAGGACACATGACTATTTTTTGAAAGGTCTGTAGTACACTGACCCTTTTCCTACCTGCTCTGCCTTTTAATGCCTGAGATTCTCCCTGTAGAAGGTGTACACGGGTTATTTATGAACTCTCCACATTTTTGGACAAATGTATTTTGACATGATATTTGAAATAAAATCTTCACACTTCACACATGGCACTGAGGTGATATTAGGTACCATGGCACACCTGAGCAAAGGGATTGAAACTGAGGTGGAACAGAAAAAGTTGCAACAGAGCACTTGCAGCTCTCTGCTGCATGTATGTGTCACAAATCTGCTGTCCTGCTAGTGATTTAGGCTCTGGCCTTGAAGTACAATGATTTCCCTGACACCTCCTAGAGGCCTGGGTAGTTTCTACAGTGACCAGTTATAGTACCTTCCAGAGTTAAGAAATGCTAGTTAGCTAAATCTTAAAACACTTTGAAATTGGATTTAAGCTAATCTTTTAATGAGCACCTCAGCTTGGTTCCCAAGCTTGGGCTCTAGCATATAAGAATGATCTCTTTTCTTTGCCTGTATTTCATCCTGGCTGGTTTATTGCAATGTATCTTGGAGGTCCTTGATCAGTATTTCCATTAAAACTGATTCTAAATTCACCTGCCAGCACTTAAAATCCAACTAAAACCATACATATATTTCATTTATAATGAGATCACCACACTGGAAGATACAGACAAGATTTTGCTGCATTTTCAATAAAAGCACAGCTGTCAAGATAAAAATCATATTAAAAATATCCCTGAATTACTGATATCACTTTAGATGATTAAAACAGAAGAGAAAGTTAATAATCAAGTATACTGCAGAATATACTGTTTGAATATTATTTATATTTCACATGACTAGGGTGATGAAGTTAGTTGGGCCATTCATTTTAAGTTCACCCTACTTATTTCCAATCCTGTTTAAGACACCAAATTATTAAGTCTTCTTAGTTTTGAAGTTATGCCAGGGCAATATTAAAAAATATATGATTTATGTCAAAAATTAAAAAAGACCATTTACAATTAGTTCTCAAATATTCCTCTTGACCATCTCCTCTTATTTTAATCAGTATAAGAAACAAGGGAGATACAGACTTTATTCAGGCACCTGGAACTACACTGTATTTTCCCATCAACCTGCTTTTCACCCCTTTGGAGGGAAAATCCTGGGCATTACTAAAAACCCTGGGCATTATATTACGCACCAGAGGTTAACATGCTCACCTTGTAGTTGTGTACTGTATGTCCAATAACATGGTTTCACTGACAGACTAAGATGTGGGTGACTCTGGACAGGGTTGATAAATTATTTCACTGCCATTAAAATTTTGGCACCCCTGGCCCCTTCCAAGAGACAGTAACTGCAGATGCTCTTTTTAGCCAGGTGAACAATGCTCCCATTTAAGCAGTATTGCAAGGCAGCAATGTTATTTATTCCCTGCAGTCTGCATCAGCATTGTCACTCTGTGTGCCATAAAGGACCATGTTGGGCCAATAAAACCTGGAGGAAATCACAGTTTCAGTAGAGCCATGTAACACAGCCAACTGGTGAGAGAACAGTGAGACACAGAGCAAGTCTGCTCCCAAGGAGTGTCCGAGCACCAAGAAGGTGTCTGGAAGACAGCCTGGCAGAAGAGCAGCTGTGTGATGGGACAGAGCAACACTGTCACTGAGAACCCCTGGGCTACCACATGGCACTTGTCAACAGCAGGACGTGCCTCAGCTGATGGCCAGAACCATGGCTGCACTGCAGGGTCAATGCTGTGACACAAACTGCTGTATGCCAGGCAGGAATGTAAACGAAGTATACAAAATAAGAAAGAGGACAGATTTTCAAGTGATGGAGTAGGTTCAATCAAAGGGGTTCCAAGCGAAAAAAAAAAACAAACCACCAAAAAACCCCAAAAAACCCCACAAAAACAAAACCAACCAACCAACCAACAAACAAACAAACAACAAACCAACTCCCCCCCCCCCAAAAAAAATCCCCTGTGATTTAAACCAGCAAGCAGGGAATTTTGATTTAAATAATTCATTTTAAACCTTGCTTTTTCATCTGTGGTCCTTGGCTAGTCAATTCCCAGAGGCTGGGAATGCTCTGACAAGTTGATTTACAGCTAATTATAGTCTGCACTAAAACTGTGATTTCTTTTTTGTTAACCAAGAGAATACACTATATACATATTTAAGTAATGTCAGTATATTAATTTCAGATTCTGCTAGACAATGGTGAATGATGAGTCTTATTTAATAGACAATTAACTTTTTCTCGTGATTTGTGTCAAGTCACTTTCTGATGATGCTTTCAGGATTCAATTAAATTACAGAAATCTTGCATTTTGAAATAAACTCAGTAAAATAAAGGCAAGAACATTCAAGTGCAAGAAGCAGCTAATGAAACATGCTAAGTAATCCATTTCTTCTGTTGGAGGAACCTTATCTGTTGAGGACACAGATATTACCAAAACTTTACTTTTGATTTGAAGGGCTCAAAATGTTTTTGCTCAGCTCTAGAGGCTACCTCCTAAATTGACTGCATGGCTACTCTGGCCCCTTGAGTCAATGCTATTTTCTTGCTCTACAGTGTAAGACCTATGTGCTCAATCTATTTAATTTATTGAAAGGGAGGTGAAAACATAACATAAATGATCTCTGCACAGAAATACTCCAAGGAAGGAATTTTACAGGCTTGGCTCTTAAAATCTAGCAGAAAAAATATTTACCATGGTATCTAGAAACTGAAATTGGGTAATGTCAGACTTTGAGGGAAAAAAACAGACATAATCTCTTTAAGCAGTAAAATAATTAACCTCCAAAGAATGTAATGAATTCTCCACAATGTGACATTCTAATTCCAGGTTAGATGCCTCTGTAAAGACATTTACAAAAGTAATGGGATGGATCAAAATTGAAATTTAGTTTGACGCAGAAATGTAGAAAGTCTTGGAGGGCTCAGACAAGGTGACCAAAAATGTGTCCTTTCTGGCATCACACCTAGAAATGGAGAGTGTTCTGCTTTCAGCTACTGCTTTAAGAAGTGTGTTGGAAAATCCCAGCTCTACAGAGACAGGGCAACAGAGAGGCATTTGAAAAGATTTTATTCTGTTATCAGAATAAAGGGTGAGGCATAAGAGATGTAAAACTCAATGCCATTCTATCAGAAGCCAACCTATTTCCTGGTTATAATACCATATAAATGCTTTTCAGCCTATTAGCTTTTGCCACACAATGCTGCTAATACTTCTTCCACCAATCCTCTATTATTTTACCCCGCGTGGTCTTGCTGCAATGCATCTTTAACAGTTCTAATTCTCCAAAATATCCAGTCTTTTTGCAAGGCCATCATTTGAAACTTGTTTCTAGTTCAATCTCTCTCTCAACAATGCCATCTCTATTCCACAGCCTTTCTAAGTCAGCACACTTTATCTCAGAGTTTGCATACAAATGTACAAGACTCTGACAGCTTTCAGTCATATTTTGAGAATCCTTTACAAATCCATTTCTCACATCATGCAAGTTGCATGGTCAACCTGAAGAGAAGCTTCCAGCATGGGAAAACTACCCATTGCCACTGTATGGCAAGGCTGGCTCCTTAATCCATTTCCAAGCTTCCCAGTTTCAGGATGCATGTTACATTTAAGACAGACTCGTGAGCAAATTAGCAGTTTGCTCAGCAGTCTCGTCCCAGCCACAGCAACACAGCTGAACCCACCTACACAGCCTGAACTCATTTTTCCATGCTAGCAGTTATTTTCTAATGCTCTCACAGCCTTTCTGGCTCCCCCTGTTTTCTTGACATAAATGTGTTCTTCAATAATACGAGAATTCCAGAGAAAGTCTGAACTACTGCTTTTCCATTGGAATCAGCATTTCTTATTGGAAAGATGGCTGAGCTTTCTAATCCCCACTCATCTTGTCAACCAGCTGCCATCCCAGTGCCTGTCAGTCTGCTTTTGGTCACAGCCAGCTTTTCCACCACCACAGAAAAGAACGTGTCCTTGAACACGAGGCTTCTCCAAACAAGGCTGCCATTAGCAAAACTGTGATTTACATTAAGACAGACTTCCATAAATGCAAGCTCAAAAATAGAACTATGAACAAACAGAGCAGCTTCAGCTTCATATCTGCTCCATAGCTCCATCAGGAAAATATTCTGAATTACATCAAGAAAGTACGCATTAAAAATAGTTTAAAAGATACAAATGTTTTTCTGGCTCCCACAACCTTGCCCTGCTCTTCTTCCCAAAAGAAGAGGTTAAGATGTGTAAGAATCAAGCCATTCTCCTAAGCAGGAGGATTTAATATTGCTTAATACTACTACTCAGCACTACTTAGCAATAGCCTCAGGGCAACACATAAGTATTGAGTGCAAAGAACTGTATCTCTCTTGCAAAGCCTCCCATTTCTGTCTCTCCCACTTTGCTGCTTTTCTGCAGACAGAACAGCGCAATGCAATGAGAGATGAAGACCTGCCACTCTGCTGCCACAGCCACTTATCATTTAATTCAGATGTTTGCCTCTGTAGACATTTCCAAAGTAAGCCTACAGGCTGGAATTATTTTATGTAGAAACTTAACTATGTAGCTCAGCTCACCACTCCTTAGACCAGTCAGACACAAAGCCTTTCTCCAAAGGCTGCTGCCTCCCGTTTCCCCTTTTAATTAAACATGTAACCTTACACAGGAACAGATCCTCCACTCAAAGGAAAAAAGGACATCACTGACTTCAGTGAGACCAGGACAGTAATTTGCTGCTGCACCTACTGAAAAGACAAGCACACTTGACAGCTTTCCTCAAATAGTGTTGATACAGACTTGTATCACTTAATTTGGCCCATAATATCTAGACTTAAATTAGGAGCTTCAGAGAAAAAACAGAAAAAAGAAAAAAAAAAAGACAAAGCCACAATGATGTTTCAAAGCTTAGAATTCTTCAAGCCAGCAGCAGGTATGTTCAGATCTGACTTCATGCAGGATGCACGCCTTTGCAAAGGAATGGGACAGTGTCTTAGGGGCATCAAACACTGATAAAGATTTTGCTAGGTGAACATTCCTCCTTCTTGTCTGGTGGGGAGGAAGACCAAAGCTCTCTTACTTAATTTTTCCATGCCCACACACACTGGCATGAGTCCTGGTGGCTTTCAGGTGAGCAGAACAGTTTCACTGTGTTGGTCCCAGCTACTCTTGACACAGCATAGATCCCCTCCTCCCTCCTCATCCCGTGAAACTGGCTGCAGTCCAAGCACTTTCCTCCTTCCTTGTGTGTGCCACACCAGAGCGGCAGGCAAAGGTCATATCCTCCTGGACTCAACGTAATATTGCAACAGGAATTTGTTTCCCAGCATCTACAATCCTCATCTGAAGCCTCTGTAAGTATCTCTTATTAAACTGGGCTTAAATGGCTAAGTATGCAGACAGCTCCATATGGCATCTGTACCAATGTGGCTCACTGGCCTCACCACACTGAGGACAGCACAAAAGAAAGGGAATAAATCCAAGGGCAGGAAACTGTGAACTAATACTAAAATGCTTGAGAGAAGAAAGCTATTCTTTTGAGGAAATACTACCTCTTCATTTCTTTCTACATATCTGTTTCTTCATTTATTTTCCTTTTTTTTTTTTTTTTGTTAATAATGCTGCTCATTACAGTAGTTTTCATAGATCCTCCACCGCCAAGAATTGGTTGGCAAATGGGTGGCTTTTACCTGGATTCCTCTATACTCCTGGGCAGTCAGCCATGAGAACAAAAGAAATCACTCATTTCCATTAGTGGCTGGCAATGAGACTGCATCCCCTTCATCTGGATTTAGACTTCACTGTACAATCTAGTCATTTGTGACTGCCAGGGCTTAATTACTGCAGTAACATGAAACTGCAAAACTTACAAAACTGAAGTATAAAAAGCAGCAGCCGATTGCTGAATTGTAGGCACGCCCAAGGGTGTGTGATATCCCAAAGCTCTGCTCCTGCCAGGGTGGAAACCCTCTGGAGACACAGCTTGGCCTGTGTGCAGCAGTGTAAATGTTTGGGTTGAGAAGCACGAACAGCCCTGCTGAAGTGCAGGTCTTCTCACTCTCCAGCATAATCTCCTTAGGCACAGAGAGAAAGGACACTTTCACAGTGATCTTCAAAAGCTTAGGGAATATTTGGATGACTTTCTCATTGGAGATTTCCCACCAGTTAAATACTCAAAAGTGTTCTAAGAGCTGGAGAGTTGTGTTTCCAGCAAGTTAAATGGAGGTTTGGGGAACAGTACTGTAAAATTCATTATCTTATTCAGATAAATCTACTTTAAAAAAATACCCAAAAAAACCCCCAAAATAAAAACCCCAAAACCAACCAAACCCCACAAAAGCACAGGTTGTAGAGATGGGCAGTATATACACCTAGGGAGCATGCTGAGGATGCAGCAGTTTGGAAAGGAACAGGACAGAAGGGATACAGAGAATGCTTACTACATAAAACAAGGGCATGTCTACAGCTGCACTGTAGTGCTCACTTCTGGTCATTCCCCGTGAAAGGAATACTGGGGAAATCAAAATAATTCTGGCTTATGGAAGTTACTTCACTGGGAAATTTTCAGTTTACAACACCTGAAAAATGGTTAATTTTCTTAAAGGGAAAATTAATAAAAGAAGACATGATATACAAATATAAAAATTGCCGTTGAGAGTTACACTGAGCATCATTTATGAATTTACTTTCTTGTAATCCACAAGGAAGTATTCAACAAAATGGATGTTCAAAATAAATAAAAAAGGAGTGTGTAAAATAGAAGTACGCCTAACTAACACGCAAAAATCATTGGTAGAAGCATGATGGGGAAACGTGTCAGAGGACTGTAAAAAAAGATGGCCATTTACCCAGAAGAGTAAATACCCACCATCAGCCAGGAAATACATGCAAAACACACTGTTGGAAAGCAGGACTCTGTCAGAAAAGCCAGTTACTGCACAGGATGAATCTCCAAGAAAAAATGGCTGACAAATATAATTTGAAGGCAAGAAGTAAACTGCAGACACATCCTTTGGTTTAGAAATCATATACATTAAAAATGCCTACAGACATCCAACAGTGCCTTGTGAGACAGTCTTTATATTCTGGCTAACAAAAGTAAAATATTCTTTGTATTTTCATCTGGAATTGGACACAGCATTACATATTTATCAATCAATCTTTCAGTGTTCACCTTTGAATGTAAATAGACGAGTAGAAAAAGAAGCAGCAAAAAGAAACAATGCACTGATTTCCTAAATGCCAGCACTACTTGACAATAAAAAAAATCTCTTCTTGCTTATAGATACCCACTTTTGCTTTTCTTTTACAATTCAGCCTGCCTGTAGGTCCAAGAAGTGGACAGGACCATGTTTCCTAGGACTTGCCCAGCCCTCTAATTCTAAAGGGAGAATATTTTTCTGTTTTTGTTTCTTCTCCCTGCTTCCTACTGTCTCTTCTAGCATCCTCTCACTCCCCTTTCTGGCTTGATTTGTGTTACACTCTGCTATTAAAACTCCCATAGAAATGGGGCTGAAATCCCTGAAATGCTTCCTTTCTGTTATACCCCACTGGTTTCAGACTAGAATTATTCTTCATTCAGTTGATAAGGATTAAAAATTTAAAAAAGCCCTCAGAGAATTCACTCACATTTCCAGAGCATTCAGTAAAAGCACAGAGATGTTCTCATGGAATAGACTGCAGTCAGACAGCCCTTGTAGCAACAGTGGGACTTCAGTAGCTGTGGCTGCTGTAGTGGAAGCTTTCCACAGAAATGTTCTGTCAATGCCAGCTGGGATTATATCACTACAAACTCAGTCATTTATGCCCTGCTACGACCTGTTATAACTCTTGCAGAGGCAGCTCCCTCAATGTCATGTTATCTAGCTATGGATCATGACTCTTGCTGACATGTTCAATGAGAGACCTGTTTTTTAAAAATTCAAAAGTCCAAATTAATAGTACAGGTATAAAATGGCAGTAAATCAGCAGCAAAAGATGACAAGACAAAAGTGCAGAATAATCTCTCATATTAGAGCTGGACATCAGCTGTGGGCTGCCCTCCCTCCCCATGGCAAGGAGGCTTGGTGCTGTACCTGGGTAAGGATGCATACTGCCTTTCCACCCCTTCGAAGTGAAGATTGTAGGAGCTCCCATCTGGACCTTTTCCAGGCACCTGTGGAGAGGAGAGTAATTAGAAATGAAGATCAATTATGCAGCCCAGCTACTAACAATGCATCTCAAAATGATAAGCAGAGAACACATGATGCTACAACATGCCAAAATCAACAAAAGAAAGGCAGGGGCTCAAAGAAGCTTCAAATCCCATACATAATCTTATCACTGCTAACAAGAAAAGCTTCTGTATCAAAGAAGTGTTTAGAGCAGGTACAATCTTTATCACCTTTCCCTCATCTGCCTACTAGCTGGGATACTCTCTATTCTTTCCTGGCTGGCCTTTCTCCTGGAATCCAGTAACATGAGGACATCATCTAACTAAGCACACCACTTCTGATTACTGTGGCATAACTA
This sequence comes from Molothrus ater, assembly GCF_012460135.2. Classification (NCBI taxonomy): domain Eukaryota; kingdom Metazoa; phylum Chordata; class Aves; order Passeriformes; family Icteridae; genus Molothrus; species Molothrus ater. Next base: position 12,942,418 of record NC_050484.2, read on the forward strand.
CCTGAATCAAAGCTAACATCTTAGTACCAAGTCTGCTTTTTTTCCCCTCCACTAGCTTGTTTTGCTTAAGCATAAAATATGATACAAACAGGTTTTCTTTCATTCTTAACACGAATCCAGAAACTTTCCCTAATGCCCCTGCAAAGCTAAGTATCCAGCTGGGAGTTAAGTGCATTTATGATGCTCTGGTGCCATTTCAAAAGTGCAGCGTTAGTGCACTCAGTCAAAATGCCAGCGCTACTTGGTTTGTGTTCAAGATGGCAACGGGCATTGGCTGGGGAGCACAATTCTATCAGGAAGGCTCCAACTGGGTACAAACGGTGAACTTCAATGCTTTTAGCACACAGGAGCTCTCCCAATTTCACTCAATGCCTGCTGATGGCCCAAAGTGTTAAGAGCCTTGTTAAAATGGAGCTATTAGTCTTTTCTTCCATAAATGGAGGAGGCTCTGACTGCCTTCAGTGTTTCCTACATTAGTATGTATTCCTATTCCGGTGCTGCTAGAATCAGCAGTTTTATAAAGCAATATACTAAGAGGCCATTTAAAATCCCCTTCCCCTTTTACAGATTAATAGCAGAAAGGAAGATTTAATGCCTTTTCAAACATTTTTAACAATTCATTAAAAAGAAAGTAATAAATCACACCAAGCTTTTGGCAAATGCCTGATTAGAAGAAAGAGAAAACAAAAATTAACATGTTTTTTGCATTCTGCAGGTTAAAGTACATTTCTGTCAGTCCTGTAATTTATGCACAATACACCATTTTCACTGAACAGATGTATAAACCACTGCAATGAGAAAAGTTGTGCATTCAGTTGTATTAAGTGTTACCTACCTTTACAAAGCATTTCTGTGTATATTACATAAACCAAGTCCTATACAAAGAGAGGAAGTATCATTTGCAGCTGCTAGGCAGGCTTAGAAATTATTCCAGACAAATTTTGTTATGCACCTTGGCACTCATCAAACATGCAAGATACTTGTAAATGAAAAAAATTATTAAGTACAGGCCTCTTGCAAGCTTCCTTTATCTCATTCAAAACAGAAAGGCACCCTCACAGAACTGTTGGCTACAAGAAAGAACCACCTCTGATTTGAAATGACCCATGCTTTAGCAGTGCCTGACTTTGGATGAGCAAAAAACAACAATAATTGCCCTACATTTCAAGAAGAGGGCAGTAGGCTAAAGAGATCATTCATTCATTTTTTTCCACGAGAAAAAGTAACATGCAGAGAGACTTTACACTACTAATTTCATCAGGTTCATAATTTCCCTTAAGTTCCCAGGTACACTGGTAAGAGAAGACCCTCCAGATTTCTCCTGTTTTATGAAGAAGAATGAGGGGAAAAGAAACAAATGTATAATCTGGTCTCTCACCATAAAAACATGCAGTTTTTGATGGTCTACCTGTACAGCTGTAGATAGGTTATTAATTATGTGCATGAGTCTGGTAGTGGTGTGAGTTTCCTGCACTCTCACACCTAAAGGGAGTAACAGCAGCCAGGCAACATGAAAAAACACAAACACTCAGAATTGTGCCAGCATCAAGCAGTAATCCCAAAACTTATACCAACCACCAAAAGTAAAAAATATTTACATCACAAGGCCTTTTTTCAGCCTGAAAACACCCTTTTTTGATGATTTCCTGCAGACCAAATAGAAGGCAATAGCCCCTGCCAGGTCTGTTTGTATATATGATTTGAGAGACAGTTACCATAGAAACACCCTGGTGGCGGATACACAATTTTGCTAATTTGGATCCATCGAGCGGCTGAGTCTCCACACCCTATATAAAACCCCCAATGCACTGGAAAAGCATGCTCTGGCTCTGCACAGCTAATTAAAGGCTCAGCCATTTCTTCTGATTTTCCTTCTCCATCTGTCCATGCGACAGTAAAAGCGTATCATCACTCAGCCTGGAGTGCCAAAATGGTGCCTGGAATAAAATACTACCCTGATGAAAAGAGAAATTGTGAAAATAGAAACACCTCCTCAGTAGAAGTTATTTATGTTTCAGAAAGTCAAAGCAAAGGGTTCCTTTGCTGCCTTCTACAACAAACTAAGCTAAAAATCGGTGTGAAATGTACTAATTAGTAAGATCAAAATATTCCAACTTCTCCTCCTTTCCTAAACAGGACATATGCAGCTGGCCCTCAGACCAGGTGTGAAAGTTTTAACACACAGATAATAATCACAATATATTTAGGTGAAGAAACAGTTATCTTAATAAAACAGGATTAAAACCTGGAAGTGCTGTCAAAGCCAAATGGGTGGTGACCACAAGGTGACCAGCAAGGGAGCTGACAGAAGGTGCAGTGCTCAGCTGAGTCCCTACTGGAAGAGCTTAGGAGACCAACATCCCAATCAATAGAGAACACAGCAGCAGGTGAAATACACATTTCACAAATGTATGGTAAGGCATAACAGAAAAAATGATCCAGAATATGCTCCTGTATTTTTAGGGTTTAAATAAACAACATCAACTTAAATAAGTGGCATCATTATGAACAGTTCATCTCTTAAGAGCGGCCTCAACTAACAAGCAAAACATGAATATGCAAAAATAATGGGCAGAGATAAACACAGAAACATCCATCATCCTATCAGCGCAATTAAAAGAGCAGCACGCTTAAATCGAGGAAAGAAAACACTATCTTCATCAAAAAACAACAGCAAACAATTCCTGAAATGTAACTGTTGCAAAGTATTGGTATGGCCAAGGCCCTTGTGGAATGTAAAACAAATAAATACAAATATGAATCAAACCAACTAACATCTGGTTAGCAGGAGACAGTGAAGTCCTTGGCAGGTGGAAGAAAGGCAAGGCCTTGGAGAGCTGAATGGGAGAGCAGAACTTCTGCACCAGCAGGTTGTTCTCCTAATTGCCCCTTTGGGAATCCCAGTCACAGCAGTGGCCACACTCAGAGACAAGATACCAGAAAAACTGGCAAGACACTTGTAACTCAATGCCTTCATGGTCAGGATTTTCTGTGCGACAGGGAGGTGTTTTTTACACGAGGCTAGTTAATGTTTCTGTTGTTTAAGCCTCTCTTTTTAGAAACAATAATTTTCACTAGCTAACAAGATTTCTGTGATAGAAAGGTACCTCTTCAGAAAATATCCTGTAACACCTCTTCATCCTTAATTAAACCCCTGCCTGTTCCCAGCAGAAGAACCAGGCTGGTAGAAGTGTAGACTGAAGGACAGCATAGATCAAGCCAGAAACAAATATCTTAGAGCATTCAAAAACCTGCAAATAAATTTTAAGCTATAAATAGAGTATACCTGTGAGCAGGTGTCTTGAGTAAGTCTGGAATTTGCCTACAGGAGAATTCTGGGGTTGCAGAATAACAATTCTTTAAGGGAAGAGAAAGCTGTACAGAAAAGTGCATGTGACTGTTTTTTCCCTGGGAGATCCTGCATTTCATTCCCTCTCACCTGTCTTACACTGCCTTCCTCTTGGAGCATTTGCTAAAGGCTACAATTCTAGCTGCTAGCAGAAAAGCCTCCCTTGCCCCTTCCTTATGGGTCAAAGTGTTAGGGGCTGGATAGATGCTGTGGTACCAAAAATAACAACTATAGCAATCTTTTTTGAAGTTTAAGCTTCATGAAACCAGAATTGACTTTTTTTTTTTTGTGCATCCACACACAGCTCAAGGTGAGAGCTACCACACTGCAAATAGAAATCAGCAACAACTCCTTACCCCTACCAGCAGAATTCAGCAGGACAGTGTGTTTTAGCCTGGGGCTCTACTTCTTCTCACGGATTCCCACCTGACTCCCTGCTCAGTGTCCCTCCTGAGTGAAGCCAGCACAGTGAAAACCCAAGACCATGGATACTGCTTATAAGGAAAATAAATGATGCAGAGACATTTTTAGGTTGGCTGTCTCATACAGTTGCAGTTGCTGTTCCCTTTCCTGCAGGTATTTAGACTTGCATATAGAAAACTTCATCATCATTACAGAGGTCAGTTGGTTAAAAAAAAATCTTTCAAAACTTCTTAACCAGCTACTCCTCTGCTCAGAGTCAAAAAGTTTCCTACTGTTAAAAAAGAAAAATATACAGTGGGTGTTGTATTCAGGAGTATTAATTCTTCATATGCTAAGCATCACTATCCTTTTACTTTTCAGCCCTTTTTTTCCTGACTTCTGAACAATAAGCCTCCTCCAAACATTTCAATTATCATTAAAACCAGAAAGAAAATTTGGACAGTGTTCCACCCACTAAGTAAGTAGCAATAATATAACTTCCTCAAGGCTGATGGCATTTTAGCTACATGTTTGTGAATCCAGGGCAAAACACTGCTGACTCCACTTGAGCCACAAGTGACTTATTTAAAATGATGGGATATCAGAAAAAGCTTATGAAAATAGGAGTCCTGGGACTCCTAGCTTTTTCACTTATTCACTCTGTATGCTCAGAAAAGTCACTTGAGCTTGCGCACTGTGGTTTTCTACCCATAAAAATGGCAGGATACTACCACTGTATTTTATACGACTGACATGCACTATAAGACAGGAGACACCTCAGGAAGGCTGCAGATTGAAGCTTCTGCTCTGCCATCAATCCAAGTGCTTTGAAAATGCCACCCACTTCTGCTTTTTGCTTGTGTATAAACATGACACACAGAACTGCTGCATTGCTTAGTGCATTTTTCAATAGTCTTGTGATCATCTGCTAAAGGACTTGATTCAGATGCTGTTTTGACCTCTGTTCTCAAAGCTCTTCTTTTGTCTGTGAGCGTTTCTAATCACATGGGTTGAGATTCAGCATGCCAAAAAGAGCCGTGGTATAACGGAATTTGCCCTTTAACCCTCAGGTCTCCCCTCTGCTGAGACACAGTTGGTTTTTGTTTTCAATTAAGTGAAAACTGAAGAAAAATGGAGAGGTAAAAGTGGATTTATTCCCCACCTTGGTCTCAATGTTTCATACACAGGTGAAGCATCAAAATTAACCCACTTATTTTTTGCATTTCAACTGTTCCTGGTTCTGGGGACTGCAAGTGAAATTTAAGAGCACAATTTGACTTGCTAACACTTTCTTTAGCTGCTGAAACAGAGGCAGGTGATGTAAGGCAGTGAACTGGATGGTCCATGTGAAATGGAGGAAATTGATCAATGGGGTCTTCTTAATTCCTCACTGCTGTGAAATCCTCATTACCCCACCCTTGGAGAGCTCCAGCATTTCTATAGAAAGCAAAGTTTCTTCCATCCAGGTTTTTTTTTTTTTTTTTTGTTTTGCATCAAAAGGTAAAGATTAAAAATTCTACCACTGTCTACAATTCAAAAGAATTTTCCCGATGTTTTCCATACATACACAAAGAGGGATATATTTTGCTTTCCTAGTTTTGCAATGAAAGTTGAAACAGTGATTTTGCGTTATTATAACACTCATCATTTCTCCCTCTAATTTAGATGGTTTTTAATAAAGCTCCATTGATTCCTCTGAAAGAAATCCCTCCTGGCAAAAGCAGAACACACACGCTGATTGCTAAATATGCAGCAATTATCATATTCAGCGGCGCACTTTAATATCTTATTTATAGATGTATCTATCTATAATTTGCTTTAATTAAGTTGCATTGATTTTAATGGCAGAAGTAGTCCTCGAAGAGGAGTCTAATGTTCTATGAGCCCATTGGTACTGCTCTACCATTGTTTGGATATAAGACAGCACCTTTAATATTTCTTTTTGATATTCTTAGTTGTGCTTTTCCTCTTGGCTGCAATGGCAAGCCAAGATGATGTTCCACAGGAGCTCTTAAAAGCACCTCTACCAATGAAGAGAAAGAGCACTTTCAACTTCTCTGTTACAAACTTGTTTGTTACAAACAAACTTATTCCCAAGAATAAGGAAGGAAGCAGTATCTTCCCAGCAGATCCTGAGACACCTTGTTTTTCTGTTCCTGCTCCATTTTACAGATATGTCAGGACTACAATTGTCAGAGCTTCTCAAATCATGGTCCAATGTCCTCAAGTTTGCTTTGGGTAGTGTGGCAAATGAACTTTTTTATATTTGTGTCAACAGAAAACACAGGTTAAATAATTTGGAAAGGTGAATCAATGGATGGCTCTAGATGCCTGTTCATGGCCCAATTACCAAGTCATGACCTTGCAGTCTCCTAAAGTTCTGCTTTTTGGGCTCAGTCCCAGGGAATGCTGTGCTTTCTTTTTTTAAGCACACACTCACTTTAAGCATTTTACACTAATCTGGTTTTGAGATTATTCCAAAGAACACTTGATAGTATTAGAACCATGACAAAGTTGGTCAAAAAACACCTTGAAGAACAAAAGCAAGTTGTTGCTCACTAGGAGAGTCACACAGAGTTGGTTTCTGCTGGGTGCCACCACATACCCTGGCCATGATTCAGAAAAGCATGCTTAATACTGAGGGGAGTTTTGTTTTAACTTCAACAGCATCTGATTCCTCTTGGAGGCATTCCTAAAGCTAACATATACCTGCATCTCTCAGTGCCTCCATCTCCTTCTTGAGCAAAAATACACAGGTAAAACATTTATCTCTCTGTATCCTGAACATGTCTTCACACATTTGAATACAGCATTCCAGTGATGATTTTTGCATCTTCATCTCTTAAGTAAATCTGTAAGATATTACTGGTTCATATCAACTGAGACTCTATGTCAGAGACTTGCAAGGGAGCTTTATAACATTACTTATGCAGACCTTAATATATCATTCCCTGTTAGTATTTTTTTTCAAATGAAAAGTAAGTGTTGGCTTTTTAAATCACTGCCTTTTGGAATATATCAGCACTAATTTTATAAGAATTGTTCATGTTAAAATGCAAGGGCATGATCTCAAAGAAAAAGCACCGAAGTAGCTATGCAAGGACATTTTCAGTTTCTGGTCATCATTTTTCATTCACTGATTATCGCTTAAGTGTTGATTAATAGTTATGTTCATGCTGCTAGAATGCATTTCCCTTGGATGAGAAAAACACCCTTGTCCAAAGGAAAAAAGAGATAGTAATCAAACCAACCTTCCTCTTCCCTATAAGAAACACAGACACACACTCCAGAGTCACTGATGATCTTGGTTTTGCTGTTGAATAGGTTTGAAGATTTTCACTTAGAAAATCAGCTGTATGCAATCAGAACACTACTTGGTTGGTCCGATTGCAAGGCAATTAAATGCTCCCCTTCTGCCTGTCTCTCTCTACAGATACATACATATACATACACATGCTCACACACAAATGTACATACTCAGAGTCACTTGTCCCTCTCCCTATGCAATGAACACCAGGAACACTGAAAACAGCAGTGTTCCATGATGAAATTAAGCAGAGCTGATTATCTCAGGATTTACTTTTCCTCCTCAGTAATGCCCTACCTCTTGTTCAAGGAGGTGAAACTAATGGTTTAGATTTAGAGGGAGCAGAAAATTCTCTATAAAGGCAATAGACTGAGGGAAATACAAACACAGATGGGAACTTTAAAAGGGAAACAGGCTGTTCCCATAACAGTTTAAAAACATGGCAATTGCCTTAGTTTTGTAGAAAACAAGCTCTCAGCATTTGCTGTATCTTGCAACACTAAAGAGAGAGAAAACAGCAAAGATGGAGGTGAAGCCAGAACTGCAAAGTGTTTTTACACAGTCCCACAAAGAAAATACTGTGCTTTCTGAACCCTCACTCCACGATCCCCCAGTTCCTGGTGCTGGAGAACTACGGTTTCCTTTGACCAAGCAAAATGAGATAATTTCCTGGCCTGTGTCCGTCTCTGTGGGTGGCTTCCTTTTCCATTAGTTGTATAATATGTTATGGTTAATTCTATCTCTTAATTGTCTTTAATGAGCACCAGATTTGCGACACCCTCACTTGCAAACCTATTCTCAAATTAGAGACAAACAGAAGTTTCCCTCGAGTTGAGAGAGAAACTTAAAAGCAGCAAAACAAAACTCCAAAAAACCCACAGCATCCATCAGCATTGATTCTTTCCTACTAGAAGGAGGCATTTCAATTGCTCTTACCCTGAACCAGGCCAAAGTAATTAATCTCTTCCCAGCCACTAAAGAGAGTAACTTAACCTGTCACGGAGATACACTTGTGATGCAATATACAGCGTACTAATCCATTTGTGTGGATACATTTCTAAAGCAGATCTCCTTTAGTTGTTCTACAATACTGTGTGTAATTCCTCTCCCTCCATGAAACCAGTCCTCTGCTTTACCCTGTTTGAAACTAAGCTGCTTCTTGTTCCTCCCAGTCTTGCATTCTTTGCTTCTCTTCTCACTGTAATTAGTTTACAAGACTACTTATCCAGATGATTACTGTTTTTAAATGACAGTCATCTTTTCTTTTACTCCAGTTCATTGTTGTGTATCATTTTGTCTTGCTATCTGAATATCCAGTTCTCTAAAGCATTTTCTCATTATGTTATCTCCTGATATAAGGCATTTTGAAATACTTCATGAGGGACATTGTATGAAGTGAATTGAATTGAATTTTCTCTCAAAGTCAGGCTTTCAGCATCTTTCTCTAGCTAAGTCAGCAGAGTTCTTGGCACCAATGCCAGGGTGTAATGGCCATGCTTTGCAGCTCAGCTATGAGCTTGTGCTCTTTTTAGGGAAAATGAAATGACAGTGTCAGTACCTGGAAAGCAAACAGAGGACAGATCAATATTTCCATTTAAGATGAGGATGGCAAAATGAAAATGTTTGGTGTATTTTTGAGTGTTTTAACACACACATTGAGATAACACCATTTTGCTGTGTCTACCTACATCTGGTGTTGGTGCTGAATGTGTACGCAGGGGGTATATGCATGTGTATGTCAGAGAAGAAAAGTGGGAGGGGAGGGGGAAATAGCAGGGCATGGAACTAAATTGCAGAGCAAGTAGTGGAAATAGACAGTGAAAAGCTTCCTGCAGGCAGGCGGCTTCACAGGGGAGAGCAAGCCTTTCATTGTCTATAAAATCATGCCTTGCTGGAGGGTCCTCAAGAGTAGAAGGGGTAGCACCTAGAGGCACTAAATCTCTCACTGTTGTATTATTGCATTCTATGCACTTAGCTACTGTACAAACCAGCACACTGCTTCAAGAAAAAAAAAGGAGGAAGAAGGGGGAAAATGACCAGAGGGAAGAAGAGGAAGACGGCAGTAAAATTGGAAAACAACCCCCTGCCACAGCTCTCCCCAAGAATACTTCACATCAAAGAAAAGCTGCAGAGTAAATCCTCACGGAGTTAAAAGTTAACTTCAACTCCTTCCATTGTGATTTGACACCACTATGGAACAGTACTCCGAGAATCTGAATGGTTAGTCTGTAGCACAGGGTATTAAATCCACCTTAATCCTGTTAAACACAGATGCCAATAAAGAGAGGCACTCTCTCAATGGCATCATGACAAAAGCTCTCCACACGGCAAATTCAATATGGTTAACAAAAAAAAAAAAAAAAAAAAAAAGAAACACCAACCAAAAAATCCACAAAGAAACGCCCCAAAAACAACAACCAAAAACCAACAAACCCAAAACCCCTCCCCAAACCTGGATTAATACTGAGCAAACAACATCAGCATAAGCAGGCTTAGAGACAGGAATTGCTTTCCATATGCTATGGCATCAGGTTCCTCCGGATCTTCAGATACCAGTCTGTAAATGTTACAGACATTGTTTCTCCTGCTTGCAACTGCTGTTAGGTGGTGACCTTCTTTGCTTGCTGATACCAATTTAGCAGTTGGTACAGTTTTTCTGTGATTTGGTACTGTCTGTTGTTTGCTGGTACCAGATGGATACCAGATGGGTAACTGTGGGCAATGGTTCCTCTGTGTTCCAATCCCAAAAATCACTGCCTATAGGGTCAGTCTTGTCAGTTGACTCCAAAGTGGCACTTCAAAGCAGCATTCTGAAAAACCTCAACATCTGTTCCTTACTCCTAATGACCTTAAAAAAATGTTGCAGACATACTTTCCTTTAGCCAGGAGTTACTGTGCATCTGCAGGAAAAATACAACCTTACAGATGCTCAGAGCCATCAAACTCACTCTCGCTAATGGCAGCTCCAGGAGCCTCCACCTCAACTCTGAAAGTCAGCACCGAATGTGAAGTATAGTCAATATATTTTTTTCCATGGTAGCTCCAAAATGTAGGAGTTCAGAAATATTTCAAGGCATTTTCCAGAGAAGTACTTTCAGCAGTGAAGTGAAAGAACAAGAAAAAATAAAAAAAGTGGCTTTGAAAGGCAGCAGGGATACCTGAGGGCTAAGTTTAAAGCATGGAGGGAAAGCAAGAAAAGATAAAGTGATGGAAGAGAACTGTTAACTATTAATTTCTGATTGGTCTTTCAAAACGTTGACCTAGTTGTCAAAGAATAGACAGGAGCTGAAAGGTCAGTTAATGGTGTTGAATATTGCCAATTGCAGTTTCCTCCTGTGTTATTCCATACAACTGCTTTTGTTTCTAAGAACAGAAAAAAGTTCATTTAGGACAGTACGCAAGTGTTTTGGTAAATTCTCTACATGTGCTAGAGCAGAATGCTGTCTGCAGAAAAATATAGCTGACATCAAAGCATGTTCCCCACCCCCTGTCTTGCTTCATGGAGAAGTTATGATAAACAGGTTATGTGTTCCCTAAGGTTACCATGGAAACTCATTCTTTTCAGGCCATCATTTGCAAAGGTAAAATTTGCATTAAAATGTGATGGAATTTGATTTTGTGCATGTGTGTGTGAAACTCAAGTGGGGTCATGCTACCACACAGTATAGCTGTTATTTCAAACCCAGGAGCATACGCTTAAGAGAGAGATCTATTAATCCGTGTAAACACCTCAGTGACCAAATTACAGTTTAATTGCTAACTTGACAAATATCTTCCTAGCAAATTAAGAGAAATACATTAAAAATTAGCTTCAAACACAAATGTAAATGTTCATACTGATCCACTGGTGGGTATCACTAGATAGCATTTTGCTAAATTCCGCTATAATCACTGCACAGGAAAGAGTGAATTTAGATTGTCAGAATGACTTTGATGATGGCAGACCAGAGATGGAAGGCACAGGCAATTACTTCAAATTATAAATTTTTATCTTATCTTGAAGAAGTTATCATCAAATTATGACCTATAGAATATAATTTAATATAACCATGCTTACTGCATTACCAGCAACTCTTGAATCCAAGTGACTTCCTTCCTTTTGAGTCACACAGTAACTTCAAACTTTCACTCTAGGTATCTGCTACTCTGACTTTTCTTGGAAGAGCTGATGGTGGAAAGCATAACCTGATCCAGGCTTCCCTAGGATCCAGGCTCCTTAAGAGATCCTGACATTGTTTGTTGTCACATGCAGCACTGGCATTCCTAACATAGAAGGGCATTATTTGCAATCATAATGTTGACAATCATTATTCCAGCCTAGCAAGAGAATGGATGAATAGACTAATCTAGAAAGATCTTATAATTGGTGACCAGACTGCATTGTAGAGGAGATACCTGCTGCTCAGTTGTATGCATTCACATTTACATGCTAATTTTGATATAGCAAGACAACAATGTAGCCAGAGCACTGGCACACCTTTCTTTATGAAATCTATGCTACTCTGGGTTATTCGCATATCATCTGTCCTGAGCAGCAGGACACCCTTGGAGGCAGCAGGGTCAGAACTCTTATTTCTACTTGCAAGGCAGACATTCCACTATCACCTGGATTACAGCAGACTCAATAACTCCTATCATACAGGATTATGACACATGTTCAGATGGAATGACGCTACTTAATATTGGGCAACATGACATTTAACACAACAGTCAGGCCATCTGATGAGGAAAAAGCAGCAAAAACACATGCAGGAGTATGTGCTCTGCTTGCTTTCTTAGTGTTTAGCATCAAAAACACTTGTTTAACATAAAAAACTCCTTGGTTAGTGTCTCAAAAACACACCAAGAAAATCAAATCAAAATCAGCCCTTCAGATTAGGCTGCATGGTGCCATTCTGCATTGGGAAATTTCTGCTTGCAAATTCAATTTACTGAACCACACAAGAACATTAAAGAAGTTTTAAAAAACCAAGCAAAAACACTAAAGAAGTTTTAAAAAAGAAGTTTTAAAAAACTAAATGCAAACAAAGATTAAATTGATTACTACTTTTGCAGAAATTCTCAAACTCAGCACATCTCATAGGAGGAATATGTTCCAGTCAGATTCTGTACGGAGCAAGAAAGAAGATTCTAGTGCTCCCTTTTATAGTGTTTTTTAAGAGCCAGACTTAGAGCTGAACATTGAAGAGAGCTGGCCATGAGCAGAACAGTCAAAGTTATGTTCAGCACCAGCCTTACGGGGTAAATGCAGTTTCTTTTTTTCCATATTTTGTACTTTATTTTAATGCAGTCTTGATATTAGATTAGCATCTGCACTACAGATCTTAGACTGGGAACTAATAAAGTTATCCACCCAATCTCTCTATGTCTGAGTCACTGACTTTCTTTTTAATTTTAAATAATTATAGCAATGTCGCCTGTTGAGAAAAATAGGGCCTTTATATATTCACAGATAATTGCAATACCCAACACCAGTGATACATTCTAATTACTTTTCACACCTTGGCTGTGAAAAACTCCTGAACTTTTTAGTGTTTTTCTAACTGCAAGACAACAATGTAGCCAGAGCACTGACACCCTGACTGCTGAAGCTGCACCTAGCAGTTCTGCTAATGCATTTTGCAGTGAGGAACTTCAACAAAACTCAAGAAGACCAAAGGCCTCCACCTCAGATCTTGCACTGCAGGAATGAGAAGCACTGCACAGTAATACAACAGAGGAACTCAATCCAGAAATCAAAAGTAATGAAAAGTCCATCATTTCAGTTGGCTTCTGTCACATAAATATAACAAATACAAGATCTGGGCTCTCTAACAGCCTCAATGACATAGTTGTATTACTTGACCCAGCTTCTTTCAAGATCAACCCTTGACCCCCAAGTTCTGCACACACTGGGCAATCATTGCTGTTTGCCTCACTGAGGTCATTCTGCTTTCCCTGATGTTAAATGAACAAATTTTGCAGTCCTTTCTCCAAACCACTCTCTGGTTTAGTGGGATATTATCCCTAGCAGGCAGAGCTGGACAGTGACTGGCATCTTCAGAAAAGGGGGTGCTCTCTGGGACAACAGTGGCCAGACAACTCTTTGGATCATAGGTATGTTTTAGGGAGGAGATTTCTTTTTAATCTGCAACACTGAACATGAATATGACCCAGGGAAATTAAGTAGTAAGAATTGAAAAAGAAGTCAACCATGACAGCATCTATTTGACAAATGCACCGGATACCTGGTAGTAAAGGCCAAAGCTTGTGCCTGAAGGGGATCGGGTTTGAGGCCTGATTTCAGGCCTGATCCAATAAATAGCTAAGCGCATGCTTAGCATCAGACATGAATTTCAGTGGCATAACAGATTTGTCTTGTGATTAAAAAATGAGTGCTGTAACTGGGGCCCCCTTCCAGAAGTTGAAGCAGGCCTGTTACTAATGGCCTGAGGAAGAGGAGGTCAGTTTAAAAGGAAGCCAACTTTCCCCCCTCCCCTGCAGCCCGACCCAGGAGCAGCTGTATTTGATTCTATTGGTGTATGGGGCACTGAGCTGCTGGGGGCTGGGACCACGCTGTCACAGAGCAGGATCACTGAGGCTAAGTAAGGGAAGGAAAGCTCAGGGTGCAAAGTACTGCCTTTGGCAGCCCCATGTGATAAGAGTCAGTGTTAAAATCTCAGTCCTCTTGCAGCCTTCCCATGTGATGCTGGCCTGAGATTTGGCAGAGTGTGCACATATGCTCAGGGAAAGTGGCCACACAGCCCCCTGTCTACAGAGTGACAAACAAGGAGACAGAAACTTGCTGAAGCCTATACTGGCAGGAGCTTGCCAAAACCGAAGCAAACTGCAAAGACCCAGCTACTACTGAGAACTGCAGTCAAGGCAGATTACAGCTAGCTCCAAAAAGGCTATTTGTGCCTACTTTTCCTTCCCCAAATAAAAAAAAAGCCAACAGATAAAAGCTGCAGAGCTGTGGGCTATATGCTCAAACACAGTAACTGTTCAGCATACTAAACTGCATGGATTACCTGCTCAGAGACTCCTCTCATCAATATAATTATCAGTTAGAGATTTGTTTCTTGCCTCCCTTAACATACTGGCAAATTAGGCAAAATGTATACAATGGAAAACCTCTAGGGCCCTTCATATCATATCAAGTTGATCTGTGGCAGCTGTCATGATCTCTGCAATGCCCCACTCTAATGCTCCATTTGGGCAATATCAGAAGAACCTGTCCTAACTGCAAGGGACATGATTGCTGGCACATTTGGAATCTCTCAGTACTGTGAGCCTGGAAAGACAGCCACAGCCTGGCAGCACCGCATGTTTTTGTCTGATTTCTTTCAGCAACTCGTATGAAATAAGAGAAATGCTTAGTGTTTCTCTTCCTCAGAATCACCCCCCTGCACTGAAAAACAACAAAACCCAGCTGTATGCAGAAGCACCTTGTGGAATAGATGGCATGATGAATTTCTGGAATTCACATAATTCGCAGGGTATAAACAGCACCAATGAGCTTTGATAAGATGACATATGGTACCAGAACTGTTTCCCCTGGTAAATGAGAGCATGTAGAAAGTGTATGCCTGAAGACATGAGCATTTCAGAGTCCCCTCTGGTTCAGATAATCTGTGCCAAATCTAACCTTTCTATAAGTAGGAATGATTCCAAACAAGTTATGGAAGTCACTCTTTATTACTAGTATTAATGGAATTGAATTTGGCTCTCCTTGCATGTGCCATTTGGAAGAGTTTATTTTTCACATGAGGTTTGGCGGGGATTTCTCCCAAATAATTTCCCCCCAAAACTACCCCCAAAAGCTGGCCTGTAAATTTCAAAATCACTCTCCTTAGCTAGAACAGCTCTGTGTAATACATCCCAATCTGAAGGCTTCATTAAGCAGAGATAATTTGGAACCATAAAAAGTTCTTGATCAGTAAGTTAATCATATATTCTAATAAAATGTTTTGAGTACTCTCTTAATTAGTATTCTAACAACAAATACTTCCAATCTGTATTTTTCAAAGCAGCTATACTTTAAATAAGTTATTTTATTTTTCTTCTTTTCTTTTTATTTAATGTTTTCTACTAATAGTCTGTGGACTCAGAAAGTCTGCAATTTGCATCAGTTTCTGCTATATGGTTTCACATAAAATTGTCAGCTTCTCCCATTGCGCTAGAAGACAGGAATGTTACTATTCTAGAAGTTGGAATTCTGGTTTCTAACCATAGTCCAACACAAACGTTTGTGTGTTTTAGGAACCTAACTTATTTGAAATGCAACATCCTGAACATGGAATTAATTGATCATGAAAAGTACAAACAGCTCCTTATTCATGCTGAAGGAAGCGCGGAACCCTTTGACACATTATGGAAAAATAATGCAGTTATTAATGCTCCTTTCTTTGTTCTCGTTGATTTTTAGGCTTGGAATGCTGCCAGGCACACAATAAAGTACGTGGCCTTTAACACACACAGGCATGATTCTTTTTTCCTACTCTCAACTGGGAACTGACAAAACTCAGTACATTACAGGTTTATTTCAATTGAAATGTTCACAGCCAGGATCCAGAGACAGGTTTTCTTGTATCTTTAGGTTATTTACAAGCTTGCAAATCCTATCTGCAAATAAGTAAATGGCTTTTAGAAACAGTTAACCCAAGGTATTTTATGGTGAAGCTGCTGTGGTCACTAACAGGTGAAGAACTATTTGCAATGTGGCTGGTGTTACATGTAGTCCTTGAATGTACATTAAAAAGATAAAGTTTCAAGGATTTACTGCCATCCTGGAGGAAAGAATTGATGTTTTAAGTAACTGGATTTGTACAAAGTCTGTAAGACAATCCAAGTAAATCCTCAAATAGATGATTAATTCCTCATTATTTAAATGCCCTTAAATACAAGTGCAGATGCTAACTGCATGGCTTTCTCTTGACAGCTCCTTAGCTATTTCTCATGATCTGCTATTAGGCTGTGACTCTAAAGCCCTGAAAAAGACTGTCTGTGGAAAACCCTTCCAGCTCCTAGAGAGACTAAGTTCTTGCAGCTTATTCTTACACAGTTCTTTCAGAGTCTGACTGATACTGCAGCTATGATTATAGTACACAAACATCTGCCTCATTTGGGAGACCCAGATTAGGTTTTTATTGGGTATCTTCATGAGTGCTTTGAATATCTGATGTCCCACTAAGACATAAGCCTGTATGCACATGCCTAAACCCTTTTTAGAGCTGATACATCCCAATATTCCCTAGCTGTCAGAAAATTTTTGGGTAATCTCATTTTACACTGACAACAAAAGGCATTCATTTTCCTAGACAATATTTATACTTATTATCAGCCTGTCCTTTGGCTAACTAGCTGAGGTTTACTTTAAGCCTTGTGATCCACCATACAGAATTTGGTTTATCATTTATCCTAGTTATAAACCTGAAAAGAGGGGGTGGGTGATGCAGGGGGGGTGGGGGGGAGGGGATGGAGAAAATTTAAAGGATAAAAAACTTGACAACAAACCAAAGCACAATGGAATTGGAAAAGAATTTTAAAGGGTCAGGCTCTATAGCAGAGAGACTTTTTGTCTGTTTATGGAGACACACTAAACTGAATTATTCAGTTTCTTACAAAAAGAAAAGGAATAGACTGTGGGGAAGAGAAAGCAGAATGAAGGCGCAAGAGAGCAAAAAATTCATCCAGCAACAGATGAGAAGAACAGAGGAGAACTGGAAAATGGATGCAGGGGGGAGGAATGGATGATGAGAGAATAGCAGGCCTATTTAAAATGAATTTTTGACCTTATTTTTAAAACATTTATGGATCCCAATTGCCTGTCATGAGATCATTTTCCCTTACAATGCTAGCTTTTCAGTGGCTCTGCACTTTAACTTGATTTATCCCACTTAAAAAAAGTAGATTGTTAGAAATACCCCTTCTATTAGAAATTCTGTCCCATTACAGTGTCAGCTAAAGGCCACTTGTCAATGTCAGCTTTATCAGATAGAAATTTGCTTCATGAGTTCTCAAATACTATTGTGGAGGACAAGACCCAGGGTCCGTTTTTGAGGCTGCTGATTTGTGATGGGATAGTGTCTTCTCAAATTATCCTCTGCATTTCCCAACTTATCTGTATGTTTCATGAGATGGTGGGAAGTGATTACAGCAGCTGCTGTACATTAGAAAGACATCTTATAGGAAAGTTGGCTTAGCTAAAACAGTTGACTGAGAAAAGTAAGGAAAGGACTAATTGAGTCTTAAAAATAGAGACCCAGCATCTCTTTTCCAGCTGCAGCTTCCCTGGTGCCATAACCTCACGTGGGAAGCAAGAAAACTTCTACCAGAAGGTTTTCCCCCTCCTCAGCTGTCTGTTATCTCTCTAAAGAAAGACAACAGACATCCTGAAGATTAGAGTAAGTTTTTATTTATTTGCAATTATGCAGTTAGTCATCAGCATGTCTCTTCAACTGATAGGTAAAGGTGGAAAAAAAATCAGCTGTTGTTCAATATGTGCTACCACAGTACTGGTGAGGGTCAGCTGCCTGAGGTGAGAATGATGGCATTGCTTAAAAGCTACCTTGAGTTAGCATTCTAGCAAGATGCTTTGAGACATTTTATTTTCTTTTTAATATTTTGATTCTATTTTTGCTCCTTCTTTTCTGTCTTTGTAGATTGCAACATTAGGTATTTTAAGGGTAAAACTACAGGCAGAAGCAGAACTTCCAGCCACGAGTCAAAAGACAGCAAGCTGTGGCTGCAGTATTTTCCAGACTAAAAGACAGTGTCTATGAAAGCACGGCTGGCTGGATCAATGGATGATATTGTTGCAATGAAGAGACCAGAAGTCTTTGAAGTTTATAAACTACTTCCACAAGAAGAACTCTTGCAGCAACAAACTTCAGAGTACTAAAGCCCTCAAGGTAAACTCTGATTTTTGAGCAGACTGCCATTCCTCATAACAAAACTGTTTACAAATATTCTGCACTGGAAGGACAAAAACCAGCAATCCTGGTGCCACTATTAGGAATTATTTAATGATTAAGGTACTTTAAGCACCCTTTCAGGTGCTTTGATTAAGGACAACATGCCTCATGGGAAAAGCAAAGCTTTGGAAATAAGTAATCTCTGGGCATTATACCTAACAGGAAAGGCTTATAGAGGATTACCTAGAAGAAACCTTTGTGAATCTTGTGAAACTACACTGGATCACAAATCTCAACCTCATCTAAGCATTAATAAAGTTTAATCAGTTTCAGATAAGAGGTAGAAATCCTCAGGCTGCTGAAGAGGTAGCACTGACGCAGTCTGAGACCTGTGAGGACACATATCACGACACAGAATTTCAACAGGAAGACATATTTGATGCATATTCTTATTTTAGTTTACAAAAGCAATTCAGAAGAAGAATGACAGGTACATTGACTCACAAATTTGGGTCACAAAATTTAAGGCAGTGGATTAAAGTTAGCTGCTTTAAGGAAAGAATTATTTTGCTGAAGATGACACTTTTGGTAATTGAATAAGAATAATATATACAACAACAGTTTTGGAGTTAATGAACAAATATATATGATAATTTATGTAAAAACACCCCTTTTAACTCTGCATCTCTCTGATTTCAATAAAGTCTACTCTTGCATAGGATTTTTTATACTATAGCAGTCATTGCAGATTTCACTTCAGCATTCACACCAGATAGTTTGGAGACATTAAAACCAATGTTAGTTCAAATTTCAGAAGTATATACATTCTTAAGATTTTCACACAATTCTGTCTTTTTTTAAACTAAAATTGCATTTTATCAAAACTACATTTTTGAATGCTGGTTGATTAGAATTACCTCAATGGAGACAAAGTCCATATTCAAAACTTCCTCAGGCAGAGCTCTTGAGTACCCATAGACTATGGCTGTTGCATTTATTTAAGAGATTCAAAAATCTGGCACTGTTGATTTAATCTCTGTTTTTTCTATAGGACTGGGGTAGATAATATGTCTCTGTGTAGTGTGAGGCCTAGATGTGAAACAGGGAATAGACCATATACACATGTATAGAACAAATACAGTTCTATAATGTTCATAGAATATATTTTAAGAAATTGATGCAGGGGAGCAAATTATTACATTTTTCACTTTAGAAAAGTTACAAAGGCTGTAACGTCGCCAGATTGCTACTGTCCCATATGCAGAAGGAAGGGTAGGACAGACATGACTCTATTTCCTTCCTCTCACTTTGCAGCTAAGCACAGTGAGAGGCTGCTCTTCTAATGCTCTTGTTAACCCAGAGAATCACTGGATGAACAGCCAGAGTACCATAAATTCATCTGAAAAGCCTTGATGTTACCACACATGACAAAGTCTGGCAGTGACTCTCTGTCTTGGGCTTAATGGAGGAAACCTGGGCCCAAATCAGACACAGTGAATGGATGAGTTAATTTTAGCCAAGTTCTCATTATTAACCAAAGAGACGACATTTCTTTGGCATGTTGTCTCTTTGGTGGGCTGGCATTAGGGATTTCTCCATTTCTCCATTTCTATGAAGTCCCTAAATTCACGTTAAACCGATAGAGGATTTATGGAAAACACAAACAAACCAGCACCTTCTGCTACCTCTGAGTGCTGCCAAAGCCCTTAGGATCCCACTGAGGACCTACCCAGCGCTGGTCGTAGTCCGGCAGTGGCGTCCTTCCCTCGTCATCCTCATAGAAGGGCAAGCCCTCCCGCCGGGCCTGCTGGTACTCCTTCCGCAGCCTCTGGATCCGATCAGCGTTCCCGCCACCTGTGCAGCCGCTGGGGGGAAAAACAGCTGAATGAAACTCCTAACAACGCACATATCTGACACCAGGTACACACAGAGAATTGCCAGACCCGAGACAAAGGGATTGTGTTTGATTTTCCTGATTTGTGTAGTTCCCACTGGCCTCTATCAGCCTTATTTTTGCTTTCTTATATTGACAAAGCTGCTAATTGTGAACTTGATTCCTGTTTTTAAAAAAGGCTGTCCCTGTCCAAAGAACTTAGCAATTCCAGTACAAGACAAGAGACAACAGATGGATGCAGACAGATGGGGGAGCAGAAGAAAACTTTTAACATTCCTGTGAACAGCTATAAATGACTATCATATTTTAATAATAATGATGATGATAAGTTGACAAAAAATGTTTCCTTTTGCTCCCATGCTAAATGTGGAATTTCCCTAAAATTACATATGTTCTAGGTGAAGAATAAACTATTATTCACAGAGAAGCACAAAAAAGTTTTGTCTCATAAAAAAAACACAAACTCCCTCGCAATTATACAAAGAACTCAAACATAACCATGAAAATCCAGGGTAGGCAAGAGAGATGGGAAAGCACACTATTAAATCTTGACACTACAGTTTTAAAGTGGTAATTAAACAGTAATTCACTTAGTAATCCACAAAGACTCACTTGTATGCAAAACTGCATACACTGCAAACTGCTCTGGTAAATCTGGTGGAGTTGCTTAGTTTATCAAGTTGAACACATGCCTTTCTGTAGGTTTTGACCCTAGTGAGCCTTCTAAAACCTTACAGCTGGGCTTGTACAACTGTAGAAGCTCAAGTTATAACCAGGAACTATTAAATAAAATCCTGAAAATGGCTAAGAATTCAAAAAACGTTGTTCATATTTAAAATGAAAAAATTAAAAGCTTCCTGCAGATATTTCCAGCCCTGCTGTAGTCAGCACTGGGGTGAGTACTGAGTGTATAGTTAAGTAGCATTTACTGGCATTCACAGGGAATTATTAATTATACAATTGATTTCTGGCTGCTCCTAAACTCAAACCATTGTTTTTGCAGCACTTCACTGTATATTCACTTAATCTATAACCTTAACTCTGCCTCACCATCAGTGGATTACAGAGACAGAGATTTGTTCACATGAGCACAGACTCAGTGGAGCATCTTGCTACATCACACTCCCGTATGAGTATGCCAGAATCTAGGGAAGCCCTTCATAGGTAGGATTTGCATAGCAAACAGAATTTGAACAGCACACACAAAATATTGGACACTAACCCATCAGTTCAATAATACTTAGTTTCTAGTATGTATCAGCAATCTAGACTGTTTGGAAATTAACTACCAATTTAGAGAAATTCCATGTAGGCTGCAAATGCAACTGAATATGCAGTTAGGATTGGAAATGGTTACTTACAGCATCAGTATTTTCATGTTTCCATGAAAAATCAAAGGACTTCCTTTCCTGAAGCCTAAGTTATCCATCCACTCTATAAAGTCCCAGAGGTTTCAAGCTTCTCTGGCTGACTTACTGAAATCTTCCAGAGCACGAGATTTTTCTCATGATCTGCCAAGACAGTGCAGAAAGCTTGCACAAACTCTGTGGACTACTGATGGAAAAAAATATATATTCCCTCTTCACCTTTATTTCTTCCATAGATAAATGCCTCTGTTCCTTGCAATAATTCTTGTCAAATAGTGAAGAACCATTTCCAGTTTGCAAAACGCTGAAACTGAGGTCTAGCTAATGGAAACTATCACTTAGAACAGTGAAGTCTGGTCCACAGCTCATGAGCACTACAATACCTGTAAAATCCCCTGACATTACTTGTGAATAACGATAAAGTGTTTAATGAGGGCTGCTAACATACAGATAAGGCCCAAAGTATTGTCCCTGTTGCTTTGCCAACAACATAGCCCAAAGCAGCATTACTTAAGAGAGAAACACTGAAATACAGGCAATAGGCCTAAGTTTGATTCCAGGCAATCTGGTTTCCTGCAGCTCTCTGCAAACTGTACAGCACCCATCACCAGTGGTCTAACCCACTTTGTACCACCAGGTACTTTGGCTGAAGAGACAATCTGAAAATACGACACACATTGGGTTTTCCCCCCCACCTTTTAAAATTAAATCTGAGACTGATATATTGCAAGACAATCAGAAGCCCGTGCTCCACTGACTGTTGGTCTCCTGTAGATGAACTTCCTTCTGCTCAAACCCTTTGAGCCAGCAAGTGGAAGTGGTGCTGCAGAGTTCAAGCTGATTATATATATTACAAGACAGGGCCTGACAGATTTTGCTTTGGCAAACCTCTGCCACGCAGTATTAAACAACAAACCCTAGCCATGAGAATGAGTAGGAACATTTAAATGAAAGATAGCAGCACATGGAAAGTTATTCATCTGGATTAGTGTGAAAACACAAGCATAATCTCTGTGGAAACAAGCAGCTCCGTGAAGTCTGATTTCCTGTGCCTTTCTCCTGTGGGTTCTCTCGTGTCTGATAACAGTTCACACTGCAGTGCTTCTCCCCAGCATGAGCATTCATCCAGGCCTCTCTAGCAGGCTGCTTATTTGCACTTACTGAAACTTTGTGCTCCAGTATCTCCTGAACATCAAGTCACCAGTCAAGTCTGGTCAAAAAGGGCCAGCAGGTTCAGAATTTGTTAGAAAAGTGAAGCGAACAGGTAGGCAGAGGATTGGTCAGTACCTCCGCTTCATATTTTCAGGATACAGTTAAAGCTCCACAATTTTTTTTCTCCACTGTTTACAGGCACAAATGCAAAAGACATTGGCTTTTGAAAGAGCTGCATTCTAGCTTACTGTGGAAGTTTTACCCACTCCTGAGTAAAGTGAGATAAATATGATGCCCTGTGCAATGCTCATGAAACAGCTCTGAATTTCAACTTGGCTCCTGACAATTATGTGAATATATGAACCACATTCAAACTCACCAGATGAATTCAATCAGCACTGTGCAAATATCGCATACATAATCTATTAGTTTACCCCAAAGAAACTGAAGCATTGAATTCAAACAGAATGAAGTCATCAGTAATAAAAAAAAGAAACTGATAAGGCAATATTAAAAAAAAAAACCAACACAATATTCCAAGATTTGCAGAGAAGATCATACATTGACTGTAAACTATTCTCCCATCTGCCTATAAATACATAATTAAAAAATATTGGTTTGATCAGATAGCAGTTCTCAGACAGGGAAACAGCAGATGAATACCAGTTCAAATGTTTCAGATGCATGACTATTTATACTGTAAAGGATCCTGAGCTTACACAAGAAATATAGAAACAATATTCCAATCAAAGTCAGTGTATATTAAGGGCATTTACTGAAGGTTTTCAGCAAGCCTGGTAAGTACAGCAGACAGATTTCTTTTACAGTAGCTTTACATTTAATGCAGGGCTCTCTCCTTGAGGAGATATAAATATTACAGTCCTCATCATATATACAGTTTTGTGCACGCTTGCTTCCCTGACATGGCTCTGGAGCCACGCTACACATTCTTCAGAGAACCATGCAACCACACTTTTACCACTCTCCCCACCATCACATGTTCTCAGCATCCAAAATTTAATGTAATCACTGACTTCTCTGTGTCACAAGACTGAGAGAACTGTTCACTCAGCATTTTCCAGTTGTTTTCAGAACAATTTCCTGAAATTGTGCTACATGTAAGGAGACTGATTCACAAGCAGCTGACACTGGGAAGTTCTAAAATAATGTCTATGTGTAGGAATGAATCTCTGAGAAACTTCAAAAAGAGTTGTGAAGACTCAGGTGCTGATTTCAAACAATACTAACAAACATGCCCAAAATCCCAAGCCATAAACAAACTCAAGAGAAGTTCAACAGTTCTTCCAGTAAGCTGCACACACTGCAAGGTTGGTTTTTTTTTTGGTTTTTTGTAATAGAAAAAAACCCAACAAACTTATGTGAACATTCAAAAGAGGAAAAAGTACATCCTGTAATCATTCTGTAGTTTTGTTAAACACAGTCCTTATTGGGAGAATAAGGGCTTTTTCTGGCTTGGGAGAAGGAGAAAACCAAGTCTGTGCTATCGTTTGAACCAACACGATCGTTCTAGCCTAGTGGCTGGGGCTGTATCACCAACAGCAAAACAATGGCCAGAACTCACCCTCCCTCCCTGGGCCTGCACCTGCTGGAAGCACCACACAGAGCCCACCTTGCCCACTGCATGTACAAAGGGACAGGCTTCCAAACAGCCTCTCAACCAATACAGCTGGAAGAGACAGTCCAAGACAAAAGGGGAACCATAATGTAGCAGAAACTGAGCTTCCAGCTCTCTGACATTATGTAAAATATGACTGTGAAATTTCACCCCATCACCTCTGAAGAGAGATGAACAAGCACCATAGCAATAATATTATATATGACAGACGTATTGAATAATATTCAATATGACAGACTAGGGTTTTTTTTTCCAAAGAATTAGAATACCATAATCAGTATTTAACATGTATGGCTCAGGTTTTAGACAGTAAAATATCCTCTGTGTTCTTCCTCTGAATTGCTAATCTGTATTTCCATCATTCAAGTTCAAATGCCATTTTTTTAAATTAGTGACTTCTTACTGCAGCTTTCTTGATAACACAAATTAAAAACAAGTGTTGCACATATGAAGTAAGATGAACTACTTAAAGCTATATATAAACATACATTTAAAGAGGCAATAAACATTTTGTTTCCAGTGGTTTTCTTAAACACATTAATATTGCACAGGGCTTTTTTGCCAGCCACTTCTTTCAAACACTGATTTCACCCAGCTGGCTGTCAGTCCCCTAAGCAAACAACTGGTGCTTCCAAGTTAAAATAAAACAAGCAAACAAAAAAGAAGAAAAAGAAAAATTATTCTTTTAAAAAACAAATCCAAGACAAAACGTGATTCACAGACTCTAGAGAATGGACAATCTTCCATTCATGATCTGCTAAAAAACAAAACTAATTTTACATACTAAAAGGAACACAGTGGTCTACAAAGATACACAGTATAAGGGCGTCCAACAGAGCATGTAAGAGTATCTATCTTTCACTTAAGATAAAACTTCCATTTTGAAGTTATAACAAATAAATATTTGAGTAAGTTTCTCTTTCAGTTCCAGCCCTTGCATTTCTACCCTGTATGAAGATATTTTTGCAACCTCAATTATAAGAAGGAATAAAAAGAATAGTGGGAAGTGATAAAAAGAAAATCAATGGTAAGAACATAATTTTACTGTAATTCAGCTTTCATCTTTGTGACCACCAAGAGAAAGAGATTTTAGAAAGATATGAACATTTGCTCTTTTCATATGCACTTGAGTAAGGAAATGGTATTGCAAGGAAAGACGTGTCAGAAATGCCTTGCTGACATCCCTGATGTTGCCTTGCAGGTTCAGGAACCACCTGTGATATTCAGCCAAAGCCAGCCCGGGTTTTGGTACACACATCTCACACTGAGGACCCAAGTTAGGAATGACACCTTTCTAGGAATTGGAACTGTGCACATGGCTTCATTGGTTTCCACAACGCATTAGATGGATGTGTTTCTCTGTAGGTACATAAATACATATAAAGAATCATAAACAAACTGCAGAAAAACAAATTACACTGAAGAAGCCATTTACACTTAGTTGAACCTGTATATTAAAGTCCCCAAATTTTAATCTGTTTTACAATATTTTAAAAACTCATAACTGTGCTTCAGTGAAACACATGCTGTCACCTTTCAATTCTTTAGGTGAACATAAAAGCAGTACAACCACTTCTGCCCAAAAGGTCAAAGCCTCCTAGGGCAGCACATGACTACCATTTGTCTGGAGGTAAATTGAGTCCTATTGACCCTGTAACATCACTACTGACCTCTTGACATTAGGAGCTTAGTGGAAAGAGAGAAGATGATATTCTCAGGTTCCTACAGACTCATTAGGAAGAAAGAAGGGAAGAGAACCTTGCATGATATGAATTAGCAATGTCATTAACCTTCTCTTTCCCCAAATAGCTCACAATATGTTTACAGAAGCCTCAAAAGAACCATTTGAAGATTGAGACCAACAGATTTGTATCACTTTCAGTTTTTCCAAACTGTTTATAAAATATCTCTCAGTGGCTTGACACAAGGCAACCTTTTATGTTTCCCTTCCTTCGCATGACATACAACACCTTTTCCTGTTTGTCATGGCAGACAGCCTAGATATTCAAATGAGCATCATCTTTTCAAACCCGCCACTTCTCATCTCCATTACTCTCCTTTATAACTTATAGTTGACTACAACTGGACAGGAATAATGGGAGGTATAGCCTAATTTGTTGTTTTATGGAAATAAAATTGGCACACTGAAGTTTAACTTCACTGTAAGCTGATATGGTATATGCTACTCTAACAGAAACCTTATTTGCAATCAAGTAGAAAGGAAAGAGAAAAAGGCAGACATTTTCTTGTTTGTAGCCAGATTGTCATCTTTATTTCGGAGAAAGGTAATTTTTTTCCTTTTCTCTGCTCAATGTATTGTGCCTCATCAAAGAAGGCAATCACCAGATCTTAACTAATAATAAAAAAAGATGCCTTTCCAGTTTGGCTTGGTTAATGGCAATGTCTGTTTCTGGCATGGGACCAGTTTACTGCTGTCTTGTTGATGTGAGATGTGCACTTGTCTCTGAAGGGCTAGGAAAGCAGGGAGATTAGGGACTCGGCTGCTGACAACAACCAAACTCTCTATAAACAACACACAATGAAAATAATGAAAAACAGATTTTCCTGGTATTTTCAGTAGCCTCTAGACAATGCAACAGTTTCTGGTTTCTTCACTAAAGATGATATCAATTATGCCTTTTATCCACCATGCAGAAGTCACGTGTGAGGCATAATTGAAGGCCTTCTCTCCAAGGTAATTTCATCTGGATTTACGCGGCAAAGTGCCTTTTTTGGCACTCTGTATTACAACACAGCTTGGGAGGGGGTATTTTACTTTACTGATGTAAAGCAGCTGGCATATTTACAATGGATAGGTCAAATCAACACAGAGCAGATTTTCAGCCCTCCAAACTCCATTTACAGCAGCTTTAACAATCCAACAAAGCAAACGCTGAATGCTAAACTCCAGTGTAGAAATGTAACTCTATTTCTTAAAGACTATCACACCTGCCTGGAACTGGCAGCTAGGTTTTTTTCACTTACAGGCTATTGCTTTTTGCACTACTGTTTATTAAACTTATCACTAAAGCTGAAATAATAACTACTTTACAAACTTCCAATGAATTAGCCATTCATGAGTCCCTCAGGAATTCTCTTTACCATACACAAAGCAAAAGCAGGAGGGAGAGGTGACTATTCAGTGCAGCCTTAATTTCTGCACTCCCTTGTGAGAGAAGAATTGAGGATCTAAGAATTCCCTCACAGTAGATGCTGCTGCCCATGTTCCAAAACATACCTTGTTGAAAATTTCAAAGCCCAGAGTAACCATCTATTTTCTCTCAGAAATTACTTCTCCGAGTTTCACACTAGAGACTGTATCATCTGCTCTTTGTTACATACGTGCCAATCTATGCCACTGGCAGAGTGGCAGCAACTAATCCTCTATGTGGTTTGCTTTTTTAATACCTGGCTTAGCTAGAGAGGAGGTAGGCAACTCGACCTCAACTAAAAAACAAGTTCTCTGTGTCTGTAATTCTGTGGCGGATATAACTTACATTTTAAAAATGGAAAAGAATTTACATCATGTGCAAAGCATCAGGGTAAAGCACAGCTCTCAGAGCCAAAACACATCCTTACTATAAAGTTGGATTTTTTGGGGGTACTTTTAATAAATGGTCACTACAATAACAACATTAATCCAGTGTTAGAATTTTTACAGGAAAAAAAATACAAATGTAATTTATCTTTTTTAACTGTCAGCCACATTTCTAACGCTTTCAAATCTGCAGCTTCCAGCGGCCTTTTGTCTTTCTGCCATGGCAGGACTATCTTGGACAGCTGTAAGAGCTTTGTAAGCTATCTTTCTCAAAATCCATTAGCTAATTCAAGGAACCTAATTAGAGCTGCCATTTTGATGGAGCATATTGAATGCTCTGTATAAACTAGTAACACCATCAATGTTTATTAAAAATTGCAAGAACCAAAGCTCTCTGTTCCATATAAATATTAATGGACAGATACACAATATTTATTGAAATATAGACGGCATTATGAGCACAGAAATGCACACAGGTATACTTACAACCCTGTGTGATGCATTGATTCCCAAAGGCTGAAGTATGGAAGCAAAACCTAGGGACAATTTTACACAAACTGTTGAAAATTGACCAGCTTCCATTTACACTGTCCTTATGTGCATTAAGGGAAGCAAAGCACACTAAAGATGATTTGTTTCTTGTGTTTTTTCTGAGTAGTGTGCTGACAATTTGGAGTGCATTTTGAGCTTACCTCAAGAATGCACTCCAGCTGGAACCATTTTATAGCTCCTCTTAAACCAGCCACTCCAATCACTGTACTTTGTAGACATTTACACATACTCCAGTACTATACTGTTTAAGGGTATCCAAAGATTCAAAGGGAATTTGCTCTGTAGAATTAAAACTCAAATTTTGCTGTAGACAGCAACAAAGTCGGTGAAAGGAGCCAGACATCTGGAGCAGTGCTTTCCTACTTTCTGCTGTGTAAAAGCCCAACCATAATGAAAAACCAGCTTGCAGACAATGATACAACCCATGAAATACTGACCATTCTAAGAATATATCGGGACCTAATTACGTTAGGCTGTACAAGCATATGCCTTTGGCTGCAGAAATTAAAAGTTTTCTGGCTACTTCACAGCTTTGTTTTTAACTTGATACTTCATAAATGGAACTGCAGAAAACCTCATATGTTACCGTTTCAATCTGACGTTCACTTTCATATGCATCTAACAGTGCCTGGATTCTATTTATATGCACAACTAAATATACGTGCATAGAAAAATCATCAGATTTGCTACAGAAAGACAGCAGATGCTCTTATTAAGCCACTGGCACATGCAAGGTGAAGCGTGTAAGCCTTACACAGAAAGCACTTAATGCTCCAACTACAAGCTAAGGAAAAGCAAAGACAACAAGTGAAAATTTTTCTAGCTCATTTTGCTAGATGTGAGTGCAAGGCACAGCAAAGCAGAAGCACTGCTGGGCGTGCTTGAATGACTCTTTTAACACACGGGGCTTCTTGCAGAGGCGTATAATCCATACACACTCTTCAGAACATCCTAACTCCAGTGCCATGATCTGAAGTTCGCTTATTCAGAATATATACTAAAATGACACATGAAACATTTAACAGATGTGCAAAAGAAACAGGCATAGTTATATTTTCTACACCGTAATAGTGCAAAGGGCTAAAAATTGTATGACAATCTCACCATGGGGACAGCCCTGAAGGCAAATGCATTTTGGTTCTCTGATAGGGCAGTATTTCCAAACTACAACTGAGATTTGAGCAGTTTCACAGGAACACACTCAAAAATCAAAACATCAGTTACCACTGACTTCTCTCTGGAATTATATATGGCAAATTTAGCTTGTGGTTATTGCTCAACAAAAACCCTGACAGATGCTGAAGTGATAGATGGATTTTTGCAAAGTTCTGCTGCCTCCAAGGCCACCCTATCTACCCTTCCAGCAGCCTTCCCCCTTGGGCACTTCCCTCAGTGCAGCTGGGTCCTGGGACCACTGTTTTTTCATTTGCATTCACAGACTGGGGAGCACACATTTCTTCAACACACTTCCATCACAAGCCCTGCATAAATAGACTTGAACTCTTTATAAGCCAAACTGCATTTTGGAGAAGTATTTCTGAACTTGGGGGCCTCAAGTTAGCAGTGCAACCTTATTGCTTTGCATTATGCAGGCCATGGAAGCTCCTGGACTTACTGATGTACATTGTTTTTCTAGCTCCTTCTTGCAGCTGCAACTCCACTGCACTTCTGATAGGAAATTACTCTTGCTTTTCCACTTGGAGGACAGAGGTGTTTAAGACTGAAGGTAAGCCCTACTCCTTTTCAGTAATTGCTTTGAAAAATGCTAAATTCAAATGTAAAAAATTGAATAATGGAATCTTCAGACTCTACAGAACAATTTTTTGGCATACCTTGCCTGGAAAAGGAAGATCAAACCTATCTCTCTGTGTTTGGCTGGGAGTCTTGGAAATGCTGGAGCAAGTGTTCTGGTTCGGGCTCACCTCTGCCTCTACAGAATGATTCTCATATGCTTTCACCTGCCATGTCTAGAGACACACTTTACCAATCCTTTCCCAGCTGTTTTTGTCTTGCTGCCTCAATTCTCTGCTCTCATCCTGATGCTTGGGAGTCTTTCCCTTCCTTATCTTTCAGCCACGGATGCCAATTTCCTCCACCCATTACTGGCTTCCCATACATGCAAATCTCTGTCCCACAGGCAGCTGTAGTACAGAAACACCTCCCCTGATGCACCTAGGTCAGCATGTCCCCTTCCAGCACTCCTTGAGACCCATCTCCCAGAAGCACCTCCCAAAGCAGCTGCCAGTGAGGATGGGGCTGCAGGTGGCATGGGACATCCAACAGCACCTCTTCCTTTTGGCACTGGTTCAGATGAGGTGCTCATGTCTGACACACCAACAGAGCATCAAACCTGCAGTACTGGTACACTTCTCTTTACTCTGAAGCATCCACAAATTGTCCACAACTATGGCCTGGCCCAGCACTCCCCTATATTCTCCCCATCCTCTAGCTGCTCCAGCCTCTCTTCTGTTCCGATTCTTGTCCTATCCCCCATGGCATTTTTTAGGGCATTCAAAGCAGCTCACCCTTTTCCTCCCTGGAAGCAGGTGGGTGTTATGGCCTGAGAACACTGATCATCACTGAACACCCTGTTTACCTCACCCTTCATTCCTGCAGCCGGAGTCTATCTGGTTCCTGCAGCCAGAACCTGCTACTGGAAAAACATGTATCGGCTCTGGCAGCTCAGGACAAGCACTTTTGGTGAATTAGCAGCCAAGTTTCTATCATGTGTGTGGGAAGTACTCTAAATCTTATAACTTAGTCAAATTGTCACTGTTCAAGGGGTGGCAAAAGCCACAGTCTGGTGTAAGACTAGGCTGTGTTCCCTTCCAAAATGAAAAGACCCCATTCCAGCATATGGAAAGACTACAGAGTCATGTTGGAAGAATATATGCTGCTGCTTTTTACTTTTTTTTGCACAGACAAAACAATCTCTTGTCA
Organism: Molothrus ater; assembly: GCF_012460135.2. Lineage (NCBI taxonomy): Eukaryota > Metazoa > Chordata > Aves > Passeriformes > Icteridae > Molothrus > Molothrus ater. Next base: position 12,973,450 of record NC_050484.2, read on the forward strand.
TCTTCTCCTTCCAGCTACACCCCTTGCCCCCCAAAAAACCCAGCTGTTATCTGATTCCATTAAAATTCAGCTTCAGCACACTTCCTACATAGACAGTTTCAACCCAAATGGACGAAGATTGGTTATCAACACGTGGAAATACAGTTTTCCAATGGAAGTCAGGCCAGCAGCTCCCCAGGCACAAGTGGCACAGCCTGTTTCCATGGCTGTCCCCCTCCCTGCCCTATAGGGCTGCATTCTCCCTGGTCCAGCAGGTTGCTCCTGGCATCTGTGGGATGAGCACTCCTTAACAACAACTGCAACACCTCTGCGGGTACAGCCTGGTACACAGACAGTACTCCTGCATGTGCTCCAGATTAAGCTGTAGTCAGCTTAATGAGAGACTTAATTGATGAGTGCTACTTCCTTCACTTGTCCATTAAGATAAGTACAGCACATGGACATTTCAACCCATCAAAGAAGAGAAAATGCATTAATTTTGGTTTTCTTAAAGCTGTTAATAAATCTGACACTGTCTGGCAGTTTTCTTCATTTCCTACCATTTGACAGATACTGTGATCACAAGTTACAGAAGATGTTTTTCCTCTGAAATTATCACTCTGGTAATACAAGCCAGAAGGAAACTTTATCAAGATACCAAGAAGCTGGGTATTGGTTTATTTTTAACTTTATGTGGCTGGTTTGTGAATATCTCAATGTGATAAAAAAATAAATTCCATCCGGTACTATTAAAAATCATACACACACACAGAGACACATTACAAATGGCTGTATTACAGCAAATAATCACACTGTGTATTTATCAGTAAAAGCCAGTATTCCTCTCATATAATCAGTCTGGCTCTACTTAGACCCCTTTACTGTAAGAGCTCCTGCAACTGTTTTCTTCCTCTTTCTCTCTCACAAATTGACATTTGTATGGAATCAAGAAAAATCTTCCTTAATAATTTTTCCTTACTAATGGCTTTTTTTGGTATGTGTATTTGAGAGGAGGGAAGGCAAAGGGCAGGAAAAAGGAGCTTTAAGTGCTCTGCAAATTATCCTCCTGAATCTGGGCCTCATAAATCCTATCAAATGTTATATTTCATCAATAGGCTGGAAAAGCTTTTTTCTCTGCAATGATGAAGCCTGGGTTTAAAATTTATGGTTTCATTTTAGAAATGGACTATAAAAAGAGTCTGACTTGGCTGTCCATCAACTGTAGCTGACATTAGCAAGTTAGGTGTGGACTTTCAAAGTGTGATATGTATTTTTTATTTATTATAGAGGTATATACATATATATACATATATGAGGACATGTATATTACTGTGGGTTTGTGCATGCATAAATACACAGCTGAATTAAAAAAAAAAATGTCTTAAACCCACATTTTCTTTCAATGCAAGAGGATCTGAGATATTCAGCAGATTAGATTGCAAAGTGATAAAAGTGTCCAGAACAGAGTTGGCTCAAGGACCTGCAGCAACACAAGCAAATTGCATTTTGCTGCACAAATGATCAAGATAAAGTAGTTTAATTTGTTCTCATTCATGGGGTGGCAAAATGCAATTCAGCAACGGTAGAGTAATGCTCATAGGGAGGCAGGGAAGATTCCAACAGGCTGTGAGGAGAAAAGGGGAGGAGAGCAGGCAAGGACCAAAAGATTTTAGGCAGGGGAAGACAATTAGCAAAAGACTGATAAATTGGGGAAGAGTGGGTGCAGAGCTTCTGCACCTGTTGGGCCTGAAAAGGGTGGAAAGGAGACAGCTTGCCCCATTCTCCATGCAACTCTCTACCTCTACTGCCTTTCTCCTCTTTTTCCAAGCTCTGGAAACAATTCTGACTCCCTAAAGAGCTGCTCCTACTTGCTTTCCTGCATTGCCGGAGGTAGGAGAGCACTGGATTATGGCTCCTATTCCTGTTGCTGCCACCACTGACAGGAGCCATGTGGGTGCCACAGCTGTCCTCTACAAGCCCAAAAGTTTCCTCTGGCAGCCACAACAGCATTTTCCTCAGATGGAGGAGGTGCAATCTGTGCATGCTGCCGAAACACCCACTCCTCTCTTCCCTTACCCTCAGAGCTGGAGGCCTGTGGTCAGCGATTATTACTTAGTTCCACCTATGCTGAAAGGCAACCCTAAAGACAACATCTCTAATAGAAGCATTACTGCTCCCCAGAATCCTCATACTTGTAAAATGAAACCACATTTAAAATAAAAGTCAGATAAATAAAGTGACATAACTGATGTTGGAGAAAGTGAAGTTCCCTTCTGAATGTAGGGGAGCCCATTTCCCTCCATCAGCTACTAAAAAATGTCATTTTGTAACTCAAAGAATTAATGATGGATTATGTGAAAACAGCAAATCAGATCATGCTGTTGAGGCATTATATGAACTAAACAGAAGAGCAGTTAATCTAAATCGCATGTGGGATGGTTATTATTGTGTGCTGCCATCATTGCTGCTGAGTCTGGCTGTAATATTGGTTTTGGTGGCAACACATGGAAAAACCTGAACGTCCTGTTCCTCATTATAAAACGAGGAGAAATCTCACTCTGGGGAACATGGTCAAAGCTGACGAGTGAGCACTGCAGAAAAGGCTGGGCAGAGGCTGTGGTTAATAGCAAAGGTACTCTGAGTCAACACTAGCAGAGCAGATACCATCTTCCACCACCTCTAGTTTGTAACATGAACAAGAGAAATAAACAAAAGAACCCATCACCCTGCTCAGGACACTTGTATAGGGTGGCTTCAGATCACTGTTGAACTCCCTGCTGAGAGGACACTTGGCAGGGCTCCTGTCAGCAGCACAGCCAGGGCCAGCGGGTGGAGGCTCTGCAGGGCAGGGCTCAGCTCAGCTCCTGCTGCAGGGACCTGCCCTGCTTACCCTGCACAGGAGGCACAGGGCAGGGACAATCACTGACCTGTTGCTATCCAGCACGGAGGGGAAGTATCACCCATCTGCATTCTGCAAATCAGAATGTGCTCGGCTTCTAGCGCTAAGTTTTCACCGGAAATACACAAAATACACTGCTCTTTCACCAATTTGTGGAAGTGAGAGGACATGACATTGCCTCTATTTCCAAAAAAAGGTATTTGTGTTAGGAAAGGGTAACTTTATGAAGCCTTGCTCTACAGATGTCCTGCCTCTGGAATTGCACATTTTCTACTGAAAGGTGGTATACAGCAGCGTCACATCACACAAGCATAAGTTACGTAGAAACAAGAAAATCTTGAACTCTTTCAGATTCATACAAGTTAACCTAATTTAACAAAGACATTCAGGACACTAAAGCAATACTTACATGGCAGCATTTTAAAGCACAAATTCCCTCGTCCCACCACAGATCTAGAATATTTCTAGCAGTAAATTATTTCCATGGTTTCCCTGCATGTATCTCCTTGAAGATAACCAAGAAATTCAACTTTCCCTGAAACTCTTGAAATTTTTCCAACCCAAGTTTATTCTTCTGCACAGATAAATATTTCCACCATTCTATAAGAGAACATCCTGTCACTGTTCAAATCCTTATTTTTTTCTCTTCTAAAATCTTTTAATCTGCTTTTCCCCTCCCCCCAAAGGATGTTTTGTTTATTTTTGTTATTCTTTCTTCTTTCCCTGTCTCCATTATTTCCTCACCTCTTCCCTGAGATTCCAGGGGTTTTAATTTTTTTTTAATATATATTTTTTTTCCTTGAGCTCTTGTGAAACCCTGACCTGCTTACAGAGGGCAACTCACAGAGCTTAAGGGCTAATGTTTTACCCCCTACTCACCATTGTGGATCTGGCTGCAGTCATCAGTAACTAGAATTCATCATCATCAATGGATTTTCAGTGACAGGCACTGTATTTGCTTAGATAATGGCCCCATATATTGCCTTTGAAATGAGGGTGTGACCACTACTTAGGATATTCTCAGGAGTCAGTAAATGGCATTGCTGCTGGTCATGTTTGCTTCATGTTTTGAAAGCAGAGCTGCAGAAAAGCAAGCTTTGAAGTTTTGGGGTGCTTTGGATGGTACAGTGCTCTCAGGATATACCAATGTTAACCAAAACACATCACCCTGGGACTGGAGCAGGCCACTGGCCAGCTGGTTTGACTGCAGGGGAAGAACCCGCAGAGGCTGCCTCTGAAACTCTCCTTGCAATAGGTTGAACAGATGTATAATCCATAGACAGTCCTGTGCCCATGCACAGCAGAGCAATGGAATCAGTAAAAGCAGGTGGGGGAGCACAAGATAATATGGAAACAACACTGGTCCAAAGGATGCCTGACAATGATACTTGATGTTTTAGGAAGGAAGCAAACATAACATGCCCACACAGGCTGCGAAGAAAAATCCAGAGTCTGTGAGGCCTCAGTGCTGTTTAAAGTCACTGTGGACAGAATATACACTTCTTTATGAAGAAGAACTAACAACCTGATAGAGCTATTGGACAATAGGACCAAGCTGCTTTGGTGTCAGGTAACTAACTGTAAAGAGTATGCACTGAACACCTGTGAGATGCAGCCTGCAAAATTACTATTTCTGGTGTGGGATAAACATCCCTTCACTTCCCTAGTTGTCAACTTTATAAGCTTGCCAACCATCACAAATGGGGATCACAGCCTCCATTCCTGAAGCAGGAATAGTTGGGTATGCTGAATCAAGTCCAGGTCTGTACACGTGTCCCACCAAGAGAGAGGAAAGCAAGCTAGCCCAATGAAAGAAAGAGTGCTTCCATCTGTTGCATTTTTCCTGCAATGAGCAAAGTTAAAACCCCATGGATGTGTCCTATCTCTAACTTAAGCACATTCACCATAAGATTTTTCCTTCCCTCATTTTTCTGCATTCAAGTATGTCCTCCACTAATGAACCAAACTACCCTTTTTCCTCCCCATCTAATTCACTGCTCCCCATGGGATAGCCACTAAATTTGATTCATGAATACAGTACATTTACAGGCAAAACTGGGAACACAGAAACCCCCTCCCCATCACATCTCTCTTCAAGAGGGAGTTTGAGACACATCAAACAAAGAAGCCTCAAATCTTCTGGCATACAGCTTAGAAATAGGAATGTAATTTCCATTCTGTATCTCTTGCTTCATTACAGAAGATATGGTCCCTAAAACAGGCAATTTGCTTTGGCCAGTAATGTTTAAGGTGCTAGCTTTCAGTTTTGTTTTTCTGTAGATTCCACACTGCAGCAGGCAGCTTCCCTCCCTCCAGTCCTGCCCCCCAAGCCCAGCTGCAGAGTGAAGATATCTAAAGGATTCAGGCAGCTGCAGAAAATGCAGGACTCCGGCTCTTGGGCCTCATCTGTGTTTCACTCCTTTCACATCCATCTGGATTTGACAAAGTCATGCTTATCAGTTAGATCAGCAGCAGATAGTCTCCTATCTGTGTTGTGGTGCAGAATTAGGTCAGAAGAGCATTCTGCCAGCTTGTGTTTTGCTGTTTAATCTGGCATAAGTAGTTGTGGAGACAGCAATAAAGAACATCTCATCACACAAACCACATTCTTCACCCCCTAATCCTGGTCAATTTTCCGACTTTGTGAGGAAAATGCCATAAAAATCACACACTACTGCTATTTAACTGCCTATTCCAAGAGCATAAATTTTTGAGAATGCAAGTGAGGCCAGGAGGCAAGTTTATTTTATGAAAATATATCACGTGCAAAGGCAAATGGAATGTTATAAAAATAAAGTCTGAAGAATGGTAGTTCTTAAGTTTTAAGTTGTCTTCTTCTGTGATGCCATAGCTGGGTCTTCCAGCCGGCCTCACCAGATGGCCACGTTGGCCACCATCAGAATAGCAGTCTGGAAACAAGTGCCCTACAGCCTTGCCTGAGCATCTTGGCTGGAATACACTCTGAGGCAGCAGTTCTGTACTCACAACTCAGAGATATTCCCAGTGCGCTTGCTTAAGGATTCTTGAAATTTGTGAAGAGATTAAAGCCAAACTTCTGGTCCAGGACAGGTCAGGGAAAATAACAGAATGTTGGCTACTAGCTTTTAAATTGTAATTGTCACTATTCACACTAAAAACAACCCTTCCCCATACCAGCACACAGCATGAAAATCTGCTCAAAAATAGTAATCATAAAGAAAAAAAAGGATTTTTCTCTTAAACAGTAGGTAAGTTCAGCTGCAGAGTGTTTCAGCAGCTACATACAATTTTTTGTTTCATGGAAGCTGTACAACCATTCCTCCTCTTACATACAACTCTGCAAACCAGTGTGTTAGTGATGCTTTTGCAAAGAGGGTTTGACAACAATAGAGAGTCCCCAGCCTGCTAAATAAGAAGTGACAACTCCATTTGAAAGCTGTCTCTGGATGTGTTTTATGTGCAGAAATTATCTGTGACAGTTCAGATCAAAATAGAGTTTTCATTTCATGTGGGAGGTAAATGGACGATAGAATGGGTTACTTTAAATGCTGCAGTCTAGTCCAATTAATGTTTCAGACTTTTCTGTATTCTGTGCTCTAAACTTTGGGGTAAAAAAAGTAAAAATCATTTGTCTATAGCATGATGTAAAGAACAGGCCAAAAGGTAATAAAAGCGTTTAACAAAAACAGTCATGCAGACGTATGGCAGAAATGCTCAAATTTCAGTAACCTGGCTGTGAAAATAATAAGTATAAAACAGAAAAGAAAATATCACTTCATTCTTCCAGGGAGAACCAGGTAGGGGAGTCAATTCTGATTCCCCATCTCAATCAGCAGAGATTTTGCCATTTACTTTGATGGAAACAGGACTTGCATATCAGTTTTCTCTCTGAGCAGCAGACACAAATCCACATGCTATCATTTGCTTTTCAGATTGTGCAACATAAATTTACAATTTCTGGCTTATGCAACTATACAAATGACATAATTTGTACTTTAAAAAATGTCAAATCCAAGGTGTTCACATTTGTTACCTGTAAATCTATCAGTTGTTCTCTGACTCATTTTAAATAAACATGTTTCCTTAAAGGTTTGGACCTACTGCTGTGTTACTCAAGCACACCAGTGGCCATGGTGGGAACTGTGCTGATGCAGTGCCTGTATCTTTCTAACTATCTTTCTCAAAGTTGGTGGGGAAAGCAGTAATTCATGCGTGGCCTTTTAGATGTAAACCTTAAGTACTGTTAGTAGAAAAGGTATGGACCCAAAAGTGAGTGATCTCATCCCAAACAAGGGCCCACGATTCTTACATAATCTATTTTGTTTATGCCATGCTTTAAACAATGCATATTTTGATCTTTTCTGAGAAAAAGCATTTTTCTTGGCATGATTTTCAATTTCCACCCACTTGGAAGAGCAGGTGTCTTTGTGTATCATTGCTCAACACTGGGAATAAAGAAAACGTTTTAAAAACACATTAAAATTGTTTTCCTGAAGTCAAGGAATATTAATTTAAGGTTCTATGGACATTAAAAAAGAACAGACCAGTCACTTTAATTGCACTGAGCTACGAGAAACACTAACTGAGACAAAGCATTCAAAAGATATGAGACCTCAGTATCTAGCGGCCAAAGACTGAACACTGGTAATCTCATTCCTCAGAGGCGAGTTTTAACACAAAAGAGAAATTAACATCTATCTATGCACTAGAGTCTGGAAAAGAAAAACAACAGAACAATGAAGCTGCTCAGACATCTGGTATATTTGCCATAGCTAATAGTAATGAGATAGTGGGCAGAGTGCAGATTAAAGGCAAAAAGGTATGAAAGAACACTTCTTTCAGAAGCCACACAGACATTGAAAAAATGCCTGTAGTCAGACTAATGAGTCTAAATTTTGGGAGGGATTCTCAAGCCCTATCACGTTTAGATTGATAATATATTTGTTACAGCATTCAAAGAAAGAGAATGAGACTTCTGCTTATTCACTTTTGGAGCCAGAACATGTCACTTAGAGCACAAGATTTTTCAAGCTCTGTACTAAGGAGGTCAAAGCATCACCACCGATGCAGACAGTGGTATTTACAGAGAAAAGGAGGAAAAGATCAATCCCTTCCCCCAGTCCCCTTTACTCTCCCTTTCTGAAGCAGCTGCTGCTTAAACATTGCCATTGTATACAGAGCCACAGAATAATTGCCTCCTGGTTTGTTTTTTGGTTTCCTTTTTTTTTTTTTTTTAAATCAGGAACGGCAGATGATGTTAAAGGAAGAAAACAATACGTTATTCAGGTGAAGGACTACAGACTGCTTGTCATTTGTGTACTACCAATCAATAACAACTAGGAACAGGTCTATTGCTCTGATGCCGTTCCCCACAACCCTCCTCCACAACCTCACACCCTTTTGCCACATTATGGAAGTTTCTGCTGACATGTAAAGCAGGGATTGCAGCCAGAAGAGGCCTCCTCTGACATGACCCGAGAGCAGAGCAGAAGCAGCCCAGGTCCCCTGGTCTGCAGCACACTTCCAGCACATAAGTGCTCAGTTAAAGCAATCCTTTCAGACAGTTATTGAGCACTATGGTGACTCAGGCATAGAAAACAGCTGCCCCCTCCCTGCCTCTCCACAGGACTCATCATGTTTTATTGTGCTTCCATTCCTCTGAAGATGCCTTGGTGCTTACTTTTCAATTGCCAGGCCATGTACAACACTTGCATTAGAAACACGTTCCACGCTTAAACTTACATGCCAGTCTCAAAATAATTGTTTTATGTGCATTTATGTAAATACCATAATTATAATTTACAGCTTGGTCCCATTTACAAGGTAATAACCATATGCAGGACTAAGCAGGCATCTAAGCCTAAGGGCAGAAGTGTTTATAACAGATAAACTCCATGGCTGAAGGACATGTTCCAGCTAATACTGGTTTGAGAAGAAATGCCCCTAAGATACTATTATGCTGAAAAAATTTATTTAAGATTAAAATTAAGTGATTGGAGGCATTAAACCATAAATATGGGTCAAAGACTGAATGATAAGATGTTGTTTGAAATTTTAAAACATTAGTTGTCACTTCCTTGCTCCTCCTTACTGCTACCAAGTCACTGGAGGGAGGGGCTAACAACCTCCCAGAGTGCATGTTCAGCAGAGGAATGTGACACTGCAAAACTGTCACACTGACCTGCTGGTCCACAGGCAGGAAACTGGAGAGAAACTAGGAGAAAAATAAATTAAGAGAACATTTATTGCTCTACAAGCACGTTATATTTATTGCAATTTTAGCACTTCCTAGATGTATCTCACACTTACTCCTCTTGCATCTTTTTTATTGTGGGCTGTTTCTTTGTTTTTCTCCACTTCACTTTAGTGGAAAGGAAAAATGATGGCAGCTACCTGTTTTGCAGGCAACTGAAGAGTATAAAATCTTTCATGCAATAACCCTTCACTGCTTGCTAAAAATGCCCTCCAGACATCAAGGACAAGTTAGTGATAAAAAGAGATAACCAGTGTGGCTATCTGAAACAACATGGTTTTCTCATGTCTCTCTGTCCTAATGAAAGACCTCTCAGGTGCAGACCACGGTGTAGTGGAAGACAAGTTGTTTCTTTCATTTTCTATGAGAGTCTAACATGACTCTCCACAAAGCAGTCACAATTCTCTTAGACCATCCCAAGATCAATACTGATACCTTGATCAATGTCAACAAATGCCCTGCTGCTGCATGACCTGCCAGAGAAGCAGCTCCTTAGCCACAGTACACGTGGGCTCCAGATGGTGCCAGGTCCCCTTGTGGGAATGCAAGGGCAGTCACAGGGGTTCAGAGTATATACCAACTTAACTACATCAGAAGACTCGAGCTGATGAAACAATAAACTATTTCTTGGCTTACTATGACCCCTTGGATTACTGTCTGTGCTAGTGGATTTGTGATCATGGACTGAAAAACAGCACGTTTTAGAGTTTGTCATCGACTGTACACTGCACAGCTGTCAGACAATAATCACAATTATTGTCTTTTTATTCAGCATCCTGTTGCCTATTAAGTCATTTCCATCACATCTCATCATTCTTCCCAATATTTCTGCTAGCACAATATTGAGTGATTTTCAGCTTTTCTAACAACAACAGTTTTTACAGTTTTCTGCTAATCAAAAGATTGGTTCATGCTTTTGCCTATACTTTCTGTCAACAATGTTGCCAACTAAGTGCTTGGGTAACTATTTGCCCCTGGCGTCTTGACACAAACAGGGAACAAGATCATGGATAATTTTTAGGAGCAGTCATTTTATCCTGCAATTAGATGCTTGAAACTTCCAGGAGAAGATTCCCACTGATTCATTCTGAAGTCAGATCTGTGCCCTCTTTAGACCTTTTATATCTTATTATGTTGTAATTAGTAGTAAAATTTTCAAGATCTGTTGGTGTAAACTCCAGGTGAACTGTGACTTCAGAAAAATCAGTATACAGTAAGAATTTCCTACATCTTATGGACACATAGAGATGGCAATAATTTCTACTGTGAGGCTTTCACTACATAGTTAAGCTGTATGAGTACCACACACTGCTGAGCACTTTGCCTGGACATGAACAGCCATGCTGAAAACCCTACCAGAGTTCCTGCATTGTTCCTGGTGGCAGCAGAACCTGGCAATGCTGGTGGATCTGAGGAGCACCCCAGGGCTCCCTGTGCTGCAGCCTTCTCACTGGGTGTAAGCAGCTTTCCTGGGGATCTAGGAAAACCAATTTATTTGAGCACGTATGAGAAATTGTGAGACGCTGCTTGAAGACTCTCAGGGCTCTGTTATGCTTCTCACTGCTTAATTAGGAGGAAGGCTGGGAATTGCTTTAACTGTAACTCAGGGGAACCTGTCAGCACAGGTCTCACTGACCTTACATAACCTCAAGCAGAAGTATAGACACTGAAAAAAATTCTCATGACTCCAGTGAGTCCATTCTCCCTGTCACATATAAGAGTTACTTCTCCACCCTTACTGAACAGGTATCACTACTCTCTTAACTGGACTTAATCAACATTTTGAAGCAGTCCAGTGATAACTCTTTTTTCTTCCTTCTCCAAATGTAATCCTTTGTTTTACTTTTAGACTTGGGGGAAATGATTCTTGTGTTCCACTAAACTTTGACTACTTCTCAGAATAGTTTGATCACTACTTTATCTCAATGAAATGGAAAGTCAAGAAAGAGCCTGCTGTGAGCTCACACCCATCACCTGGAGTGTGAACATACAGGTGCGAATACACATGAACAGGCTCCTCATGGTCAAACTCCTCCACCTCCAAAATAGACACATTCATTCACAGACTTAAAAGTCAAGCATAAAAAACCCCACACCCTCACCTTCAGTTTTACTAAACCAAGATTATCTCTACAATGAAAGAAAGAATCCCCCTTTTTCCTATTTAACTAGTAGCAGCTAGGGAAAAAATGTAGGAGAGGATTTTTCTGAAAGTCATGATTTTGGATAGAGTGTGAGGTCCCAGAGGTCAGCAACCTAGATTCATCTTACAGTGGGCTACACAGCAAAGCTTGCACAAGGCCAAGTCATCAGGGTTTTTCTCTGAACTACTTGCATATCCAGAAGCTAGGAGATCGTATGGCAAAATGAATATGTCAAGAAGCTGGGGAGAAAACGGGAGATGGTTAATAAAAAGATTGGGAACTGGGCTGAGAGAAAGGGAAAACAAAAGAAAAACAAACAGTTTCTTGGCAAAGGACTTGCTGGAAGGACAAGCCTCACAACTGTGAGAAGCATAATGACCTTCTGCTTGTTTCTCTTCAGTCAGGGAAACGGGACTAGGCTCACATTCATCATTTAACCAGAACTGCAGTACAGAATAAACCTGACTCAAACATACTTCCTTTTCTTTTTTTTTTCTCCTTAGCTAGAGCAACTCTGCAAGGCTAATGATGGGGCCAAAGAGACTCATTCTGACAGAAGACAACCTGGAGCAATGAAAAGCTGGGTATTTTGAAAACCCTGAACTGTATGAAATACAACAGACTACTGGAGAGTAGAAAAGAGAAAGGGAAAACAGAATCACATCAGACTTAATCATGTCCCCTACATTTTAATTAAAGTAAGACTTAACAGTTTTATTTAAGATTACCAAATTCTCAGAGGAAATGCGTTTCTCTCTATGTACTGCTACCAGAAAACTGTTAACTTGGAAGAAGAAAACACAGTACACAATGCTACTACCCATCCATCCTGTGGTATCCACTAAGATAACACCTTCTCTGTATTCACTAAGTCTTCTCAGTATCCACTAAGATAACACCTTCACCTTCTCTGTTCAAAGAAAATGTCTAGATACATTGCTTGTCTACTAAATGGGAATACCAAATGCTATTAGGGTTTGCACTTTCAGTATGGAAGTGGCTGGCCTATAAACAAGATTTTAACAGCTTCTCTATTAAACAACTCAGTTTAATTAATCGTCAGCCATTAACCCTTCATTTAAAATGCCAGTTACAAAATCTTAATTTTGCACATTATCAGCTGGTTCACAAATAGCTATCTATAAGCAGAAGTGTAATGATCTTCCTCTCTCTTTCTTGGAGTTTTATAGTCAACCTTACAGTCAACTCTGGCTTCTTAATTAACCACACACACATATTAGCATTTAAAATCAAATGGTGTTTTGTTAAAAAAATTGCACAGAGAAAAGTTAATATCATTCTGCTGCTGGTTAAAGAGGCAAGCATGAGCTTTTGGTCAAATTATATCCTGCACAAAACAGAATTTAGCATTTTCTGATCACACTAGGAAATACACGATGGCAGGAACACATGCAAGGCCATATGATTTCATTCCAGCTGCATGGACGATCTCACTTTGTCTTTATTTGTACATTTAAGAGGCTGACAACACCATCTGCATTTCACTACATCCTCTGCTATGGTCTCATCTTCCCAGTAACAGACCTGGCTTTCTCTTCAGGGACCTGACTTTTGCATTTGCATCCAAACGGCTGAAAGAATGGGACATTACCAGTATATATGCAGAATTAATGTAAAATAATTCCATAGAATAATATATCACATAAGAAAAGACAGGGCTGGAGGGAAAAACCCCAACCTAAACCTGAATGCCTAACACAGCTGCCAAAACTCAGGCTCCCCAGCATCTGCAGCAGAACACTCACAAGGGAGTTGTGGGAGTGCAGTATATAAAATTTTACACATCTGTCAATAAGTGAGGTGATCCAAATGCAAGCCCTAGCAGGCAGGATGCACGCAGGCAGATTTGTGACTATTCCTGACAGAATTTATTTCTGCTGAAGAATGCATGGCCTCAAACAAGCATGCACACATTACATGGCAGCAGCAGCAGTTTGATAACTTCCTTCTCCTTAGACACGCTCCAAAGTGCTCAGGGTCACCTGAGTTCCATGAAATCTGGGTTTTTGTGAGAAATGACTGATAGGGCTTGGGTGCCAAAGTTGGAAGATTTGGATGAGGAGTTCCTGGGAAAAAGCAGAGTGAACTCTAAACATTAAGTAATTTCACTTGAATGCTATCCACAGATTTTAAATTTTTTCCCCCATATAGGTGGGAAATAAACCCAAGGCTTGTTTAAACATGTCTCCTCAGGCAGTCCAGTTACCCAACATTTCCCCTGATTGGCACAGTGAGTATGCAGCACCCATGCACCCTTTCTGAGTAAGAAAACAGCCAGTAGTATTAGGAGCAAAATACACAATACAAGTCTAACTCCAGTGGCACAGCCTACACTGAACTGGTGGCCAAAGGGCTTTCTGGACTACCCTGCTTCCAAGAGCAGGACAGCTCTACTGAGAGCCCCCAGAAACCATGGAATCTCTGCTGTACTGCCAATGCCACTCTAAATTTAACTTGTCAGAAATTTATCAGCCAGGACAGACAGTAAGTTGCCCAACACTACGTTTTCAGTTTTAACATTATGGGAAGCAGTGACCAGGTGACAGCCAAAGGTTCAGAAGGCCCTGTGGTATGTTTCAGAAAGAATAAATTCCAGAGGAATCAAAGGAGAGTCTTGGGATGTACAGTAGTTCAGGACAAAGAAAAGGCACAGGTGATTTTAGGACAACAAGCAGAAGAGGCTCTAGGGTAAGAGAAACTATATACCTTGCTTGTACTTGTCAAACTTTGTAAATCAAAACATTCCAATGCATGACCATATTTCTCTTTCCACAGCAATGCAAGGTACAGTGGCAAAGGGACATAGATATTACACAGCCTCATTCAATTTCCACCTTGCCTCCATGATATCCATCTCAAAGAATAATCTTCCCTGAGTAAAGGACCATCCATTCCTAGAGCATTGGATTGCTTTTATGCTATTCACTGAGGAAAGGTTTGTAAATGGATGCACGATGAGCAATGCCCAAGGTGCTCTGAACTGAGAGCAAACTTCAGCTTCTGGCACATGAGACACACACGGCCAAATGCCACACCTGGGCAACCCCAGCTCACCCTTTTACAACAAATCCTCTTCTGTGCAGCTCGGGATTCCTATGGCTTTGGATTGAGCAGGATGGGAATGGCCCATACCTGCCCAAAAGACAAGCATTTAGTCTTTAAGTAAAAAATGCTCTTTTTGCTAAATTTTAAAACTCTGGACCCTCTTATACTCTCCTCTCTGGCTTACACATTGCTTACATTTGGCACTTGGTTCCTCAGGACATGCACAGCAATATCTTCCTTTGATCCTTTAGAGGGAGAGGCAGACTGCTCGGCATCTCTCTCCTCTCTCTGTCTGTTGACTCAGGCCAGCTCTTAGAGTGAGATGTGAGGGACACACAGGTAAGGATTTATTTTTCCCATTTTCAACTTTCCATATTGCTATACTGAGAATTCTGAAAGACTGCAAGTTGCCATAAGGGAACATTCATCCTGAAACAAGGAAGATCTATTTTTCAATTAATTAATTACCATTATAGAAATGAGGATCTTCCATAGTTGGCCCCCAAACAGCATCTCCAAAAAAACCAAAAAAAGCTAGATCAGACTTTGGGGCTTTGGACTTTACTCCTATGTAATAAAAGAGTTTTGTTTTTTATTGGTATTTTTTTAAACTGCAACAAGATACAGCTCTGAATCTATTCTTGCTAAACAAAGGAAAACTGTATTCGTTTTTGTCAGACCAGCACTTTGAAATTCCCCAAGATAAGTCACATAAATAAGTGAAGAATTATACTTGGCAATGAGTTTGGCATCAGACTTTAATGTTTCATAGTTCTGGGCTGAGAAAACAAGTTGAGCGAAGTCTCTAGAACCTTTCCAGAGATGTACTTGGGGTGTTTGGATATACTTGACAGCACCATCTTCACGGGAAGAAAAAAGACGAAATTGTTTATTCGAAATGCGAGAAAGGGTTTCACCGTGTGACATGCCTGACATTTAAGTGATAATAGTGTTGTGCATCTGCTCTTTTGGCTTTGGTCTGACACCTAGGCTCTGCCACGGTGCAGCTTAGCACTGTCATGGCACAGCCTTGATGACTAAACTCGGAGATGTGACTTACCACCCATTTCAGGAACATATGGGCCACAGATCACACAGCCTCTGCTGCAGGCTCGGAAAGGCACAGCGGCTCAGGCAAAGACCCTGTGAGTTCCCCAGCTGCACAAGGTGGCTGTGCAGCCTGCAACATCCTTAGGGATGCCATTTGCATTACAGAAAATTGTGGCTAATTAGAAATAAACAGAAAAATGCTTGATTTACAAAGAAATGTGTGATTTTGCCAGCTAATTTTTTTCCACTCTAACTTAAAATTCACAGAATACACTGATCATGCTAATGCTTTCACTATATTCATTAATAAGGACAATTTACATTTATATAGCACCTCTCTTAGTTAAGAATTCCAAAGCTTTCAGCAAAATATACACAAAAAATTACTTCTATTTCACTGAATATAGTCATCGTTGGAATGAAAGTCAACAATTGTGAAGCAGTGCAGAAGAACATTACACAACAGTTGTAAATAAGACACAAAGCAAAGCTCCCAAAAACCCAAAGCAAAAAGCCCCTGAGATGCCAGATGCAACTGGAGGTAAATGGGACGTTAGTGCACAAAGAGCGATGTGAAGCAGATCTGTGTGTGCCCTGAGGAGCAGTGTTGGAGGCAGCAAACATACCTCATCCTGATTACAGCAACAGAGCCCATACATGTGCAGCCTGTTGCTTTCCGGCACGGTGAGGGACATTCTCAGCTTAAACTGTGAATCTACAGCAAAGAATGAACCAGGAATATGCAATGGATTCTGGTGATGAGAAAAGGGAAAGCATATGCAAAATGTGAACAGCTCTTTTCTGTCCACTAAGTTTCAAACTTTTGCAAATGGCCTCCCATTTTTAAAAGGCATTAATTATGCTAATACATTATTCTGCAAAAATAATATAAAATAAAAATTAACTTCTTGTTTCAAACGATGAGTTTTGATTCTCAATCATAATGCTACATAACTGGAGCTCTCAGACTGAAATGAAGTAATCTATTCTCTCTGTGTTCAAATCCTCCTTCTATTCCTAGCCCCATTTACTTTAGTCACTGATTAAGTCTCCATGCACTATATTACAACTTGAGAGTCACATGTGGGAGAAAAAAACATTAATCTGAAGTAAAATTAACAGCAAAACTTTGAGAGAAAGCATGCATGTGCTAGCAAGAGCAAAGCATAAGTGTTTACATGACCAATGTGTTGATAAATGTTCAGCCCCACAAACACAAAATAACCGTGGCTTGGCTTACAACCATCCATTATAACCCTTTCCCATCATTCTGAGGCAGACAAGGTAGTTTTCATACTTGACCCTTGGAAGCAGATTGTTTTCTTAATTAACGTGTTATCCAGGGATTTTTCTTGCCACATCTCTTTCTCCTTTCAATACTCTCCCTCTAGCACAGAAAGATTTCCTTGCCTGAAGTTGACACTTTATTCAACAACTGTTGGCTGAGACCTCACGACCCACTGCATAAATTCACATAGAATTATTCATGTTTGGCACATTTCTGCTGGTGAATAACAACACCATTTTGTCTCTCAGACAAAGAAAAGAAAGATTTAAAAAAAGAACAAAGACAGCCTAATAAGAATCTCGCATTTCCTATTTTTTTCCTAATCTGGTTACAAGCCTGAGAAATTCAACAAAGTGAAGTTGTGGACTGTTGGTCTTACAGTACAGATGGAAGAGCCTCTCAAGTGTGACTTCTGATCATGGGCTCAGCTATAAGGTAACTTTTCCTCCCTGCTTGATGTTTTGGATTTAGTTTTTCCAACTGAGTTATGATGCTGCCATGCAATTACAGCTAAATCCACACTAAAATCCAGGATCCCAATACCAAATCCAAACTTGGTTGGTACTTCAATCTTGTCCCCATAGAAAGTCAAGAGTTCATTCAGTGTAGTCAAAACCACAATACAATCAATCTACTAGAAGAAGGCATTTCTTTTTTCTGCATGGAAAGACAAGCCTCATTTCAAAAGTGATGATACATTTAAATGTAAATCTATAAAATCCTGTTAAAACTGAAATTACAAAGCAACTTTTATAGTAATGTCTTACTCCAGCTGAGTTACATACATATATATATATATATATCTGTTCATATTTGGAGGATACACACACCTGAATTTAGACATCTTCCACTGGGAATTCTCAGATCTTGGTTTATTGAGTCAGCACAAACCCAGTTTCTGATCCCTTTACTACATGCAACTTTCGTTTGACTTCAGTTACAACTGCCTCAAGACTTTTCTAGTAAAATGAAACCCCCTAGCTAGTAAAAAGCTGGGATCACTACCTCTTTTTTTATGCAGTAGGGGAGGAGTTAATGAGATGGAAGAAAAAAAAAGCCCTGTCATTATGTTTAGAAAGAATTTTACCATACTGTATTTGGGTGAGAAAGAGAGAGATACTTGGCTCATTCCCTGCTATGAACATAGATTTACGTCAGAAAGTGTTTTATTATATTTATAAGTATTTATAACAATGACTCAGTAGATGTTTTTAAAGTACTATGATGCCACAAACTGGAAACACTCCTATATCTGTGCTGACATATTTCTCCAAAATTAATGAGTGTGGTATTACATGGCATGGATTGAGGCTATGGGGAGACACTACAGATTGTAACATGAACTCAAAGCATGTACAGTTCCTGAAGTCCCCCATGTCTGTCCTCTGTCTGTCCTCTTCCTTTCACACAGACTTGCCCACACACTTGTACTTTGGTTTGAAAAAGCCAACATTGATATACTAATGCCACAAATGAAGTCTCATGTTCTTTTAGCCCCAAATTCCAGAAGTAACCAGTTTTAAAATCATCATAATGGTGGGTACTTATCAACTCAAAGGAATTTTTTGTTTTGCCTTTAACCCAGGAAAAAACTTGACCAGCTTTCTTTAGTGCTGGAAGCTTGACAGTAAGGATTAAAAATTGTTCTTCCCTTCCCACTTAGTTATTGGAAAGGCTGTGAAAGGCAATCAGTCTTGTGGAGCCACACTTCACAGTCTGCATAAAAATGCCATGATTCTCAGTCCTCTCCCCAAACTAATTGAAAGTGTGTAATATCACGCAGCTGGGAAAATCTAAACCATAAACATATACAATATATCATGCTATCACACAAAACCTGTTACTAATAGACACTTGATGATCTACAGGATTGAAAGAGATCTGAAAACTGAGATTATTTTTGCTTCAGGGTAAGAACTTTTCCCGATTGAAAGAGGAAAAAACACTCTTTCAGCAGTGCAGGAATTGGACTGCAGTCAGTTCATTCATTCTGTTTGTGAAATATGGACTTTTCTTTAATGATTTCTGTTTGACTGCTGTCTTGCTCAGATGCTCTGGGGTTACTGCTGCAGCAAATCTTGCTTTTGGTAAGAGGAAATTTATGGCTTTCTAGTCAGTAAATTCAGGGGTTTGGGCCATCAGAACAGTCCCATGTCTGACCCCCTGCTGAGGCCCAGGCTCCCTCCCCACCAAGCTGTCATTTTTTGTAATGCCAGGTGGCAATATTACCTGTCACCAGAAGTCTGTGGGTAGTGCTGCTTGTTTATTTTTGCATACAGTCCTTCCAAGTGCTCCCTCTCCATTGGTGCTGAGGAAGAATCCCGCAGATAAACAAAGGTTTCTCCGACTGCTGGTGATGAGGGTCTGTAGATGCTTCCTGGGGGATAAGCCTCACGGAAGTGGTTCACTCTGGCATAGTTTGGATCCACCTCATCATCATCAATGTCAGGTCCTCCAGGACCAGCAGAAAAATCACTCAGGCCTCTCAGTTGCTTTTGCCGTAACTCCTGATGCTTTGCACCAATCCTAACAATGAAAAGCAAAGAACAAATATAAAACAGGATCTGCTTTAACAGTAACCATCATGCAAATTTGAAACACCAACCCTGAACCCAACCATTTAAAGCTTTCAGTACACTGTGAAACTGGTGCCAGAAAAAACAGAGTGGTTCATGCAGCAATTTTGTTCTTTATCTCTGGCAATCACCTTTGTAACCAAGCTTGGTCACCATTCTGATGAAAAAAAATTAATGCTGAATATAGTGAGGCTTTTCACAAGTGTGGATGCATGAACACACAGCAGGTTTAATTCTACACCTACCTTTCACATTGCAGCTGCATATACCTAACCAAATCCTGAAACTTTGTGTCTAAATTAGCCAGTAAAATTGTTACTGAACCCTGGTTACTTGACCCACCTAGATTCTCCTAAATAGATTAACTTGTGAAAAGCAGATTAAATGTGAACATAAATGGAGAGACGGCACATTTGTCTCAAATCAAAGTACCACAATTAATCTGCTGAAGATTTAATTTAAAAAAAAAGTATTTTGGGTAAATAAATGTGAAAATCACGCCTTATTATATAGCAGATAGGGACAAAATAAAACAGCAAAGAAATTAATAGAAATTTGATAGAAATGAAATGGTACATATAAGTGAATTAAAAACTGTTACTGGCAGTATTCCACTGTGATAAAGCCTTAAGTGGTATTAAAAAATGCTGCTGCTAATCAGGGCCATTGTGTAATCTCTTTGGAATAGTAAAACATATTCAGGTAAATTTCAAGTTAAGATGATATTCAATGATTCAACATTCCTGCTGGAGAGAAAAAATACACAGCAAGATGGTGAGCTATTCTGTTAACTGCTCAGCTACTCTTCAACAGAGTGTAATTAAGTGCAGTGAGATGGATCTGGCAGAATGCTGACCATGGTATGTAATAAATAGGATTTACAGAAAATAGAGGAGCATGGAAGAAGAAACAAGGAACAGAAGAAAGCTACAGAGATGCAATGCCTGACAGAAGTCAACATTTGCTTTTGACTGTAACTGGAAGTGCAACAGCAGTGTAGAAAGAACAGAATAATTTGTAAGGAGTAAAAGTGAAAAGGGTCTGGCAGACTGGATTATCCAAGTAAGGCTTAATGGGCTCAGAACCCTGCATATTGAAAAATATAGGTGTTCTAGAAAAAGTCTTTAAAAGGCATGGAGAAAAAGGTTCCCTAGAAAAATGATGAGCACACTGGGAGCTTCCATCTGACAGACAGGAACTACTAAGTGCAGAATGGGATTCATACTACTTTTTTCGTTTCACTAGACTTGTATCATAAAACAAATGCTAATACTTTGGAAATAATTTGTAGATAAAAAGGTTCACAAATAATTCTAACAAGAACAACACGCCTTTCTAGACACGTACTTGGGTATATGAATGTGTACCACTCATGCTTTCCCATTTCACATTTCCATTAACTGTGCTGGGTGATGCTGGTTTTCAACACTTAAAATGTAATCATACTTTATAGCAGGAGGAGTTTTCACAGATGATACAATTGTCAGGGGGATGGGTGCCCCCTATTCATTCTGCCTTCCCTCAGTGAAGCAGATGAGCTTTCTCCTCTCTGATACTCAAATCCTGTGTGCCCCACCTTGGGTAGCATGTGCTTTGGTTGAGCTTTGGTTGCCTCAACATAAAAAGGACATCAAAGTGTTGGAGTGTGTCCAGAGGAGGGAAACCAAGATGATGAAAGGCCTTGAGGGTGAGACTTAGGAGTGCAGCTGAGGTCACTCATTTTGTTAAACCTGGGAAACTGTGGAGTGTTTCACCCTCAATTAGAGACCAAAACGCCCTAAACATCGAATTCAGTGCAGGAATATAAGGAATGAGATACAAGTCCTATGGCACACATGGGTAGATATACACACAGTACACAGGCAGAAAAATGGGTGCACACTGCATTTCAAGGAATGTCAGTGCAGAAGGCACGGCACAGACCCGAGATGAGTCACAGCAATTTCTCAGAAAATGATGAGCCTTCATGTTCTCTGGACCAGTACATCACTGGTCCCCCAGGTATTTGAGACTGCTTTGAAAGCAAGAGTAGTGCAGCCAGCAGCATCACGCTAATCTTGCTTTCATGTCTGATAGGAAGAGTAATTTGTCCTGCTATCAATACTGGTATATTCTGCACAACAAAAGCTGGAATTAGGTCACCACAATTTTCTTTTGTTCCTGTGAATAAGCCTAGCTTCTTCAGCTTCTCCTTCTGAGCACAGTCTTCAATTGCTGCCAGTATTATAAGTCAAATCTTCTCAAAAACAATTATTTCCATTCTATATTATATGGACCAGTCAATACCTGGCTATGTGAAATTCTTTATGATCAATGTTTCATCCTTTCAATACATCTATTACAATTGCACTAATATTTCTTGTTTTCTTTTTACTCTTCTGCACAAATCTATAAAATTTGCTCAGTGATCTCTTTTTCATTTAAATCCAAATGTTCAAATATAGGGAAACAAACTATCAGATGGCTGTTTTTTCTTTCTTTCTATTTACCTGTCCTTTTATGCCTTCTCACATGTTTTTCACCTGTGAAATTTCTCACATTTTTGTGAAGTTTCAAATTTCCACACTGTATTTGGGCATCATGTTTTCACACAGTTTTAAAGCAATCTTATCCATAGCACATACCAGTAGGTCCCCAGGAATTCTTTAGCGAGGAAAAAAAAAAGTACTGTTCCTTCCATAACTTCTTTAATGCTCTGCCAACTCTACTAAGCAGGCCATTTCTCTGTATCCCCCTCTAGTCATTCACCATTTCTCCACCCGCCTTTGAAATTCTCCCTATCTGAAACAGCAAAATCTTTATTCCCCATCCCAACCCCTGCCCCCCAAACCAACCTACCAACCTAAAAAACCAAGACTTATTAAATTAACACAACTGTAACTGCAAATAACTCATTGAACAGTTACTACAAGACAGCCCCCCACCTTGCAGGGCTGGATGGGTCTGGTTAAACAACTGGTGTAAATTTGTGAAGAAAGATAAAATGCCCCTCAGCACTACGATGCTGGCAGTAAAACAAGAGCTAAGGAGAGGTACAGATCACCATCTCAACAATTTAGTGAGGCACTAAAGTTTCTACAAACTTCCAAACGAGGGAAAGGGAAAAGAAAAACTCATACAGAATAAAGGGAAATCAACATATTTCCTCTTGTATCTCATATTAATTCTGCTTGCTCTCTTTGACCACCTGAACACTGTGCTCTGCAGTTAAACCCCTGCATAACTGCATCAACTCCCTTTAGCTGTGTTTCTGTAAAAACAGAGTCTTGGCACAGAAGCAACCAGGACAGGCAACAGCAGTGCCATATCAGGAAATGCCCTTTCTTTTTTTTTTCTTGTGACCCATCTTTTTCTCAATAGCATTCAAACATGTATCCTACTCTAGACTTTCCCCACAACAAATAGGTTGGGCTCAATGATCTCAAAGGTCTTTTCCAACCTAGTTGATTATAGGTGAAATAATTTCAGAAAATATATAGTTTGATAAAAATATATATAACCTTAATAGAACTCCAGACAACTTTCTGAAAACATGTTGCATTTGTAGAAGTCAAATGAAGACAGCATCCCTATATATACTGTACTTCTGGAAGTGGGACACTGTATTTTGAAAACACTTCTGTACACCTCATGTACTGTTCAGTAGCACACCCCCAAAGCTATAAATCAAGGAAAGCTCTAATTTATCCCTCAAATACTCTTCCATTCTGACACAGCTGCTCAAATCATACACGGTCAGTTCTCATCTAGCAACACATGAAAAGATGCACACACCTAGAGCGCAGCAGCCAGGAAAGGGTTAACAGCCCAACCAGCTCCTTCCAGCTGCAGCTCAGACACACGATTGAGTTACTGTGGCTTAACAAGTTATTGTGTTTCTGCTGAGCTACCGTCAATGACCACATATGTATTCACCGCCTGTGACAAACACAATGTAAAACGCTTTAGCCTGACATCGGTGACAGAGACACTGACAGGCAAAAGCTGGATTAAAAGACTGCAGAATACACAGAGCGAAGCAGCTGCAGCAAGGGATGTGAACTACCTCAAGAAAACTCCAGAAGAGCTGAGCAGAAGTGACTTTTGGAGAAGACCCAGAAATGCTTTTGGGAATGGAATGTGAGGGCTAGGAAAAGCTGTAAGAGATACTGCTCATCTCTTGGCCCAGCAGTTGTAAGCTGGGTGGGTGGGTGGATGAGTTGTGAGTGGGCAACAAGAAAATGCTGAAGCTTCTAAGACTCTGTGAAAATTAAAATACAGGACTTAATGTTACCGATTCAGTAGCCCAAAGAAGGCCAGGGTCATGAAAAGCTGTGGAGCCCAAAGATGGCCTTCAATGGGAAATAAACAGCAAGATACCAGCTGCAGCCCAACCTGCACTTCTGGGAGCCCAGCAGCAGCCCCAGCTCAAAATGAGCTTTGCACACCGAGGCAGGGGCTAATGAGGGTCACTGTGCATCAGCTGAAGACTCGGACACTCGTGTCCTACTGACTCATGTCTCCCAGGCTGGAGACAGGGTGCCTGCTGCCCAACAGGAGACACCAGAAGCAACTCAGTGGCACTGACAGCCACCAGGTCTGACCAGAGTGAAAACCTGCACGTTGCAAGCTTGGCCCAGGAGAGACCATGGTCTCTCTTACCTGGAGACCTGCAAGGCTGCATTTCACACCACAACAGCTGAATGTAGGGATAACCAAAACAGGCCCACAACAAAAAGCACAGTTTTGGAGGTGCTTGAACTCCTCCTCCATTGCACTCCCCATGAGCTCTGAGAAAACCCTGTTTCTTCTGACTTTCCAGTGAAGAGTAAAGTGATGTAACTTTTTTTCTTTTTTACCATGCATTGACCATGTACTTATTACTGAGCAGAACACAAAGAATGACATGTTTTGGGCACCAAGGTGCATATCTAAGTAGTCAAACGCAGGACCCAAAAAAGTATTTGCTAACCAAAATAATGTATAAATAAAGGGACTTTGTTTATACTTCAAATGAATACAGTAAAATTTCTTATATGGTGGTGTAAAAGTAACAGACTTTGGGAAGCATGAACAGCATGAATGAGCAAGATGCCGTCAAAGTCAATGAAAGAAGTTCCTGGGGGAGAAGAATGAATAAAAGCAGAGACAAAACATGTAAAAGAAACCGGGCCACAGGTCTTTAGGATAATTTCTATTCCATTTGCAATAAGAGGAGTAGAATAAAAGTAGTGAATTGAGTGTGCATACCACCACCTTAAAGTATACCTAAAATGTAAGAGGACCAAATCATTAAAGTCTTTTGAGATGATTGAGATGCTAAACATTCTACTCAGTTGTTCCTTGAGAACAGCAGAATAAAAACTACTTTTTAGCTTTTTTCTCCACTCATGTGACTCTCTCTGAGATCTACATACTCTAATGATTACTCAATTTACATCTGATTTAGTATCTGCTTTTGTGTCTCATTTACCTAATTCATACATATATTGAGTAACAGGTTGTCTAGAGGCATGCAGCCTATTTCTGCAGGAGGTCACTTAGATTTCCACTGGGTTTAATGTTTTAATTCCTTTTTAGCTGCTAGCAAAATATATTTTGGTAACTAAAATATTGTTTTTTCATTCATTTACATAATAGTGAAATGAATATATCTTTTCTTTAGACATTCATAAGCCATAATCACTGATGGGAATGGGTATATTTCAGTTGAGTACCAGAGGAGATAATTTCAGTACAGTGCTTTTGATTTTTTAAAATTTCATAATCGTTTTACAGACAGGCATGGCCTATAATGACATTAACAATTCTATTCAAACCTGCCTCTTTTATCAGGAGAACACTCATTTTTATTTTTTCAAACAACATCACCTAACAAAACTCAAGAGGCAGGCGAGCCTCATAGTTTAAAAAAAATAAATCAAAAAACCCCACCTCTTGCCAGCAAACAGAGGACATCTGATATGGACTCATGAAGAATCAAACAATATTTAATTTAATATTATCTTTCAGGTTATTCTACTGGAGCCCTATTTGTCAGAAACATCCTCCCTTAAGCTATGCAAGTCTTTCTTCATTCCAGTTCATTCTATTGTGCTGGATTTGAACATCTCCCCCCTAATTAGTAACTGTAATTGTAAACAAGAATAGAAACAGTCTCAGAAATAAAGAAAGACAAGCCACAAATTCAAGGGAGTTAGAGACTCAGGGTAACAAGATACAGCTCTTGTAGCACCATTAAATGCCCAAAAGACAAAAACCCACCAATCCATAAAATCTTGCCTGTTCCAGAAAACTACCCTGTGTCTGTAAAATCCCGAACTCACCAAAGAAGCTGCCTTTGGAGGGTTGTAAGAAAAGAAAGGGAGAACAGAAAAACCTAAGAAGGAGATAGAGCTATGGCAACCTTAAAATTTAAGATTATGAGAAACCGAAGATGAAACATAGCCCTTTCCTACCACAAAATGAGGAATGGGAGCTTTGGACAGACAAGACTGAGGTCTTAATGTTCTTCCATTTATTTCAGAGGTGACAAGGAGTGATTACCAGCTTACACAGGATCCTGCCCTCTAAAGAAAATCCTGGCTCTAATGAGGTCAGTGTTTTCTCCTGTCCTATGAACTTCAATGAGAACATGATTTTTACCCTTGCTATTAAATCAGAGAAAGTTTTTCTGCCTGTCCACATTAGTCGTACATTGGGTATGAAATGCAGCAGATTAAGAAAGCCAACTATCAGAAAAGCCAAGTATTTTATAGTCTATAGTTTACTGCATTATACAATTTTCTTTACTCACAACTACCCTGGAGTTATCATCTTGAAGTGACAATATCAGTAAAATTTAGATTGTAAGGAACTCTCTCTGAAGGTTATCCTGCTCAATCTCCTGCTGAAAACAAGGCTGACTGCACAGATCAGGTTTCTCAGTGTCCTGTCAAAAGGATGTTCCTTGTTTTGTGACAATGGGGATTAGGGAGTGGAAACATTCCAGGTTTGTCAAAATTACTTTGACATCTTTCACCTGAGATGTTCTGACACCTTTAAGAACTCCCCCCTGCAAAACGGCCCTGAGTCTGCAGAGACTTTGCACCCCTTAGCTGCAGTTGCAAGGCCCAGCTCCCAGTGATGATTTAAAGGAACTCTCAGGCTGCTGTCATTTGCACTTTGGTGTTAAGAAGATATGTAAGGTGCTGTGCATATTGTACCCGAGTCCCTTTTGTGAACATTAACTCATTTTGGAACAAACAGTCAGGAAAACAGACTTAAAATACAATACTCTTGGAAAAGAAGACTTAATTTTGTGTACACTTTAGATATTGGGAACTTAATGTCAGGAAGGCACACGATACCAATTGCCGTCAAAGCCACATAATCATCCCTCCAGCCTCTCCAACTGACACATCAAACAAACTGTTTCAGAGAAGTTCATCAGATAAACAGAGAACAAGTATAAAGCAACCACAGTACACCTGCAGAAAAGCTATGGGGAGACAGAAACACCCACCTATGAACTGAATTGCTGCCAGTGACTTACTGGACTCCAGCAATTGCTGTAGCAGGTATCAATCAAAACCACTGAGGATTGGTAACAGTGTCTTAAGAAAAGTACCAGAGACATTGTCATGACCATGGGAAGGCACAACATTGATCTGACACCTCATGAAAACCCAACATTCACAACCACATGCAGTAACACAACTCGGGACAGACCCAGGAAAACTGGCACCTACTGAGTCCCCGGGGCCACCTCTGTCACTAAGGCGGCATTCATGGGACATCTCCTGAACAGGTACTTGCAGCTCCCCTTCCTAGTGACATCTCATGAGTTCACACAACCATCTCTGCAACTGCATAAACACTATGCCTTCATTTGAGTGAAATCCTAGCAGTGGAAGGAACAAGCCTAGCTTCATGTGATACGATACTCCATGCACATTTCATTATTCTACACATGACACTGAACCTAGAACCTATTGAAAAGAATTTCTCAGTACAAGAACAGGAACAGCCTCCATCTGTTAGTCTGGGATTCACAGGTTGCTTCTAATTAACATTCCTTGATTTGAAAGCAAAACTCAGCTTTGCCTGAGCAGTCAAAGCTTTAAGACTTTCAGGTATCTTAGTTTAAGATCACTATGGAGATTTACACATGCAAACAGATTTCCTGCCAGTCTATCCCCACGAGTTGCATTCTCATTTTTATGCTGTAGTAGCTAAGGGAGTCTGAGAACAGGAATTCTCTGCTGTGGCACTACTTCAAAGTGCATGCCAACGATTTATGATAGACTGTCATAAATCACAAATGGAAGGGCAAGGAATGAAATGCTGCTTCCAAGTAATTCTTATTGATTCCGGAGTGGGCAAGAGCTGACCTACATTCAGTACTGCATCAAAGAAATCCCTAGGCCAGGATAGTCCATCTCCTAGAAAGCACTCTTTTAGGCTGGTTGGCTAGTACCTGGGCCTATTTCACTTTGTTAGTTTGGCTTCTAAGTTTCTAGCAGCATTTCAGGTTTATAGAACCAAAACAATTTCAAGTAATAAAACTCTGATATATGCAAAAGAGAACCATGCATTGGCCCATTTAAGCCATTGCCCCTGAGCTGCTCTGACCTCTTAGGTGGACAGGTGGCACACCTTGTGAAAACATGTCTCCAGATCACACCAGTGCCTCAATGATGAGCAAAACAAGGATGCTAAATGGCTTGGATGAGAATTCCATGCCTACATTCTGAGAGCACATCTATGACACCTAGAAATGCTATTTCCATCAGTGTGCAATGCCTGGAATTGCGCTGTGACAACTAAAGAAAAAGGGCAATTCCATGTGCCACTTTGTTATCATCAGTTCTTAATGTTCTTAACCTGGACAATCTGGGACCAACTGTAGACCTAGGGCTGTCTTAAAAATGTCCTCCAGCAGTAAAAAAGCCGCATGAAGCAGCTCTGAAATTGCTGTTTGGCTCTAAAGTTACAACAAAACCTGTGGAAGTAGGTGAGACCCATCCACCTCAGCTACTCAAAACCAAACATCAATCTCCCAGTATTCCATGGTAGGTTTTTATTACATGTTCTGGTATGCAGAGCAGCAGCAGATCTAAAATGAGAATCATTCAGAATCAATGGGTTGGGATTAATCTGTCCTCCTGTCCAGTGCAAGTGCTGCCACAGTAATAAACAGAAATCTGATAACTTCATACTGTCAGCACAAAATGAAACTATGACCTTGACCTGTGCAACAGCATCCAGTAATTTTTTCATAACTTCAACATACCATACTATACAGCTATGATCTAATAAAAATCTAAAAGTAATTAACTGGAATTTTTGAAAACTGAAGCCTTAATCAAATATGTATTCTTATCAGGGTTGCAAGCCAGCAATAAATTGGGACATTTAAAAAACTGGGATCCAATCCAATCTGTGATCTGATCAGGGTTCAATGGTTATAATAAATTGGGAGTATTAAAACTGGGATCACATCCAACACTTTATTTTGTCTAAACCACAGGACCTAGCTGTGCTGTAAAGTCAGGAATACTCAATGAACAGATATACCATGTTGGATTAACCCTTAATAAATAATGATGCACAAGCTCAGGTGTCCCAAAAGCATGTGGTTTAGCACAGAGCTTAATGGTGAGAATAGCAATTATGAGCATTTTATCAGAGATCAATATGAACTTTAAACAGCCATAATAATGCTTTTAGACTTGGCAGGTGGAATGCACAGGAACAAAAGCTACATGGGGTCGCCAACAATGTGCACGCATATGAACGTGTGCTAAGATGCACTATGCATTTAAAAAAATCTTCTTGATTTTTGCAACAGTCTGAATTTCAACTTTTGATTCAAAGCAATTTGGCTTTTCTACCATACTGCCATATATCCATCTATTCTCATTTTCATTTTGGTTTCCAGTAACGTACAAACTGTTTGTAATTAAATATAATAAAACAAATGCTGACAGAAAGGGAATGAAGTTTCACTCCAAGTATTCTCTCCTCTCTAAGTGGACTCTAAATGCTTTTATTTCTGTAAGATGCATCCCTTCGTGCAGGGATCTTGCAGCTGCAAAATTAAACCTCTGTTTGCCAAATATCAAAACCATATGTATTGATTTTTTAACTATGGGAACAGGCAACAAGCATCAGGGCTGATAAGACAAGAGAAATGCTCTTTAGTTGCTGGAAGGTTTCTGAAAAGTAAAGGAAAGTCAGTCTTTAATATAAAAACTGAAACCATTTAGTTTACCCCTATTTGAGATACAGTATAACTTAAGCATTCAGTTCATACATTGAGAAAGCAGGGACCAGATACTCCTTCTGCTTCTTTAACACTCTGCTCAAACCTCAATACTATTAAAACATTTTCCTCAATTAACTCCGATGAGGACTACAAAACCAAGACTGTTTTAACAAAACTATTCCCACAAAAATGTGCAGAGGATTATTTTTCACATGGAGTGCCTCCTCATTAACTAACTCTCATGCTACTTTAAAAAATCCTCCCATTTTCAACAAGGTGCTTCATTTTGTAAATTTTATTCTAATGTCATGTAAGCGTTCAATTCTGTTGGAAGAGAAATTTAGGTCTCAGTAGGAAAATTGCAGTAAAATAATACTAAAGAAACAGGAAAAAATATTTTTCTTTCAATTGATAGTCACTTTATTTGCATTTAAAAGGCAAATTATGATTTGTAAAACTCATGCATCTAATGTATTTATCCAGTTCATTTTACAATGACTTTCAAATGTTAGAAAATGAAAAGAACCCGAAATGAGTGGGAAAGAAATGGAGAAAGAGATGAAATGTTTTTTGAGGGAAGGAAAAGACAAGGCCTCTTCCAGTA
Organism: Molothrus ater; assembly: GCF_012460135.2. Classification (NCBI taxonomy): domain Eukaryota; kingdom Metazoa; phylum Chordata; class Aves; order Passeriformes; family Icteridae; genus Molothrus; species Molothrus ater. The sequence continues at coordinate 13,003,516 of NC_050484.2, forward strand.
TTTAATAATGTAGCAAACACCCTATCGTTAAAATGATAAATTCTGAGTAATTTACACTGAACACACTAAAAATACAGATTTGAGTCAGCTTGATCAAAATAACCCTCAGATATAGCATTTGTTTCTTCCTTTTATGGGCAGATTCTCGACCTTTGGAGCACATGCTTTATTACAGCCAAACTCTTTGAAGCATGAACGAAACAATGAGTTTATTTAAAATAAGGCCTCAGTCCAATGAAGCATGTGACTTGTGTCAGGAAGGACAAGCCACCACCTCAAAGAACTGTACCCCCAGTTAAGCCAATACTCCTGAACTATCATGAGGTTCTGTCTTTTCCCACTCAAAATTCCCTGACATTGCATCACCTTGGCATAATGAAAACTAAAGGAGGTAGGGGGAGAAGAAAGTAATTTAAAGGAGGTGCTGAATTCATATTCAATTTGACACAGATAAGGCTATTACTAAAGAAGGAATGCCTAACATCCAAAGTTCCTGTTCACTACTTGAGGCTTGCAGAAGTAGTAGTTGTATAATAAAGTATTGGCTTTGAAAAGAAAGGAAGCCTGGGGCTGAGGTCTGGAATCAATTCTTAGCTTGACAGGGACTTTTCAGGAGCCTGGACAAGCTGTTGCACTGCCTGCATGTCACATTCCCACCCAGAGGACACTTTTTTTTCCTGTCAGATTTTCTCTCTTCCACCTCAACTGTAAGTGCTTGGGGTCAGGCCCAAGCTTCCCTAACAGCAATGAACACAATGAGACCTTCATCTTGCTGAGGATTGCTAGGGAATACAAGCAGTAAAAAAAAAAAAACAACAAAAAAATGATATCAGCATTTCAGTGCAGGATGTGGGGCTGCTTCAGAGAACTGCAGCTACATGGCAGCACTGAGAGTTGTTCTGAAAACTGAGACTGGGACAATGTGGAATGGAAATAGAAATTACTAGTCTAACAAAATTGTAAATTTATTTTCACTTTCTGAGGTTCAAATCCGAAACTTGGCAGCCCATAAAAAGAGTTGCCAGGCAAATTTATGCTGAGGACCAAAGTGCAAGCAAATCCCGTCCTTTTGGGAATCATCTGCATTACAGAGTGAGCACTAAATACTCTGTCTGCATACGCCCACTAGCTCTAACACATTCTGGATGTGCCAGACTTGTTGCACATGCACTGTTCAATTCCTTCTCTGTGCAAGCAGGAAATCCAACCTGTTCTAGGCATGATGGGCTTACACTCATGCAGCACACCTACACAAGAGCTGATGTTTCCCATCAGAACCAGAGTCATTGAGCTTGTACTGCACAGCACTGTGCACTGAACACATCTGACATTTTTGCACGTCTAAAGCTTGTCAAAATTTCTGGAAGAAGGCTGCAGTCTGTACAGAAAGCCTATCCCCGGGATTTTATGAAATATTGTTGTGCCTATCCAATACCAATCAAAAAACTGCAAAACTATGAGAGACAGCCTAATCCTGTAAACTGAAAATGCACTTCCTACCAAAAAATATTTCTCAGCTGAGATCTTGAAACAGTATTCTGCTTTTTGGAGAGCTGCCAAGCATATATTGCATGCAAAACCAATATCCAAAACCAGGCGAGTTCCACAGCTGCTAAGATGCTGAAAAGCACTTGATCATTAATCCTGTCACACCCAGCCCAAAAATCAACTACTCTAACCTCTTCCACTAGTGTCCAAAATGGACAACATGGCCTCTGAAAAAAAGAAAATAAACAGATGACAAATCATAGTATCTTTTAGTATGATAGGCAGTCAGCATTTAAGAAAACTGTTTAAACAAAAAATCTCACTTTAGGATTGCAATAATTGAATTGAGGATCTGAACAAGAATTAGTTATACAGCTAATCTCAGAAAAGTAAAATTAGATGTGCATTTAGTTATTCTAGAAAGGCTAAATGTTAGAAAAGCAATTTTAGCTTGTTCAAGATATTAAATATAGGATTTGATCACAGGTATCGGGGACAAAACTTGCTGCATTTCTCTAGTATTTTCTACTATTACATCTCCCGTAGTTTTAACATACACTCATCTCACTCTACAAGAACAGATCTGAAAATATGAATGTGTTCTACAAATCTTCAGTTTTATAAATATGAGCCCAATAATGCAGGATTGCAGCTAGTGAAGTCATAGGAGCAGATGATCTATGGTGTGAATGTACCACACGGTTTTCTTTGCCAATATGTGCATTAAAATCTTGGACTTGAATTACATTATAGAATTACTAAATCTTGGGACAGAGCTGTAAAACTTGTCTTTACTGTCTTATTGAGCATCATCATTAGGTGAACAGTCAACAACTAAGCAAAAGGACTGATCTACATTCAAGTCAGGTAATGCTTCCTTAGTAATTTTAATCAATTTCCCAAACAGTTTTTACCCATACAGGAGAAGTAGACTCTTTATATAATTTTTGTCTAATTAAAATAGAGCCTCTTCTATTTTATGACCAGCTCAAGCAGGGTTCAATAGTAAGACTGGAGGTAGTTTTATGTGGACAAACACACAGCCATGCTCTTACTTCATTTAGAAAGTTGAAGCAAATTGCTTGTTTTTATGGCTCATGTTGCATTCCTTTGAGGATAACATAGGGCAAATTTCTTCACTATTTTTCTGGGTTTTAAAAAAATTTTTAATTTTAATCCCTCAGAGATAGAAGATATACTACCTGATACAAAAGTGTGATATTCCTATTTTTGTGCCTTACAGAAGAAGAATCAAATAAGTGAGTTAAAAATATCATCTTGGTTCATCCACTTCTCAATACACCTGCTGTTCTCCATTTCAGTCACAAGCTCTTCCAGGTCAAAACTGAAATCATAACTAGAGAAACCAGGATGAAGAAGACATTGAGCTGCCAGTTCCTAATGCAGCCGTACCAAGTAACTGTCAATCAGTGACTGTAATTAAAAAAAAGCACACAACGCTAAAGAAATATTAAGAACAATTATCTTGTGTCCAATTGGAATGTTAGACCTCTAGACAGAAGGGTTCATTCCTTCCAGCCTGCCAACATTTTAGTAAATGACACTGGCCCTTTAACAGATGGGATACATGCTTCTTAGCTTGCCAGGATCCTAATAAAAGACACTGGCTTCTTTAAAATGAAGGACACATACCTCTCAAATTGCCAGTATCCAAATTGGGAGTCAGCAGTTTAATATAAAGGCACTCATCAATCTGGCAAAAATCAAGGACACGGCACAGAAATTTTAAAACAAATGGTACAAAGTTTCTCCTGACACTACTTAACTTAGATGAACTAAATACTTAAGCACTGGCTAAGCATATCCAGTAGCAGTGCTGTAGTAACAAGATACCTTGCTAGCTTTTAAAATAGTAAAAATTAGCAGCAGACTTCAAGGGTTTGGACTGACTTTTTTCCCCAATCAAATCCTTTAGCTACCACTTACAGGGCTGACCACACACTGCATGACTCAAATGAAAGCAGGGTGTCTTTTCCCTGGCACTAAGCAGTACCACAAAGGCTGACCCATGTGGAAACACTGCACAAAAGGAACCATGTCTGCTTCCATTCCCTCTCCCAGGAGCAGGATGCTCCAGTGAAGGAGAGAGACCTTTGAAAAGTATTCTGCCTGCACTGACAAAATGTATTACTACAACTTGTAAAGTTTTACAGCATCTGCAGACACTTCTTGAGAGCCAGAAACTATGGGCTCTTCAACTTTTCTGATAGCAGCCATCAGAGGGAAACAAAGACCTTTTTCAGCATATGAAGTGCTTCTGGATGAGTTGGGGAAAGGGAAAGAGGAGTTTTCTGAACCTTGTTGACACTGACAAATATTTCCGGTTTCTGAAGAGCAGGCATGAGGAAAAGCAGAAAACTGTAAAATCTCTTAATCTGGAAAGATAAGGAATTCACTAAGACTGAGCATAGAAAGGTGTATTTTATGAACAGGACAGACTCTCAGGTCTTACCTCAGAAATACAACAACACCTAGCAGGCACTCACCCAGCTTCTTGCCTTGCCCCTCTTGCCCACCCCACTGCTGGCAGACTCCTGCCTCTGCAGACTGAGTTGAACCATCTGAACCTGCTTTCTTCCAGGTGTTTCCTCAGCATATTCAACATTTGTTGCATATTTATTTCTGCAACATGTGGCTTACCAGCAAACACTGTGCAGAAAAGAACATACCAAAGTACAACAACTACTATCTGATGGCATAGCCAGCTGAAGCCAAAGAGGTCTGAAGTGCTAGAAAACAATGGCAGAAACTGTCAGGAGAGAAGGGAGGAGGTTCTTGCTGTAGAGAAGCTGAAGAGAAAATTACTAAGTCAGCTGGCCTTGGGAATGGGCAGAGGTGAAACAGGTTTTGAAGGAACTGATTTTTACCAGCTAAAGCAGAAGCTGGGATTTGAATGCAACAGTGAAGTTCACAGAAACTGCAGAACAACAAGCTTCTGTCACACAGCAGCTCTGACTTGGCCAGGACAGCCTAATGCTCTGGCTTGCCTGGACCTGACTGCAGTGGGCATTGTCTGGGACAGGCTGACTGGCTGTTCCTCAGGAAACCCCTTGCTCTGAAGTTTCTCACTTGATGAACAAAGATGCTCCTGCCATTTACTCACCTTTCACGCTCATCTTTCATTTTCTCCAGCTCCTCCTCTTTAAGCATGCCTTGCTTTGGAGTCCCCTTCTGATCTGCCTTGCCACTTTTATCTTCTTTCTTCTTTCCAAATCTGTTAAAGATATCAAAGAAGGAGTCATGAGGAAATAATTTCAGAAGAAAAAACAGTACTTATCTATCATAAACCACAGAAATTTTAGGCAATCAAAACACTGAGTTTTTATCTTAGTGACTCATAAATTTCCCACATTGCAAGATATGGTCATAGGCAAGAAGAAGGACTGGTTACAAATTGATTTGGACTCTGTACTTTTGAAAGCTATTGCTTAAAACTTAGTTGAAAAGCCCCGTCAAACCTGAAGTGCAGGGCATTGCAGAGCTGAAATATTACATGGCACATTTTAAAGTGGCTGAAGGCTCCTCTTACCACAGGACAGCTCTCTGAAAGTCACCTGCAGTGGCTGTGGTGCCAGCACTCAGACTGGGCCACCATTTTGCTCTTACCAGTAACTACTATCTCTCAGTCATGACACCCTAATTTTAGCATTTGTTCTTTGTTTAAATGAGAATGCAATCAGAAAGAATAAAATCTTGCTTTGTTCTAAGAGTACAAACCTAGACAGTTCATAAGAGCTCTTTTTTAAACTTCTGGGGTTTTCTTTCTGCCTAGTAATATACCATCATGTAATATTTATGAAAGTCCTCCAGAGGCCCCAGTGGGTTTGGGGCTTGCACTGTTGTTTTATACACTGTACAAATATGCATAACAAGGCTGCTTTACCCAGCCTATAAAAGGTGGCTGAACTGGGGAGCTACATTTAATTTCTGGTGGAGTTAGACAGAATACTGGGGTCAAATATGCTCATGAATTATGGACCAAATAAAAAGTTTAAAAACCTCCCCTCCTCTGCACAAATTTAAAATTCTCAGTTCCACAAGTAAATGATCAATCTGTATCTTCCACTGCAAATTATGCATGACAACAATGTAAAGAAAAGTAATTACTTCTTGATTAAATATACAATATTTATAAATATCACAAACTAATTACTCTGACTCAAAATCTCAAACTCTTCTGTGAAAGTCTGCAGCACTGCCCCTGTGATCTTTCTTATACGCTTTTTACTTTTCATGTCAGCCCAAACTGCCTCAAGTGGAACAGCTGAACTACTGTGACTATACTTAAGCTGTAAATCATTGACTTTATGTTTCTCCACAGACAAAAGCAGAAATTTTCCAAATAGTCAGGCTCATAAGATAATGATCCAATTTTTTTGTGAATTTAATTAATAATTCTGAGCTTGTAGTCAAATGAAGTGACTGGGAACTCTGCAGCAAGTCTTCCAGACAATAAGAACTTGGTTAGAAAGGGAATGATGGATGTGAGAGACAGACACATACCATATGGTACTAATCAAAAGGGCAAATACTACAGGTAGTAACATGAGATGCTTTATAGTGCCTCTGTCATGGACTGTGCTGGGGAGCAGAGAGCCTCTGTGGTTTTCTCTTTTTTCCTATGTGTTGCTGTAGAGATAGATGGTGTCTTGTATTCTTTGAGGGATCCTTTGCTCAAAACACACACCTTGTCTACAAGCAATCTTCAGTTCTTTTTTCATGGTCCCTACTCATTTCAGCACTTGCAGAAATACAGAATATACTTTCCACGCTTTTCCTGAGTGTAAAGCAGCACACTGATTTCACTGCTTCTTTCTGAGTTCCTGCAGTTCCAAGAGACTGGAGTCACACACCCCATGAGAAGGTGGTGGTGGCAGTGAAGGCAGCAGTCAGGAAACATGAGAGATACAGAGGTTGTACATAGAGCAAGGAGAAACAAAATAAGGTGTGTGCACAGGTATGAAATTACCCAGGTGAAAAAGAAAAGCCAAATGAAACTCTGCATATATTACTCTCTACAGAGATGCTAGGCAGCCAAACAAGAAATCACCTGGGTATGAGCACCAGGAAGCTGCTCCTGAAACACCCCTGCTTGCTGACACTTGCTCATGCTGGGAAGGTCTCACTGCAGTTTTCTCAGGAGGCCATATTAACACTTGCATCTTGGTCATAATCCAGCTCTGGTACTTTGTTTATATTCAGGCTGCCTGCTTTTCTCTCACAGTTTCAATTATAGGTTTGTGGAGTTTCATATTTGACTGCAGCATGTATTGATTTTGAAAACATTATTCTTGGGCATTTTGTATTGCTGCAGGGAGTTGAAGTTGGATATGTTGCATACTCAAGAGAAACGTAAAAAAACCAAGTCTTTAACACACGTCCCTTCAAGTCTAGATATTATTTCTTGCTTACTGGAGAAATACATTTAAATAAAATAAAGTGACAATTTTGATTGCAAGAACTGCCAACATGACAAACCTTTCAAAAACAGTGCTGTTTGCTGGTAGAATTGCTCCTGCCATAAATTTGGCAAGTTTCAGTGTAATTATAAACTGGGAATAATGAGTTGGTCTTGATGAAAACAACTTTTGTTGCTGTGCTGCATTGAAGGCAGTGTGGCCGGCAGGCTGAGGGGGGTGATTTTGCCCTTGCACTCCACTCTCATGGGACCCCATCCTGTGCTGTGTTGTGTCTCTATAAGTTGGACTGTTCTGTTCCCCCTATCATGTAATGGCTCTGCCCTGGTTCTCCCTTCCCTCCTTTATGCTGCCAGTTATCCCAACTCCTCCCCAGTTGCCTTGGAGATCAATGTACCCTTTCTCAAATCCCTCCCTGGTGCTCTGTCCATCACTTGGCGCTCCCACCCTTCTCTCTAGAACTCTCTAGAAGCTTCCAGCTAGAGCGTTGAGTGATTGGCTCAGGGGCCGAGGCCCCACCCTCAAGTTATCCCCATTGGTGCTCTCCCTAAGTCAATCTTTTGTATCCCACTCCCCTTTGAAACCCTATTCGTCCAAGGACTGACTCCTCCCCTGTGTTCCTCCCTCCTTATAAGCTGTTGCAACCCCTCCCTCATTGTCTTGGGTTGTCGGTTTCCCCTGGGACCCAGTAAACCTGGATTCACCACAGCTGGAGGGTGCTCTCTTCTTGTTTCTGCTGACTGTAGCCACAAGCCAAGCCACGTCCTACCACAGGGTAGTGCTGCTGTCATAGCACAGAATGGTTGCCTCAGGTGCTGTCCCAAACCACGGAGATTGGGATAATGCCCCCGTACTGCTAGCGGTGCTGGATGGCCAGCCGGGATGTCCGAGAAGGACAATCAATCTTTCTCCAGCTGGACCGCTTCAATCCTGAGTGCTGCATCCAGCTCTGGGGGCCTCCAACATACAAAAGGATGTGGAGCTGTTGGAGTGAGTCCAGAGGAAGCCACAAAGGTGGTCAGAGGGCTGAAGCACCTCTCCTATCAGGAAAGGCTGAGAGAACTGGGGTTGTTCAGCCTGGAGAAGTTCAATAAGGAGAAATCTTATTGCACCTTCCAGTACCTAAAGGGGGCTAGAGAAGAGATGGACAGGGACTTTTCCCAAGGGCAAGGAGTGATAGGACACAGGGGAATGGCTTTAAAGTGAAAAGGGGTACGTTTAAATGAGATATTAGGAAGAAATTGTTCACTGAGCATGGTGAGGCACTGGAACAGGTTGCCCAGGGAAACTGGAGTTGCTGGAGGTGTTCAAGGCCAGGTTGGATGGGGCTTTGAGTAACCTGAGACAGTGGAAAGTGTCCCTGCCCATGGCAGGGTGGAACTGGTGATCTTTAAGGTCCCTTCCACCCAAACCATGATATGATTCTATGACTATTTCTTTGCAATTTTTTGCTTCAGATAGATTTGTGTGGGCTTAAAATTTTGACTTGTTATACTAAGTATGCAGCATATAGCTCAAGGCTAGGGAAATATTCAGATGTAGCTTCTTTTTTTTGGCCTGTTCTGCCCATTGCTAAACATCTATTCTCTTATTATTACTATTTTTCTTTCCATTCTCTTATTGTTATGTTTTTCAGCTCAACAAAAATCTTGCACAAATATTAGAAAATAAAAGCAGCACAAAATTTAACAGCATTAAGAAAAGAAATATACACAGACAGCATTAAACCACAAAGAGCCAAGTATTATCTCTGCCTAAATTTATACACCCTGTCCTAAAAGTTATGGTCTGCTCACTGAAGTGTTCTAATTGCCATAGGCTTCTGATGATAAAATTAACTTCCAGCCATTGTAATTTTGCATGGGTTTGTGAGGTTTAATAGTCTCTGCTGCTTATTGGAACAACAACAAAAAAAGAGGTAGTAAGAGTACTTGCTGCATGATCAGATTAGGTTTCATCATATTATCAGTATGAGGGCCTCCACTGATTTCAACAAGAACAGGATAAAATCTATTGTCAAATTATACTATGGAATTAATCAAGTCCATATTAAAATTCTATGGAAACTGAATGGCTTTAGGATTTGAAAATGCCAATTCTCCAGGCAATGAATAATTGGACTGTGGTAAAATCTGCCTTCCATATTAATAGTATTGTCAGCAGAACAAAAACATTACTGAAAAATTGTATGGTACACAAATTTTTAAAATGTCTGTTTTGCTATACTGTGCACAGTCAAATTTGCTTCAACTTAATATCTGATTGATTCATTACTGTGAAAACCTTTTATAACAAATGGAGAAATATAACTAGAAGACCTGAAAACAAATGGATCAGCTCTATCTTCTCATTCTATAGCCATCTATAATCAATTTATGTCAAATGAAGCCACTGGTCATTGCAATGACAGTAAGGAAATAAATCCATGCCTTCCCAGGTTGAGTGAATGCCCCAGTTCTTTGATTATTCACTGTAAATGCCTGGGAAGCACAGTTAAAGATGTTACAGCCCTGTTTACCTTAGTATACTTTACAGTTGGGAAAGTTAATATTCCAACTACTCAGAGGACAGCTCTCCTGTAAATAAAAACATAAAGGGTTTTTCTTTATGTGAACAGATCTTTGAGCGCTTTGTGCTTTTGGGAAAAGCCCATATGCAGCTGTTGGAAATATGCTGTGCAAGAGTGAGGCATTATCCTATTTCTATTAATTTCAAAGGGTGCCCTGCAAACAACTGAAATCGTTCCCCTCAGAAACATTAAGGAAATAAAGTCTCTGAATACCAAATGTATGTTGTCTTGCAGTATTTATTGCCATTCTATTTGCTATAGCATTAAAGCATATGTATGCTTCTTTCCAAGGATTCTAAGGGATAAAAATGAAAACAAACCTACTACAGACCTGCTCTGTTATTACTTGGGATAAATGTCTTGCATGCAAGACCTAAAGCTGTGGTCATGGCAACACTTCGTTTCCGTGTGGAGCCGTGGGCTTCCAGATCTCAAATGTGTTGATATTTGCTTCAAGGATTAAAAAGCAGGCAGGTCTATAGTCCCAGACTTCTAAGCAGCAGAAACATCTGGTGGGTGGAACCTTGAAGCTGCTTGCTGACTAAATTCATAAATTTGGATTTCTTAGCTAATTCAGTTGCCCAAGATCAGGAGGTTCTACCACAGTTAACAAGGTACATAATGGAAGTACAAACATCTGTGGGAAAATAATTCAAGAGAGCCTATGACACAGTCAAGCAAGGCACAAATCCTAACACTGTCAGAAAATCTTGACATCTCCAGAAATGATTTGTAAAAAACCAGAGCGATTTGTAAAGTACATATAACAAAAGCTCTAAGTCATTTCACAGCAAAATGGGGAAAAATGCTGAGATTATTAAAGCAGGTCCCTTATGAAACGCTAGAAATAACTCTTAAAATTAAATTTAAATGTGAGTAAGAATGAGTAAGTGAGAAAGAAAGATAAAGATACTAATAAGGTATGATTTTCAGGTCCACACAGGGACTATAAAAAGCTTATTAACTGCCACTACTGCGGTGTGTTTTAAGTTATTTTATCACTCAGCTTTTACGGTAGAAGAAATACTCTAGAAGCAGCGCTGTGCTTTGATTAATTGCTTTCATACATACACTTTTACAGAGTATTAAACATTGCTGTAAAGATCCTTAGTGAATCAGACTTGATGGTGATTACAGGCCAGGCTCATTTTACATTTATGTTAATAGCAGCATTAATGAAATACATCTTTCACATTTTTAGTGGCTCTCTAAATACCTAAAAGGTTTGTTACTAAATGTTTACTTACTGGGCAGAAATGTGCCATTGAGCATTACACCATTGGGATCAAGAGCTTTGCAACAGCTTAAAAAAAACTACAGAAAGAAAAGAACCTGTTTTGGTAAAACATGGAAAAAGGGCAGCTGGGTGCTGGGGGACTGTGGACAGGAGGGGTTAAGCATCTCCTTGCCTGGTCCTCTGCCAGCCCCTTACTCCCAGAGGGTGGATCCCATTCCCTCTGTGGAGGATTTAGCCCCAGCAACATGGAGACGCCCCTCCCAGTGTACAACACACATTACAGCAAAACCTCCTCACAACAAAGCCTTGCCCAGGAGCAGGTTTTGACCCAATCTCCCTGCTTTGGCAGGGTGAAAGGAAGGTGCCAATAAGATGATGAACACAGGTGAGGGTTATTTCAGCCCCTGATGCTCCCTGCTCCTGGATGGGGAGTGCCTCCAATTCTGGGACAGTGCTCTGTACAACACCAATACTGTTGGGTAAATTGGAAAGGGAACTGGAGAATAAAGAGGAAAAAAAGGACTTTTAGTTTGATTTGGTGAGGTTTGATTGCAGGAAAGACTTTTGCAGCTGGGCTGCTGCCTCCCTGTTCTCCCATTACTAGGGCTCACTCCCAGGGCAGCAAGAAGAGGAGGGCAGCAAAACCAGCAGCTTTCCATGGCAAACAACAGGGCAGCTTAGGCAACCAAAACCAGCTCTGCTGCAAAGGGAAAAAAGGACCTAACCTCTGATTTATTTCATCAGTGGAAGCATGGAACAAATTGTCCAAGTGTGCTATTCTACAATTATTATTTGTGTTTCACAAATGCAACTGAACTTCATGAATGTGAGTATCCTCATATTTAGCTCTCTTAAGATCATTTTCAGAGATATCCACATTATGCTAATGCTGTGATCAGAGTTAAAACTATTATGATCAGCAGGAAGAGAGAAGTTATGCAGAAGTTGCAAATATAAAAATATCCACCTTATTATGTTCCTGTACATCAAAATTAAGCAAACAAGTGCCATTTTTGTATTTTTTAATTTATTTTTAATTTACTGTATCAGACTGCTGGAGCTAGACTAAAATGACTGAACTTCCAGAACCAGTCTAATGGGAGTAAAACTTATCTTTTAAGAACTCTGATTAAACACAACCTCCCCCCACCCGTTTATTTCTTTGATGCCCAAATTAGCATCTTTTCTGCAGCATGCTGAATTAATTAGTACAGTGACAAAGAATTAGTCCAAATAAGATCAAAGCTGAAACCATATTTATCTGGAATTTGAAATTAAGAGCAGAGAGTATTAACCCTCAGCACTTCAAGGAGCTTTCCACATGGCACACTTAGTAAGACTTCTGTGAGTTCATTCAAAATAAATCAACAGTGCAATTTTTTTCCCCACTGAAGTTTTGCTAAAAGGAAAATAAATTTGCCATGAATTCTGCTACAATGCAAAACAGCCTTTAATGCAGACCCTGTACATGCTGCTCATTATGTAACTTGTAGGCATCAGTAGAACAAAGCAAACAAAGCTGAGAAAAGATACTTAATCACATTTGTATTAATGCATGGATCATCACATTGTTCACAGACTTAAGGGCTACTGAAAGAATTCCCAGCACGGAATCTGAAAAGCTGCCTGCTGTAACACCTCACAGGTAAATAATCTATAATCTTCAGTGGAGAGGGTCACACACAGAAATGAAATGTCAAACAGAAGCCCTAAATTACACACTTTTTGTGTAGTTTCAAGTGAAGTTTCAAGTTTACTCTTAGAGTATCAACCATGTGGACAGCAATAGAGGACAATCTTCATTTCTGGTATCACTGCCTTGAATATTATCTGTGTTTCTGTACCAGGTAAGACTGGATGCTGTTTCCCGTGTGACATGCAGGAGGCTGATCTTTTGCCTAGAAATTGCAGAATGGAGGCAATTTAAATAGCACCCCCAAAATCTTCTCACCCATCTTTCCAAAGCCTTTAAGCCCCCCATAACCTTATTTTTTAAACATAGAACTTGCTCTTAAAAAGATAGAGGTGAGTTACTGTAACTCACTCTGATAATTAGGTACTAGGAAATTCTTAACAGCAGAGCAGTTCTGCTCATCTGTACCATATGCAAAATCTTACTTGTGCAGTATAAAAAATGACCAAAGACAAAACCCAAGGGAATGTGATGGCACCTTAAGACTTGGGCCACCGAGCTCAAGTGTAAACGAAGTCCATCTACTGAACCAATGGAATAGAATAAATCTCATCAACTACTGTGTTAACCTAGACAGCAGAAGGCAGCTGAGAAGAGTCATCCTTCATACTTCAAGAACCTTATTTTTAGAAAACATGCTGAGGTAGTCTGAGCCCTGGAGGTAGCATTTATGAAAAGGGGTCACTACTTCTATTATCTGACCAGGAAAATGGTAATGTTCAATGCCAGCTATACATCTGTTTCCATCAAATGATGTTTTAATCATCCAGCGACCACACTGCTAGTCTTTTTGGTCATGAGGACAAAAATTCAGCATCCTACGTTACATATATCACAAAAGAAAAATCTGCAGTAAACAAGGACAGCTGTGATTTACAGCTTGATCAGAAGGAGGAAAAAAAAAATCAATTTATGGTCTGTCCAATGCAACAAGCACTGCCCGTTTGCCCACCAGACTGTGGAACTACCCTGTACCAAAGTAAGAAATTATTCCCATATATTCTTATTTGTCCCTGCTTCCATAGAGAAGCAGTTATTTCCCCCTCCTGGTTTCCCTTTACAGGCATGTAATTTCTTCTGAAGCGAATACTAATTCTGTTCCAAACCGTGCAGAGAAACATTGCTGCACCTTCCCTGTAAGGGCTCTGTAAATGGCAACCTGCCAGCCCCAGGGGAACATGATAATCCCATCCATGTCTTGGGCATGGGAACTCCACATTCAAAACAAAAGGAAAAAAACAGACCTTGACTTTGCTTTCCTAATTTCCATTTCATAGTCTCAGGAAAAGGGAAGGGGAAAGGGAAAAGAAGTAGGCAGTTAGGCTTGCTATTAATTTTTCAGGATATTTGTTATTCTTTTCCATGCAGCAAAATACAAATGCAGTTTCTGACTGAGCTATTCCTCTAAGGTGCAGTCATTAAGGCAAAGTAGGAGACGCAGAGTGGCTGTGCACTCTGCTGAAGTTGCCAGCAGCCCCTCCAGAACCACTTGCTGACTCTCTGGTTTTCAAAATCCTGCATTCAAGTGAGAGCCAGCACACCTCTATCCCAGCAACACCTGCAGCCCTCTGCAGGTAGCTGAGAGCCACTTAAGGGTGGGACAGGGAAAAGACCAATTGAAGGGAGCTAAAGGGTAGCTCTTTGGGTGCCAAACTTGACAAAAACAGGCCGCTGAATTTTTTCTTTTGTTTCAGGTTTTCTTCTGTGCTGGGTATCTCTTTTGCTTATTACCAGCCACATGACCCCAGACTTCACTGAAGTATCAGCTACATGTGTATGTATATATATTATGCATGTTTGTCAGAGAAGGACTTTTCATTTTTCTCATAACTCTCACAGTATTCACTGCTTTTCTTAGCATTTTAGATGCTCATGCACTTCATGAGAATCTCCAGTTGCACTACAAAACTTTTTGCTCAGCCCTCTTGGCTATGGAAAAACAACATAGAACTGTGACATTATCAGAACTGCAGATACAAAACTCATGAGGCAAATTAAATACACGACATTTGCAAAACGAAACTGAAAACCTGCTACATTTGCACTCAGAGCCATGATATTTTGAGGTGTCAGACTTGCTAATCATCTCACCACTGCAGGGCTCACCTTCTCACAGGCCTTCCTCCCCTTACATGTCACAGTGGGGATTTGTTGGGGCTTATCTGACTTTCATGAAGCAAACCTGCACATTACAGGTTCTAAAAAGATCTCCAAGGAATAACATCCTTGGAAATAGCAGGAATACAGAGGACTCCCCTCCCTGTTTCAATCGAGACAACATGCCAGTCTTCATGAAGGCTCCATTCTGTGGAATCTAGTGACTTTAATGAGTAGTTAATGTTGAGCATATATCATCATATCCATTCCAATATGAAGAAATTGAGTCACAAAGGGTAAAAATTATGTGGTCAGTTTAAAATGTCCTGTTCTCTTTCTCTTCTGATCAGCTCAGAGCTATGATTCCATTACCTCTGCATATCCACCTGCCTCATTTTCTAGCCCGTTTGCTATGATGCTTTTCCCCCTTGACTACATCCCCATCTCCTTTGAGTTCTCTTCTCATCCATTTCCTTCCTTTGCCCAACACACTTGCTCTCCTCCTTGCTCCACACTCCTTTCATATGCTCTACTGCTGCACTGCTACAGAAACAGCTCTTTCTGGGGATTTCTGATGGAGACTGCCCAAAGGGAATGTGTCTTGGGCACCAGCACTCTTGCTTCCGAGACACCGAGCAGCAATCTGCAGTGAGGACATGCAGAGACCTCTCCACTGGCTCAGAGATCTCTCAAGAGAGATCTCTACCACTCTTACTCAGCAAGATGCATTAGCCTTATTTGAGCTCAGGCTCAGAGTACTCGATAAACTCTGAACTAAGAGAATTCACAGTAAAGAGATGCTTTTGAAGGGAGATATAAGAGGGAGAGAATGGCTCTTGAATAGGCAAGGGAGGTTGTAAAGGCAAAAAAGGCCCTACTTGCTTTTAGGTTTCATAATGGACCTCTAAAGATAAAGCAACACAAATTCCTCCTCTGTGCCTTTACTATAGCTGGCATTTTTACAAAGCAGTAGCATTCAAAACAATGCCAAAGTAAGAGAGGAGTTATGTATATGCTGTATTTTGAAAGATGTGTTTTGGCATAACAAATAAGAGATGTTTTTGCATTTTTAAACTGTCAAAATCAGTTCTTCTGATAAATAATACCTTCCCTCCCTGGCCTTGGCTATTGTACATTACTAATTAGACATAGTAGTTTGTGGTTAATATCCTTCCCCACAGATTTATTACTAGCTTGTATATTCTTTTCAGTAGAATTGTGCTAATGGTGAGGTCTGCTGGAGGCCAACTGCATGAAGCCACTGGGAGGAGAAATCTGTTTGCCTGTCAAAACAGTGGCTATCAATTAGAACTGTAAATGTGATTCCTTTAAGTGTCTTGGATGGTAGCAGAGACTTCCAGTGATGGATTAGGGGGCTGAATCACTTTCATATTGCACTAAAGGAAGCTTTCAAGCAAACAGCTATCTGCATGAAACAAATTCACCTTTTTTTTTTTTTTTTTGAGCAAGTCTAGAAGAACCTGTCTGACCTACCAACATTCCCCTCTGCTGTTTTCCCAGAAATTCCCAGAAACACAGCACTTAATGTGGCACCCTGACAAAACTGATACTAGATTATTCTGTGGTTTTCTTAGGAAAGCTTGGCTTAGGATAGCTACAGCAATAGAAGAAAGAAACAATGAAGCTGCTGAAAGACACGATCCATAACAAAGAAGCAGTGAGACAATGCAATCCCACCGTTCAGTGACTGGGGATGCATTCCTGGCACACAGATAGCAATTTCCTCTCTGACACAAGCACCCAGCTCTCATTAGCATCACTAAGAGTTGTGCGGACATACTGATGGGAATATGTTCCCCTGTATTTTGCAGGAAATTAACACCACTCGGGGACTGAAGGAGGCACTGAAGGAGTCACTCTCAGACATACCCTCTGCCAGTTAATTAAGCAAAAACCTCTGCCACAACTCTCAAGAGGAAGCTCTTCCCTATTCTCAGTACAGCAAACCTGACACAAAGTGAAATGTCAGGAGCAGGACCTAGGAAATGGGGATGTTCAGGGAAGGTGAACTTCAGCCTGCATTTGCCAAGCTCTTCTGCCACCAGGTTTTGGTGAATTTTGAAAATAGTTATAAGGAATCAAATTGATTAGTTACGGCTGAATTTAAGCTTTAAGAAAATATCTTCAGCTCTCATACATTGTGGCTTTTGGTTACTGGTTATTTTCAGCAAGAGTAATCCTACATAGCACATATAAAAACCAGGCAGCCAGACTAACCCTCCAGGACTCCACTGCTATTTTCATTCCAAGAGACAGTGACTAACCAATACAGGAGAAAGCAAAGGACTCAAGAATACTCACAAAATGTGGCTCTGGCAGCTACAGGACAATGGTTCAGGATGGGGAACGTTTCATCCAGTTATGAAACAACAGACTGTCTCATCAGGCTGATCAGCTAAACTGAACCTACTAAAATCCTTTCCTTGATACCACTTTATAAATTAAAAAAAAAAATCAGAACTAAGTGACTAAAAGTTTAGTCAATTATATGAACTACACAGCTCTGTCATATCTGTTTGCAATAGTATTGGTCATGAACTGTGAGCCAGAAAATTTCCTTGGAAGATTTCAATGAAAACCTGGCAATCACTCCTGTTTCTTGACTCTTAGTAGAAGTAATTCTGGTACAATCAGAAAAAGAAATACATTTTTCTGGACAAAGTCAGAGAAAATTGCTTGAACAGTGTTTAAAACAATGAAGTACCTTTGCTGGCTACTAAAATCATGTACCTTGAAATTGCATGAACACCATCAACAGCCCAGATTCCCAGAACTTTTTCCTTCTTGCATATTTCTTGTCTTTCACATTGACTCCCAAACACAAATGTTCATAAAGTATTTTAAAAGTGGTTATTTGTTATTGCTGTTTATATTGCTAGACAGGTAACTTTTGTGTGACAGTGCAGAAAAATCTGCTTTCTTGTTCAGATACAGGAAGGCTTTGTTCACCAAACAAAGGCTTTGACTTCTTTTCTCACAGCTCCACACCTCCATGTGAATAAGGTTATATTCACTCATTCAACTATCTCCAATACCAAACCACTGGTGCTAATTCTACCAAGAGTCCAAATGAGAACAGAGACCTTAAGAATTCTGCATGTTACCACCTTAGCTCCAAGAAGTCACTCTAAAAACCATCTTCATTATGAGGGTGGTTAAAAAAAAGTTAAATTCAAAGCCCATAGTGGCATAGAAGGCTGAACAACACAGATGAAGTCTGTCTATCTCTTTCCTCTTCTCTGTAAAACTTCTGCCACAGGAGCTGCCAGTATCACTGCATGAATAAAAACTCAATGGTGTTGATAAAAAACTATTCCAGGCTGTGTAGTCATTCAGTGAACCTGAGTCTCTTTTGTTTCCAAACTGTGCTTGATACAATCACAGTTTCTCCTGAATGTATCAGACATTAGCTGTTGTCCATCAAACAATTCACAGGGAAAAATTCTGGCTTACAAGTTACCCATGAATTACTGAACACAATCAGTATTCAGTACCATGAACATTCTGCTTATTCATCATGTACTGCAACTGATCACATGCACTGTTTCTATTTCTTAACTTGATAAATCGTTTTTTAAAAACTACCTTCACAAACACAGGGGAGGGGAAGCCACTCTGCACTTCCTGAAAAACATGTTTTGGCAACGGGCCCAAAAATTTACTGCATTAAAAACCCCCACAACCACATGAACACAAATTGTACCACACGAGCGATCACAATTGATGAATTACATTTAGCTGAAAGTATTTAATCTGTAAAACAAACTAGAGACCTGACTGTGAAACAACTTAAGCATCTGCATTTTGATTTCTTTGCTGTATGCTTGGTCTCCTATGATAGGAAACAGAGAAAAGAGTGCCTAATTTATCAACTATATATACCACTCATCATTTGATCTCTCTATATTTATTTTGATTTATTAGTTACAACGTTTAAAACAATTTTTTGTCATGATAATTGAGTTGTCTTTCTAGTCTTATTGTTGTGTATCTAGACAACTGCATTAAAGATGTAGAGAATTTCAGACAAAGTTGCATTATCGATTTAGAGTGCCACGATGATGTTATTTTGTTGTGTTCTTATAACTAAAAAGCCCAGTTGTCTGGCTTCAGTTTTTCTTCCCATGTGGGGAAAATGAAATCCTTTTACCCCTCTCCCAGCAGTCATATATCTTCCTGCCACCTCCTGTCTCACTCAGTACCACTGTCTCTTTTCCAGCCGCTGCTGGAAACACAAGTATCACTACAAATACAGTCCAGTTATTCCGGGGGGAAAGAAAAAAAGCAACAGGATACAGGAATGTAAAGCAGATATCATGGTCAAATTCAAGATCCTGAATTTTCAATAACCGGGAAAAAAATAGCTGTACATGTGGAAAAAACCATTCCCCTCAAGTCCACTCACAACAGCTGGAATTAACAACTAGATCTTTTGTACTGTTAGACATACTTCCTCTAGCAATTAGCTGGCATATTCTCTAAATAAGCAGAGTTGTAAAAGCCAGCTAATATCCTAGTGCTTCTATTGGAAATCTTTACCAAAAATCACTAGTCTTTAACAGATTGGTTGAAAACTGGTTTCAAATAGGGTACTTTCCTGTTTTACAGAGGACAGTGAGAATTTCACCTTTAGGTACCTAATGTGGCTAGTGGTGTTTGAAACAAATGAGAAAGGAAAAGTAAAGAAATGAAAGTGCCCAAAGGTTCTTATCTTGCTCAAGACATATCCAGAAGGTGAAATGGAGAGCCTAAAAAGCAAAAAGCTGTGCACTAAATATCTTGACCTGTGAGGTGATTTTATGTTTGTTACCAGCATTTTCTAAAAATATATTTAGTTGACAGCACATTCCAATTAGACTTACTAGCACAACTAGTCAAAGCCAGATATGAACAGGGACATGAACAGCACCCCACCTGGGCATTCCTTCTTTTTCTAGTAGCTGCTTCCTGAATTTGAGCATGGCCTAGGAGACAAGCTCAAGACATGCCTTCCATGTCATTGTGATTCCAATCACAGCCTATCCTAAGGAATGTTCATTTTTCTGAAGCAAGGCCAAAAGAGAAAGGTCTATTTCATTCCAGTCCATCTTTTTATATCCCCCAGTAGATGCAGAGTTCACCATTTCACAGAACAGCAGCACAGAACAAAACTCAAAAACTCACAGTTGAAATTTGCTTATGTGGCTGGATTCTCACAGCTCTGCCTTTTCTACTCCTTCTACCTGTTACTCTCATCTAGAATAAATTAAATGCAAAAACTGAAAAAAATCTTTCCATTCTGTTAACAAACTAAAGTTTAATCCATGTAAATTAAGTTATTGTACCAATTTCCACAACTCTTTAAAGCTCACAAAAGCCTGCAAAGCTTGAAAACGGATGTCTTCAATTGGTTTTTGCCAGTGGTGTGAAACACATCCCTTCCACCCCTTATTAATTTTGTTTACATAGCATGATTTCCAAGGGCCCAAAGTGTGGCCTCCCCAAAGCTGCAGAACCTGTCAATTCTATCCTCATACTATTCCATGTGTTTTTGCACCGAAGCAGGAATGATTTTTTTTCCCCTGCAGTGTCTTACAAAAGTGATTAAGGATAAATAAGTGCTTCTGAACTGAAATGCATAGGACGCTATGCAAACAGATTCTTTTTGTCTTTGAGAAGAAGCCTCATCAGCAAATCAGCAAAAAGCCCAAAACTCAAGAACTGACAGATGAAATTTTATCTGGCTGGATCCTCACAGTTCTGCCTTTCCTATGGTTTCCACCTGTTATGCTAGAACAAATTAATTGCAAAAAAAAAGAAAACAGTTTTGTTGTGCACAAGGTCAGTCAGCAGGTCTCCTGATCACCAGGAGAATGGGATATCCCACAGACTTCAGACAGCGACAAAGCCCAGAACTCCAGCTGGAATGCTGCAGCAAGGACTGCCAAGGAAGCAGTAGGATGCAAAGAGTCTGTCCCACAGTTTTTCTTCTGGACAAAGGCTGGAGGCTTTGAGGTAATGCTAAGGTTGAGGTAACAACCTATATTAGCTACTCTTAGATTAACCAATTTTCAGCTATGCTGCCTGCATTCTGATCCACCATTATCCACACCCCTCACCTCACCACAGTATTGACAGAAGTCAGTCAGTATTGGAACAAATGAAACTGAAATCAGAATACACAGAATTGCTGTAAAATCTAATAAATCTGACATTTAACTGTAGAGCAAAGCTTGTTTTGTTCAATGAGAAAATCAGGCATACCAAAGTTGAAAAAAAGTGAATATTGTAAATTTATTCAGAACATTTTTTGATCCGATCTACTTTTACTTCAAGAGCTCCTCAGAACTTCTCATCTGAACTCTTAAAAAAATCCCTACTCATTCAAGACCATATCTTGTACAACACCACACTCAAAAAAGATGTTGCAAGGCTGCTATCCAATTTTCTTTTTCAACACCCTTCTCCTAGGCAGAATGTGTTCATAGCAAAAATGTCATCTCTCCACTTATATTCAATACCAGAAACGTACCTATACAAATCAAGAAGACCATAATGCTCTGTTTGACAATGTCTGCAGAGCAGGCAGACTTGATTATATTCCCTAATCTAGCCTAGCTAGTATTTTTTCCTGTTAGCAACTCATTGATGGTGTAGATTGCTCAAGAGCTGCAGAGAATCAGCTGCAGTTGGATAGAGGGGACCTCTCTCCCAAGGCTGTCCTATGAACACATTCCTCCCAGTTACCTCAGACATCACTGTGCTCTCTACTGTTGCAAAAAAACCCCATCCAAATCTTTCCCATCCCTATAGTCCCAGTATCTTCTCCTTAATCTTGGATTTGCAACCAGTAACCGTTACGAGTTCTAATTATTATTATCCTCTTATTGAAGCTTGCATTAAGTACTTGACCTTCCCTTCAAAGGATTCAAACCACCACCTGCACAACACATCTCAGCCATTCTGCACAGCTCCAACCATGGCCCAGCACTGCAGAAATCAGGGCTGGCACAGCAGCCCTTGCTGATGTGCAGGAGAGGAGAGGAGAGCAGGGCTGCAGCCAAGCTCACAGTGGGCAGGGGCCGCTGACTGGCACCATTGGCTCCAACCAACAGCAGGGCACACACAGGCACCTCCCACAGCCAGCTCTGCACACACAGCCAGCTGAAAACCTTCTCATCTCCCTTCTGAATTAAAAACAAACCAACTAGCCCAAAGCAGGCTCTGGGGAGAATACATCTAGAAAGTTGTCACTCCCAAGTGTCAGAAAGAAGCAAAACATCTATTTTTCAAAACATCATTATTATCTCTTAGGTAGTCAGTCCTGCCCCCTGTATCAGGCACACAGGGAAGGATGGTAGACTGGCTTAAAAATTTAAGGAGTCACTTCTAATTAAGAGATGATCAGTGATCACTTAAATGATGATCTCTCCTGATCCTCGTGAATGCCAGGGTCAGGAGGTATGGGAAGTGAGCCATGGTGTTCCTCATGGCTGGGAGCTGCCAGCTGGCTGGAGGTGCAGTAGGAAGCATCTCCATGACCAGGGCAACAGGGTCCTTGTGTAGACATGATGTAAATGTGTGCCCACTTAGCTATACATGTCTTTAAATATGCACATAATCATACCCATATGTAAACACACCACATTTTACAGCACATACTTAAGTATGTACCTACTTATATAATAGAAATCTAAGTAGGAGTCTAACTTCCTTCTTTCTCTCATCACTGTGGGCCCAGCCCAATTCCTGATGAAACAAATAAGAATTTATAAGTAGTCTTCACTGTACATTAGGCCTCAGAAGTCCCCCGTTGTTCTCTCCTGTATAAATACTATGAAAATTCTTTAACAGCTTAATATTTCCTGTGGCTATATATTACAGTGATCAGTTCAGACAAGGGAATATCAGGACACAGGGCCTTGTGAGCAGAGAGGCCTGGGAGCTTCAGGCTAGTGAGAGAGGAGAGATTTCTGCCTGTGATCCTTTCAGCACATACTTTTTCATCAGATAAATATAAATAAGTAGTACAGCAGTTGTTTAGTGAGCAGCTGAGGGACATATTGTTCCCAGTGTCCTAATTTTCCTGACACAATTGGTAAATTTAGACATCTAATTAACAGTCTGTGCCATTTATCAGGTTACTTGTTGCTGATTTTTTTTAAGGCCGTCAATAAAGCTTTCCATACCTTTGACATATTCTTCATTTCCAGACTGAGTCCTAGGCCTCTCAGAATGATTATGAATGCTTCTAACACATCCCTATTCTGTTTATGTGGGCTTTACACAGTCCCAGGGAGATGAACCAGGGTCATCTCTACAGCTAGTTTCAAAGTAATACTGTGACACCTGCATGTGTGGGATGGAGCAGCCCAAGAAGGAGAAAAAAGGAAAGAATTTACAGTTCATCTCTAAAAAGTCAGCTGGGGTACAAGTTCATTCAGTAAGAGCCATTATAAAACATCTGCATATTTGTTGACATTTTCATAATTACATTTGCAACTCTCACATTTTAGGCCTTGCTGCTCTACGTTTAAAAATGCACATTTTTACCTCTGCTTATTTACCCTCTTTTGTCTCAGTAGCTCTTGCCTCTAGCGCATGAGCTTTTCCATAGTGCAATATTTAATCCAAGTGGTGACATTATTGGAACAGGAGGAGAAAAGGAAAGTAAGAGAATTCAAACAAAAAGGAATATCTATTATAGATTCACTGCCACACACATACACAGAAATGGCTTGGAATTCTATGACAGCTACATATTTTGCTGGCAAAGTAGAGTCTTTGACCAGATCAATGCTGCAGACCTGCCTTAACATGAATCCTCTTTACAAGCAGTGTGGTTACTGTCATTTCTTTACCAAAGAGTAACTAACATTCATGTAGCACATAGAGCATCTCTCTCACTTGCTCTCCCCACACAGGTAAAGTAAAATGGGTCTTTAATTTGATGCTTAGCTAAGAAAATACAGCTAAATGTGCATAGGTATCAAGCCTCTATAATGATATTCCAGTCTGAGAAAGGTAGATACAGCATGAAAAAAAAGGCATGAGAGAAAACAAAGCTCTCTTCACCCCAGATACTTTGCTCCTGGACCATCCTGATAATTGTCAGAAAACCACTACCAGAAGCAGGCACAGGAAGAAAAAACTCTGCAGAAGTAGTATCTATTTGTACCTGCTCAAATGAGATGTGTTGCTTTACTCTGTCAGTAGTAACAATCCACTTAAGACCTTAAGGTAAATTACCTTCTGGATCCTGTGCTGACCACATGAACCCTGTTCACAGAAACGCAGGACACTAGAATTCAAAAATGACTGCACTGAATGTTTAGTAGGAAAAGACAGTCCACACCATTATGCAGTGCCAAAGAAAGCTCTGCTGCACCTTTCTTTTTTGCACATGCATTAAATGTTCAATTTTTAGGATGGAGTTGGTGTTTGCTCTGGTAGGTTCTATGAAGCCCCCCACAGACCCCTGCAGAACTGGAAGAAAAAAAAATCTGACAAAGATTTGTAAGAGATTTAACAACCTTGTAGTGAAAAAGCCTGTCTGACACCAATCTAGCATCAAATAAAAAAGGCCTCCAACTGTGCCTCTTAGCAGATCACCTGACCTCCTGTAAGGAAGTCTGACCTTACAGCCTGCAGCTTCAGGGCAGACCAGCACTTCTGCTCCCCGACATCCCAGACCCTTGGAAGGAGCCTTCCAGAGCATCCCCTGAGTAGTCTGCTGGGATGCTGCTGCCCAAGGAGATGGGGAGAAACCCAACCAGCCTGTCTCCCCCCACTCTCCTGCAGGCAGCATTGCTGCTACCCTGTGGCAGCTGCACCCTGCTGGAAGAAGCCAGGGCTTCCAGGGGCCTTAACTCTAAAACTGACCACTTCTGAGCACTCCAGGCTCCCTAGAAAGTAGTCTCAGCGTCAAGCCTGGGTACTCAGGGCAACCAAACTGAGTTTTCAAAAACATCACTAATGCTTTTCACTGCCTTCCTCATCCCTCCTAGAAATAACTCTGGCTGGGTTGAAATTTCTGTATTGTGCCTGGAAATTAGGGTTCTTGAACATAATTCAGTAATAATAAACTGGACAGCATATGAGTTTTAAGGCTTTCTCTTCAATTCTTTTGGTAGCTCCTTCATGCTATGGACAGATTTCTACAGGAAAAACTAACCCAAGTTTGCTGGAATTGTGTCACACACATGCTGGGAATACAGTCTGGCTGATACAAAGAAATCTGTAGCAGTCCCTATCAAGATATTCACATTGGAGATCATCACAGAACTCCAGAAATTCAGGTCACAGGGAATTTATTTTTCTGAAAGGGATCAAACTTTAGGACTAAAATAGAAAAAGCATCTTACAAATTTAAGCACAAAGTTGTGACCAGTGGCTAGTGAAAATCTACACAATGTCTGTGAAGAAAATAATTATTCCTGGTTGCCAAGGTGAAAGGTAGCACCTTTGACTGAAGAGTAACAACTAACTCGGGTTAGCAGAAACCTTGATTGAAACCATTCTGTTTTACTCACTCTCTGTGGTTGATCATGCCTAGGGAGACTTCCTTCATTATATAAAGCGTGTAGGAGATAAATGGAACAAAAATCCCTAGGATAGTTAGGTCAGACAACATACACCACAGTAACACATTTTCCTCTATGAAGCCAGAAATTTCCAGTCTTCAGATGTGACAGATGTGTCAAGTTTACTTTTCAAGGAGAAGAAAAAGGTGCTGCTATAGTTCTGGCTAACCTTTGTAAAACCCTTAATTCACAGAACAAGTGTGGAATCTTGTTTGGGAAAAGCTCATCTCCCACTTCATGCCTTGAAGCAACTACATGCCTTAAGTACCCTGACAAGATTTTGAGTCAGACAATAAGGATGAAACAGAGGAAGAGAGTCTGTTGGGGCACCGAGAGGGAAGGGGGGGCAGAATGACAACAGCAGATGGTAACATTTGTTACATTTCACTTTTACAGTCCAAATAATTCTAAAACCCAAAGCAACTAAGCTGCTCCAATGTAATTAAGCACTTCACTAATGTGAAAAACCTTTCTTTATGACACACATCAGAGTACAGATGAAAGTGCCTCTGAATGGCCACTCCAAGAAAACTCACCCTAATCAAAGACATTTGCCAGCCTTATCAAATACAGATGCACAAAGTTAGGGGTTGGAGAACATCTCTGTTAGCAACAAAAATTGGCAGCAAATATTGCGTAGATTCAAGTACCTCAAAACAGAATTTAACTCTTCATCATACGGAATTCTAACTATAATTGGAGGTTCTTCAAAGTCCAAACACACAGAATAATGCTGAACACGTGTCTGTCTTCAGTGTACTTTTAACTCAAACTCAAGCATTTAATCCAGACTAGCCCTCTCTAGTATGAGGAATGAGTATGAAGTACTGAAGTTAGTGGTGTGGGGGGGGAAATGCAAGAGCTGCAGAGGATCCAGATGTGTTCTCTCCACAAAGAAGTGCCCAGCTTCCCCAGCTGGCTGTTATGACCTCAAGAACATCAGTTTTGTAGAGTTACAAGCACATTTCAAAAACTTACATGGCACTGCATTTACCTCTACAATAAGAGAAACTACTCTTTTCTTTGGAAAAGAAAACAAAATCAATTTTCTAAAACACATCACAGGCAAGACTTCATTCTATGTTATCTGTGAAGAATTAAGTACAGATACCCAGAGCACAAAATATAACTCAAAGTAATGGGCTCTGTGATAAATTAAGACGTTCCTTTCATAGATTATGAAAGTGCATTCCTGTCACATTAAGGCATTTTGAGCTAAAAAGCCAACCTAGAGATTGATTGGACTATTTTTTCAATAACTGAAGGGATTATATGCCAACATTTATATTCCAAACAGTTCCCTTAAACCTCATTGAGGATATTTTTCTGAATGTTAAAATGAAATAAAATCAGATTTATGATTAAGCACAACATGACAAAGTTAAACTTTGGAGCAATGCTACAAAGCATGAGGAACAGTGTTTGTAACTGACTCATACATTTGAAAAATAGTAAAAGTCCCACCACCATAAATGGTAATATTCAAACATACCAAATATTCTCTGTATCCCTCTACCTCCCAGCAGTGTTTATTAATCTATAATCCTTTTTACGTACCTATGCAGAAATTAAAATAAATAACTGGTATTTATAAATTGACATATAGATATTTTTCACTAAAATTATTACAACATGCCATCCAGAGTAGACTAGCTAAGTCTTAGATGCAGCTGAAAAAACCCACAATAAAAAACTTACTACATATTTGCTCTTCAGCCCAGTTCCTAATATCCACTAAGAAATTCAGCTGCCTGACCTCTGCTGCCCAAGTTCCCTGGACGAATACTTGGAGAGGCAAATAAACAACATAAAACAGTAAAGCTAAAGAGATTACCAATTTCTCTCTTATTTCCTGCTGATCATTGCCAGACTATGTTTCTGCCCCAAAGTGCAGGCTTCATTATTAAAGATGGACAGAATACAAGCATATTCAGCGGAGGCCGGCTGTTCAGGAAATAGCTATAATTTGGTAAATAGCATAATAAACACTTGAGCATCCTTGATGCAATGGGTAATGAGCCAGTGTAGTCCTAAGTATGTACATAACAATGTTAAGATTATACTGTATTTCACATTATATATCTACACACACATGTGTAGATGTCCATATAGTATTTCAACTACTATATTTGTTTCCCTTCTCTCATACATTTATTATTTTTTCCTCTGAACTCAATCAGTCATTTGTAAAAGAAAGCAACATTTTACTTGCATTCTTTGCCCTCTTTCCTTTCACTCCTAGTATACCTACATAAACCATCAGAAGCTTTTGTTCATCATAGCAAGTGAATGCATTACACTCTGAAGCACCAGAGATCCTGGAACTAAATGTAATCTCACAGCAAGTCATCAGCATGTCTATAGCCCATGCAGAGGAAGGCGATTTAAATCCCCAGTCTGTTCTCCTTGCCACCATGGAGAATAATGACAAACCATAACATATCCCATTCATCTAACAGCTGAAAGGGTAATGAATTACAGAGATAGTTCAGCCACTCATTATTAAAAGATTACAACATTAAAAATGAAGTGTTTTTTTTTTTTAAAGGCAAATGATCATGTTTTCATATAATGCAAGTGAAACAATACAGAATTATGGATTC
Source organism: Molothrus ater (assembly GCF_012460135.2). Classification (NCBI taxonomy): domain Eukaryota; kingdom Metazoa; phylum Chordata; class Aves; order Passeriformes; family Icteridae; genus Molothrus; species Molothrus ater. The sequence goes on from NC_050484.2 coordinate 13,031,224, forward strand.
CCAGCTATATTGTAAGAGGCAGCTTGTAACAAAGGCTTCAAATTGAATTAGACTTAAAGTTAGAATTTCTCTAGCCTCAAACTTAATCCCAGTTCATACTGTTTTACTCTAAATATCAATATTTTTTAATTGTAGTCTCTAGAATTTCTTGGAATTTTTCTCTGATAGCATTACCCATTTTCAGGGTAACTGAGTGCATACATAGCCAATTTTGGTTAATACTATTCTTTGTTAGGATTTAAAAAAAACCCCACAAAACCAAAAACCCATCAAAAAACCCCCAAACCACCAACAAAAATAAAAAGAGCCAAACCCCCTTTCCCACCCCCCCCACCCCAACAACACAGCCACACCACAAAAAAAACCCCTGCCCCGAACCAGTCTACATTACACGGGGACAATGATGAAATGCATAACTGGAACAAAGTCTCTACATGACATGCTGGGCTTTTAAGCTATGCAGCCCATAGTTCCAAGAGAAATATCAGTGGCTTCATTTTAGAACAAATCTGTTAAGTTTTAGCATCAAAAAAAAGTTCTTTATCAAACAAGCATCAAGGGAGCCCTTCCATCCCAGGGATCTGGTTATCCATAGACTTTTCAGGTTAATTCAGTGACAGATGAAATATGTACATAACTGAACCTGCTCAGAATGTACTATGGGTAAATGCATGTTTCCACAGGAGACTACTCAATCATTTGATGCAGGACACAGCATCATCTAATATAAAGAGACTTTTTAATATAGAACATCTGCAACCTTTCTTTCAGCTCCATCTAAATGCCTACCCAGGGTCAATTAAAAATACCTCCTAAGTTTGATTCATAACTTTTTCATTTTCCCAAATACATTTCTGCTGTTTGCATGGTAGGAATTGGGAGGTGGTGAGAGGTGGGAGGAGAGTGGAAGGTCTACGAGAAAAATTAGGTTGTCAGAAAATGTCAATAGTCACAGCAAATCTTCTGTAAATGATTTTTGAAAGTCTGTTTCACTTTATGTACAGCTGAACAATAACAAGCATAATGCCAACTTTCATTTTGGAAATAAGTTGCAAAGGGCATCTGTATATGGACACAAACTGTAACCAGTTATGACATAGGAAAATCCTGCACTGGGACTTCTGTGGGGCAGTCTTTGAAGAAAATATATCCTTGGCTGGGATGGGCAGGGGAAACATGGAAAGCTACTGCTATGAGGCTCAAAGGAAAGGAATAAAAAGGGATTGTCTTATTCCTAACCGTATTTCCTTTATTCATTCATTCACATTACATGGTAGATTTCTTTGCAAAGACTGGGAAAAGCTACTGGAGGGTGGATGCACTTTCACTGTTCCTTACCTAGCAGAACAGGGCACTGATGAAGTCACTGTGAACACAGGGTGGGGCTCAGGGGATCCAGAGAGAAGAGCACTACTGAGGGAGCCCTTAAATCAGTACTCCTCTTCTCTTTAAAGAAGACACACAGGTCAGCCTCACTTTTAACAAAATAAGAGGCATAAAGGAGGGCAATGATATGCCTCAATTTTTGCATTTAGTATTCCCTCTCCACGCCTGGAGAGTTGCCATCATTCTTTAATACTCATTTTCATCTTATAACCTTTCAGCTGAATCTGCTGAGTGGCCTTCCATTGAGTATGTCTATTAGCCCAAGATGTTTGGTTTTACTTTGAGCAGGTTTCTTACTTTCCTCAGAGCACTCTGAATGCCACAGTAAATCCTACCAGACCCTCATGGGCTGCAGCTGGGTGTTGACTGGCAATCACCATCTGTTCCTCACAGCCATGAGTCAGTGCCTTATCAGAAGCTTATTATTACTACTATAGACATTTTTGGAATTGGGAGTTGATTTCACATAAAAATTCTTTTTAGCTCTGTTCCATGTTCTAGAAGCGTCACAGGCCAGATTTTTAAAATTATTAGCAGCAATGACTATACAAAAGAAGTTACATTTTTCAGTCCCGTCATGCACACTTTTTTATCATGTTAAAGCTTGGGTACAATAATCACTCTATGGGCCTTTTCCTGAAGTACTATAAAATACCATTTCTCTTTCCTAGGATGGTACACTTTAGTAAGCAAGCAGACTGTGGAGGTTACTGGGTGTTTGGAAAGCAATCTCTCTTTTTTCTTCAGTAATGTCACAAATGGATTTTTTAAATTGTCAAGTTTTCTTGTATTTTCACAGTAAGTATTTTCACAGTAAGGGATTTTAAACGAAGTGGCTCTTCACATTAATATCCATCTCAGTCCTTATTAAAAGGCTCTAAAAACAAGAAGTGAGAACAAAAAAAGGCATATTTTTAACTGACCCAACCCTTTTCTTTTTCAGAATTAACCCAATAGGAATATTTGTGTTTGGAAACTGTCTGAACACAGGCAAAATATTATAGGAATATCTAAAAATTTGCAGGGACAAAAAATCCTGTTTCCTCTCCTACCTAACACTGAGTGCTACACAGCACAAATGGATGTGCTACTTCTGGGAAATCTGCCATATATTAAGTAAATAAACCTAGTTTCTCCCATTTTTTCTAATTTGAACCCTAAACCCCAGCAAAGATAATACTCAAAACCCTGCCTTTTGTTCTTTTTTTATGAATTACAAAAGCTAAATTCCATCTGTAATTATTCTTGTGAAACACAAGTAGAAACAATGGGATTGTAAAGATGCAGGTACAAGATTAATTTGGTCTCAGACATCTCTGTATATCAGTGAGAATAAATGAGTAGCAGAAATGCCTCTAAGTTTAGACTGCAGTTTTCAGGACTATCAGTTAAAATATATTTCTGAAGGAAAAGAAATCTGATATTGAGTTATTGAAAGAAACAGAGAACTTCAATATACTGGTTATAGGTTCCCTGCTGAGGGAAGAAGTGGACCTTACAAGTTCTCAGTCTCAAGCTAGGATTTCCTCAGTAAGTCTGAAAAAATATTCACCACTCTGAAGTCCACACAGAACTGGGACTAGAGTTAATTCTTCCACATCCTTATAAGCCAAAGGAAAAAACCATTAATCACAACTTTATGCTGGCTCATTTCAACCTCCCTCCTGTTCGTACCCAGGAACACTCTGTGGGTCTCATCCAGTACAAGACTTCCACAAAGTTCAGCAAGCTTTGACTGGAGAATTTTGCCACAAAGCCACTACATGTTTGTATTTCTGTGGCTTACGACCAATCCATATCACTTTGGAACATCTGTTGTTATTTATTTCAGGAAGACTGACAGGCTCCAGGATGTTCTCCAGTATTTTGAAATGACTGTTGCTTTTTTAGGTTCCCCAACCCTTCCTTCTGATCACTCTGCTCTGCTTCACTTGGTATTTCTGCTGCACTTTCTGCAATCAGGTCTGATCACTTCTGCAGCTGATCCCTATTCCTTCTGTTTTTGCCAGAAGCAGTAAACATTTCTACGCTAAATCTCACAGCAAATGCAGTCTGACCACCTGGACTTTTTGTGCTGTCATTTAAATGCTCAAATGGTATCTCTGATAAAGTAAGAGGTTATAAAACCTCAGTGCTGTTGTACTTTATTGTCTTTGTTCTGTGTTTGAGAACTGCTACTGTCTATTGACTTTATTAAAGTTTTGTTTTTTCAAGAGACCAATACAATTATTACAAATCCAAGTTCCAAAATGGACAGATACGAAACTGAAACTGCCGTATTAAAGGTCTGTAACGATCTTTCTTTGCTCTGCCAAATGGATTGTCATCTGTGTTGATTCAATGCAACTCCTCTGTGCCATTCAATACAATTGATCACAACATGCTTTTATAGAGCATTTGGTTATCCTTGAAATTTGGTACCCAGGGGTCCTGGAAAATGCCCACAGCTTGAGCGGTTTTTCAGTGAATACCTTTCTCTATAGCCAACAGTAAAATTGTTCTTTTTCTTATTTTGCTTTAAAATTCCCCATATGCATTCAGAGAAATTCTGTTTAAGTCTCACTGCCTCATTCTTGATAGCAACATCCACTTGGTAATTTTAATTAAATCTCATGGCTTCAATTATCTGTATACAGACACTGTATCAATTTAAGTTCCTTTCAAGCCTGGCTTTTTTTTTCTTCTTTCCTGATGTTTTATTTTGGTCTCACTCTTCTGTTTGGTCAGCTTTTGAAAGTGGGTCCTTTAGAAAGCTACCAACCACAATTTTTAATTGCTTTTTAAATCTCATTTTCTGTCAATATTTACAAACAGAGTGAAAACCTCATTGTGATTTAAGCACTGAAGTATGAGATACTCATACTTCAGTGCTTAATTTACAATCTTTTCCCTTTTGCCTATAAATTAGTGCAACATTTTATGCAACTAATTTAATCTAGCATTTTTTTCTCCTCCTCTGATCAGTGCTAAATATGAAATTTCCTCTGATTTATATTAGAGATTTCCATATCAACCTTTATATTGTAGACTTGGTTTAGGTCTATAGCTGCTCTGCATGGTGGATATTAAACAGAAACCTAGATGTTCAACCTAATTTTCCATTTACTTATGTGAACACTTAAGGATGGAGCTGGTCTAAACATGGTTGGACAACATAAAACATTAGTCCCTGTAGACAAGAACTTCTCTGTACAGAAATCATTCTCCTGGTTTCAGTCTGACCTGCATTTTCTAGATACAACACATTAGATTCTTCATAAAGAAATCTGCATGAGTAAGGAGAGCCCAAATTGATCAAGGAGTTTGTTGTTTTCTACCTGGAATGCTTGAACTTTCTATTGAGCTTTAATGATTGTGCAAAGGCATTACAATATTACTGCAGTAACTATGGTATCAAAGCCAGCAGACACCACTGCTATCTCAGGCAAACAGCCTCAGGAGAGTGACTTAACCTTTGACCAGCAAATTTGATCTGTTATAGGCAATTTGTGTCCCAAGGTACACAGTGAATGGCTGACGTACACAAAATAAACAAAGACTGAGAAAGACAATAAACTGACAGCCAAGATCAACAAATGATCTTGGTGTCCCATGAAGCCATTAATAACAATACTCTGTCAAACATGCTTTTTTCCAAGCATGGGCTGGTTCTGAGTGCCTATGTGACCTTGAGAAGATGAGGCAGATGTAGTGATGTGACAAGAATATTCTATTGGAAAGAAGCTCCTTTTAGCCTGTGTAGTCCCTAAGCATCTCCTTGCTCTCCTCCCCTAGAGTATTTATATTATGCAAACACATAAATCCATCACCTCTTCTTCTAATATTTTGCTGTTCTTAATAATAGAGACAGAAATAGTTAGTTTGTCAAAAAAAGAAAGACAGCCTTTTACTTGATACTTTGGAAACTAATACACAATAGTTTCAAAGATTTATGTGATAATACGTGAGTTCCATAAAAACAAAAGAATAAGCTAACAGGTTAAAATAGCAAAGGTAGAAAATTCTGAGTTTCTACATGTGAAGAGTGAATTATACTCACACATACAATCTACACAGACAAGAAATACACTTCCCAAAAGAGTTACTTAAGTATTTTAACTTTAGCCCTCTACTGTAGCCTTTTATTATGGTGTGAACGTATTGTTTTAATAAAAATCTAGAAAAAAGAGGCAGAAGCACATATAATACACCTGTAGTTGATTGCTTTATTCTGCTGGATTGAGGCCTTAACACTCAGGTAAATCTTATCTACTCACTTATTCTGAACCTGAATCCTCATTTTTTCTCCCCCCTACTCTAGAGGAATTGGTTACTTTTTTTTTTCCTTCTTTTTAATCTTCTCTAGTGAAAGATCATTTTGTCTGTGCTCCGCTTTCAATTCCATACAAGTGCATGGACAGCAGTTTACAGCATAATGTAAGTTTTCCACAGGAGATCTAGGGCCAGCAGTGATCCTTCTTCCCACTATGACAGGAACATCATCTTTCAATTTCTTTAAACTCTAGCCTAAAACAAAAAAAGGATTAAACTCATTCTCTCCAATCTGAATATCCCCACAAGACAGAGTAAGCTGGTATTTAAACCAGAATAAATGTTAAGAATGAACTAAATAAATATACTTTTATTGGAGTAAGTTTGTTAGCATATTTTAGACTGTCTAAAATTTGGTGTGTTTCCAATTAGACCACTAGAACATATATTTTGTATGAGTGTGGCTTCCTTCCTGCCCTCCAAGCATGCCAGAAACATGTAAGTCTTTGTAAAATACTCAAATATCTCTAAGACACAGATTTTAAATAGTATTTTCCATGCAGGAGATGCAATAACCCGTAATTCGCTTCGTTTCAGCACTGGGGACTAAAGCCAGTTATCCACTCAGAATTAGCAAGCTCACATTGCCAAATCAGTTTTCTCTACTCACTGGGTGCACAGACTTCCCGGGCAAGTCAACAAACTGTGCAGTTTGGAGGAGCAGCAGCACCAGAGGATTTAGAGGTTCTCAGAGTGGCCAGGGTCAGCATTCATACCACACGTAGGTAAACACAACTTGCACCGTGCAGTTACTGAAATCAGCAAACATCTGACATGTAGGGAGAGAGCAGCTTACACCACTGCCATAGGCAGAGAGAATTCAAAGCAAATCTATACCTAGAAATTTCTCTTCCTGTCTTCCTAAGCCATTTCAGCCCAGAGCTCCTGGAGCTCTGCCTGATCCTGCCTACAGCACCCTCCACTCCTGCAGATGACTGATGGTTTGGGAAGCTACAAATGACAACCAAGCTAAAATAGCCTAAGCAGGAATTAATTACAAAAGAGATGAGGCAGAGGTCTTCAGAGATGAAGAGGTACATTAACCTATTGCAGCACTTACAATCATGATAATCTGCTGTTTTAAAGGGAAGAAATATTTGCTAATTTATTTTTGAGTAACTAACTCTCTGGTGTATCTATACACACATCTAGTCACTAAAATTAATCTGCAGCTATATTGTGGAAATTTTTTCTCAGAAGCAGTGCAGTTTGGTTTTGTGAAGTCTTCATTTTGATGAAGATTTATTTAAAAACTTGTATTTTACACTGTAGCCTGTATCAAACCAAACAGACAAAAAATAAAATCACTAATTTAAAAACATGAATTGCTAAAAAGACTAAATGAATAAAAGTGAGCTTCCTTGAGCGTCCTTCCTTGCTGTCTGTCAGGGAAGCTGTCTGTTTGGGAGGCTGAGCAATCCAAGAATGTGTGAGTGAAAACAAACACTTCCAACCACAGATGAGGATATGGAAAGTGTATTTGCAGGGGGTGGGGGTGGACATAAAAAGGAAAGCTAACTTCTTTGAATTGTTTATTTCCTCAATCTAATTTTAATTAAAACCAGAACATTAGGATGTCTGTTATACTGAGCTACTGTAATACAGATTTCCACATTAGAGGATAAAAAGCTAAACACAAAGATGACAGAGGCAGAATGAACAGTGCCTGACTCATTGCTCACTAGGTTTCTTTGGCTAGAAGGAAAATAGCAAACAATAGTGGCCTTCTGTCACCAGATGATAGCTTTACAATTCTATTTACACATTACTACCAACCAACCTGATGATAATCTGGGGTTAGTGTGGGGCCAGGTATTCACTGCTTTCAAATAAGGGACAATGAATGGCACAGGCACACAGTTCATTACTTCAAACCCAATACTGGAGTTAAATGCAAAAGAGCTGATACTTAATGGCTCGTGTATCTTGTACTAAATATACACAGAATTTTTAACACACAGAAGGGGACAGGTTTTTTCATGTCAGCATTTGGCTAAAATTTTATATTTACCCTGGTTGCTTTTTTATTCATTAGTCATTGTTTCTTCTCCACAACAACAACAAAATAGAGCAGAAGTGGGAAGTTGCAAGAACAGAAAGGGAAAAAGGAGAAGACCTCTTCATTTTCACTCCTAAGAATTATTCCAAGACCTCTTAAAGAGCAAGATCAAATTCTCTCACATGCACCAGGGCCAAGACAAGATCCTGGAGATTTCATTTTCACTGAATAAAGGCAGCAAGTGGGGAAGATTCTTTGAATGTAAACATTTTTGTGAGGGGAGCACTTGATAGCATAATTAAGTGGTATGGTAAATGCCAAACAGCATTGTGACCACTGAGAGATCAGAGCAATTGCTGCTCATGACAAAGTGCAGAGTAGAAGCAACTCACACTGAGGGCAGAGCCCAAACTAACTGCTGGGTAAGAATCAATCCTGCACCTTTGCATTCTCATCCAAGCAAATGAGGAGAGGTGGAGGTGAATGGGACACAGCCAAATGCAGTGCAGAGCAGGAAGCTGTGAAGAGCTTTTCTCACTGCTGTTGGACAGAGATGGAAAACAGGAGCTGGGCAGAAAGGATGTAAAGACTTTCTTCATCCTTCATGTAGCTGTGCCAGTGCTCATGCACACAGATGGTTTGCAGAAGAGGCAACTCTCAGGGAAGTTGAAAGCTGTGTAAAACACTTTGTGCCCAGACTCACTGCAAATGTTGCAGTAGAAGGAAAAATGCTGCTGGTACAGGCTGGCTGTGAGTGCTTGTGGCTGCTCCCAGCAGGTGACCACACTGGCCAGGTAACACAGAGCAGAGTGGGAAGGGAACAGAGCTGGAGCTGGCGTGGGTAGGGGGGAGCACTCAGAACCAGGAACCAGTGTGAGCCTCAGGAGAGACTCACATAATCTGGAAGCAACACAAGCCCAAGCAGAAAGGGAAGAAATTTCTGTGTGCTTATGTCTTCAGTGTGCTGTGTAGTAAGCCAGCAAATTTTAGACACTGCTCCACTGAGTGGATTTAAGGTTCATGAAAAGATGACATCCCACATAGGACTTTAGTGAAGGGGGAAGATGCTGCCAGTCTTCATGATGACAGAGTAAGGCCAACAAGAGGAATAATCTGCAGAGGAAAAAATAGTTTGCCCATGGCAAATTTGAAACAACAAATTTTTAATTTTTTTTCAAGCAAGAAAACATAAAATCAGGGTAGAAGATAGAAAGCCAGCTTTAATTCTAAGGCATTATATTCCATAAAGCATTTCTGAAGGCGAGAGCATCTGTAGCTAGGAGGTAGTACAGAGAGAATGAAACCCCACATCACCATCACATGCAGTAGCAGCAGCAGGAATGGGTATGGAGAGGAAAATTAGTTTGAGAAAGTCCTATGAAAGCTTACTACTTTTTCATTTTCTTAAGAATAAAACTATTTCCCTGCTACACTGTTATAGAAGTAACCAGACTGGTTTTTAAATGTATTTATAATTTTTAACAGGTTTAGCTGAACAATGATAATACAAAGCAGAGAGATGTTATTTTCATTTTTAGAAGCACAGAGGATAATTTTTGTGTAAAAACTAGGGCTCAGAGCAGTGGAGTTAACCAGTGATTCTTGAGAAATCAGTAGCAGAGCAGGCATTTGAAAGAAAGCCTCTCTCACAGTCTCTCCTAAACCTTTTCCTATCTAACCCCAAACCTAAAACTTCTATCTCCTAAACCATCTCTTCTTCATTTTCTTTCAAAAATCCCACGTGGAAATAAAAAAGGGAAGAAAGAGACAGAGTAGTTCAAGGGGTCAGGTTTTTTCTAAAGCTAGCATACTTCATATGCTCTGAAATTGTGACTACCCCAAAAGGAGCTTTGTTCCTTTTATATGTCAGCAAAACAAAAGGTCAGCCTATTGAAATATTGGTCAGGTCTGACTTTCTTCTATTAATAACAAGTAGAGACACATTTTTTAAAGTAATAGTTAAATAAATGACCACATGTCTGCAATCATTTCGACTTAAAATGTCAACTGGATTTGAGATGCCATGTGCATTTAATCAATGACTCTGCACTATAATATAAATATTACTTTAGTTTGACTGTGCTGTGTGCCATAAATCATAATTCAGTGAGATGAGTACATTCAATTTTCTCTACAGATGGCTGTTAATGGCAATACCTATTAAACCAGCACCCAGCAGCACTCTGTAGTTAAGGAATCTGTCAGGAGTCCCCTTCTGTATCATTTCTCTGTTAATTGTTGTCTCCCTCCCTAACCCCTCCATTTACCATGGTCATGTTACAAGAACTACTGATTCAGAAAATAAGCAAAAACCTGTTGTTTCTTTTGTTATTAAGGTAGAACTTACACTCTACTTATATTCCTGAGCAAAACTTTGTATTCATTGGTTAAAATACAGCACAGGAAGCCTTAATTCAAATATTTGTGGGCATGACTTTAAACCCTCTAGGACCTTAAACCATAATGCATCTGTACTACCTACAGAAACACCCAATGTCCTACAATTTATACAGAAAACATGGAATTCAAGCTTTATCCTCAGCTAGATTTTAGGAGGATTTTAGAGCAAGGAACAGCCAACTCTAGTGAATGATGGATGAATACAGTGCTGCAGCGTTCAGTATTCTCCAAGAATACACTTTGCTTTCTAGGACTCTTCTTGCAGAACACATTTCCTGAGAGATTAGAGACAGACACTTAGAAGAAATATGCTACCTCCAGAAAATACCTGGAGTTTACTTTTAGCAGTTATGGCATGCACAGAGGTCAATATTAAATAGGCAAGTATCCATTAAAGAAGAATTTAAAGTTAATCCTCACAGACAAAGCACACTGCCTTTTTTTTTTCTTTTGCTTAGTAATGACTTGAATAATGATATTTCAACTTGAAGTGAACATGCAAGTTTTTCACAAAAAGCATGCTCCTTGCAAACAGTTTGCAATTTCAAGTCCTTTTAAATAGTCAGAGGGAACTTTCTGCTCTGATCTGTTAAGTAAATATAAATCTTGTTATCCAAGTTCAGTAATGAGAGTGAGGGGTCTATTCTTCACTGCACTTGCATACATCTAACGTTAATGAGATTTATGCATGCATATTAAGGGGAGAACAGATGCTTAATTAAACAAATCAGCCTTTAGTAGGCAGTCTGCATGATCATCTTTAGTACAAAACCCCCTTATTTTCTCTGCTTTAGTCTGACTATGAATGCAGCCAAGGAAGAATTAATATGGTGAGGGAAATAAAAAGTCGTACATGTAAAATGGAACGTTTGGTTTTTTTAGTTTAAAATACTTGACAAATTTGCGCTAGATTAAATTGACTAGCTATATCCTCTCTCTCATGTTCTTATGCTCTTTAAAGGAAAGTGGAGTTTTATTTACCAATTTACCTAAATGAAAACTTTATTGTGCCAAAGGAAATCAAGGCCTCTATATAACTCATCTGCCTCATTAACTGATGCTGTCTTTCAAATACACATCATCCATCTCAGATAATTTTGCAACTGAGAACAAAAAATCTAAAATAACTTTAGGCCTAATTAAAACACAATTTAATCTAGTTGTGGGGTTTTTTATCTATCAACATCCATATTGATTTCCAGCATCATACACAGATAAATACATTTAGAAGTTATATACATCACCTCTCTCCAACAAGTCACATCTTTATTATTTGCTCCTTCTTCATCTACTGCTACCTTTCTTCTACAACACTCAACTTCTAAGGGCAACAGAGTAGAAAAAAAAATCTCTCCATAAGTTATCACAGTGCCACACTTAATGGAAGTCAATATCTGTATATTATGCTATCTACTCTGCAATACCATTACAGGCTCAACAGTGCTGGTTGTAAAAAGTATCATTCGGAGCACAAGGCCTATAATAGTAGTAATGAAAAAAGGGTCATTTCTGTCTTCCAACTAGAATGAAAAATTAAAATCACTAAGGCACTTAGCTCAAAGGAAAATTGGCAAATTAAAGGGACAAAAAATAAAATATTCATGGCTCATATTGTGAAATGGAAGGTAAATAATTTAAGATGAACTATTATGTGGGAAATTGCACTCTTTCTGAAGAGCAAAAAGCAAATCTAACTAATACACGCATATATATTCCTGCTTCCTGGGCTTGCAGTTACACGTATATGTGCACAAATATGCAAGTCATGGTTGAAGTGGGGGATAGAGATTTTCTCACCTATACTAATTTTTAAAATATTTTATAGTGAAACAGTTGAGTTGACAAGCACTGCTTTATATGAGCAAGGTTGGTTGTATTTTCTTCCTGAGTCCAGCCAAGAATTGAAGACTGAATGAGAGTGCTCTCCCACTGCACTCCACTTCAGCACAACTCTTTACTCCAAGTCACCAATTACATACTTGCTCTTAGATTTTTATGCCAGACAAAAAAATTATGATTTCAGCCTCCTGGTCTCTGCCTGGGGGAGCTACCTATTAAAATGCCATTGGTGTGGCTGCAGTCCATTAGCTATCTTACCTTCATATCCATAAAACTGAAAGGGCTGCCCAGAATTTTTACAATCACTATTCTGGAAAAGGTAGAGAGAGCCATAGACTTATGTTTATTATACTCCAGCACTGTAACAACCAGCACTGCTATGGGATTAGGATACAGAACTGCAGAGGTCACATTTCCCTGGTGATTTAAAGGTTCAGTCTTCTGCCAACTTAATTTAGAAACAACAAAGCCTACCTTTGTTAGAAGACAGTATTTTGATAGTTTTTCAAAGCATGGCAATTCAATAACTATAGACCACAAATTTAAAATCTGAAATTCATCACCTAGCAAACCAAGGACTATTTTAAAAATTTTTATTATAAAAATCATTATATATTATTATAAAAATTTTTATATTATTATATTTAAAAAAAATTATTAACCTCTTGGTTAGATCAGCTTTGCATCCTTGGTTCTAAGTGACAATCCATTTTGCATTAGTGTTCAGCATCAGGGATTTCTAGCACCCTGCACCAATGGGTTAATTAACCCTTCCAAACAGCCTACAGAGCCCTCCTCAAAGAGCTTTTTACAGTTCTAAGCAATGACACTACACAATACCTCTTTTTTCAAAGCCACAAATATGCTGTTTCACTACAGTGTTTCTCCTGAAAATACTGAACATCTTCAAAAAGAAGTACAGGGAAGCTCATTTGATGTGCAGCAGTCTTCTAAGACTCATGGTGCCTGGAAAGAATCAGTCAGCACAATGTGAGAAAAGGGATGAGCCGCCAAGAATTAAATGTGGCATTGTGCAATCTTGCTGCTCTCCTCTTGCACAGAACTCGGTATTATTTCTGTTCTGAAAAGATTCAGTGTAGATGCTAGACAGAAGCCTGTCCCTGAGACTGAAGTACACCTTTAGTCACAGCTCCACTATTGAAAGTATTTAATATACTTGTTTTCTTGATACACAGTATCAATTTACTGTTCAGTCTGTTGTCTAGTGATGGGTTATTAGTGAACAATGACAGCATGATGTGCCAGAAAACATCAAAAAGAAAAATATGTAAAATACCCCTCGGCCAATGCTACACAAAACCAGTTGAGACTCAACTTCTGTTGTTCTTTGGACAGCACATAAACACCTTCAGCACTAAGGCAGGCAATATATGCATCAGAACCAGCCAAGGAAACAAAGCACTGTGCAGTCAGCACCACAGTGAAATAGTACTTTGGATTATAGAGATTTTAACCACTGTCATCTGCATTTCAAACCTCCAGTACATTAACCTACCTTGCCCAAATGCTACAGCCATTAATATGCTGCAGCCAAGAGTTTCAGTTAATACTGAGTGAAAAAACAGGTCTTTAAAAAAAAACAATGATTACAAAAATAAAAGCATGATTTCTTGATGGTCTCCCTGAATCACAGTCACCTAAATAAAGCTTCAATCAAGCAAAAGCTTAGCAGGAAAGCAATCATTCTTCTTTTTGTAAGTGTAAAAAAAGACCAGGAACTACAAGTAAATAGCAGCTGAGCAACAGATGAGGCACTAAGTGAAATCTGTTAGCAACTGCTAACAGCTTTGCTATTTTCTGTTGTTAAATTTAAAAAAAAAAGGCAAAAAACCAATGCAGTCGCAATTCCAATATATTCAAAAATCTCAGATGCAAAAGACTAAAGCTCAACAATTCTTGTACTACAGCTGAATACCTGGATTTGGTTTTAATATCTTGAAATGCTTTGTTATTGATTATAAAGCAGAAGCCAGCCAATTCACATAGCCACTATATCAAGGTAAAGCTTCTTACAGCTGTATGTGTGACCCAGCAAGCATAGCACAAAAATCCCACTGAAGACAAGTAGGACATTTCCAGCAGCTGTTTCAGCCTCACATTCTACTTTTTCTTTTGTCCTTTACACCTGACCCCATGTCATTCACCAGAAAATGCATGTGTCTTAATTAGCACTGAGCTTTCTGGCAAGATCCCTCATTTTCATTGTCCTTCTGGTCCTGGAGTTTTCACCACAGATGCTCAGTTCCTACTTATCTCAAGCCAATTTTGACATGGGTTCAGCAAGTCTGTTTTTCTGTTTGGATGCATCCCATAGCACAGCAGAACCATGCAGGCACAGCTGAAATAGCTCTGAACAAAGCTGCCCAGGAACTGCAAACAGCATGAACTTACCAAAGTGGGGGTTCCAGCTCCCAGCAGGATTCGTCACATGGCTGCAATCACCAGACCAGTTGAAAAAATTCATGACATTGCCTGGTCCCAGGAATAGATTACCTCTTCTCACCTCTGCCACTTGCTCTAATAACTTTTTTCATTTCTTTGGCTTTATCTCTCCTGTCAGTCTAACAAGGCTTCTGTTCCTCCTTTTGGTGGTCTCATACATGGGGGATTCACAGCACAACCACCACCATAACTATAAAATGCACACTACAGATTTCCTTCTCCACCAAGCTTTCTGCTCCACTACAGTGTTTACATTTCCAATGTCCCCCATGTGGCAGGTCCCCTTCCCAATTTAAATTCACCATGTCCAAAACTGGGCTCATCTCAGTTTCTAAATACTTCTCCCTACTTCTTTCTCTTAAGATACCAAGAATTAGTAGCCACCTTGCCTGCTGCAGAAACTCACAACTTTTGTCATCTTAAACTTCTCTCTTCCACAGATGTTCTACCAAAAAAACATGCCAGTTTCATTCCCACAATGTCATAAAAAAATCTGGATGTTTCTTTCCATGCGTGTTGCTAAAATACTTATCATTCAAACCTGCTCCCCATCCCTCCTAACATTTACCCTTCACATCAGTACAAGACTCCAGTTTGAAAAAATACCTCTTGAATCTAATATTTAGTTGGTATTTGATCTGCTCTGAATTCCACTATTAGTTCCCTATTATTTCTTTTAAAAACATTGAGATCAATTGGTTTTGTTTTTCAAGTCATATGTGCCAGTTTCTGTCTGAAAAAATACCAGCCTGGATTTGCTCATCTTGCCCAGGACATATGGCCCCCAATTATTTCATAAATGCACACTGATTGCTCTTGTTCATGCTCTACTTTACAGGCTTGCAGCCTTCTTTCACTTCTGTCATGGCTAGTATTCCCTAATACTCTCACCTTTTCAGGAAGGAATTTCTTTTCAAGTTTTATAAATTCTGGAAAGATACACCAACAAGGACACAGAACCTCTAAAAACCTCTCAGCTGAACTGTTACTTCTTACCTACTTCTCCTTCTCTATTACAACATGATGCTTCCATCTTTGCTGTCTTGTAGAGATTTTCAGTGGTGTGGGATAGAACTTCCCATTCTGTGCTGCCATACAGATAAATATTATTAACACTGTCAGCTGGGAAGACTATCTAAATCAAAGACAAGGTTATGGAAAGAGCAGATGTATAAACCTTGTGTACTACCAAAATGTGGAATATGTTCTGAAAGAGGGAATCACAACAAATGGAAACCTGTTGTTCCCAGCTTTGCATATTGACCATTATCAGAAATTCTGTCAACTACAATAGCTTGTTTTGGATTCTAATGTCATCCCATGTTCTTTCTGGCTCAGATATAATATCCCTGTAAGACTTTACAATTCAAACTCAGAATCTGCTATGTATCTTTGATACATTAAGCAGTACTTATCCTTTTGTCAGACCTCTGTGTCACTCCCCTCCTCTTTCCTACTCATGTCAAAGAGCTGAAAAGAAGAATGAAGAGAGATATAAAGCTTAAGACATACAAGAGAGTTTTTGAAGTCACCCTCCTAATTATTCAGTTTTTGACTACCCTTCCATGTTAAGTCTAATTTCTTTAAACAATATGAACACAAATGCATGGCAAAGCACAAGTGTGTGTACACACCTCCTCTGCTCCTGAAGAGCCCATTTGAAAGCAGACTGGTATAGCCAGGTATATCTTATGAACACTAACAACTGTTGAAATCATGCACATCTGGCACACAGGCATGCCTGAATATTTTTGACAGTGTCTCCACAGTGTTCAAAAGTTGATAGGACAATTGCTGATACATGGAAGAAAGTCAGCTAAAACCTTCCATATTAATATAACACAAGTAATTTTACTCAAGAGAACATAGTGACACAAAGTTGAAAGGCAAGTCCATACATTATATGTCCTAATGAACACCATGATCAGTGAATGATCTTGCAGCTACATTTCTTAGATTTCTATTTAAATGCATCCTTGCCTAAGCAATGATTGTGGTTTTTGTATATATGAGTACTGTCTACAATACAGCATGACAAGAAACACCAACAGCATCCTAAAGCCTTAAGTGTTCAGTGCCATGAGTAACCACATGGTCCTTTGGTTTAATCTCCTCCATGTGACCAAAATTTTTCATCCCATACTATGTATTAAATGCAAAGAGCTACTTCAACACTTAAAGACTCTACAGAGTCAACAGGTACTGGAGGGAAGGGTGTCAGCATTCAGCACCTGAAGCACCAAAGGCTCCAGCAAGAGCAAGGAAACAGCCTGAAGAACTCTGCCGACTCAGAGTTTACAGAGCCACGAAGAAAAAGCCACAGCAGAAATCCAAACACTTGCATGCTGGGCAGGGAGGACAGTGAACTTTTGTTCACTGCAGGCAATGCCTGAAGCCACGAAGCAAAGATTTTATCATAGGTAGTGGCTTTCAGTGACTGCAAATGTTAGTAGACCTTTTGCAATAGCACAAGAATTCTGCTCTCACTGCAGCTTGTGAAGGGAGCAGATAAGAAAGGGAAGAGAAGGCAAAGGTCTGGGCGTGGGAGCAGGATTTGTTTTACTCAGAAATATTCCCCACAAATCCTTCCCCACCAATACATGCTTGCTTTAAGCCTAAAACCTTGAATCTTTTCTGACATATGGGAATGCATTTCAAAGGCACAAAAAGACATTTTGTCTGCCAAATGTCTTCTGCCGCAGTTACAAGTTTGGTGTAAAAGTATAAACTGCTTTCTTTTTCAATAACATAAACATTATTTGAGTCCAAGTGAAATAATTTTTCCTCTACTTTATGAGAGCATCAGTTGTTTCCTATCTTATAACAAGAATGGGTGGCTGTTTTGCTTTGTAAAATGCCATACCTCAACATGACACCAAAGCCTTTCTTCTTTTTCTTTTCTGGATCTTCATTTTCTTCCTTCTTTTTCTTCTCTTTGATTTTAGACTTGCCCTTTTTCTTCTCTTTCTCCCTACTTTTTTTGTCCTTTTTTGCTTTGATTTCTGCATCTTCTATTTCAGGGTTCCCTGGAGGGGCAGATTCCACATTTTGAGCTTCTTGACCACAGTGAGAGCTCTTATCAGAGCCACCATCTGCACAGAATGAAAAAGAAGCAGTGAGGATGGCTACGGGCCACTGAAATGCAAACATGTGAAATACAGCAAGAGTGTCTACCAAGAGCTCAAATGACTCACACACTTACTCAGTTAATTGAATAATTTAAAAAGCAGACTAAGCAGATCTAGTGGATTCAAACAGATTTGTATTGTAAATTAAATGCAGAGTTATTTTAATGAATTGTTTTCTAATCATTGTTCCTGATATGAAAATCCTGATACAGTAAAGCACTTGTTCTCTTTGAAATCTAGCTTGTTTAACCACGTGCTGGGTTTCAAACACAGAGCTTACTTGAACAAAGATTCTGGTGACTGGCAAAATCAACCTATGGAACAAAATGACTTCATTCACTCCCTGGAATCTTTCTATTCTAGTGGCTGAACAAGAAATGGATAAAATGTACTGTCTGGCTGGAAAAGAGCCGTGTTCCTTCTGTGGGGGGGCTCAGGATCCAAGCACTGTTTTACGCCCCATACTAAAGGAGATGTATTTCCAGACTAGGGTCTATAAAACCCATAGTGACAGAATGAGCAGCAGGGTGCTATCAATACACTGCCTTATCTACAACATGAAACAAATTTCCTGGCTGGAAAAGGGGGAATTGTAAAACAAGAGAGATAATTTTTAATGTAATCTGAAGAAAGCAGCTGCTTCTTGAAGTTGAAAAACATAATTATTTAAGGATTGAGTTCTAAATCCTCCAACCCACCCCTGCCCCAAAGGAGATCAGTGAAAGACTTTACACTAAACCCAGTCAAGGTTGGATGGGATACTGCAAAGACAGCTCTATTCAGTGCAAGATGTGAACAGCTTTAAAAATGTGATCAGTTTCAATGGGACTAAATCACTGGCTCCTGGTGCTCCATCGAGCTGGCCGTCAGCAGTGCTAAGTGAAGGTGGCTCCCTCAGTCAGTGCCATCAGCACAACATACCCTCTTCATCCTCAGGTCCATCGTAAGACTTGTCAATGGCAGCTCGGAAGCTCTCGTTGCATCCCCGGCCCCGCACCACGTGAGGCCTGGGTCTGTGAAAAGGGAGTTCATTCTTCCTTACTTCAGCCACAGCAGTCTGAAGACTCTCAAGAGAACTGGACTTCTTTAATCCCAGAGTAGGACCAAAATCTTTGCCAGAGGAGTCTGGAAAAGAAATGGTTACGTTTTTATACCAAAAACCAGACAGAGAAATTAAACTAGTCAGATACGTTTAATTGTGTACTTTATTACTTGGGGCCTTTGAAATAGTATGCAATCAATGTAATTTGTTCTAAAAATAACATCAAGTTAAACCTAGTTCAGCAGATATCCCCATTCAGACTTGGAGGGAATGGCACATAATTTACAGACCTGACAAAGCGATGGGCCATAGCTGGCTCACTCTGTGCCACTGTAAAGCCCACGCCAGGGATGAGAATGGGGCTGCTTCCTCCACCTTTGCCAGTGATGTCCAACTGGACAGTGCTAACAGTCTCTGTCAGCGTTATCATTAGCACTAAGGAGAGCATTATCTTTAGACTCACAAAAACAAACACTGCTACACAACAAGTGCTTTGCTTTTTAGAAGGAGATAGGTTGTATGAATGGTTGATATTTTCAAACACATTTCTTCTGAGAGAAGATACATTATTAGTTCTCTCTAAGTTTTACCCAAACTTTTTCTTTAAGCTGAAACTAGTGCTATGATACCAACATGCACAGCAGCTTTTTCAAGAAACAAGCAAAGCATAGGTTAACATAAATGATGTTGCTGTTGCTGCCTCATTCCCTGATTACAGGCTTAAGAAAGCACTTCACAGAAAAACAGAGGAAATACTGAGTGTCCCAAACCTTCTCTCTCTTTAGACGCTTGACTATATGATCTTAGAAAGGCTTTATTTTGTAGCAGCATTTGTGTTAATTAGTATTAATAAAATGATAGTGGAATAGGTAAAGAACAAAATTCAATGAATAGATGCACTCCAATCAATGAAGAAATTCAGAGCTTAATTTAAAAGCCTTTGTAGCATCTACTTAGTTTTTATATGGCAGAACACTAAATGTGTCTTAGAAACACTGAGTAAGAGACTGTGCCTTGCAATATGCCTTCTGTCTTTGAGAACTCAAGTGCTTTTGCTTTCAACTTTTAAGTAGTACTAACAAAAGGAACAGGAGAACATAAGATAAGCCCTTCACCTCCATGTCCATACTGTAATGCCTGAAGGGATTCAAGGGTCACAGAAAAGACAGATATGTTAGTATGATTTACTGTGATTTTAGCAATTCTAGAGTGCAAGTAATTCTGAACAGCATGTTCAGTGAATTCTTAAAAGCAAAAAAGCTGAGAATTGGCACCAAATAGAGACTTGTCAGTAGTGCCTACATAAAGCAATTTACACTTCCTTTACTTGCAGACTGATATGTAGCTGAAAACAAGTAGGGGATTGGAGGTGTTTGTGGAGAGAAACAAGTTTAAGGGAACCCTGGATGCTCCATCACCCAGTGCAACCTTCTTCTGTTCCCTAATTGCCATTCTGGAGACTACCATTATGGACAAATTAGCAAGTGCTAAAGCAAAGTTAGAGGAATGACCTGCACAGAACATAAAGGTGCTAAAAATCACTAAAATCTTGTGCATCAGTAGGAAGCACTGTGCTGCCTATCACAGGCTGAGAAGGAGAAAAACCAAGGGAAAAATAATGGTGAGGAAAAAGGCCAAGTGAAAGGCATTGATGAGCAGAGGAAGCTCTCTCAAGTTTCAGTCACCAGCCAGCCTTGGTGGGCTGTTTGGCAGGACACAGGGCACAGCAACACACTGGCAGAGCTGCTGGTCCCGGGCAACCCAGCAGGCAGCCAGGCTGGGCTGCAAACCGAGGGGCTGGGGCTGTGGTCTGGAGGCCCTGCAGGCAGTGGGTCCCCAGCACTCTGCTCTGAGCCTCCTGGGAGGAACAGCGACCGGGAATGGCTTCAAGGCGACTGCAGAAGGGCTGGGCATGTCCCTGCCTCCAGCAGGGCCATGAGGGCCCATGGATTTGGGAGGTCCAGCAGCCAATGTTGACTCCAGACTGCTGCTACAGCTGCCTGGCTGGCCAGAAAAGTACAGAAGTGCTCACAAACACATCCCAGTGCAAGCTGTACTACACTCAATTACTGCTCTAAGCTCCATTACCTGGAAAAAAAGTCTCAAGTTAAATGCTGGTTACAGCCTGTTTATACAAAGCTGAGTCAGTTCCTCAGACTGGAAGACTGCAATGTATGAAGGCCATTCCTAAGAAAATCCAACCAACACCTGAAATTTGGAGGGAGGCACTCATATGACACATGTAAGAGACAGCAAGCTGTGTGCTCAGCCTCCCCACACACACTGGGACTCAGCCCGAGCACACTGAGCTGTCCTCATTTGTTCAAAAACTGACTGAGAACCCTCACTCACGGATTGGTATCGAGCATTCAGGTGACCCATTCTAAGACTGTAATAATATGGTATGAAATTTCACTAACAACAGTGAGAACTTTTTATTTTTTTACAATTCAGCTTTTATTCCTTTTCCCCCCCTTTCATTATAGAGCTGCAGTAATCACTTATTAGAGCACAGCTAAAGATACAGGAGCTAAAAAGCTTCCCTAAGCAGAGAGACCTGGCCCCTGCTTTCTGAGCCAGCATCTATTACTGGATGCTTTCCAGAAAAATGCAAAAAACTCCATAATGGACAAGGACTGCATCCCAAATTGGAAAATTGCCTCCCCCTGCCCACACCAGTACCTTTTTCATTTCTGCAGACCTTTAGAACTGCTGTAAGCCTGAAAATGTGTTTATTTATCTCACGGGTAAAAACCCCCAAACCAACAAATAAACAACAAAAACCCTCTCTTATCTTTTACAAGTTATTAACAAGCATTTCTGGGGACACATGGTGTAAGTCTATATCTAGCCTTACCTGGATTTTTAATACAAAAACATAATTTGAGAATAAGAAACTCAGCTGCTCACTGTGTTAAAATGTTTCTTGTTATGGATTTTATATTCTTGAGCTCTTCTTTTACTGCTTCTTGTAGCACAATGATAAAAAGCCAACTGAAGCATCCACTTTATTGTTTTTATAAATGGTGAATTACTTTACATATATCTCCTGAATTTATAAGAGAAAACAACAGCTGACATCACTACCTGCCTAGACTGGCTGAAATCAAACTGCTGGCTCTTAGATGTTATCTGTAACTGATCATCCTTAACTGAAAGATAGTGTTACACGTAGTTTAATTTTCTGCTCCATGCCAACATGGCTAACACAGATTTTTAAATTCTTAATGTACCAGTTAAAGTAAACGTGCTTTCTGCTCTTTTACTACTACTATCATTAGTCAGGTCTTTCCAATATTATCTTTTTCCCACATCTGCACATTCCTTTCTTTTTTTATAACCCAGCTGAAGGAAATATGCCAAAAGCAAGACGTCAGTCATGAAAATCAAAGGGAAACAAATGACACAGCACTGTGGGCAATGCAAGCCACCCCAAAGGCACATACAGAGGGAATCAAAATGAAGAGAAGCCATGAATCACTCTCACTCTATACGAAATACAACTCCCAAGACACCCTAAAGAGTAAACATTTTATATATTTATCATTAACTTTATTTTCTAGATAATGTTTCTTCTTGAAAACCAAAACTACAGGAATATGCCTAAAGGAGAATACTTAGAGGAACATATTTATGTGAGCTAGACTAACTTACTATTTACATTTTGAAAGGCACAGTGAGGTAAAGAAAAACTATAAAGGAAAAGGGAAAGCATTATTGAGACTGAGAAAATACAATAAACAAAAATTTGTAACAAATTATAAATAATTTGATTCTGTTTTTGCCAGTTCCCTAAACACACAGAGTGCTGGTTCCTATTGCAGTGCACATAGTGGAGGTTCATGTGGTCCTAGGGAAGAGAAAATAGTTATGAAAACAATGAGTGTTCTACCCTATGGATACTGGGATGCTAGGGAGAACATTGGACTACTTTCAGCAGGCAAACAATGGTTTGAGCATGAAGCACTGATGGTGGCTTCTTCAGTGGCAGCACTCAGAGGGAGCTAATCCAACAGCTTTGAAGGAAGCAGGTACAGCTCAGTGCCTGCTCTGCTTTGGACACACACCTCAGTAGCATTCATGATATTCAGCTTGCGCTCACTGAACTCAGGCCTACCCCAACCTAACAGACCAACTCCTCACTCTACAAGATTGCAACATCATATGGTGACAAATTTCTTCATGTTCCATTCTTTCTTAACCATTTGTTTAATGTAGTTTCATTTATTTCTGGTAGGATTCACAGTATGTGTAACTACAAAGGATTTTTTCCTCTCACTTATATTTTTATATTCAGATACTCCTTCAATCATCCACCAATTCAATGCAAAGAATGATTCAGGAAGGAGGAATCTGAAAGTCATTACATCTTTTAGCTTGTGATTTTCAAATGAAGAGCTTTAATATAACATTTCTGTAGAAAAGTCTTAGATCACATGGTAGCTTTTTCTTCAACACTAATTTATACAGGTGACATAGAAAAGATTAAGGGTTTGATGAAAAGCAAGAGAAGAATCACTATCTTGCACTTATATATTAAAGACAAGATATACAGTTTTGCTCATTTAATACCTCAATCTAAGCATTCCAGATAATAAGCAGAAATACTGAACACAGAACAACCCTGCAACTGACAGAAAAACAAAATCTAATAAACAGAAATCAAAGCATAGGAGAATTTAACATGTTCTCTGATTGTAAGAGACAGCTACAGTCTTCAGATTTACAGATATTTCAATCTATTTTACTACATATAATGATTGCAATTTAGCCTGCATTTGCAAAAACTGCAATTTCAGCTATGAATAATGACAGATCACAATTTGGGGCCCAGAAGGTATGTTGAGCCTTAGCCAGATGAAAAAGAAATGCTGGCAACAAGGCAGCCATTAGGCAAAAAGTGAAAATGCACTATTGTCATCTTAGAAACGCGAGCTGGTGTCGCTGTTTTCTACAGTCTTATCACTAACAAACAACAACGCTGCAATGAAACGTGCTACTATTTCAAAAAGAATATGTATGGCATTAAACATCTGAAAAATGCTAACAAGTTTCCCAGTGCATTAATATTAAAGCTAAGAATTAGAAGCAAAGGCAGAGGTTCAAGCAAAAGCCTCAGTGAAGGGGCACATGCACTTCCCAGGTTAGTGCTAAATGTCAGACAAAATGCAGCCAAGCCTGTCTTTGCATAGAAACCCTGTGATCTTATCTGCTGAAATAATTATTTTTCTTCATCTGGTTACAGAAGTCTAACCTCTTACATAACCTTGCAGTTCACAGTATAGCTCTGCATCCAGTGCAATTTTCCTAGACATCTGAATCCCTCTTTCTCCAGCAGATTCCTGCCCTCCCTCTAGTTGGCACAAGCTGAAGCACTTGCCCTCCAAACAGGTCCCAACACAAACCAAGCTACTTCTCTTGTACAAAGCAGGAGCTTTCTCCTCAAGGATATTTATGTATAAACTGACTTGAGATATAGGTGTTACAACCTGCTAGAGGAAAACTGCAATGGGAGAAGCAATGCAGACAGGAAAGTGTCCAGTTTTTAGAAAACAGGATTCCCCAGTGATTTCAGGCACCTTGTAAATTGATCAGTCTGGAACTGAGTAGTAGCAAAAAAATTCACAGTGCCCTGTGATTGCTTTATTTCTGCTTCCACACCTGCCCTCTGAAAAGGTCAACCATTTAAATCCAGCTTTAAAAGATTGGGAAATGTGACACTTTCTGAGACTAATTGATATAAATTATGCTTCTCAAACTAAACCAACATTTTTGTTCCCAGGCCAAAGTTTAACATGAAGTAAAGAGTCCTTGCACTAATATTTAAACAAAGTCACTTCTGACAGTATGAGGCTAACATCTAGAGTGTTACCTTTTGATCTGTGGGACAGATGGGGAAACTTCTTTAGTACTGGAACAGAAGAAAGAAAGCTAAAACTTACATTAAAATTATAGTTATGATCTATTTTGTTAAGTCTTAAGCCTACTTTGAAATAAACTGCTGAATTATTACTCAATCTTAGTCATCAAGTCTGAAATAATATTTTTAAAAATTACTAATTTAAATGAGAAGTAACAAATTAGAAGAATGCAAGAAGCTCATATTAAGCTTTGTGTTTACATCACTAATCTAAAGCTTTTTTGAGTCTTTACAAGTGAATGCAGAAAGAAATTTGAATCAATCATATTATTTATAATTCAAAGAGTGGTAAGTCATTTTTATGCATCAATTTTTGGCCTGGGCACATTTTTATAAATACTTTCATAAACCCCACATTAAAGATTGCTTTAAGCGTTGTTTGGCGATTAATTTAGGTGAATGAAACAAGGAAGCTGATTATTGTTAAAAAAAAAAAGCCAAGGAAGCAAAGAAAGTACATTTCAATATCACCAATTTAACTTGCAATTAAAAAAAAATCTTCCTTATCTGTGAACCTTAAGCCTAAGAAAAGATAGATTTTTAACAAAAGAACCAAGAAAATAATACCTTTTGCTAATCATGGCATTGCTTCTGTACCTGCCCACACTTTGATCAGTGAATCCTACATGCCTGAGATATTTATGAGCTCTTTTTATTGCTAACCCCACCACCACCGAGCTGCCCAACAGCCGCTCTAATTTAAGATGCTCTAAATATTGTTGCCATGGGTGACACATGAACATGGAGTAAGGCAAAAGCTCTGCTAATAAAAAGGCTTTCACAGCATTTCAGTCCTTGCTCATAAGTAAAGTTAAAATTTATGGCTTTTAAAATACTGGATCTGAGAGAGGTCAGGTTAAATGGCTGCTAGTAATAAAAGGAATCAATATGCCACAGCATCTGAAGCAGCCAGCAAACTAAATAAACACTTCATCCAAATCCACTTGGCCCTGAATTAAAAGAACATAAAATACTGTATTTATTTTGTTTGCCCTCCACCAGCCTGTAGTTTGCATCACTACATCCGCTAGAATTCTACACAGAGCAAGCAACAAGCATATGTTGGCCAAATAGCAATTAAACTGTGTGTCAAGGCTAGGAGCAATTAACTGGGCATTAACCTTATCAGGGAAGCACTTCTGGATTAGCCAGCTACAAACAGGCAAACATCTCAGTCTGGGAAGATTCTGCAACATGTATTTACAAAAGCTTCAGAGGACTCAGACTCTCTGTCTCAGGCCCTACAGAGTAAATGAGCTATTTCCAGTAATAACCCTTAATTCATAAGCCCTGAACAAAACCAGAATCACCTTTCCCAGTGATTAGTGCATCCTATTAGCATAGGAATGCAAACCAATTTGTTCCTTACAGCACTTTATAACAAAGCAGACCAAATGAAGTAGTGAATTGCACCTTTCACTCCTCATCTACATTTGGTTTGGTTTATAGATTGAATTCCAGGAGAATTTATGAAAATCTATTTTCTTCTGTTGATCTACTTGTATTTCAAAGGAAAGTGCACAGGTTACTTATCAGTGTAAGAAATTAATGCATGTTTTGCTTGAAGTTACCAGCAGATAAACTATAAAGAAGGTAGACATACACCTGTAATCAATCTATCTCTATTAAAATACAAACACAAAGGCCATTCACAAAGTCATGCATATTTTTTAAATGGCTTTGTTTATGAGTTCAATAATATTTGTCTTCAAACAGTTTTGAAAAGTTCATTTTAAAAATCCAATTCTTAAATGGGAATATGCAGAATTTTGTCAAACCTACTATTAACTAAGAGAAAGAGTTATCTGATATCTGACATGGTTGAGACTCAAAATCCCTGCAGAATCTGAAAGGATTATGGAGGTTTTCAGGAAAAGTCCTCAGCAAAGGTTCCTTTCTATTACCTACTGAGATTCTTAAGATCATTTGAATGCTTATAAAGTTGATAGCAGTATTTTATTACAGATTCCTAAAAGCAGAATCTATAGCTGTACTGATACTGGGACTTCAACTAAGCTTCATTTTATATGCTTCAACTTTTTTCTCTTTTTTCCCCCTCAAACTATCCTCTGTACTGAAACTTCTTCACTCGCGCTCATTACGGAGATGAAGATTATTTTTAGAAAAACAAAAAGCCTCTTGCCACATCAGAAAAACTAAAGTGGGAAAAATTCTTCCATCTGGGTAATAATTTTTCCCCCTCTATTCACCAATAACTCAAAATGGACTGAAAGGAAACCTTTCAAGCTTTATGTGCAAGTACGCTGTGAACCAGATTCTTCACTGCAACTTTTAGGAAGGAAAGCTCACTTTTCATATCTACATTCCGTGTTCTTCTAACATTAACCAGATCTGGGCATACTTGTATTTTCAAGGCTTTCTTCCACAAAATGAGTCCTTAGGAAAAACAAGGCCAATGCGTGGACCTAATGGGAAGGGAGTTTTCCTCTAAAGAGCTCCAGCAAAGGATTTTGTTAAACTGTTCTGTAGTGAGCAGACACAGAGTCACACCCAGTAACATCTGGCTGTCTTCTGAGTTTTTAACAGACATGAGTCACAACTGGATTACACTATTATGTTCCCAGCCTTGCTTAAGAAAACCCCAAAACCCAACAAAATACTGCTTTAGCCAAACTGGTTAACTTTAAGGCCTAGTCTGTACAATTTACTGCATTACACTTTATATATGTTTCAGCATCTGTAAGAGGTTTGCAGCTCCCGTACTAGGCATGTCATGATGTGTCATTTTAATGGAAAGGTTGAATTTAAAAAAAGAATACTGACAAGGATAAAAGATATTCTAAATAAAGACCATTTCATAAATCTGTGTTTTTTGAAAACTTGTTACAATCTTAGATGTTTAACAAATGTACACTTAGCCTTTAATATCCCCCAGGGAAAAGGGAACCTCCCCAGACCTCTAAGTTTAGTTTTTCCTGCAGCAATTTTCAGTATTCTCAAGATAAAACACTATTAATTACCAAGTTATGTATTTAGGATCTTTTCAATATTCAGTTCTGCATTGGTACAATGTGTTTAAATAGCAAATTAGAAAAAAACCAATAGAATTCCTGCATGGAGCAACTTTGAATATGATTTGAATAGCAAATCAATACAAACTTTTCTTACTCATTTGTCTCACCTGTGTACAAATAACATTCCTCTGTTCCCTTTCAGTAGCCCAATAAAAGGAGAGTACATGTGAAGTGTAATGCACACACATATGTGCCATGCACACACATAACATGGCACCAGACTGCAGAAATGTTGTGTCAAAACAGAAGAAAGGGTCATTCCAATTCTTCTTGGTAGTGTCCCTTATCAACCAATGCAGATATTTCTGGGAAAATTACTCAACTTCCTATCCTAAATTATGATCAAAAATTCCAAATGTCTTCAGGATGGTAAGCAGCAGCCACAGTGATACTGCAACCAGGACAGCCTGGCTAAGCACAGTCAAATGACATTTTAATACAGACAACCCATAGCATACCTTAGAAAAAGAAAAGTTTCCTCTAAGCTGGGACTCAGTATTACCAGAAAACACATCATTCTGCTCAGTGATCCCATATAATCTTGAAGAACAAACCAGAGTCTAGCTACAAGTAGATCAAGATAATCCCGTCCTTGGATAATCAGATGCTTAAACAACTCTGTCAGAAAACTGCTACAGTGCCATTGATCAGGTGCAAAACTCAGTGCCCAAATTCATCTCCTTCAGTTACTTGCTGGTTGGATTCTTGAACGAAATTTCAAAATCTGGTACTACAAAGGCTACTTTTCTACAGAAACAGGCAGGTTTTTCAAATAGACAGCAATCCAATCAAAATGCATCAGTACAGTGAAATATCCTAAATTAACACTGAACTCTAATCTTCATGTGGAACAGTTGACAGCAACTGCAATTTTCAAGAGGCTTAATCCAAGATTGAGGCCTACCTATGCTTAAGGGATTCCAGAAGTAGGACAGGTTGGTTAATTTTCAGTCTGGTTCAAGCCTGGTGACCAAATCCTCAGCTGGAGTAAATGAGCACTTCTTTACTTTTGTCTGCTATCTTGTACCAGCCTGTATCTGTCTTTTGATCACTGTACTCTGCAAGAGCCACATGTTGGCATTACATCCCTGCCCACAGAGAGGCCTGCAACAATAACTCATTTTACCCAAGTTACAGCATGAGTGTCAGATGTTAGTAAGTTCAGCCTGTAGTAGATTCAAAGTAGTGAACTGTAGATTAAAAAAAGCTTTTTGTTATTTTAACAATCCAGAAAGCCATACTTGGCTACACCCTGGTCTTGCTAAAAGAGTAAGAAGAAACAAATGGGTTCATGTGCCTTTCAAGAGGAACCTGTTCACTCTTTGAAAGTGCTGTTTTCACTTAGTTCAAGGAATCAAATGTCTGGAAAGAAGTTAATAGCTTTAGAAGTATAAAGAGCACAAAGATGCATCATCATAGATTACCAGCAATTTTGAAACATTACTTCATCCTTTAAACACATCATCATGTGTGCATTCTGAGGCAAAAGCATCTCTGCCAACTGTAGTTCATAAGAATAGTTTGTTGCAGTATTTCCCCTGGGTTATTTTTTATCTTGTATGTCCATCTGGTGAGTACAGTCCAGTCAAAAAAATAAAAAAGTTAAAATAATTTGGAAGACACTTACCCACATTACAGCAGATTTTACTGTGTTCTTTTTCTAGCTCTACAGCATTTAAAGATTAAAAAATATTAACATATTAAAAAACCCCCATGCTTTCCAACCAATGTGCTTTGATTTTTTCTTTTTCTTACATTAAGTAACGGTTTCTTCCTTTGCTGATGTTGTACTGGGTTTTTGGTCAAGATTGATGGAATCCATCGAAATATGCTAGATAATGCCAACTTCTGAAATAGTAATCTGCAAATCCTTAATCACAGCTTTGGTTTTCTTTGAGCCTGACAGTTTACTTTGACAGGGCCTGACCTCTAGGCAGAGCACCTTCATGGAGTCAAAGCAGTGACATTAATGTGCCAGGCAGGAGTTACTGTTGATCATCACCCAACCAGGACATAAATGTGTGTTCAAGAAAATGCTGTCAGATATACCGCACAAATAAATAGAAAGAACTGCAAGTTTTATAAACCTTTTCCTGTTAGCCTAATTTGAGATTTAGACAGTAAAAGGCTTTCAAATTCTAATATGATATAGCAGATGACATACTGCCATTTAATACCCTGAATCATTTGCAACAATATCTTCCTTTCTATAGTAATCTCATTTTGAATTTTATATTTTCTTTTTTTAATACTTGAAGGATAGCACATTGATGTCTCTTTGCCCCCAAAACACAGATATTGTCTACAGTTTACTTACAAAGGAAGGCAAATATATTTGGCTATATAGAGTCATACAACATAAAGCTATAAAACTTCATTCTTTGCAAACACATCACTTCTCCACTCATGACTGCTGCTTGTGTTATTAGTCCAGTAGCTTTTTAAAACTAAATAACTAAAACTAATAACTATATATATCAGTTATATTCTTGACATCATAAGCTTTTGCTCCAGCTACAATAAATGCCAGTTTCATAAACATCAAGAACAAACGGTTTGAACAATGTTACAGATTTTAAGCAGCTCTGCCAGATTTCTCTAGCATTTCCATGAGAATGCTGTGGGAGACAGTGTCAAAGGCCTTGCTGAAGTCCAGGTACACAACATCCATAGCCTTTCCCATATCCACCAGGAGGGTCACCTTGTCATAAAAGGAGATCAGGTTGGTCCACACAACCTACCCCTCCTAAACCCATGCTGGCTGGGTCTGATACCATGGTCATCCTGTAAGTGTTGTGTGATTACACTCCATATCAACTGCTCCATTACTTACCAGGTACTGAGGTCAGGCTAAGTGTCCTGTAGTGACCAGGATCCTCCTTCCGACCCTTGTTGTGAATGGGTGTCACATTGGCCAGCTTCCAGTCCTCTGGAACCTCACCAGTGAGCCAGGACTGCTGGTAAATGATGGAGAGTGGCTTTGCAAGCTCATCTGCCAACTCCCTCATCACCCTGGGATGGATCCCATCTGGGCCCATAGATTTATGAACATCCATAGGATTATGCTAATTTTTTCTTGTGTATCAAGAGTGAACACTTGCATCTGTATTCTGCCCTGTGTCCTATTTTTCATCAAATATTTTCACTTTCTTTAGTCTTTTGACTGTGGACAAGTATTTTCTCCACACTCAGAGGGAAAACTGGTTAATCTGTATAATGCATGCCATTCCATATCCTCAAAAACATAATGCAGAACAAGCCATACTGTGGCTGAGTATACACTTATGGCAATCAATCACTAAAGTATTAACACAATTCTTAAAACTTCACGCATATTAGCACATGGTTAATCAGAGAAGTTTGACAGACTCTTCTTCAGAGCTGCTTCTACAGCTTCACAGTATATCAACCCTAACACTGGAAAGTGAAACATACTATGCAATTTACTTCAGAGCAAAAAGTTAAAATCAGATTTTGAAACACTGAGGCTAATGTTATTAGAATAAAAATGTAATGGCTGTTATACCAGATGCTTAATTGGCCCCCCTGCAAAAAAGCAGTCCCCCAGGAAGGAGCTGAAAGCTACTACTTGGGTTCAGCTCTTGCTGAAAGAGTGAAAGAAAGAAACGGGTAATCAGTCATCATTTCTCTTCACAGCAACAACCCTGATAAACACTTATGTGAATAATTTTTTCTGTTGTTGTGGATACTAAGAGTTTACATATGCTAAAAGGGAAGTAAGAAAACTCAAGAGAAACAAGATCTGTTGAAGATTATCAGCTAAAAAGAAGCTATTCTTACCTTCCGTCTTTAAGTCCCTGAATATCTGAAGGCAAGGAGAGGTCTTGGAGGAAAGGAAGACAAACTTGTCATATCTCTCTATTTCTCATTAGGCATTAGCATTTGATACTATCAGAAAGAGGACAGAAGCCATGCAGACTTATTATCTGATCCAGTATGACTGTTAACCTCCTAGGATGTGCTACAGATGAAAGGCGTCCGGAACAACATCCCCACCACCAAAAAGTGCTGCTGCTGCTTCCTGTTTCTATAAATTCCTCATTGCCTCCATTATGAAAACATACAGAACCATGGCCCAAAATCCCACTGCACTTGGTGTAATACCAACTCAAAAGAGAATTAATATTTAACACCTCTGATAATTTCTGATCAAGACTACCCATATTCCTGCAACACTGGCTCACTTTTGAGTGGCAAGACTATAGATCTCAGCACAGAATTTCACTGTGTTCTCTTAAACTTTTTTTGCTATTTCTGCATTTCAAGTAAGTTCTAAGAGAATAGTCCCCTCTTGCATAGATGCTCTTCACAGAAGGCCTAATTTTTTTCAACATAGATAATTAAAAATCCAACAACCCTCAAAGCTCTTCTAGTGCAGCAGCTCTCTGATTTGGAGTTGGTGTTTTGTGGCAGCTTTAATACAGTCTTGTTGCTATGTCACTCTTCAGTGTCTGTAGTCTTAACTCTAGAGAAGACTTAGATGACATTCCTGCATGCTAAAGCATATTGCAAACATGCTTTCTGTTTCATTCAGTTTGATCTAAACCAGCTACCCTGAGTAACAACTAATATTGATATTGCCTGGTACCACATGACTCTTGAATTTTAATCACTAGGTTCTTATTCTGATTAAGCAATTAAATTGCTTAACTGAAAACTACGGGGCAATTGATTTATATGAAGGTACTAAGAAATTCTGTTTGAAGTTTAAGAACAATTCCTTACTAAAGGTTACAAACACATGAAAGCTCTAATTGCAAAAGTATATTTCAGTATTAGTCGTTCTAGTATTGTTGGCCTTCTGATTGTTAATAGCTGCTATTTACTACAGGAGTTATTCCTGGCTTTCCTTTTCTAAAAATCACTACTGAAACAGGCACTCTCTTCTGCTAATGCAAATTACAGTGGAAGTGAAGACTCTTCATATGCTGTAAACATCACTCATCATTAAACTTGGAGAAGAATTATTGTTTCTGCTTCTTTAGCTATAAAAACTTCCTTAAAATGTCTAATTTTCCTTCTTCTAATTTGACTCATAAAGCATTTGCTGTAACAAGATCAAAGATAGAAAGAAAGAGGTGGAGCTTTTAATGCCCAGTTATGTAAGGTCTAAAAGGAGTTATTGTTGCAGATGGTGTCACCAAGGTCTGCGGAAACTGAAATCAGCAGGGCTACCTGTGAGGTGAGAAACTGCTCAAACAAACAAGGGCAGAGTTCACTCTACATTTTGATCATTTTACCACCTTTTTACTCTAGGTGAGAGGATTCCTCTGTCTAGAGTTGACATGAAGCACAACACACACAGAACAATGTCAAAACTTCTCCAAAACTCCCCTAAAATACCCCCCAAACCACCATGAAAACAAGGTTGTGTTGATCTGTACAAGTAATGCTAGGAAGTCTTCTCCTATGATGCTGGGGTTTTCTCATCAAACAGAAGTTAAATGAACACATTACCTGGCTTGAAGAAATCAAGTATATATACCCACATCTCTCACCACTGATAACATTCACTACTACATATACTTTCTCTGTTGCTTTGGCATCTCACAGGGTGAAGGAGCAGTAAAAAAAACAGGTAAGCTAATCACTGACACATAGCACTGTGCTGACTGCTGAGTGCTCAGGTCAGAATTTTAAAAGATTACTGGTGAGCTCTGCCAGGAGAGGAAGAAGGGTGAAAAAGCAAAACTAAGCAAGCAGAGAACTCTGTGGGATTTTATAAAATATTAAGTACTTGCTCTCAGAAAATGAATGTTTTAAGGTTTTCAGATTCAATCTTGTGCCTCATAATTCATGACAAACCCCCCCCCCCCCACTTTATTTATAATAGCTAAGATAATGAATCTTTTTATACTATCACTCTGTACTGTTCCAAATCCAGAGGTTTGGTCCAGCACTAGCTACTTAAACTCAAAGTGATTCTTTATAGCCTATGTGGTTTATAGACTACAGCAGGATTTTCAGCATAGTGTTTGTTATATTAATAAACATTTTTATTTGTTTACACATACAGTAATACTGTATCTACTACATACTAAATAAAATGCATAATTTATTTGCATTTTCCCATCTGATTTTCTGAAAAGGCTCATAAAATTTTAATGAAAGTAGTTAAAGCAACAGACTATGTATTAAAATCATATACAAAAAATGACCTTAAAAGAGTACTATTAAAATTGCAAAGTAAAGAGCTTAGGCTTGAAAAATGGTATGGCAGAGGTGTCCAATTTCTCTCTCTCTATGCACATTCTAATAGACTTTCATTTTATGTCCCAAATATATCATGACAATTTTATTTACAAAACTCCAGTTTCTCTCTTTCAGGAAAGGTCTAGTATTTTCTTCCACATGTAGAGCAATTCCCCTCCTCCATCTGTACTGAGCACAGTCTTTGATATCTGACATCAGCAGTAAACAGCCTTCATGCCTCTTTATCAAAGCCTTGGTAGCAAGGGTTTTTCAATAAACTCTAACGTGATGTCATTTTAAGACAAACACGCACAACCTGTGTCACAGCGACAAGGAACTGAAACAGGAAGATGAAGATTCAGGTTCCCAAGCCTTCAAATTTATATTTTTCTAATGAACAGAGTTTTTCTATATATTTTTCTACATGTGGGGTGTTGGTGGGTGCTTTTTGGTTGTCACTTTTTTTGAGTTGTTTTGTTTTTGTGGGGTTTTGTAGCTTTGTTTGTACATAAACAGCAGTTTTTTGTCCTGCACACCTTTTTCTTCCCCACTGTCCCAGATCAACACAAGCTTGTCTCCCCCTCTCTCGCAGTAATGTCACCCTTTCCCACACTGCATCTTCTCACCTCCTGACATGCCCAATCTCCCTTTCTGCCCCATTCCCAGCACCCTTTTCTAGCTCCCCTCCACTTCTAGTAGCTTCCTATCTTCCCAGCCTCTAGCTAGATATTCTTACCTTTTCCTCTCCTAAACAAAAACAAATATCAGAGTTATTTTAGGAGACAGTAAAAGAACAATCTCTGTCAAAGAAAAAGCAAATAAAACCCACGCTTCAGTTGACACTTGAATGGAAAGTTTTACTTCAAAAGGCTCCAGTTTCATAGAATCTGTAATGGATGTGTCACGCATGACACTTAACAGGTGATAACACAGTGACTACTGCATACTACATCCATACTCTCTACACAAAAAGAGAACAGAAAACCAAGCCTGAGAAAAGGAGAGCAAAGGGCTTTCTTCTGAGACTTAATGAATTATCCATATTTCCTACAGAATGGCAAAAAAAGAATGACTGCAATAAATTGTTTTCTCCTGTAAGTTTTTTAATGTGTTTGCTCTTTCAGTCTAAACTCAGACTGAGAATTATTCTTTGCAGCTATTTTGTGATGGACTTATTAGTCATAAGCAGTGAGTTATTCCATGCAACTGCTGGCAAAAATTAGTCCTTTATGTAAAGCTCATTTTTTTGGTACCTTTAAAATTAAACTACTGTGCTATTTTTTAAAAAGGAATTAAACTCCAGAAGCTTCGATCAAACAATTTTGTCATTTTGCTTTCAGAATTAGGCATCTGAGAAGATTATAAAGCAATAAAAAAAGAGGCATCTGATTAACTACACTATATTGAATTTCTCTTTTATAACATCTCTGTTTGTCAACAGCAGCATTACAACTGGCAACCAAAAATACAACTCCTTTTTTGAACACAGGAATTTATGCCAACTGCAGATAGCAACAAAAATTGTAATTACATGAAAGACCTAAACAAATCAATGCCAGATTCTCTGGTCTGGTCCTTCCACATTGAAACACTTGAAAACTGCCATAGC
The DNA here is from genome assembly GCF_012460135.2 of Molothrus ater. Classification (NCBI taxonomy): domain Eukaryota; kingdom Metazoa; phylum Chordata; class Aves; order Passeriformes; family Icteridae; genus Molothrus; species Molothrus ater. The sequence continues at coordinate 13,066,569 of NC_050484.2, forward strand.
AAGGTAATAGAGGTTTTTATTTGCAATATTTGAATGTGCAATCACCTTTCAGTAATGGCTGCAGACCTCTAGCACCAAGCACTAGTTCTGTTCTGCTCCTCTGTTTGCCAGGTCCTGACCCCAGTACTGAGAGGGCCACAGTCCGTATTTAAGCTGCTAGAGCAGCAGAGTCAGGATATTGCTGCTGTTATGGCTCTAAGGAAACCAGCATTTTGAAAATGGGCAAACTGCAGAACTAGACTCTGACTCTCTCCATGGAATTCTCTGCTCTGCCCTGAGCCCACTGTTCTCACTGGATGAATGGTTCTTTCCTCCCTTCAGTCTGTGAACTGAGCAATACTAGAACAGGAGAAGTTCTACTGAGAAATGCTCTGCAGCCGCAGTTCCTGGGACTATGCCCTGCATGCTCCCCCCATCCTTCAGAACCTGCAGGTGAACCTTGCAGGTCACAGATGTGCTCTCCTCACAGACAGATATTCAGTCCAAAAAAGTTGCTTTTAGATAAGAGAACCAAGTCAAAGATGGGGGAAGGATTAAGGTTATTTTTCACAACTGAAGGTGAATAATCAAAAAGGGCAGGAATCAGATATAGATCAGCATCAGCATAGATGTCACACTACCTGGGGGAGGGAGGTATGGAGGGAAGGAACATACTAATTTCTTTTAAAAATCCCAAACAAACATAAGTAAGTCTGATCTCATGTTAACAGGGATCTTCTGTACATTCATAGAGTTAAGGTACCAATCATTATGCTTAATACCTGTAGGCCAAATGAGAACCGTGAGAAACTCCATCACCCATGCAAGACTAAACAAAAGCAAATGAAAAATTTCATCTATTTAAACATCGGGCAGAAAAATGGGTAAACACAAGAGAGGAGGTAAGTTTTGAAAGGGCAGCATGGTGCCATTGCCTGAGGCAAAGGGAAGGCACCTGCTGACAGTCAATGGTATCTCAAGGAAGTGCCTTCTACTCTTCTCCAATATGCTTTCCATTTGTCACTGCTATGTACAGAAAAACTCTCCTGCTCTGCTCTTAGCACTTAATTAGGGATGATATTCTCAGTCCTTCTGGAGTGCTCTGTAGGTAAGTGCTAAGTAGCACTGCTTTATTGAAAGACCCACTAAAAATAATGCTATTTTATGAGCTACACAAATAGCAATGTAATTCTTTTCTTCAAAGTTAATTTCTGAACCATATTGCACTGCACATCTTTTATTACACAAAAATGTGTATTAATAAATAGCACCAGCAACCCATTTTATATAATAAAGGCTTATTTCAAATGTTATCGGAAGCAAACATTGTACAAGATACTATTCCAGAAGTGAGCTGGACTAGAAATATCAATTACCTTCAAAGTCCTTTTTATTGACATGGCAACATGATGGGATTCAAAATAAAAAATGAAGGCAAAGAATCATTCCAAGTGGAGAATCCCCTCTCTGTACTCAAGCCTTAGAATATAATGCAGCTGGCAAATACACAGTATAACAAAATTTTTAAAAACGTAAACAAGCAAACTAACCTCAAAATCAAAATCCCAAAAAACCCCACAACTGTTAAATTTTCTTTGGGACTACATAGTTTTTAACTTTCAGTCAACTAATTTAGAAAAAGAAAAGTGTACCCTTCCTCTCTTCAACCAGGAGCTCATTTAGTTCAGTGCTCTCCTTTCTATATCTCATACTTCATGCTCCAAAATATAAGTTAGAGGGCCAGATGTATTATCTGGGAAGTTTTCCAAATTCATTAACTCCTTGGCACCAGTGACTTCAGGATACCCACTGCCAGCACTGAATATCATGCCCAGCATAAAAACAGCTCCTGGAGGGAAAGGATTAATAAAATGAGGCATTCAGCAGTGGCTGCTGGTCTCTTCGGTCACAACAAGCAACTGAAAGAATCACAGTAGCTGCCAGCACTGATCACAGCCAGATTTCAGCACCTAATACTCTGAAGGTCTTTCCTGAATATCTGCAGATCATTCACCACAAATCTTGAAAAAAGCACAGGTATTGCTTAAAGGAACATGAAACCAACAGTCAGAGAAAAGACTGACAGGAAGGCTGTGACTCCAGTTCTAACTGCTGATGGTGGTAAATATTACGCAGGGGCATTAGAATCATATCATCACTTTCTCCTCAATTACAAAAGACACAGACTGAGGAAATTTATTTTGCTTTCTGAAGAGGATGCAGTCTGGCTGTCAACAGCTAAAGGACTGATCACTGAAGAGCCTTACAGAGCCCTAAAAAGGCAGGAGACACGATGGATTCACTTGTTGTTCTCAGCTTTCTTCTTAGGGCCACGGAGGGAGCTCCATGATGGAAACCAGCTTACTATCAGTCATGCAGGCACTATCATGAGCCATCTGTTCAGGCACCATCACCAGAGAAACTCTCTACTTTAAAGATCAACATACAGCAAGAGGCCCCTCAGATTTTAAACATTAAACTTGCTTTGCTGGCTGCTGTGCCTTCCTTTGAATCTTCACAGTTTTAATAAAAAGCACTGATTTATTTACATTCTTCAAATTTCAAATATACTGTTGCTTAACCTTTGCTTAGGCCTAAAGCCTGTTTTTTGGGGTTTTGCCATCTCCAGTCACTTAAAATTTAGTGACAGTTCTTTCTGCATGTGATATGCCAGGATCCCGAGATACCAAGATGTTGTGTCCTAATGACCACATCTGGAGAACTTCAGTATCTATGACCCTGTGTGAAATTCTGCACTAACACAGTTACACTGCTTTTTCTTTCAGAAATAGCTTTATTTCTGCACTCCTCTTCTAGACACATCCACCATATTTACAAGCTCTCCCACGCTCGTATGAGTCAGAAACAACCTGGAACACAAGGCAGCAGGAAGCTCCAACTCACAGCAGAAACTTTCAGCAAAGACAAGAAATGTGGCAGGCTCAGCACAGACAGTCACAGTGGAAAATGTTGCCAGGTCTCAGGAAGAGAATGCAAGCCCCAAACAGCCCACAGCTGGTAACTCCAGCCAGCACCGCGCCGTTTCCTAGACAGGGAATTTCAGTGCACAACAGACAGAGCTCTGCAGGCACATTACTCCTCCAGCCCACTGCAGGTTGGCACACAATGGATTTACCCCAGACACAGGACCACTTACTTCAAATACCAGCAGGCCTTATGTGGAGTGGATGCATTCATCACAACAATTAAAAGTCTACACTTTATTTCATTTTACATTGCCTACACATTCTGGATATTTTAATGCTCTCTCGACCTACTTCACTGAATTCTGCACAGAGCAATATTCAGCAATACTGACCTAGGGGAGAAGTGGCAACTGTGGAATGTGAACATAAGAACCCACCTCCAAGCCTCAGTTAATACAACAATATGCCCAGAATCACTTCAGGAAATGAAAGAGAAAAAAAAAAGTAAAAAAGTAGAATTAGTATTAATGCATGGCTGGAAAAAATACCTGTGTGTCCGATTTTTCTTCCTAATCACTTTTCCCACTTCTGTATCATAATGGAGCTGTAACACTGAAGAACTGCTGAGCTTGAAATTTCCCAAGTCACACTAAACAAAGCTCCTATCCTTTTCTCTGCTCCTAGAGGAAAGAATATCCCCAAAGGAAAAAAGGCTGTTGGTTTGCAACCCTTGGATGCCAACAATTCATACTAAGTAGTACATAATTCCCATATTATTGAGATGTGATCGAAAGGAAGCAAATCTTTCACCACTATTGTTTATTTTAGAACACAGTAGTTTGGATATCTGCCAGATCAGGCCTTCTCCTTTGGGAAAAGGCTGTCCTTTCTGTTATGCACTTGAAGTTTAGTCACATTTAAAAATAAGGCATTCCTCACGCACAGAATCCCTCTTCGGCATCTTGCTCTAATAAACTCATGTCACAGCTTTAGCAGGCAGTTCCCTAGCTATGCATTCACAGGAGTACTTTCTAAAGTTCTTACTCACAGGAACTTTTAAGTTTTATTTCATGCTTGTCAAATGGAAATATCTTACTTTGGTCCCCATTCAGGGCACAAGATTCTTTCACAGAGAAGTCCAAGTTCTTTAGGACCTTCTTGGTAGATGTACACGCACTTTTGTTCTTGAAGTGAGAGTATGAAAAGGGCTTTGCTGTTGAAGCCAGGGGTTGGTTTACTACCCTTTTATAGTACAGAAAATTATCATTTTCTGGGTCAGACAGAATGAAATAAATGCTTCTGCATAACTTAGGCCTTTACAGTGTCATTGGTTCTCTGGTTCAGTACCTTTCTGTGATCAGCTGGACTGAAAGAAAACCCACCTAGGGTAGGGAATCTACTCCCTGTGATTCTTAACAAAAACTGTTTTTTTCTGTCCAAGCTGCCTGTTCACTCCATATGGCCCTTACAAAAGCATCTCCCTGCTTGTCAGACCCAGATGCTTTCAAGGACTGCTCAATCTTCTCTCGCTCCTTAGGACAGGACCCAGAGCACAGCAGCTCAAATAAAACTAAGAGACAGACATAGTACATTAAGAGCAAGTAACATCACACAGTCAAAAATACACAATAACAACTTTCACTTGCCATTGAGCAAACCTCTCAGAAACTTTCAGTTTAGTCCTCAGGACAATAAAAGAGACTCAAACTTGCTCCCCCACTTCCTTTCTTTCAGCACAAAGACATCTCTGAAGATCTGCAAATCTTCTTTCATCCACACTTTCTCCCTCAGATGTGTCTGCCTACCCCCTCCACCCCAGTCAACTTCTTCAGCTTAGGCTGATCCCAGGATCAAAAAGTGTCAGTTACAAAATCATTCTTCTCTTCTCCTGAACTTCTTTTTTTCTTGTTCCCTTGACTAAACCAGAAGAATACCATTCTTTTTTGTAGAATTATTTTTCTGCTAGGTTAACTTCCCACAACAGCTCATCATGGAATGATAGGAATAATAATGGCGGCATAGAGAGAAGGGGGGCAGAAACACATGGCTTGGCCTTTATAAATACAAGGCTATCGTGGAATAACAGGAAAACATTCAGTCAACATGCGATTTTGTAAAAACTCAATTAGACCCTTGAATTTGCATCTGCACTGCTGTTGGTCTAAATTCAGTTTTGCTCTAGATCCTAAATCCCACACAAGAACATGGAGGGAAAACAGGTTTCTCCTGCAAGCTTGTTATTGTTCTCAGCAGATCAGATCTATTCACTTTAATAACTGTAATTCAAAGAAAGATCAACGGGCACTGATCTGTCGTATCTTAATACAAAGCATACTAAGAGTCACAGAACACAAAGCATTCATAAAATCAAAGTGAACAAGTGAATTTAGAAAAGATTCTTGCATTCTAAGGATGAGACAGCAGGGATGCTCTTGTTCAGTTTGCAGAGGTTTACTGCCACTTTTTATTCCCAGGTCCTGCCACTGAGAAAGTGGTTTTATTCATGGCAAGTAAAACAGTGTTAAAAAAATTTAAAAATTAATGCAAGCTCGGCATTTGAATTCAATAAGGGTATCATTTGACATGGTAGATATGGTGATTTAGTAGACAGCTGCGTCATAGTTCTCATCCATCCACTTGCTGAATTTCCCTTCATATGGCATGTAAGCTTGTCTCTCAAATGGGTGGTTCAAGGAGATAATCTCAGCAGTATTCATTTTTGTCCTTCTTGTTTGAAATTTTGGCTGTCTAGTTCTGTTAACCATCTCACCAGCTAAGCTGTGGGACTGGAATAAAGAATGGAATAATGGGAACCATGCAGCTGCAGACAGGAGGCATGGTGCCCAAGACTGCTTTATTCAGCAGCAGCAAGCTTTTAGATCAACATCATAACATCAAACATCACCCTCAAGTGAGGGATTTTTATCTACAGATGACTTTCTCAAGACCTAACAAAAAAGGGGTCACAACAAATCATCATCACACAGTTAATAAAGTCTTAAAAAAAAAAAAAAAAAAAGGAAAGAAAGCTGTCCAAAAAATAGTTACAGCTGGTGAGTTACTGGGAGTATAAAATTATTCTTCTCAAGAGTAAAAATGAGTGGTTGTTTACTTCCACCGAGGAGAACCATCTAACTACGTTATCTGAGAGCTGTTTATCAGCCACATAGACCTGGCAGGCATAGGGGACTGTAAAAAGACCCCTAGCCTGACATTCAGAAGGGGTTTTGACTTACAGCCTGCTTTTCACTAAAATTCAACAATACAGTAAGTTCTGTTAATTTAGAATAATGGTTTGAATCACAGAACTCTAAATGTCCAGCCTTCCTTTTCCTGAGTCAGTCACAAAGCAAACTTCTCATGCACCAATACATACAATTTTTGTCAAACTAGCAACGTTAATCAAGCCTCCCCATTCCCTCCCAGCTCTAACCAATGACAATAGCTACAACAACATATAGCATAATATATAACACTATTATACATGTTTAAAAATAAAGTTCATTTTAAAAGGGTAGCAAAGCCATATTTGCATTGAGTATTAAGTAAGTTAATGTATCCTCCTAAGCTCACTAGACAAGTTGTGCTTGAAGAAAAGAAAAAAACAACAGCAGCAAGGGATTCAACGGAAGCTGAGTGTTTTAATTTTTGGCGTGGAAATTGTTTAAACCCCAACAATACAGTACAGTCAATGTAATATCCTTGACTCTATTCTTTGCCAGACATAAATAAAGGAGAAAAAATTCACTCCACAAGTGACCTGCAGGAAAAAGGGAACCTTACTTTTAGCTACTCAGCTGCATGAACTGATAGATATTCTCAGATGAGAATTTATTTGGAACTGTAACTTCAAAGCAACACTTGGCTTGGAGAATCATAATCAATGTTGATGATGATGATAATGTTGATAATAACATGAACAACAACACTATCACAAGAATATAATTGTTCAGGAGAGATGCCCAACTGAATGTAACAGGGAAAGAGTGAAAAATCTTGCAAAAATATTCCCCACAATAAACCATCAAACATAACCCACAGCTTAATGATTCAAAGCTTACAGAGGCACGAGGTGTGGGTAATAGAGTCAACTGAAGCATTGTAGAAAGGTACTTGCGTTTGTTTTTGTGCCAGTCACACCGAAATAGCACCAAGCATCACATGGGCTGAATGAAGGGAAAAAAATCATACTGCACAGCTTCCAGTGACACCACAGTTTGATTATATCCAGTATCCAAGCCAAGACACACAGGTCAGGCTATGCTGCAATTGCTGAGGTATACTGCAGACTGTGAAGTAGACAAGTCCTCTTTACACTTGCAAGAATGATTGAAGCAGCCAAGTATTACATTCTTATTCTCAAAGAGAAATAAAGTAAACTAAAAACAACCTTTTCTCCTCTCAGAAATGCAAAGGTAAGGGCCAGATTCCGTATGATACACACTTTCAGTTAGTAGCAAGGCTGTTTGGACAGGCACTTCACTGCATATGTCAGGCAGCTCAGCCACTAACATGAGTCTTTTCTACTGTGGACCAAGTTACTATATAAATCCTTATGAACTCAGTACTAAACCCAATGCTCCCCTTGAAAAGCTGAGCTTTAATGACATCTACAGCAGCAAGAAGGCTTATTTAATAAAATTATAAAGTCTGGCATCAGGAGAGGAGAACAGCACTTCCCTATCCACTTCTTCGACATAATTGTGTTACCTGCAAATGAAACTTATTACAATGGCACCAGCCTCAAGCAAGCCCAGCAGCATGCACTAAGCTTTCTGTAGTCTTTCCTAAATCCACTATTATTCCCCACCAGATTCCTTGATTAAAAGGAAGCCTCTTGAGCTACAAAACTATGCATAAACCACTGGATTTTTCTGGTGTTCCAATAGCTCACGCTTAGCTTTAACAAAACCTCAGTAAAATGTCCTTAATGCAGAATACATCCTGGCATTAAAGAATGCAGAAATACACCAAGACCTTTAACCTAAATTATTCCAAACTAGCTCCACTTTCCATGTGAATTGCAGTTTAACCACAACTCAGTCACCCACACATGAGGTAGTACAGCTGTGATGGCACTCAGGCCCAAGGACAGGCTGCCCTTGCAGGATTTAGCTGCACAGCTGCCTCTCCAGGCCTTCCTTCCCAGAACACCAACCCTACCTACAGGCTGAACAGCCATGTGGAAACTGCACTGGCAGCAAAATTAACAGTAAGGGGCAGAGCTTGACCAGAAGCATCCTTCCAACTATCCCAATGGGTCTTTTCCTACTCAACTCCTAACCCTATCTCTTGCCATATGTTGGGGTTTAACCACACAGCATTAATTCAAATTCAGCTTGGTAGCAGAAGTACCCCTTATCACTCAGCCTTGCTGGTACTAAGCCATAGCTCAGTCACATGTTCCTCACATAGCAGCCAGCAAGAAAATATGATCTTACTCATCTTGTTTCAAGACTGTCTTGAAACACAATCCCAGCCAAAAGCATGGTCTAGTGACATTAAAATAAAAATAGGAAAGCTTTCTTGACCATTTTGTTAATTAATATGTCAGAGCTCATAAAGAAAGACTCATCAGCTTTTCTCCAGCACTGCATCATCTGAAAGAGCTGTGTCAGCAGAGACCTCAGCAGACAGTCAATACATGCTAAAGTGTTCTAAGCAGTAACTCAGAGCACAAAAAAGAATTTTAGAAAAAAAAATTAAAATAGCTGCAAAAAAATCAGTACTCAATTTCATTATTTGATATAAATCAGGTTATATTTGATATGCAATTCTTGCCCTTCTTTATAAAGGATATTCTCTTAACTGTCATAGAACTGCTTTTACAAGAACCTAGGAGTTTTATGAAAAACTAAGCTAAAGCTGCTGATTTTTCATCTTTGTGAATTTTCAAGGATCTTCCCTGCTTATACAACAGAGGCACCACTTGTCTGCTTCTCATTCTCATCATTGGTATTGACATACCATTGCTGAGCACACAGGAAGGCAGGAAGGTTACAGAGGACAAATTCTTTCTTAGAGGATTCAGAGAAGTTGTCTTACACACACACACACACTCACTCATGCACTTTGAAATCTGTTTTTTTTTTTTCCAGAAAAGGACCAGGAGGCTCCAGTGCTTTTGCTGATGGCACTGCAGAAAGTATTTTCAATAGTATTCTTAGTATTTTCAATACTAAGAACACCTGTAAGCACAGCAGGAGTCTTCCATCCAGTAGGATGAAATACAGACCTCATATGAGAACCAGAACTCACAGGTAGATTTCTGTAAGGGTCATATATGTACTTGGAACAAAGCTCCAGCCACCTTTCCACAGAACATGCTTACAAGCTCAGGATATGTCCCAATATACTTCTAAAACCCAAATCTACTCTTTAAGTAAGGTGGGGGGGAAAGGAACCACTGCTTGTGGGTGCAGTATACAAAACGACAGATGGGGCTAGAGCTACAGATCCTTCTAATGCCTCAGTCTTACAGAGAATTGTGAAAACCCTTCTTGAAATTAATGCACACCTCTAACTCCTGCTGCTGCTGCTCCATAACATGTGATATGTGAGGGATAAAGTAGCTGTTCCAAAAGCTGAGACTAAACGCTTGAAGAGCCACTGCCCAGAAGAAATAGAAAGGATATTTCCCTAGAGAGAATTACTCAGCTGTGTATTTTACAGAACAAGTCATGTTGAAGGAGAGACAGGATAATTGCATTGATTGTTAGTAGGTGATAATTAATTCTGTAGAGAAGTACATTTAGTTTCCTGAAGTCTAGAATTGGATGGAAACTCCATTCTGTAATGAGAAAAAACCTGTGCTTTGCTCATAGCACAAGAAGCTGCAATGTCTCCCTTTAACGTTCTTAAGACACCTACAGGAAGGCAGCACAATGAATAATGTGAAAACAGAACTTTTCACATCACTGTGACTAAACGTCACAGTGGTGGGACAAAACGTCAGACAATTGCACATATATTTCCAGAAAGCATAGAGTAAAAAGGGACCAGAGAAAAAGAACACCATGTTCTTCAACAGACCTTTAAATTAAATATTTGAATGGAAAAATGTGGAAACCAAAATTGCAGCTTGATTTCCTTTATGAAGTGTTAGGAAATGGAACATAGAGAGCAGGAGAAATGTTTTTCAATGGTATTTGAACAGTATTTAAAGAGGATAGGACCAATAAAAATAATTTACATGCCAACTGTCTCAGAAGTTAGCTAAATTCTTTTATTCATACAGGGAAAAAAGAAGAGAAACAACTTGAGCAATCTTTGTATCTATTCCTTGGGTGATTTGTTGGCCACTGATTTTAGTTTATGAAAAAAGATCTTAGGTATATGTAAGAGATCTGTGAGGAATAAGTAAAGCAAACAAGTCAAAGTTCAATAAATAGAGGTCCACATGTTCACATAAAATCTGTAGGTGTCTTCAAACAGAAAACTTTTCAAAGTCAGTTTTCAAGAATCTGCAGAAGTGTGCAGAAGAAAGATCAAATGTTACTAAAAATTATAAAGCTTAATGTACCTAAAACAATTGACTGCCAAAGAGTTATAATCTTATCCCTCAATATTCTTTGATAGCAGTGAATTCCATTGATCTTTGGTAAACTGCATGATGTTGCAGTGTTTGTAGTAATTTTTCTGAACAGGGAAAAGCCCAAGGGCAACACCCTCAGGTTCTTCAAGTTGACAAGATCATTTCTTTGAAGCTTTCACATTCCCAAAAGAGAAAGTTGAAAGAATTTTTTTTCTTCCCAAGAGTGATAATATTACAAGACATATGAACTATTCCCTGATTCAGAAAGAGAATCCAAGAACTTCACAAACCTAGGAAAGATGCCAAAAAATTTAAAAAGAATTTGTCCACTAAGTTCAGGAAAAGGTCTTCAGATAAGGAAAATCCACACCAGAGAACTAAAGAAGGACACCCAGCCGTACAGAGAAAGAATACCATAAACAATCAGGAATCTCATAGCTGACCTCCTTTTGCATTAATTCAGCTTAGACCTATCCATGGAGTGGGAAAGGGCAGTGTACAATGTGCTACAAAGGGACAGTCTGAAACTTCAGGATTTCCTAACATCAGAAGACACTGCTGAATAACTGAAGTTTTCTAGGAAGTTTAAGGTTTCTCATGTCAGGTTACCCACAGCTCATGAAAAATTACAATCTTATGTGACAATGCCTTGGAAGTTTTTTTAATACAACAGCTTCAAGTTGTACAATGCCCTGGCATGATTGGCAGAACTTATTTAGTAAGCAAGTAGAGTAATTGCAGCACTATGGATTAATGCTTTTTATTATTATTGCCTGAAAAGTTTAAGAAAAAACAAATTATTTCTCCTGCACAAGCACAACAAAAGGAAAAGCTGTAACTTTTTTTTTTTTACTCTGTAAATTTTTTTATCTTTGTCTTCAGTATTCCTGGTAATGGAAGTGTAACTCTGAGCAATAAGAAAAAGCAAATAAATACTTGTCATTCTCAAAGTGTGTATTGTTTAAGTCTCTACAGTCCATAATAGTGCACTTCTACTTGTTTGAAAGTGCATTTTCTCCAGTTTACAACACCTGTACTGAAAAATAAAGTTACAGCTCTTCCTGAGAATGACTTGCCTACATACACTGCCTGGCTAAGAGCAACCCCTAATTCATCATCGTTCAACTTGGAGTCAGTGCTTACAAAGTAATGCCTCAATTTGCAAGTGTCTTTGTCACCACAGTTCATGGAAGCTGACTTCATTTACTGCCCATACTACTTCCAAGTTGCTGACTTTTTCTCCAAAATAGGACAGCTTACCCGATTTGTGTCCGGCCAACAAACCAACTTTGCTTTCATCTGCCACTGGAGAAATAAAAGAAAAGACACAAAGATCAGAAACTTATTTAAATTCACAAGCCTTTGAAACACTGTCAAATTATTTCAGACACAGTATCCTGAATCTTTAAATTATAATAATAGGAAAAAAAATCCTTTCTTTACCTAATCCACATGGGGTGCTTCAAAGTCCAAATATCTGAATCAAAGCCCTCTGAAACCAATAAAACGACTACCAGCAGTCCTTGTGGATTACAGATCAGGACCTCAGAACTTACACACTCAAAACTGAGTTGTCAGAAGAGCAATTGCACTTGTAAATAACTCATTTTGCCAGACAAATCACAGGGCATAGGAGAGTTGTAACATTTTCAGATCAAAGACCTCAATTGTAAAAAGAATCCAGATGTGGAAACCTTCCCATCTGCAAGACGTCTCACTGGCTCACAAGACCTCTGCAGATAATAAGGTCTCCCAAACCCTGATCTTTTTAAAGGTTTATGCATTTTTTCTATGTTATATTTTGTCTATAAATTGTAACTTTGTAGTATTTCACATCATCTTATAAAGAAAGATGCTTGCAGTAGCAACAGTTTGCAGACAGTAGTGGAGGAGCAAATTCTGAATGTAACAGGAATTGGAAGTCCTGTCAGTAACTTCAGTTTATTGTCATATAACTCAAGAAACTAATTAAAATACTCTCCTGGAGGGCTGAGGGGAAGAGCCAATCACTATTTCTTAAAATGAATTCTATGCAAAAAAACCAGCAGTCAATGTAATGTTAGGGATGATAAAACAAGAACAGGAAATGAATGTTAGGGTTGAAAGCTTATCCTTCAACTCTGCCTACCCAAGCACTCCCTTATAACTCACCTTAAAACATAATCTCTTTATATGATAAAATAAATTGTCAAGTCATACCAAAAATTCCATAAATGCAAACTTAAACAAGCTCTGTACAGCAGTCACTATCAAAAGTTTACACAGAGGGTCATCTGCCATAATACCAGAACCTGCTATTTTCTACCTAGGAGAGAGCAGTACGGTCGTTACTGACATTTAGGAATTACTACTGGGAAAATAATGACAGTAAATATTTTCTTATATTGCCTCTGCACATTTAGGGAAGCTTTTACCCTCAAAAATCAACATCAAATTGAGGACTGGGATTCACAAGTGGAGTCATGAATCCACAAATGACCACTGTATTTCTTCTCTACTTCTGTGACCCAATTGCCCTCTGATATCAGCAAATTGACATAGTGTATGGTTTTTATGGGATGTAGGCACTAATAAAGGAAGACTAATTCTGCTTGCAGCATTATGTGGAGATTCTGCTAAACAAAACTGCAGTGAGACTAATTCAAAATTAGAAGTGCAACCAGAACTGAAGTCCTTGATTTTTCAACTTCTTTTTTGTCCCTGGAAATGATAACTATCGAACTCCTTGCTATGCAGTTTGATCCTACAATGCAAAATGACTGGACAAGGATTTACTATAAGGATAGCTCAAACTCCTTTTCCTGCTCCCTCCTCCTAAATTTCTCTCTGAGCAAAACAACTGAGGAAAACTTTGGTCCTAAAGGTTAGTGTTTTGACAAGTTATGATTGTGTGAAAACAAGGGATTATAATGGAAACGGATTCACAGCCTTAATTATAGCAGTCACTAGTGGCAACCAGTATAATGTATGGTAATTACTTAAAGCAGGTAATGTTACAGTACATAGGAACTTGAAAAAAAAAAGACAAAACCCAAGGTTCACAGTAAATTTTTAAAGCTATGCTGATGACTTGGTTTGCCTGAAACTAAGTTTTACATTATTAAAAGGGATAAATCCATTTAACTTAATCATACTTTACACACCAGCTTCACACACAAAAATTAGATTTTAATACTGGAGGGAAAGGAAGAATAAAATGATTAAAAAATGAAAAATAATCTTACCAAAATACAAGGTTAGCATTATGAGCTTAAGCACATACATGCACAAAACCTGGGAAATGCAAATATTAAAGTTCTATATCAAAGTTTGAGCAAAATACGTGTGCACCTCCACAGGGTAGTTTTCATTTCATGGGTTATTATGCTCAGGCAGGGCTTTTTAGGCTGGCCATCTTTCATTAGATTGAACAGAAGTAGCCCAGAAAACTCACTGAATAAGAACCCCATTGCTTCCCTTGTTTCCCCTGGCAACAAGGAGAAGACCACAGGAAAAAATCCAATAAAAACAAAACCAGAAAAAGGCTAACAGAAGATAAATACTTTGTATGCCAAGGTTGAAAACTTTGTAACCAAAGATTTCGTTTAGGAAATACATGGGACATGCTGTTCCACAAAATAACATTTGAAAACACTTCTTTGCATGTTGTTCAAAACTGATACAAACATTCAGTTATGACAAAAATAGTCTCTCTCTAGTTCTTGGCCTTTGAAAAAAGGAAAGAAGTAAGAGGAAATTTCTTTCCTAAAATTCTATTAGTTTTGGCCTGTCTTTGTAGAAAATCACATGAAAGATTTTAAACAAGAAAAAAATACCATCTACTCTTAAAACTCAAGTAAAAGGAATTCTAATTATTTTTATATTGCAATATCAGAAAGTAATTACTTTGCAAATAACTGAAATATTTCAGCTCAAGAAGACCACACTTGGGAATGCACAAGTAAATATTTTTATGAAGACACTAGAATTACTGTATATTTTGAGCTAGAATTATTAAATGCATAACATCTCAAAAAAATAGAAACCACCTAATTTGGGACTCCAAAGAAAAAACTCAAACAAAAATCTGGGAAGGATTCAGACAAGAGAATAAATAGATTGACAAACAAGAAGATACTTCTCCTTTACTTGTTAATCAAATACTTCACATTTTGAAATGTCCCTGAAACCCCAGGGATTTGTTAGTTCATGAAGTTATTAATATTTGTCTGTGGAAATCATGCTAGCTCTTTTTAAGTTACATCTATTATTTAGGAACCACATTTTCACCACAGAAACCAGTTATGCATTCACTGTCAGTACTCAAAGTAATTGCTGAAATAAAAGATGAAAGAAGTTTTGCAGCTACTTAATAAAATCATGGACATTTGGGGGCCTAGCAAGACCACAGATTATGAAAGAAGTAATATTACTAAACCAAACAAATCTGCCCAGCTGATAGCAAACCACTGATACTTTTTTTTAAACTATGCCAACAATCACTACAGAGAGTAAGAAATCCCATCTCTTTACGCCATGAGTTTTTTAGTATTCCTACGGTAATACTCTGGAATGCTGTTTTGCTTCAAGAAAATAGATGTTGTTATTTAACAACAGTAGAGGTACCCAACATGCCTTTGTGTCCTTCCACATAAATGTTTTGACTGCCATTTCTGTGCCCTGCTCAAGATAGCCATTTCATTTGAATTGCATGACTTCCAATGGTTTAGTACACAACAAGCTTCTGGACTTCTCAAAGTCTGTGCCAAATCCAGTCCAGGCTTACACACAGGCTAACAATCTAGCTCCAAACTGTGTTGTAGAGAAGCACAAATCAATGCTGCTGCCAATTGTCATAACCAATTTCCCCCCTTCTGCCCAGTTCAATTGCTGATCCATTGCATTACTTTTCCCCAAACCAGAGTTACTACCATTCACAAGACACAAGGTTCCCTTATTCAACTGAAGTGACACTTTCATGAAGCATCAGTTTTGCACATTGATAAAGAGCTACTAAAAAACCTTCTAAACATCTGAAAGTCACGTGTTTCTGCTGGACAAACTGACACGTACCTTTGAAGACCGGCTGCAGTTCTGCACTCAGAAAAGAAGCAAACAAGGATTAAAATTACAATTAATGAGGAATAAAATTATAAGACACTGAAACACAAAAGAATTTCCTAGAAAACAAATTTCCTAACAAATACCTTTGTTAATTAATAGGAAGCCAAATATAAATTTCTTATTGTTCAGTAATCAGTTCACAAGGCCTGTATTCCCAAACTATTTATATAAATGATGCTTCCACACTTCTCAGAATCCATCAGTTTCTATGGTATAAACATATGATAAGAAAGCAAAGCCTCAAATGGGTCACGTTTTTTACCTGGTGAACTCTATCCTTACTCAGCCCTCTCATCATAATGAAGACAGCGCATCATCAATTAGTTTTAGTCAGTGATAGTGCCAGGAACGTAATTCTCCTGCCAGTTTTATTTTATGGGTGATGCGTTTCCCCATCTAGGAGTGGCATAAATCACTTGGAGAAATGGTGTCAATTGTCTCACAACCACCACTTAGAAAATGTTGCTTACTGTTCTAGGTCTGCCCCAAAGTGCTATGTACATAGACCAGAGGTTAAAATCCACACTAGTGACAAAACGTGTGTATCAGGAAGGGTAAACCTGCACTGGCTTCAAATATTTCTGTTCAGTAATTCCTTCTGTTCACCTTTCTTCCAAATAAGGGCATTTGTTCTGGGGAGACCTAGATATCCACCAGCTACCCACTCTTGAAGGTTTAGGAGTCCTTAATAGATTTCTGCTCACTTCAGTGTTGAAAAGCACAGAGATTACCAAAAAGCTTGCAAAAGGGCCAAGGAAAAATTATACTTATGAAGTAGGAAATAAAAAAAAGATAAACCTTTCCCAAAATGGCATCTAAGACAACATTCGGGATTTCCTGTTCAGCACATTTAAAGACTGGAACAAATCACATCCAAACCATGATTCTGGATTCTTTTTCTCTCCTGTACAAGGTTTTCTCTAATTAGATTTTTCAGAACAATTTTTGTTAGAACTGATTTAATACTTCAATTCAATTGTATTCAGAGAAGATCCTCAAGGGATATATCTTGTATGTCAGCACATGAGAATGAAAATGCTTAAGCTTGCATTTGCTATTACTACTACTTGTTGAAGAACCAGAAGTACAGTTGAGGCTGTCCACTAAGCACATTTAGCTTTAAATGGAAGGTTTTCTCCTGGCAGAAAAAAATCACTGCTTTACAATTTCCCAGCCAGCATGATATGAATTTCTTCACTTTCTAGTAGTGCCATAACTACTCATTCTTTAGGGTTACGCTGTTAATTGAGGCCATTGTGGCTTCTTTTACACTTTTGTTGTCTTTTGTAATCCTCTCTCACCTCTGTTCCAGAGAAACCACACTAGGCTAAAACTCCCCCCTGCACCTGCACGTCTTCCACATGTCATTAACACTTCTTCCAAATTCCTAGGGTTAAACTGCAAGTTCCTAATGTAATCTGTCACTCACTGATTGAAAACATTGATAGGGAACAGATTTAAGACAAAGTTTAGACAACATATTTATACCAGTGTTCTTAAAAGTTACTTCATTATCATCCTTACTTTCTTTCTTACAGTAGCTATACATTAACTTAATTGCTATTTTATCCCCCTAACACTTCAATAATCTAACTGCATTAACAGATCCACTCAAACTTACACTAAAGCAACCTAAAAAAATACCACCTCAAGCATGTGTTACCACATTCTCAGCTGTGTCACCATCACAACCCGTGTAACGCTCTCAGTCTGCTCCACAATGAACTTCCTTTAGTCCTAGAAGATTTCTACAAAACCAGTCCAAACAGTTGATAGTCTCTTTTGCCTACTTCTGCCTTTATGCCACAACTCACTGTCCCCTCAACCGCACTAATTTGGTGTAAAACTGAGTAACAAAATTAGCCTTGTTAAAAGCCTCTCTTTTCATACAGAAAAAACCCTAATTTCAGTCTCATTTCAATTCAGTTAACAGCATCCCTATCACTTAAGAAACGATTTTGTTTCATTCCTGAATTACAGATCTTACAAACAGAAATTTGAAAGTCATTTAAACTATGAAAACGACATTGTGCTCATTCGTAAAAATTGATTCTACACAGAGCCTCAGAAAATATACATCTAATCTGACAGTACTAGAAAGCTACTCATGACATAAGTTAGAATCACGTTAAAATCTCTTTTGGCCCATGATACCAAAGATAATCACAGCCATAAGCAATACAGTTTTTCCTTAACCCATAACATTTTTGTTCTTGAAAAATCTCTCTTCCAAAGATGATTTTTTAATTACTAAGCCAGTAACATTGAATAGACTCTTAGAATTCTGATCCATCTTCTCCATTTCCTCATTAATGCTCTAACAAGCCTAACTAGCTCCTAAATGCAGTTCTGAAATTGGTTTCAAGTCAAAGCAAACAAATAATTGTATTCCATACACACAACATGGTTAACAAAACAATGACTTTAAAATACCAAACTACTTTTTGTCCCACTAATACCATAACTCTCACTAGAGACCTCCCAAATGTATTCTTTTAATTGTATCTGAATCCAAACATTGCTTGGAAGACCAATCTTCATTAGCTCTGTCTGGTCCTCATTTGCCTATGTTTTAAGATATTTATTTCAGTTTACAGAAATTACACCCAGAGTAAAAATAATCTGCTTCAGAGCAAACCATGAAGCAGCTAATAGCATCTTGACTGCATTTTCCACATCCTTCTGGATATGGGACACGGGTTTCCCTCCATTTTGAGGCATTTTAAAAGTATGAACTGTAATTGAATGCATCCCTTCACTAACAAAGAAATTAGCATTTAGTTAAATATTGGCTTCCTTGCAGAATACTCTACCTTATACCTTGCACATTTACTTGCTAATTATTCCTAAATAAGTAAGCTGCCCGATATTTTAATAAATATGCCCCAAGGTTAAGGGATTCCAAGTATGTCTAATGATGTTTCAGCAAACAATATTTCACTCACATTTAAAATCAAGTAAAGGACATATCCATTTCTTCAGGCTATAGAGCTTAATCAGTTAAAATTTATGGGGTTTTGCCTTTGATGAGGAAAAGAAGAGGGAATTAAGCAGCACCTTGGGACAGTGGTCATGGGTTATTATACCAACATCCTCAAATATAAATCTACACAGTACTTCGCCTGAATTGATACCCAACAAAAATGCTACATACTCATATGATTCAATTTCATGTTGCTTCAGGTTAAAACAAGCTACACTTTCATGTGCTTGCACACAATTCCCATGGCTGTAGTTTTTACAGTACATTTATGCACAGTCTAAATCACTCCTGTGCATAAAGATTTATGGAAAGTAAGGGTGCTGGAGATAGATAATAAGACACCTTCTTTCCTTTCGTTTTCATAGAGCACACTAATGTAACAATAAAAAAAACAATTTCACATTAACATTACAAAAATTTCCTTTTTAATATAGTTAAAAGAACAAACTATTGAAAAAGGATTCTGACAAAATATTATATAGAAATTCTCCTCTAGAGAACTGTGGTAATGCAAGGGAAAATGTGTGTGTACAGAAGGTTGTTAAAAGGAAGGAAAAATCATCCTTCCAATTACTTATTTAGAAGTCATTGATTTCTTAATTTTCAATATGCTGTTAAGTTCCAAAAAAAGTGTTCCAGTTCAGTGTGAAGAGAAAACACAACATTTATTTCCGCCATTTTTGATTTTGTTTTGCTTATTTTTAACACTATTCTCAAAGCACAAGCCCAAGCTTTGCATGCAGTGAAACTCTGGTCAGTACCAAGTCAGACTTTGTTTGGTTCTGCATAAATTCTTGAAGTCACAGTTATAATTGGGATCTTTGCTTTGCTAACATATGGATGACATGGCTGAAGAATAAAAAAAAATATGCAACAGAGAGGATGTGTCAAGTGCCAGAATCAGCAGAAGAAAACAGGGAGGCTGTGCTCTTTTTATCACCACCAGTTCAATATAAAAGTAGGCAAGGCAAAGAAATATCTACCATAAGACACAGGATGTGAACTCTGCCAGTGACCCAGAAAGTGCTGTCATTATCTCAACACAGCAGCAAGGAAGAACATTAAGACTTATGGCTGACATGGAACTAATCTGTAGCCTATTATTCTGAATGAAGCTGTAAATTTTGAGAAGCATTTGATCACTGTGGAAATGATGGATTCCAAAACAGAGGACCAGTCACCCTGCCCCCAATACACTCTGCACAAGGACATCTGTACGGATGAAGCAAGTTCTGCTCATCTCTGCAAAACCAAAAAAAAGTATCATTACCACTACATGTGCTTTTTTCTTCTTTTAATTTCTACAACAGTAACTCAATAACATATGCCACTGATATTTATTTTATTTTTTTAAAGTAGTTTCAAGCAAAAACTAATTCATCTGGAAAGAAACTGAGTTGTTGAAACACACCAACTTCAGGCAATGCTACTTTTGGGTTCATGCTATCTCTGAATTTGGCAGTTAAGACTTGTGCCAGTCCACAGGACTCACAGCATGGCAGCCTAAACAAGCAGGTGGCAGTGGTTCATACCCTCTGCTCCTGTCCAGCTGCCCAGCCAACAGTCCTGACATACACCAAGTGTCAATAAACTAAACTCCAGCTGCCCCACTGGCAAGTAACCTACACCTGGATGTGCCAAGTTCCTTTCACTGCAGGCTTTGCTCTGGAGAGTGGTAACAACAAACTGATGCACAGTTAGCAGTATTGAACATTTTTTCATTATCCATCATTATTACCTCATATTATTCACTGAGGATATTAATTTATAGAAATTATTATTTTGTAAATTGCTATGACTGGAAAGCAGATTAAGCACTCAAAGGGTTCTGGGCTTAAATATGTATATAACTGAAAAGAGAAACATCAACATTAAATGAGCCTCCATAGTGAACCTGTGTAATTATAGACTAATCTTTACAGATTTGCCTCTTGTATATACATCAGGCCTCATCAAAGCCAGGAAGACCCTTAATATACAATTTCACTAGCTTCCTAATTTAATGAATTTATCATTTTCACATAAAGTTCACAATCTATAGTAATATCTGGATTTTCTTCTGTTTAAAATGTTACCCACCTTCAATGATCCTTTGCATGGTGATGTGATTAAGCAATCCCGGCCTTTGTAACCTTGTAATTGAGCAATGGGTGCATTACACACATTTCAAGGTGAAGTAGAATGTTTCCTAAGTGAGTAGCAGTACAGATTTCACATTCTTGCCCTGTATTAGACAAATTCTGTTGTCTGCTGAATTTGTGATTGTCATTCTGGGTCTCTAGACCCAATCTCTGGGTGATTTCACAGATCTGTGGAGACACATGATTCAGAGGCAACTTGGTTTAAAAAGAAAGGAACTGCATCTAAATCATGTGTTCTAAGGTCTCACAGTTCTCCTCCTGGACTCCAGTTCTGTGCTTTTTTCTGTTCATCCTGTCAGATTTATTTCTGAGAGGACTGGCAGAACTTGAGAACAAAAGAAATGTACTAAGTGTACAGTGTCCCATGACTACTGGAAAAATAGGGCCTAGATCTTCTCAGAGAAAGAACATTTCTCCTTTGCTACCACATCTGATGGAAGATTACTTCCCTATTTCCTTTTTTTTTAGCAGTGCATTGAAATCAGTATGGGTACACAGCTGCATGCTGGGGTGAGAAGTTACTGTTGGTCATGACTGCAGTTAAGCAAGAAGCAAGCAAAAAAACCCCTAAGAAATAACTTTGCTTTCCCAAAAATCCATCCTGGAAAGTCTATTATCTGAATGCTCTATTTGGAAGCACATTTTTTTATATCAAACTATTGGGATTTTATTTGTATTTGAAGCACTTTATGTTGCAGTTACTTCACTTGAGATTTTCATGTTTCTGTTCCATTTTCTCTTTCAAACAGCAGCTTCTGCTTAAAGTCTTTCAAAAGGCAGAAGGCCAAACATGGTACTTCACTGCTTGCTAGAGAATGATGGTAAAAGGTCCCAGCTTTCATCTTCCTCAGTTTCATTAACTGCCAAGCTATGTGCAAGGAATTTTAATTCATCTATTGTAATTTATAAAAAAATACGGTGCAGATCTTTCGTAGTCCCTCAAACTCCTTATATGAGTGTCTCAAGTAGATTTACCTTCACATAGTCAATCAGACTGGTTATCACCCTTTTTATTTTTTACTTTTATAACACAAGGGAACTTTCCAACAGCTACCTTCTACAGGCAACAATTTTTGAACACTCTAAAAGATACATTTGTGTCTAATTTTTGTTTCATTTTTGCATCCAATTTTATTCTAGTTTTTAGCCACCATGATTTAGTGACTCATGTATATTCTCAAAGCATCGCTCCTGGGTGTCAGGAACAGATTGTGTATAGAACTTGAAGTATGAGTTACCTGGCAGTTCTGAATATGCTCTCACACACAATTGACTAATTTTACACTGGTGTTCATGAGCATTCTTTTCTGGGACTTCTGTGGGAGCTGGAAGCAAACCTTTCTAAAAGAAGGCTCAATAAAGCTGAACATTCATTTTTCTAGTAGACTACATGCAATATATGGTTTGACTCGAGTCTGTAAACCTAATCATTTTTTGAGCAGCATTTTCATTCTTTAAAAAATACCTAATCCATAACTCTTCATTAAAACACAGGAACGGAAGAGCAAATGACATGCTTTGCCCGGTCATGCAGTAGTGTTACAATTCTGCCTTAAGACCTTTCTTCAATTAATTCACATCCATTCTTAGGCATTTCAGGCATTAATAACTGCCTGGCTTTCCTTACACACCACTAGAGGAGTACACACATTTAATGTTACATCAAAATACTCTACTAAGATGACAACATAAATCAACAATACAAAAAACCTAAGACCAGTCTGGAAGACTTCATGGAAAAAAAACTGCAAGTTAAGAAAAAGCTACCTTGAAACTGTATATAAAATTAATCACTTTCTATTAATGGTGTAGCAAATCTGATCCAACAAATCACACAAATCTATTATTAAAGATATCCTAATGGTAGTCCTCAAAGTTTCCCCATCAACACTGGGAATTCAAAAAAAAAAAACCAAAACCAACCAACAGATAAAGAGTGAGTGTGGCCAAGAAGAATTAAAAGGAAAAAGAAAACCTTATTTGGTTTCCTTTGAGACTTAACAAGCTTTCTTGAACCCTCAGTAAAACATGGCTTGGTTTTTCAGTGGCAATAACCCTTCAATCTTCCACCTGCAAATGTTTTCCTGGTATTGAAAGAGCCTTTTACTTTCTACTTCACCCCCCTGCAAGATCTCCTGCACAGCACGGATGGGTAGAGAACTATAACCTTACACCCTTCAAGCATTTATAAAGACCTACTGCAACATTTTGCCTGTGTTTGTCATTGTCAATGAAGAAATAAACAACTTGTGTTAGGAACGTTACCCTTTGTCCAGTGTAGTTTTACAATCATTTATATTTTATAAAAGAAATTATTTTTGTGATTGCTGGCTTTGCTTTATATTTTAGACATACAAAACTTGTACAGAATTCTTTCAGCTCATTTTTCCATCCTTCCCCCTTTTCTTCAGCTAGTATTTCAATACAATGGGCCTTTACAAAAAGAAAGAAAAAAAAAAACCCAACCAAACAAAAAACCAACAAACTTTCTTCAGCTCCAATAAAAGTGTATTTGCAAATAGCTGCTAGAGGAGGCTGACCATTGTCCCCATCACTGTAGCTCCTGCAGAACTTACTCCCTGATGTTAAAGAAACAAAAGCAAGAAACAGAGATGGTGCAGATGGGCTAAGGCTAAAGAGCTGACCTATGTGTCACCCCAGCCCTTCTTACCTAGATCCATGCTTTTTGAGGCTTTCAGATTAATTGATTCAGACTGCTTGGCTGGTGTCAAAGATCTGAAGTTGATGTGCTGATCTGTTAAATGCACTGCTGAATTTATGATAGGGCTGTAGGGAGGAAAAAAAATTAGGTAAAATGTTAAGGTACCAGTTCAAACCACAAGTGAACTAATTAAAGAATGCACAAATATACATGTTTCTTTCTCCAGTTGCTCACAGCATGCATTTTTCAAATCAGATATCGATCTTCAACTTCCTTTTCTGAGACTTAACACTTTCAGTCACTTGATTTCTCATCACAGAAAGAAATATAAATGTAAATGATCAGCAATAACTTTCTTTTCATTTTGGTAGTTCTATCTAACCACTGCATTTCCAAATAACATGCTACAGAATGTTGGAGAAATACTGCAACGTACCTGGATCAATTTTACTTCACCTGCTAATATAAAATTATTTTATAGCCCTGCACCACTTAAGCAGAGGCTGGAGGTCTTATGAAGCATGCTACAACTGAAGAATTCCAGGGTATTGTGTTTGCTTGCTTTGATTTTTATTTTGTTTTGGTCTTTTTTTTTTTTTATTCTTTTATTTTAAGGCAACTTCCTAAACATTTCAAAACTGCAACCTGAGTGAAACTCCAAGTAACTTTCAGCTCAAAATGCAACAGCTCGATGCAATCTGAAATCCTATGTGTCTCTTTTTTGATTAGAAACAGAAATTATTATTCTTTGAAGTACTCTTAAGCAAGAAAGGATTTAGAAAAACAAAAATATTTAGTTCGAAATAGCTCAAAGGGTTTCATTTTGCAGTGTCAAAATACTTTCCTAAGTATTTTCCTATTCATTTTGTTGAAATGCAATTTCAGTGAAATCAATGTAACTTGATACAGCAATTCAATTTCAGGAGAACTTTAGTTTTAAATGGAAAAACAATACAACACTGGAAAAGTCAGGGTGAGACAAAGGACCTGTAAATTCATCACTGTTTTAATACATCATTAGCATTTAGGAGAATGTTTTTCTCTGAGCTTGCTGGAAAAATTACGAACAGATTCTAACAACCAACTGCAGTTAAGAATGCAATGCTGAATTGCACTGATCTGTGTAGACTTGTTTGTTTATCATGTCATATGTACCTGCCTGAGAGACCAGAAATAACAAACTTATTCTAGTGTAATTACTCTATGTTAGCAAAATGAAAATAGATATGAAAGTCTTGTATAAAGCATTCAAGGTATCCATAATAAAATATATTTACTCTTTGATGCAACCAATCACTTAAGAGTAGTTTTTACTCACACCCCAGCACACAAGGACAGACACATGGCTACATTTCCAGCTGAAATGCATACTTCCTTAGTAGCATTGCAGTAGATGCATGACTATCAAAATTGAACACACAGCAAATGAGGAAACAATGTTCAAGGGTGCATTTCAGCATCATCATCAGGATTGGTTACATTCCTCATAATTAGGAGAGGCTGAAATTATGCCTTTCATTTGAATCCTGTGCTACTTGAGATAGAGAGAATGAGCCATTGTGAACTTCTACATGTTTACTCTTTTTTCTGCACCTCCAGACTTCTGTATTTACTAAGGAAATTGGAGCTTATAGCTGCTATCAAGCATGGCAGGCTTTGCAGAAGTATCTGAAAAATCAACCCAATACCTTTACAACTGGAAAAGAGTTCATTAAGTTTTCTCCTACACATTTCAATGTTCAGACTTACTGAAAATTCATTTTGTAATCTCAATAATATCTTCATGTGACATAAGGAGATTCAGTTTCTTACAAACTGTGTTTGGCTTGGACTTTTAAAGCTTTAAGAGACTTCACACTGCATTTACACATTGCACCCACAGTACAGTTTTAAATTATTTTTTTTTTTAATTGGAATTATGCTTCGAGTTTTTTTTTTGTTTCACTGAACACAAGACAGGTATCATCTATCATGTAGAGCAAGCATACTGCAGCTTATATACAACTGAAATGAACAACACACTAAATGCTAAAATAACATTCACAGCTTATGTTAAAAGACCTTAGAAGGGACTAAAGAAAGTGGTACAAATTAAAAAAAAAAAAGAGGTTTTATAATCAATTAGAACTATTACCACAACCACTACTGAGCAATTAGTGCTGTAACTATTAAGAAGAGCTAATGTCCAACCTGTGATTATAATCCTCATTCAGCAGATCCTCACTAGGATGTGGTGGGAGAGGTGGAGGTGTTTCATTTTCACCATTGCCACGATCAGAAACTGGAAACTCTGAAACAAAATTTAGAAAGGAGTTAAATAACCTGCAGAAACAACTACATTACACCAGTTCACTGACTGATGACTGGAAGGCCTCAAGCAATGCTGAAGTAAATCACAAATTATTCAAATCCCTGAACTAACTAAACTAGAATTAAAATCACACCAAGCAGAAAATACACCCCTTGGGATTTTCCTGAAGAGCTGATTTTCAGATTTGCATATATATTATTAAAGGTAAATATAGGGAAACTTTGTGCTTATAGTGAAGTTGAGTGCAAGGCACAAATTGCTTTACTCCATTTTTAACTTCTCCATAGCTGCATTCAGACTGATTGTAGGTTCATTATTTCAGTCCCTTTGATGGGGAGCATTTATCACCTTTGATGTACAGGATAGAACCATATTCTCAGCAAAGAGATCAGAAGAAGAAAAATTTATATTATTCCACAGCAAGAGAATAAAGAGGCATTTCTTAATTACAGTCGTCATTTTCCTACTACTACTGCAACTCCTTTACCTTTACAAACAGCATCCAGCTAACACTAGAAAATTACTTTTTACAAAGACAAATATAAACTACTCAAACCATTCAGTGGTTTGCTAAGCAACAACACTTAAATACCTGCAATATTTAGTAAGACTGCTGTGCTCACTGTAAGCCAGCTCATTACTGTCCTATAAATCCACTTCTCAACCCAAAGGTACCATCTAAGAAAAAGTCCCTGCATTTTTCAATGTAGAATATGTCTTCACCCCTCCCAAACTTAATAGGAAACATGGACACTTCCTTGGGTTTCAATGGCAGGTAAGCAATCTAATAATAATGACATACCACACTTTAATGTGACCTGTTCTGTTGCACGGAATGTTGGCAGTCTTTTTGTACAAAATCCTATCTGAAAGCACTAACCTAACCTGAGAGAAAAAGGGTTGGCAAGGAGGGATCAAAGGAGAAAGCAATAGATTATATTTATGTGATAAGAGCACTTATACAGCAAACAAAAAATACTGGGGAAAAAAATTCCAACCAAAAACTCCCAAAAAAAAACCAAAGAAAAAACAACCCCCACAAACCTATACTATTAGCTCAAGAATCCTATAAAATTCCTATTGGCTGGATAGCCTTCTAATAAAAGATAGCTCAAACCCTGTATCTCAGGAAAAGTGTGAGCATCATCAAAAGAAAGTGAGAATAAACAGATGAGGAAGAAAGCTTTAATGAGACCTTAAAAAATGATTGTCAGTCTGATGTAAAATACAGGTGTGCTACCTTACATATACACATGGGCTTCTTGCACCCGAAAAAAAGGAAAAAAACCCCAAACCTACAAAAACCCCAACAAACTAAAAAAGAAATAGAACTACACCACAGTTACACTGTGGTTAGCCTTTCTGAGCAGACTCTTATAGCCACGGCAAGAGACTGAGCATATCATGTAGTTATACTAACTTAGATTCACAGTAATTGGTACATCATTTCACCAAGGCTGTTTGATCATGGGCTACCACTGGTATTTTTCTTACAGTAACAAAAGGATACACACAGAAAAACGTCAGACTTCCTCAGTGAATCAGAAATGATCACAAGGGATTACAGCTCCCAGTAAAATGGGACCAGGAGCCAGAGAATGAGAGAATTTAACCTAAGGGGCAGTCACTGGCTCCATGTTCAAGACCTCAGGAAATGACCCTAACAGATCCAGATAAATCTAAGTACTGAACAAAATGCATTGAATTTTCAGATATTAAATAGACTAAGAGAGTAAAAAAGAGTAACTCAGGCAGAGTAAAAACTGAGTCTGTCTATAAGACACGCGCAGCATTTACAAGGAAAATCTAAATGATTAAAAATTTCACTTAATTTTCTATGTTGATGTTACCACATATGTATGAAAACAGAGGTGCTTGTAGAACCATGAGGATTCGGCAGTCTCTGGTAGTAGAGAAAGTTTGATTATTTTGCTACTTAACAGAGAGATGACAGCATTTTCCCTATAACTATTTATAATATAGGGTTATAAGAAATATATCAGAACCTCTAATGAAACACATTCCAGTAATCTTTCAACACCAGAAATGTAAAGCTGCTGGCACTGAAGTATCAATTCTCAAAGAGATTGTTCTAAAAAACACCGTGAAACAGCTTGGCAGGAAAAGAAGTGAGGACCTGAAGGCAGCAAGTGTTATTCATGCAAAAATAGAACAAACACTGGCATTTCAATATTGGATCACTATTCCCTCCCTCTTTATTTAAATATCCACAGGCAAGACAAAATTTAATGTTTTGGCTATAAGCACTTTTCCCCAGACATTAGTTTTTCTTGCTCATGTATAATAAAAAAGACTCTTAAAACAGACAGCAATATTAGAAGGCCAAGCTTCAGTGTATTTTTGCTGAGCTTTTATAAGAATTTTATTAGTAGGAGCAGCGAATGGTACTGGAAATAACTTATTAGAAAACATTAATTAAGAAAGTGACATTTTATGAAACATAATACAGTTCCTACATTAAATTCTTACATCAGATCCCATATTATGTTAAAAATCTCTTCTCTGTTTTAGCATTCTTTGCAAAAAGGTACCAACTGCATTTCTATGTTCAAGATATGGATAGCACACTGTGAGCATGTAAAAGGATCAGTTCCTGCCTGACACAAGAAGCTCACTAGGTCTGTGGCTCATGTCCTTAAACAGACATGCAACCTAAAGTTCATAAAGGAGGCTTGTGCACAGGAAAAGTGTTTCACCCTTACAGATGCCTTGAAACACTGAGGACAAAACTTTTTAAGAAACAATGCAAAAAAATATTTAAACCAGTGATAAAAGGAAATAGGTGACAGGTTCATATGGAAAGCAGAATGAGCATTATCTCAGTAATAATTAATACTATGATTTCAAAATAAGATAAATTAGTCTCACACATTGCAGAAATGTGTTAAGCCCAAATTGTCTTTCACCAAAACAATTTCTTATCAGAGCTGTCCCACAGCCCTCCTGCTACAAGTGCCTGTATAGTTTTCCATTAAGATCACTGAAATTTTACTCATCAAACACCGAATCTTCAACAGAAATTGCAATACAATGACATCCTCAGTAAGTGGTAGCAACCTCTTTGTCATCTCTTGTCTGCTGACTCCAATTGCAGTCACTTCCCAAGCCACAATTGTGAAGACCCAGCCACGCCAAACCCTCCCTGTGCCAGCAGCACTCCAAAGCTTCCTTTTCACATCTCACACATTCTCTTCTGAGGCCATCACTTTTTTTGCTATAATGCCTTCTAACCATAATTCTTTAATTAAAAAGATGCCTATTTAAAATAATTTTATGACTGAGCTGAAAACTAGCCGTCCTGATTTCTGGATTGCACTTGAAGAATCCTTCTCTGAAAGTACAACTCTTCCACATACTTTGTTTGGAATTCAAGTGACAGGTTGGCAGTTGCCATTCATCTGCATCAATGGCTTCAGAGCATTTGCTTTTATGATTTTTAAGGAAGCATTTACAGGTATTTGCTGCTTTCTGATATATCTTTGGTAATGCCCAGCTCTACAGAGCAGGCTAGTTCCAAGGATTGGACCCTTTTCCCCTGAAACTATAGAATGAGTGTAAATTCCATACAAGAAAAACATAAGGTAGATCTAAGCAAGAGGATCTGATCTTTGAATATTTACAGTGCTTCAGACTATACCTGATTCTTTGCCTGGAGTCACACTGTGAAAATATTGAAGTCAACACAAATAAGTTACCCCTAAATTCTATGGGAGTTTCTCTTGAATTTTTCAGATAAGGGCTCTTTGGTTTTGATTAAAAGTACCCCACACAGTCATCACAGCAGCCTATGAAATTACTTTTTGCAGGCTACCGTGATTCCACAGTTGTCTAGGAAAGTGGGAAAGATCATGCATAATTCAACTACATCAAAGAAAATCTTTTTTTCCTACTGAAAAGTATTTAGCTATGTGCTTGACTTGAAGAATGAGAGCACACTTAAAAGGATAGGGGTCAAGACCATCTCAAATACTTAAACTTTTCAAATAGTACCTTGCTGAGTCAGGAGCAAATTGGACAGATAGTACCATATGCCATCAGAAATTAAAAAAGACAGGAAAAGAAGTGGCCTTAAATGCTCTTACTTGTATGCTTCCATATGCTCGCATATGTAGGTTTTCTTTGCACAATTTACACAATTACCTAATGCTTTTTAATGAGTTCATTAATATAATTCCAATTTGTAAATTAAGGGAATGTTTCTAACCTTTGAACAAATTTTACCTTAAAGTCTAAAATAAGCAAGTGCACTTTTCGAACATCATGTTTTAGTATAAATTAATTAAGCTTATAATAACCTAGGACATAATCTAGAAATTAAATGTAAAAATCATTGCACTCATTAAAGATATATAGAAAATAAACATTTTGACAACATATATTTTGCACTCATCATTTGTTTTTTATCCAGCCTTACGTGTTGGGGCAGCGAGCTAGAAACTGTTACTTAAACTGGAATTTGTGCCAGGAATCTCATTCACAACTTCTGAATCAGCTCTCCCACCCTCGCTGGATCTTCAAGCCTCAAAGTAACATAGTGTGCACTTACTCTAATTAACTGCTTTTGGTGGCTGTGGATTTCAGGAAAGAAAACCACAAAGCACTCTCTGTCTCAGCAAAGAGATAGATATGTAGAGGCTACCTTTTATTCCTTCCTGAGGACTGCATGTTACAAATTGCTGGAGAATGGTATCATTGCGTCGAGAAGCAGCTGCGAGGTTATGACTCCCATCAAAGGCTGATTTTTGAAAGACTCCCTGGTCTGACCGTTCCTAAGGGAAAAACAGAACCACACATTGCAACACAAAATCTACATATTCAACAATGCAGAAGAGCATCCATCACTGCAAACAGTGCATAGACACTGTGATATAATGTGTTCACTGTATATTGCCTCCTCTCAAATGAGAAACTTGAGAGAGCTCTTCAAAACTGCAGGCTGGTTTTGCTCACCATGAAATAACAACATCCAAGCAATAACAACCAGTAAGAATGATGCACAAAAACGAAGATTTTTTTTTTTATGACCCACAACTGGCTTCATTCAAATTCTCCATCTGGGAGGGCAGCTTGTGACATTGTCAACACAAGAACATGGGCAATGCCAATGGTATTTTTCTGCCAGCCAGCTGGTTCCCTTCTCCCCGAGACTGAGTGCATATGTTCTGATGATCACACACTAGAACAGTTTTGCAAGTAAGGAGTTACACCAAACTCCCAAACGCAGGTCTTCTGGCTAGCAGCTAAACAAACTCCTGTCACACCTCTAGTCAGCTTTTCTTTTGAGACATTTCCTACCCCCCACCCCCATACATGCCATAGTGCCTAATTTATTCTCCTGAGCAGTTGCTCAAAGGAAAAAAGTTGGGAAAAAAACAAAAATAAAAATCACAGTTTCTAAAGCTGGGACAGACCCAGAAAGACATTTCCGTAGTCATTACACAGGGAAAACCAAAAACCCACACAGAAGAAATATTATGGCTAGCTTTCAAAGCAACCTTTATATGTTCTGTGATTTTATATCTGTTTTTTTGAAGTGGGATCCAACTGGCTTCTATTTTTAAACTGCATGTTCATTATGTCAGCAAATGTTATACTAAGTATACATATTTTTAAATTCCATAGTCATATCTACAGAGGAAATGCATGTATCTAAGCCATGTTATTTTTAAAATGATGCAAGAGGCTTGATATATTGGCAAATGATTGCCTGCAAACCAAGACATAAGGAAGGACAGCATGTAACACCTCCTTGCAAACTGTTTTTCAAGCCTAATAACAAAAATAAAATAATGTAACTTAAAAAAATAAAAATTTAATAAAATAGTGATTTAATAAATACAATGAAAATAAGCTTAATAAAATGGAAAAATTGCACCTCAGAACAGAAATCAATGCTGAGATACTCATGGTGACAATATGGCTTCAAATTTAAGCTTAGTGGACAGGCAGCATGTGTAAAATTCCCTTTTCCTCAGTGCAGAATCAGCCATTTGAAAAGGGTATTTCAACCTGCATACAGAAACACACACACACACACCCACACAGACATTGACAGTTGTGCTTCCTCTTGAAACTGGAGTCTTCAGTTTACATCAGCTTCCTTAGGTTTTAAAGTCCACGTTTACTGCTTTTTTAAACTATCCACTGGAGACACAGTGGGATAAGGAGCCTTGAATTAACAGCAACAACAAATCTACTTTTGATAAATGACACAATCAATATCCCAACAACTGATCAGTAACCAACCTAATTCGAGTATTCAGCTTATAAAATATAGCTGTCATGGAAGACCTCCATTAGTGTCCTGCCCAATAAAAACAATAATGCATTTCTAAACATATTGTCCTTCTGCCAAGCTGAGATGCAATGCTCGGGTAGCTGTTTTGGGGAAAGGGAAGAATGGGCACCAACCCATTTCTGCTGCGGTCACCAGACTCAAATGGAATTACAATTGAACGCAAAGACTACCCTATAAAAATTAATTCCTGTCTAAAATGAATTTGATTCAATCAAGACCTCATTATGCATTCTTCATAGGGCATGAGTCAAGATTATTTACCTCTTTCATACATCTGGATAATATTCAAAACTATACACTTAACTATAAAAAGCAGCCTCATACTTTTACTAGGTCAATCTGATGTTTGATTGGAAGCTTTCTAAAAAGAAGTAGCTTCAGCTTTAGCAGGACTGAACTTTCTTTGAAGGTGGGCTATCTTTCTTATATCCCAAAACTGCACAATAAATATAACATATACTTCATAATTCTTCCTTACAGCAGGATGCTGTCACATATAAAAGGAAAGCAAAAATGTGTTTTCCTCTAACATCTTCCAGAATTGCTAATGGACACTTTTCATATTTTCCTGGCACAACTGACATCATGAGGCTTTTCCAAAGTGTCCTCCCAACAAAGTAAGAGTGTAGTATTTGGGAAGTCATATTTCTAAATCCATTTCTCAATCAATAAATGATGGTAGTAAATTACATAGAAAGTTATCAGAAAAATATTTAAGAGTCAATTAAATTACCAGACACCTGCATCCTCTTCCGCCCTCTGGAATTTTATGCAAATACAGCCAGAAACAAGATTGTTTTTAAAATGTTCCAGTAATGCTCATTAAATAAGAAGCTTGAAATATCTTGGAATTCTATAATGAGATTTATTACAACCTTTTACACCCCAAATCTACTTGTATGTACTTTCATTTTAAAGAACTCTACCAGTATTTAAAGCTTTTAAAATATTTGCTCAAAGGTTAAAATTAAAACTGGGGTGACTAGAAAAGGCAGACAGTATACATGTATATTATCTATGTAAAGATGAGAAAAGAGCGCATGTGTGTGTGCATGCATGAATGAAAGAGGGAGCAAGGGAGATCATAAATATCAATCTTTTTCGAAATAAGAAGTGACTGGCAAACATCAATTTATATGTTGTCTAGAAAACATAATAGTTAAAAATGCCTTTCTTTCCTTATTTTGTTACCTTACTTAAATAGATTTTATCTTAATCAACTCAGAAACCCATCCTGAAGAAATCTTAATCTGATGAGAAAAAGTAAAATATTTAATACCTTGAAGGTCAAGACAAAAAAAAAAAAGGCAGTAAGACAAGTCCAGAAAAACACACTAAAAAATACATTACGTACTAATGAAAAAGAAAAAGCAAGAGTAAATCAAAATCCTAGTCATACTAAGATATTCAGGTCTCTGATTATAGCAACAAATGAAATCAGAATAATTTAAATTGCCTGTATCCCAGCAATTGCCTTGAGGAAGTAGCAGATAGTCAAAACTACATCAATATATTAATCCTAAATTAACTTTTTTTGGAATCATATTTTCTTTTGTTCCAATACTTGCTGAATCAAAATAAGAAGCAACTTTTAGTCTAGTCTCAACAAGCACAGCAAGACCAAGAGATACCAACCAGAAACAATTTGTGAGTCCTCTCTCCAGGGGAGAATTAATTCTGCCAGGAGAAGCTCTCTGTGACCAAGACTTAAGCCATCATCTCTGATGTGCAAAACCACCGGGACTGGAACAACACTGATCTAATAAATGCATATACTGCCTCACCTCTGTGTGCACCTCCAGCCTGCGGAGCACGACCAGCTGGATCCTGCCCCGAATGTTGCCCTCCATGGACATGGAGCGCCTGAGGGTTTCCATGGCCTCGTGGTTGGACTTGCCCAGGAGCGACTCCCCGTTCACGGCTACCAGCTGATCGTTCACTCGCAAACGACCGTCCTGCGAGCGAAAAAGCAATGACAATTTCAGAAACCCCAGGAATTATTAAGCAGAGGTGCTACATATGGGAAAGCACGATGCAGACAATCTGACTATAACTTAATAAATAAAAGAATGGACAGTGCCAGAAATAACTTTCTTTCCAGTAATTGGCAATTGTCTCCCTCTGCTCACAAAACTTTTGTAAAGAGTTCATACTGCAAATACAAACATAGGCATTCATGCACAGACTGCTCTTTTTCTTGCATTTGCAGTTTATTTATATCAGTTAAAACAATTAAATAATTAAGAAAAAACCCAAACCAAACACGCAAAGCCGAAATAATACAAACCACCCAAAAAACAACCCACTCACCCCATCCTCAAAAAAAGGGAAAAGAAGCTTTTAGTTAGTTTAATGGGCCCACACTATAACTATTAGTACCCACACTGCAACCACAAAGGAGTGCTACAATGTATTTTTCATGCATAATTATCTGCTATTAAGATCTGGTAAGAAATAGCTCAAAAAATTTTGTCTTACAGTCTTATTGGTGTGTATCTTGTCACAATTCTCATGCCATCACATGGGACAACATCTTCAGTACCGAACGGTCACTAAAACTCAAGCATCCTTACTAATTAATGCTATCCCTATTTTACAACATCCAAAACTGCTGCCAGTAAAAAAATTAGGGTTGAGCCATATCAAGTAATCCATGCTTTGAAAAAGTAATTCAGCTTCATTTGCCAAGGTGACATTTGTGGGTGCAATAAAATTGTGGACACTGCTATTTTGTGATTTAGGAGTCCTATTGCTGTTGTCATTATGATCTGTGATTTATTTCTTTTCATAAAACAGCATGCCATGGACGTTTCTCTCTAACCAGAAAATAAGGTCTATTTAATTGAGATACAGGAATTTCTTTCAAAGCTTGTCAAGTTCGCAATTATCAGGCTAGCATTAGACCTCAAACAAGGAGGAGAAGGAGTAAGAAACTGAAGACATCTGATAGAAGGTGGTGAAGAAACAATAAGGGAAGATCCTGCACAGAAATACAGTGCTTAGTTCACAGGCTCAGCACTCATCCGAACTGTTTATATATTTCATGCATCTGAGCAGTACAAAATATATATACTATCAGATTTCTATTTTTTTCTGTAACTAAGATGTTCAATTCACTATTCTGCTACTTCTGCCAAGTCGAAGTCATTTTTGAGTGAGTTACAGTAGCTGTGACACACCCAGCTTCATTAAGTGTTATTTTTGTTGGAACGGCATATCATCATTACTACAGCAGAGTACAGATAACCACAAAGCTGAAAAAAACCAGTATATAACAAAATCCAAAATAAACTGGGATGGACAAGAAGATGGAAAGAAATAATTAGGAGATGAGTCACTCAGAGAAGGAAAATTAAGAGAGGTAAAACTTTTCTTGAGAGGGTGTGGGATGGAGGATAGAAAACGGAGAGGTCATTTGGAAGATACACTGAAACCTCTCCCACCTCTCTGCTGAATATTTTATGCCAACTTAGATGTACATACAGCCAAAGTCAGTAAGTTAACCTCACTGATCCTCTATATACAAATGATGCCATAATAAGAGCTAAAGTCTAGGGAGACAAGGGTTAAAATTGTTGAATGAAAAATTTTATTATTTGCACATGTTGTAATTCCTCTGTGTCCAATCAAAATTTGCTGAAATGAATGGAGCTATTCAGAGCAACAGGAGTTCGACAAAAACAAAATTTATTTTTTGTAAATTTCTGTAAAACTTTGAAAATTTTATAGGTCCTCATGTCCTCCCCCTATGGTCCTACAGTTTCTTGGATTACTGTTTTTCCTTTCTGGAAAAAATACTATCATGTATTAAATATCTGTTAAAGTCTGTTTCTAAAGTCTATACAAATACAATGCCAAATGTCACAACTACATCAGTTGAGTATGCAACTGTCCTGAACATAGCACACATTTTTAAACGAATCACTGAGCCTCACAAAGTTCTCTACTGGCCTGATTTTTAATTTTTCTTCTAGTACTTTT
Organism: Molothrus ater; assembly: GCF_012460135.2. Lineage (NCBI taxonomy): Eukaryota > Metazoa > Chordata > Aves > Passeriformes > Icteridae > Molothrus > Molothrus ater. Next base: position 13,102,509 of record NC_050484.2, read on the forward strand.
GTATGAGACTTCATTTATATTTTAATTACATTACTTCTTAAAAGGCTTCTTTTGATACATCCGCCCTTCTTGCTCCTCTGTTATGTGCAGCATTTACATGAAAAATTCAATTTGAATTTGACACTTCAATTGTGATAGAAGAAAAAAAATGTGCATCATTCATAAATATTGATCAACCACACTTGCTAAGTCACCTGTATCACCCAGGCTGGAAGACAGCTGGATGCTGTTTTCACACAACAGGCAGAAGTTACTTTACAGAAAAACCTTTCGCCTCTTTAGACCAGGAAAAAAAAATCCCCACATCTAAACAGTTTCCAAACACAGATTTTCACATCCCTTGTGTTATGGCCTGGTTTGGAAGCCTGAACTGCATGAAAATCTGCTTGGCTCAAAACAAGCTAAATGTTGTTTTAACACGTTTCTTCTTTCATCTCTGAGAGGTAGGTTTCTTTGTGGCTTTTGAGCAGGAAAACAACATTTGGCATTTCAGCAGAACAGTTTTCAAATGCCATCTCTGGAACTGTGAGTGAGCTATTCTAATAGAAGCTGATGTTACTCTTCCCTCACTTATTTAAAAAATGCTGGGTTTTTTATGACAACTCACAGCAAGGGGCAGCATCTACCACCACATGGCTGCCATATTCTCACAGTCATTCACAAGACTCCCACTATTTACAGTAGAGCAGGAAGATATAATGCCATGATCTTCAGGGACTTATCTTTTTAATCAAGGCACAATAAGCTATTTCCCTTATCACACCAATGACATTTCTGTCAGAAATGCCCTAATGTCAATTATTGGAATTATCCAATTTCCCCATCCACTGCACACAACGAGCAATGTTTATTGCAGCACTCAGAAGGACCAAGGACGTTCAAACTAGATAATTTTCATTTGAACAAATGCAAACATAGAAAATATTACATTATTTCTTGTAATGGCTCTGTTTCATTGCAGCTGCAGTGGATTGCAAGTACCTGATCATCAGGAATGCATTTCAAATGAAAAGCCAAGATGTCTTGAGGTCAGCAAGGCTGAAATCCCCAAAGTTAGGGGGAATAATAATGCATTTAAACTCAGTCAACTGTTTGTTTTCTTCGCATGAAAGGCTCTGCATAAGTACAAATATCAAGTATTCCAGTAACCTCTTTATCTTAGGGATGTTAAAAAATAGATGTTAAGTAGGGACATAATGGTACAATCAACAAAAGCAACTGGTGGGATACAGTGTTAGAGTACAAACCTGGAACTTTTAAGGCTTTTTTTTTGTTTGATTTTGTAGGCAGAGCATTAAAGAGGACTGAGTCTTACTGTAGCAGGTATGATGCTACATGCATTGACATTTTCTAAAACGTTTAGCTAGGACAAAAGAAAAATCAAAAAAGATAGAATTAAATACTTAAGTTTTCCATTATGATTTTTAAAATGTCCCCTACTACACTTTGCAATGCCACTAACACATTAGAGCTAGATTAATGTGTTTATCTATCAAAAAAATTAACCATATTAGCCTCTCTTCAGACCTTGAATCAAGCCAATAACAAGTAATGGTAACAAAAATCGATGGTCTGCATCTCACAGCCTACTCTTAATTCTAAGAAACACATGGGTAAAAGAAACTTAATGTCTCAAAACCTTTATACAGCATTAGAAGGATTGAGCAATTACTTATCAGTGAAACAAATGTGTTGAAATTCTATGTATTACATTTCTTCTTCTAAGGACAAGCAGTGACTATATAGACAAGGGGATAAAGTTCAACAGACACTTCTATTAGCATGATACGCCAATATCGAAAAAAATTTAAATTCTGAATGCAGAGGTGATAAATAGTGAAAGAATTCTCATGTCAGTGAGATTAAGATTTCCGCCTGTGACAGTTTCCCAAGAAAGCACTGTACACTGAACAGCAAATGCACATGTCTTAATCCATAATAATCCATTTCAGAGAATACCAATGAATAGCATGGGAAAAGGCTCTGGACAACTACCAGCTGGAAAGAAAGGCTTTTTATTTCAAAACTTGCTCCAAGAAGAGATTTAAAATAAGGACAATAGGACGACATCTTAAATATTTATGCACAAATATGTGCACACTTTTTAACTTGATACAAGAAATTTTATTAATTGTTAATACCCACTGATTAGGTTATGTTCTATGTAAAGGTCATTAGACAGAAGAAAGCCAGCTGTTTTTCGTGCATTACACAACAGTAGACTGCAAGTCTTAAAACACTGCCAAAATGACTGCATTCTGTGAACACAGGACAGAGTCTCTGAACAGTTCTGGTTGAAGCCAGAGCCTCAGCTACTGTCTCATTTGCTCTGGAGCCTACATTCAGATCCATTACCACAACACAGGTCTAATTGCTGGAAAGGTTATAATGAGGTAGAATGGAGAACAGGTCACAGGACTACAGGCCATCACAAGACAAAATAATCTCCCAGTCATGGTGCCTGTTCACTCAGGGGTGAGCACAGAAGTCCTGCTTTAGTAGTCTGCAGACATCTCAAACCAAAATTAACTTCTCTGGAATGAGTCGCTGTGGGGGAATAGAGAGTAGCAAACATACAGAGAAAAGGTTGTCTTATGGGTCTGTGATGTGACAAGTCAGGCAGCCCACTAATATGAAATATGGCTCCACATTTGGCTATCCAAAACAAGGAGTTTATCCATGACAATGTACTGTCCTGCAATTGGTGTGGACACGGAGCTGGGAAAACAAAGAAGGCAGCCTCATTTCCACAGTAAAATGAGGCGTACTCTGCAGGAGACATGCACACGAATTGAGTTTATCCAGCCCTAATTTGGCCAAATGTGTGTTAACTCAGTTCTGGTGTAATCCAATCAGATGAAGATCCAAGCTATTTGAAATAACTGTGAGACTAGGAAAGGTAAATAACAGAAGTAAGGAACTATTAAACATTCTTATGAAACCTAAAACCTTGATTATTGCTATTTACTAGCTGCTGTAAATAGATGAACGCTGAATTTTTAATGCTGTGAATTGTCTTACTCAGCAGGCTGATGTCAGTAGAGCAATTTACATAACACTGAATTAAAAGGTATTTTTACAGAAGAGAGAACTGCAAGGAATTGCTGAGATAAAAGACAAAAATTACAGTATGGTTCTAAAGGTGTTTAACATACTAGCTCTGAAAGATTAAGTAATTTGTTTCCAATTCAGAGAAGTTACGTTTTCCAAGTTTTATTTGGGGCAAAAAAAAAGCAGTCAACAGCTTTCCTAAAGATTAGACAATAAGTGAAATACTTTTTAATAATAAAATATACAACAGTCCTTGTACAGTGCTTAGAAAGAACAGAACAAGTCATAATATTGTCATTTACCAATTTAATATTACCAATTCAATCCACCTCAGGAACAACTGATAACTTCTGTACAACTGATATCAAGCTCTGCCAAGACACATTTTTAATAAAGTAATAAAAATATTCTGAATAAAAAAGAAAATTATGAGGGTTTTTTATTTATAAGCACAGTCATAGGTATCAACTTCTCTGTCACTGAGCAATCAAACTTTTCCTGTAGGCCGTGGGAAGGCTGGAAGCAGCCTCTACTCATATCTATCCTTCTTCCCCTTCCCCATTTCCTGCAGCATCCAAATGTTCCCTAAGGTTTGCACCAATTCATTTTCACCTTGGCAGACTTTCTTGCTTCGCACACAACCCCAGAAACCATGAGACAAAGTGTTATATTTGTAGTTCACCCAAAGGAATGAGTGACAAAGGTATTTATACCTAGAATGCTTCTCAAGTGAGATTCAGCCCTCACCACAGAAATGACAGTATTCTAACACATTCAGCTCCTGATGTGCTTCTTCCATACCTTAAAAGCAGCACCTCCGTGAATAACTGATTTGATGAAAATCCCAAGATCAGCTCCTGTCTCCCGAGATTTGTTGCCTTTCAAGCTCACACCAAGTCCAGCAGAGCCAGAATCATTCAGAGGAATCTCAAAGGTCAGCTGCTCTGTGGTTTCTGGAGAAAAAATACTGCAGTTTGGCTCTCCTTTCTGGTGGAGAAAACAAGCATGAAAATAGGGGTGAGAAGTCAGCATGAGTGGTGTCCACACAACTGTACAATAAGAAATAGTCCTCTGTTCCAGAAAATAGCTTGAAGAAATAGCTTTATAATCAACAGTGCATTTAGCTGACATTTTGTCACAAGATCTGGCTTAAAATGTTATTTTTAATGATACCTGGGAATATGCTTAAATAGAAGGTAAAATAGCTTACTTCCACATGATATAAAACTAATGTTGCAGCAGAATGTAGAAAAGACGTTTATACACAGCTGCATTAAAAATGTAAGCCATAAAACTCTCAACATCTTTACATGCAGCTCACAAACTCTAACGACAGTTATACTGTTAAATCCCATTCCCCTTTGAAAATTGAGTTTCATCCTTAAGAAATTATCCTTCCCTTAAACCTGTCTGCAGAGCAAAGCTGGTGTAACAAAAGCAAAGGCGAAAATTGAAAGCACAGTAACGTATTCTGCACTAACTCCCTTAGTACATACTTTGATTCCATAGTGGTTTGATTACTCCTTTTTCTTTCTGGTATCAGTTAATCCCAAGATTTTCTCTAGATTAGAGAGCTGTTTACAAGACTGTCAAGTCAAGTATACACAGCTACGGAAGATCAGAAAACAGTTTATTTTACTGTACATTGTATCTGCAGTTTTTTAGGGATTTCTGTTGCTGGGCAGAGGGGAAGGGGATGTGGTTGTCTTTTTAAAAAGTAGTTGGAATCATAAAATTAAATAAAGTCAAAGTTTTGCCTGAATTATTTATATTGGCACACCTCAAAAATAAAACAAGGACAAGGAGACCTATTATGGAATGAAGTGTGAAGTGTTCATGGAAAGTGTTAGTGCAGAATGTTATGCAACACATTCAATTTCATTCCATTTTTCCTTCTCCATATAACTCTAAGACAATTAATAAGCTTTTGTTTCTTGTCATTGGGACATTTTCTATTCTTTGAAACAGTAGTATTAAAGAAATAATAGGAAAAAAAACTATGAAAAGGAAGCACACAGTCGATTACAAGTTGAAAGATGACTGACTGCTGCTTCCAAGGTGTCAAATTCTTACATTACATTATCAAGTGGAGGCCACATACAAGGAGTGCAGTAGCTGGGCCACTCCTCCTCTTCCCCAGTGAGAGATCACCTCCAGGACCTAAGCTGCAGCAGAGGCAGTATCAATGCAATTGTCAGCAAAGGTGCCAGCAGTACAGATGTTTCCTCAGCAGTCTGAGTACACCTGTGCATTCAGCTATCATGCTGTCTGATCAACAAAAGTATGACTCCAGAACTAAGGACAGAAATTAATATCCTGAAGAAACAGTAACACCCAAGTATACTTGCATTTATTTCAGATACCCTTTCACTGTTGAGAAGCTACTGGTTAGAGAGGAATCACATCAGCCAGAAAACTGACTATCAAACTAAATCCCAATATGCACCATGTTTAAATTTTTTTCCTGGAATGTAACTACATGACATTGAAGTCAATACAGTTTGCCTAAGTGCCAAATATAAAAATGACAGCACCAATACTGACAATTGTCTTGATACCAGCATTCATCTCCAATACCGAAGTTACACATTTGTGTTTCTGTTTTTGTTCACCAGAAGTACAGAGTTCTCAGCTACACGTCTGTCACTTTTAATTCTTAGTTTGGATATGGACATCCTGAACATTAGCCCCTAAAACCTATAGATTTGTAACAACTGTGAGCAGTACAGAATGATAACTTGTAAACACTCATCTGACTTCAGAAGAACCAGTGTAAGGAAAAAAACCACTACCGGCCTTCTAACATAACCATTTTGTGTTTAACTTTCTCAAGGTTTTAGAGAAAAGATTTTCTGCCAAATCTCTTGATTTTTTCAACTTGCACATATTCTCGTCAATTGATTCTGAACTCTTAGATCAGAACTCTACTCAACTGGCACATCCTGTCAAGAATTGGACAGAAGCAATTCTTCTCAGGGTCTCAGACATGTGATGACTCCTGCCTTTAGGACAGGACTTGTTATTACTTTCCTGTTTCCCTAGGCAAGCAGTTCCTGTGTCTTTCTGCTCTCCTTCCAGTTGAATCTGTGACATCTGCACTAGACTTGCCCCTTCTCTATGTCAATACTGTGGTTGTGTCTTTGCCCATATCGCAAGAAAGGCAGTGAGGGGGCTGTTAGCACAGGAGAAAGCTCTTGGTGCTCCTGCCTGTCTTAACCAGAGCAATCTCCCTTTTACAGCACTACCTCAGTTCAAACTAGGACTTCATTTAAAGCTGAATTTGGTCACCCAACAGAGTTGTTTAGTGTTCTCCATTTCCCAGCTTCCTCTAACATAATTATGCCGTGCACTAGAGCTTGTTAAGTAAGCTACCATATCACTCTATGCATGCCCAGGTGTGTTCAGCAGGACTCCACATAAGTACAGCAAACTTTTGTCAGTGTTTCCTATGTTTTCCTTAGTACTTAAATTGGAATCTGTGACATTTGTCTACCATTTTCCTTGCTACAAAATTTCTATGAAATAGATCACTTAATCATATCAAAATGTCAGTAAATTTAATGTAAGCTGCTTTTACATATTACTGGAGAACGCTGTAATATTTTTAAAGTCCTTCACAAGTTACTTGTTTAACATAGTCCAATCATCCCAACCATCTCTCCTTTTCATTATTTATATTCAGCTTTATCCAAAGACCCAGCAAAAGCTGATTTTAAAATAACATTGAGCTTTGTCTAACAGTACTATCAAAAATTTGTTACCCATGATGGAGGCTGAAAGTCAATTCAAAGATTTCACAGGATGGGTAAGAGGAAAGGAGATGCCTATCTACAAGTCAGTGATTAAATTCACTGTACAAAAAGTAAACTCTGTCTTTACTTGCTTAAAATTTTCCTCAGCTACTCATTGTACAGCATCTGATAGTAAATGCCTGGTAGTAAGTCTAGAACATCAAGACTATTTAGTGCAAATACAAAACTGAAAATTGTATTTGCTGGAGCATGTAAGAAGCAGCAGAAAGAAGGAAAACCAGAGGAGAAAAGAAGGATGAACAAAACCTAGAATCTTGATTTCATCCTATAATTTCTAAATGTTTTCAAATAATTATCCTGATCATAACGCTCTTCCCAAGCAATACCTTTTCACTGATGACAAAAAGAGCTCCAGCCATCCTTAAGTTAACAGCTCATCAATTAACTGCTTCATTTGAGCAACTAATTTAATGAATGATGGCCTCTGTTCCTAGAATATGCAGGTATGAATATTAAATGCTGACAGTGACTCACAGAGCTGGATTCCTACTGCTTCTATTTCCCTGACTTTGCTAAAACATTACCCCAAGACATTAATACTTTACAATATAGCAACCACTATCAGCTGAATTATGGTCTGGTAAAGGAAACCCTCTCCAATACACTAAACCTTGAATTCTATTAGAAGCACTTCTTACCTCAAGATCATCCTAGATTCTGAACTCACTCAAACACAGAATGGATGAAATGAGCTGCAACACAAATATGTTTCTAGCCCAGAAAAAACTTACAGCTTTATGCTATAAATTACCCAGTCAACAACCACATAATGTATTTTCCATAATATATATGTATCATACCGCAGCAGTTCAGGAATTAAATGATAGTAACCACTGAAGCTATTCCCTACAGCAGACATAGGAAAGTAACTCAATTGTAGCAGGATAAACAAGAAATCTTCACATAAATCGAAGTCCAGATAGCAGAGTGGTGATCCCTCAGGATGGCTGGAGCTTTGAGATGGCCTGGCCTACAGACTCTGGGACTTTCACACAGCCCAGAGTGGGTAAGGTTGGAAGGGAGAACAGTGGGTCATCAGGCCCAATGCCCCTGCACAAGCAGGGTCATCCTGGAGCACATAGCACAGGACTGTGTCCAGGTGGTTCTTGAATATCTCCAGTGAGGGAGGCTCCCCAACCCCGAACTTCCTCAGCCTTTCCTCATAACAGAGATGTTCCAGTTCCTTGATCATCTTTGTTGCCATCCTCTGGACTGGCTCCAGGAGCTCCCTGTCTCTCTTGTGCTGAGGAGCCCAGAACTGGTCACAGCACTCCAGATGTGCCTCACCAGGGCTGAGCAGCGGGGCAGGATCACCTCCTGTGACCTGCTGGCAATGCTCTTCCTAATGCACCCAGGATCCCATTGGCCTTCTCAGCCACAGGGGCTCACTGATGGCTCAGGAACAGCTCATTGTCCACCAGGACCCCAAGGTCCTTTTCCACAGAGCTGCTCCAGCAGGCAGTCCCCAGCCTGTGCTGGTATGTGGGGCTGTTCCTCCCCAGATGTGGGTCCCTGCACTCACCTTTGCTGAATTTCAGAAGGCTCCTCCCTGCCCATCTCTCCACCCTGTCAGGGTCCTTCTGAAGGGCTGCACAGAACTGGGGGGGATCAACCACTCCTCCCAGCAAATATGCTGAGGAGGCATCTGCCCCTTCATCCAAGTCACTGATGAATAACAGGCCCAGTATTGAACCTTGGGGACACCAAGGCATCCAATGAGACCCTGTGCCACTGTTCAGTCAGTTCTCAATACTGTCCACTCACCCAGTCCACCCTTCCTGAGTTGGCCTGTGAGGATGTGGTCAGAGACAGTGCTGACAGCCTTGCTGAAGTCGAGGTAGACAATGTCCCTCATCCAATCCAGGCACTTGTTTCATAGTAAAAGGCAATCAGGTTAGTCATGCATGATTTACCATTAGTGAATCCATACTGGCTACTCCTGATTACCTTCTTGTCATCCATGTAGAGTTCTCTGAATCCTCCTTCTTGCCCTTTCTGAAGATTGGGGTGATATTTGTTTTCTTCCAGTCCTTGGGCACCACTCCTGACCTCCACGACCTTTCAAAGGTGATTATGAAAGGCCTCTACAGCTCTCTCAGCACTCGTGGATGCACTGCATCAGGGTCTATGAACTTTTGGATGTCAGGTTTGCCTAGGTGTTCTCTAACCCAATCCTTCTTGACCAAGGGAAATTCTTTGCAACATTCCTTTACCCTTGTCTCCCAGGACAGAGAATCCCAGAGAAACTCAAAGAACCCCCTTGTCAATAAAGACTGATGCAAAAAGGTGTTTGGTAAATCTGTCTTCTCTGCATCCTCTGTTACCCTCTCCCTGTTATGTTTATAATGCCCTCACATTATCCTTGGTTCTCCTTTTGTTATGGAGGCATGTGAAGAAACCATTCTTGTTGTCCTTGACATCCTTGGCCAGATTTAATTCCAGATGGGCTGTGGCCTTCCTTATCTTGTTTTTAGTTACTCTGACAACCCCTCAATATTCATTCCAAGTGATCTGACCCTGTTTCCATCTCCTGTGTATTTCCTGCTTAGGCTTGAGTAATGATAGGAGTTCTCTATTCATCCATGCAGGTCTCTTGTTCCCTTTGCCCAATTTCTTGCTCATTTCTTTCCTTTAAGAGGGGTACATTGAGAAAGGAACACTCTAAAGTACTAATAAAATTTACTCAGCAGAGACACAAGTTAAAAACCAAACAAACACCCACAACCACAAAATTCCAACACAAAACTGAAAAACAACCCAACACTTCAAGAGTCAGTCTCCACTGCTTATTTTGTCCTTGCTAGGCAGGGTCCTTCCTTCAGCTTTGCTAAATCTTAGCTGTCACCTTTCAATGGCTTCTACAGCTGCAGCAAGCTATCAACAGTCCCCTCCTGCTAATCACATCCCTGCAGCCTAGTGATGTTTGTTCTCTAATATTTACAGTAGTTTGCCAGCCACAGCTGCTGTTCAAAGCTCCCTCCTGGTTGCACTGTCCACCATGCTAGGCAGCTCCCCACCTCTCTCAATTGCTTGGGGAAGACAAATATCTCCTCCCTCTTTCTGAACCAGAAGGCAACAGACAGAAGTTATCTAAGAGGAAATCTTTTCACTTGCTGTCAGATTTGGTGGTTAAACAGAGCAGAGCAAACAACCAAACAGGTACTACTATCCCTCTCAAGGGAAATCAGGACTGGAATGTTTTTATCTACCAATATACCTGCATGCAACTTCAGTAAAATCAATTCTGACATCTACCAAATCACCAGAAACCAGACAGAAAAGTTCAGAGTAGAGTTTATATGAAAGTGAGAGAACAGAGAGTTTGCTAGATATGAAAGCAGAAAGCCCTAATAACACAGTACTAAATAATATTCAGCAATGCAGACTGAAAAACTGTATCTAAGGGTCTCATGATACATTTAATTAATCTCCTGCCAATGATTTTAATTTTTAGAAGCACATCTCTACCTCAGATATCTGATTTCTTAATTAAAATGTTATAATAAAGGATTATTAAAAATAATCTAAAATTTTACTCATCTCACCAATAAATTCTCAGTATTTTAAAGACCACAGAGAATATACTTTTAGCCCTCTCCTACTCCCAAAATACACAACTGCTAAGTCACCAGAGCAGTACAATCAGAACTACAACCTTTGAGAAAAGTACTGTGCATTTTATTCTTCCACTTTCTACTTAGTCCATGGTAATATCTACACAACATTGTGTCAATCCTCTGTCTACCATGGGACACCACTTTCAATTAGTCCTTTTATTTAATCATAAAATATCTGTTCTCATTGACCACAGCACTTTTAATCTGTGGATTTGTGATAACCTAATGCTAATCTCTCACTGGAAAGGTTGCCTTATATATCCTTATTGTGTTTTTTGCCAAAAGAGAAGCTTACAAAAAAATTAGCTCTCACTCAGGCAGGAAGGAAATAGCATTTGTTTGACACAACAAGAGACCTTTCAGTACCTGTCTGGTGCCCTTGACCAACACACTAATATGGCCTCTCAATATGCTGACTGCCCCTTGCCTGGCTGCTCACTTCTGATAAGAGATGTCAACTCCCTGGGGTGCCATTCAGAGCCGACAGCAAAAGGCAAAAGACCCAGGAGGGTTATTTTCAAAGGTTTATAAAGGAAGTAAGACATTTGCATCCTTTTGCAATGACTTACTGATAAAAATATTTACATTGTGGCACCACATACCTATAATTGGCAGAAAAGCTTGAAAAGAAGATACTCCCTATTTGCATCATGCTCCACGTTCTTTCCAGGCACTTAGCCACAATTAAGAAATACTTTGCTGACAGGTCAGTCATTAAGTCACTGCAAAATGTGCACTGTATTTTGCAATAGACATATTGTAACACTCTTAAAAGTAATACTCAAAGGTAATACACTGTTGTAATCTTGTCACAATCTAGTAAATAACTGAAATCATTGCTGCATGTATTCATCTTTAGCATTTCTGACATTTATATTGGCTTTAAAATTATCTGTACTCCATACTACAATAAAAACTAAATGGCCACTAATGGCACACCCTGCTAAGACAAGAAAGGCAGTAGCAAATCCATGGAGATATATGATAGCATGCTTGGATAATTTTAATGTTAACACAGTACACTACGAATTTGTGTCACGTTAGATAGAATGTGTCTGGTTTGAATTATGTAGACGCTCTGGAATTATAGCTTCAAAAACTGACAAAACTAGATTCAGCTCTTCATCCAAGGCAGATACAGTGCATTTCAGAAACGGAGATTCTTCAGTTTGCTTGACTTGCCTATTGAAGAATCCACCAACGAAATGGTTGGTCCTTCCAAAAGTTTTGCATTTGTTATTTAGTGTGCACTGCTCCTCAACATTAAAAAAAATGCAGTTTCACTTTACCTTTTAAGCTACATAACTGTAGGAAACAGAGGGAGAAAAAGTAACTAGTTCAGTCCTCAGTCAAGGTCAGCCTCACTGTGAAAACACCCATATTCAGCCCACGGATGGGGTAAGCCATGTGCTTATGCACCCCACTGAGCCGGAGCCCTGTGCAGTTAATGCCCCTTGGCACCCAGAGCCTAAAATCTTTTCACACATGAAGATGGAAGGCTGCGTGGTATTTTCAGGGTGAATTTAAGGGTGCTGCTACTGTATCATTTCCAAATTCATTCTAGGCACAGGTCACAACATGGTGACATACAAACCCAACTCTTTACTCATTTTAATGCTTACTGTTTTAAAGGTATGGTAAACAAAGCAATAAGCAGGGTATAATTCTTTTATGTCTACTTCAAACACCACATGTGTATGTTTTACATTAAGTCAGCCTAGGAAAACTTTAAGTTATGTATTCTAAGACAGAAAGATTTTAGAAATGGTCATATGGTATATGGAATAGAACTGGTGACCCTTGTAAATGGCAAGGCACTACATTTGTTAGCAGGATTTAAAAATTGCCGAAATACTCTGGTTTTATTAAATGCAAATGCTGTAGGCCTGGGTAAATGCATCTAAAACATATGAAGACTCAATTTCTGTTAAGACCAGATTTTATATGCCTCTATTCTGATGTATATATACTTATGATTTCATACATTAAAGTGGGCTTCCAAATAATTTCAGGCAACCTCAGAGCTAAGACTTATATTATCAAGTAAGCAGTTTTCACTTTGCAGTGTTCTGAGGCAGGGTTCCTAAATCTAGGAATTTTGAGCAGTAATCCCATAACACATCTTATGAATATATTATCTCATAATGCAAGTAACATTATGCTTTTCTCTCCTTACTTGCATCCTCTCTAACCTATTCTTTACTAGCAGGCAGAACACCATCAGAGGTTTTTGCAGGCAATGAAGGTTACGAACAGGTCTTTCAGACCATCCTTTTAAGGTTCCTTGTATTTGCTGGAATATAGGAACAGTGGGCTCTGAAAGGCAAATCATTGCTGGATCATAACACTCTGATGGGCCTGACAGAGAAAGCAACATTAGACTAGATGCAATAAGGTCTCTGTGGCCTCAAAAAGGCTGACAACTGCTATCACATAGAAAAACCACATTTGCTGTGCTGGTACCTTTATGGACACTTCACTGCATAGAGAGCTCAAAACACAACCGCTTTTTAAAGGTACATGGAATACCAAGCAATTTATTCCCCTTTGGTAAATTAGGGAGTCACACACAAACCCTGGATAAAGAGATACTTTTCAATGTGACAGGAAAAATTGACAGATTCCTTCTTAACACTGATCTCTCACTGAGTGTTGTAAAGAACACAACAAATCAACAAACCTCAAAGTTTCCAGTACTCTAATGAAATAGAAATAATGAATAACAATAATGAAATAGTAACCATCTTCTGAAATACATAATGAAGCTGAAAACCTCTGAGAGGCTGCAGTACACAATGATTTGTCTTTAAAAATATACGTTTTGGTAGACACAACCTACACTCGCTTCTCAACTATTCCAGATGAAGAGAATAGGTCAAAAATGAAACTTTTCTTTAAAACCCGCAGGATATTAAAAAATCTACACAGTTTATAAATGAAGAAAGGTGCCACGTACATTCACAATATCCTTGTCTTCATTACACAGAACACCTTCTTGTGTATGCTAATAAAATTCAATATATACTTCTTTTTTTTCCTATCCAATTCATCTCCCTTAGAACAGAGGTAACACAATAGAGAAATAGTACTTGCTGGAATCACTTTCTGCCTGAAATTATTTGTCCATTTCTGGATAATTGAGCACTAGAATCATGGTTTTGAACTACAAAAACAGGTGCAAAAATGGTTAAGTCTAGGCTGCAATTTCACTTATTATTTCCTGCACATAAAATGGCAAGCAACAATTAAAAGGAAGTAATAGAAATTAAGCTTTGAATATTAAAACAAATAGGCCAACTGGTTTTCCTTCAGGCATATAAGTTCAAGGCAGTGGAAGAAATTAATCGGGGGAAGACTAAAACATAAAAGTTAATCATATGGTAAGTAGAAAAAATGCTTAATTGAACTTGCCACTCATCCTGCTTCCTTCCATCCTGTATAATACACATGTGAAAAAAGACTTAAAGACCAATAACAAGTTTAGTACATTGTTGTTCATTTAGCTATTGTTATAAAAATTATGGTTTGTTCCCTTTCATCCCCCATTCTTCAGGCATCAGTTAATATGCCAAGAAACCATAGAAATAGCAATTACAGTTGCAACTGTAAGTCAAAGAGATTTTTAAAACAAAAAATTAAGGGTATGCAAAAATTACGATGTATGTGCTCTAACTTACAGAAAAATGCAAGCAAATTTTTTGGTGCTATACTATTTCTGGCAATTGCAGAACAGCCATATTCCTCTGCTGCTGTGCATCATACAAAATAAAGAATTGCAAAGGATCATAGCACAGAATGGGTTGCACTGGAGCTGTTCTCACTCAAGCAATATTCCCTTTTTTACCAATAAAGAAAGAGAAGGGGGAGTAAGTAATTTTTGCATCATTATTAAAAGAAATGGCACTTTCAGATCATACATTTCCCCTAGAGAAAAAACATGATGCAACAGACACACATGATTAAAACACTCTATTTCCAAAACACAATAGAATGATAGCCATAATGTGCATTCCATTCACTTTGAGACGAGATGGAAAATCTAAACCCATTCAGTTCAACCAGGTTTCTTCTGTAATATTCACCATCCTCTAGAAAAGATTGTTACAGTTTAAAACCCAAATGCACCTTAAAGAACGCAGTAATCACTGGCCACTCCATAGATTGTGGTAATTAAGTGAATCAAGATCTTCCCCTGGAGTTTTGGAATCAGCTCCTTACTTAGCTGCTACATTGTCAACAGCTGGCATGAATTACTGGGAACATTTGGCTAACTGGATAATAAGGAGGACAGCCTGTGGTTGGTCCAAATTCTACTTCACTAATCTGTTTCAATATATATATATATATAAAAATCTCATTAGAGCCTCCATATCTTTTTTTTTAAAGGAGTAACAACCCTACAAATACCAGGTTTTCAATTCTTTTCCTTTATTATGCACAAACGCTGTAACTCTCAGATGCTGCAAGAACCAGTGTAACCAAAGCCCCAATTGCCTAAAACTTAATAATACTTTTTTGCAACACTGATTCATCCTCATCTGTATCATATCTTGGCTGCTGTGACAAAGGCTTGCTACTCTGAATATATTTTTCTACTTGCTAGCAATCCATAAGCACAGATCACAGTAACAAAACACCCAAACTCTGTTCCCATCTATCATACTGAAGAGAAAATATTTGTGAGACCAAGCCTTCCCCAAACCGCAGCTTTATTACAAGGTAAAGCCAAATTATATTATTACAGACCCATGCAACAAAATGCCACCCAGTGTGACTTCATTACATTATCTGCTTTGTGCCCATGCAGTTATCAAATTCTCTCCAGCAAATCCACATAAAAATCCTAGTGTTCTAGTGGAGCAACGTGCTCAAAAGTGGTTTTGTGCATGGGTTCCTAATAATGGGTCCAGCCTCCAGATGTATCTTTGCCATAGGAAACTGTGGGGAGTGGGTACATTTACTAGGTGGCCCTTCTCCTTTTTCTTTCAACAGGTAACAGGGAATCTAAAGAAAACAACTCAGATTACAGTCCCTGGAGACCTGCACAAAGCAAGAACAAGTCTGATAAAGCAATTACCATATTATTGCCAGGCATTAACAAAATCCCCAAGTATTCAGGAAAATTCTGCATGCATGTTACACTGTCAGGGCACTCAGTTACAGCTGTCCTTGAAAAACATTGGATTATCCACTGTTTTTCCTTCCAAAAACAAACATTTAAAGTGCTGGCATTTTTTCTGCTCTTTGATGAAACAGTACTGTAACTTTTGAGGTAGCAGAGGATTAGTCCAATGTAATATCATGGCTAAAGCTGAAACCAAACAAAAAAGCTAAACCATTTTAAAAAAAAATCTTTGTTAAGACTATTCTCAGACACCTCATGAATTCTAACAAGCATTGTGCTAGCATCAACATCTGGTAGCTTAGTGGGATGGTAACTCACACTTTTGCTGTAAGCTACCAGATGTTGCTGAAGGGCTTTTTAATTTAGATGGCTGGCTCCATAAATTTATGTAATGTATTTCAGTAATTCTCATTTTTATTATGTTGTACTTGATTGAGATAAAGAGGAACACAGAGCAGTATTAGAATTCCCACATCATCACTGTTACAGTCAGGGCCATCGCTTGTGCATCATTCTATCACAGAGAAAGCAATCTAAGAGAAGGTCAAGCCAGCAGGATAAATGTGGCTACTTCCTGGATTTCAATCATGCCAGTCATAAGTAAATCACCCACTGAAAGGTAGTTAATCCTTGCTGTAGAGACTAAAATTTATTATCACACAATTGTGGCAGGTAGAAATTATAAACAGCTTTTAGATTCTTCCAATCTTTTATACACACACACACTACTACAGTGATTTCCAGAAGAATTCGCACCATGACAATACATAGTAAGTATAATATTGGGGGAACAGGAGAGAAAAGAGAAGAATGCGTACTTTTTAAAGTATATTTTTTTAAGTAATGTGCTTTATAACTTAAAAAAAAACCCAGAAAACACTGTTAATGGCTAGCATTCTCAAAAAGTAAGCTCATACTTAGAAGAGCTGGTGAATGAAAAGAAATTCTGCATAGAATAAATAATTTAGTACTTTAAGACTCAAATTTCCCTCTGATCCACACAGACACTGACTCTACAGCTCAGGGATTACTCAGCAGAGCAATTCAATGACCAACTTTGGTGCTTTGGCAATCACTGACAACAAATGCCCAATTACAAGGCTGAAGACCGCCATTATGCTCCTTAAAAATCACACAATAAAAAGGAAAAATGGATACAAAAATAGTTTAGCTAAAACATTTCATAACTGCTCACAGTAAGAAAAAGTGGGCAGCAGCAGCACAAGAGAAAAGACTCACATTAGAGAACCTGAACGCCCTTCCAGCTCCCTATCCTGTCATGGGCAACCCTGACCTCAGCAATGTCCAACTGGCAAGAGGGAAACAAGAGGAAAACTGTCAGCAATGTTCTGTGAGGAAACATAATGGAGTATTTCTGTAGAAGATCCTGACAACAGTCTAAAGGAAAAGCAAGAAGGCAGCATCTTAAGGAAAGGATGAAGGCAGTTTGTGTTCTTTGAAGGAGATAAAATGAGACAAAAGCAGGAAATGCTGTCCTTTCCTTATCCTGAGGACTTAATGAAAGGTCAAGTATAGCCATCAATCAAGATAAGGAAGAGGCAACCAAAGAAATGACCTTCTCTGAGGGGAAACAAGCATGTATCAGATAGCACTTTTACTCTGATGCAGTTCTCTATGTGAGAGAAAAGAGAATACAGTTTCATGCCAGTGTTAATAGAAAACAAAAGTGAAAATTAAGCACTTCAGATGGAAAAAAAAGACAACCAAAAGCCTATTAAGTCAAAGGCTAGCAGCCAAGGAAAAGCTTGCTTCCAAAATTTGTAAGGAGTGCAGCGGAATTCTATTCCTCACCACTCGTACAGCTGGGCACCTGACTTATGAGACATCTCCTGGGGGCAGCAACCCTCACTAGTTTGCCAGTGATAAGCTGCAGGCTCATTACATGCACTTTAAATTTCTGGTTTAGAGCTTGTTGCTTTTCTGAAAGAGAATAACCCATTTTTAGTTATGCTTGACCTCACACTTGCAAAATTAATTTACAGTATTCCCCTGTGAGTTATGCTTATGCTGTCATTTTTGGGGATGAAAAATCAGATTGTGTGGAATTGCATCTATAGTAGATAAAAATCAAACACCCTCAAAATCAAATTTGAGTATAAATACTTCTTGGAAACAAGCCTTATGTGACTACCTTTTATTGTCATTTCTCAGCTGACAATTTCTATTTACTGGGCTAGTATTTAACCATGGAATTGTTTCAAAGTCGCTCTTTGGGAAAGAATAACAAGTTTACCAGCTCTCGAGGTAGAAAGGCCTCCTCCTGACGAGCCACAATCAGACAGACAGTCTCGCCTTGCTTTGTGCTTCTCAGCATAGCTACAAGCTCTTCCTGGGTCTTGCCAGTGATGTCCCGTCCATTCACCTATCAGCCACAGAAGAACAGAGGATGTCTTATCTCTGACTGGTTTATTAGATTCTCCTCACCTAACACAGGTGTCATTCAGTGACTGAGAGCAAAGAAGAATCAGCAACAGCTCCCATACTGCCTCCCCCTCTGGCCCCGCACAAATTACTTAACCTTTCTCCTCCTCATTTTCACCATCTGTTAAAGCAGCTCTGTAGTACTTACTTGCCTTGCAGGGGGTTTGTGAGGCTTAATTAGTTTGTAAAGCACTTTGAAGATGAAAAGTGTAGAAACAAGACCTTAGTATTAAAACTGTTTACCTTAAGAGCTTTTTGAGGTTAGTAAGTAGAAATAACCCATTAGATAATAAGATTTTAAGTCACAAGGTATCTGAAAATTTTCAACAGACCAGTTTGAGCAAAATTGCCTTAAAATGAGCACTTTACCAGCTTGATATTAACTAGAGATTTTTGTATATGGCTTAAGAGGCAAGACATGTTTTGGTCCTGAATCAACACATTTATCTGTTTTAAAACCCAAGATTTTATCAGGTTCCCCTTGTTCAAACACCTCAAGGACCCTTGTGAAAAGAACTATTTTTCCACCTCATGGTGTAAAGCACTTGTTGACAAACAAGTGACATAGAAACTGTGAGAATGACTTTTTAAACCAAGGGCAAGGACTGTAGTTCCATACATCAATAATATGTATGAGGAAATAGAACATTTATGACAAAGCTAGCGATCAATTTTAAGCAATGCAAATACAACAGATGTTTATCCTAACCTCCAGGATTCTGTCTCCTGACTGCAAACGACCATCTTTTACTGCTGCACCTTTTGGTAAAATATTCTTCACAAAGATTGGACCAGGACCATGTACTGAAGAGTCTCTGGTAACCACTGTGAAACCAAGTCCTTCTGGACCTAGAATGTCAGACAAAGAACATACAACATAAATTTCAACATGTAAACAATGATCATTAAAAGTAAGCAAACAATGTCAGCAAGATATCCCAGAGACTCATTCATGTTAACTCTTAAAAATCCTGGAGACTCAGTCATGTTAACTCTTAAAAAAAAAGAAAGTAAACAAAAAGCTGTAAACACAAGCCAATCCTCTGCATGGTCTGGAGAAGTCTATTGATGTCCAAACACATACCCAAACACTCTTAAAACAGCAACAGATGCAAATACTTGGGTAAGCACATAATAATAAAAAACAAGAAAGAACTCTCTTTTTAAAGCATTTACCTTTTCTATAGGTCACTACAATATTAGTCTTCACTTTAATGTCAATTGTTTTTCATGGAATCAGAGCAATTGGAATTGTTTGTTTATAATCATAAATATAATTTAACAGGTTTTACTGAAATTTGGTAAATGGGAAAAATATCACATTATTTGAATGAAAAACTTGATGTTCAGAAAGGACAAAGTGGTATTTCTAAGCTTCCATTAGTGAAGTTGTTTGCTGCTTCGAAATAAACAACCTAAAGTGTTAACAGATATGTTATAACAAGTAATTAGGGAGTAAAATAAATATTAGCAGGTATTGCTTATAAGCCACTAAAATCACTGCGAATAGCAGAGTCCATAAAAATCTTTTTATTTTGAGTGGTATTTCTACCCATGTGGTAGCTTTCAAAGATATCATGATGTTAGTATCACATTGATATAATTTCCAGAAATATAAATGTTTCAAAATCAAAAGCATTAAATCTAGAATAGGGACATTCTTAAGTGGGTTTTATTAACACAAAGCTGAAGAGTTCAGAAGTAAAAATGAGTGATGTAGGTAAAGAAACAACAAAAATTAAGAAGTGAGAGCTTGATTTCATTCATACTGTGTTATGAGAATAAAGTTACAGACAGTTTCAAAAGGGCCACTTCTAGGATCAAATTTTACTCTCAGCCAAATCAGAGACAGAAATCAAATAAAAAATACAAATGCTAATTGGAAATTTCTTAAGCACAATTTACTACATGTTCCTAAACCTGTTATTCCATTCAAAGACAGCTGCATGGTGCAGCAATTAAAGTTATACACACACAAATTTGGCCTCCTGAATAAATATGAAAGAAAAAAAGAAAGGTTTGCAGAGAATAAAAAAGGGAAAGACAGGTAAATCTGTGGTCAAGCTCTTGGAAAACATGAAATGGCAGAGTAGATTTTTAAACATATCTTTAAAAGAACGTCATAACGCTGTTGAGGTCAATTAGTAGGTTAAATAAAATAACAAAGGTCACCAGCAAACAGTTCAAACTTTGATTCTATACATGTGAAAAGACTGAACTATCACTTAAAATTACTTGTTGAAATTGCTTCCACAGTCAGTAACAGAGATGTCCTAATCAGTAAGTCTGGATAACACACCTCCAAAATTTATGAAAAAGCCCACTGTAGAAAACATTACTGTTTACACTGCTATACCTTCGGAAAGTTTTGGAACTTTCAAATGATAACTAACTTGTTTTGTCTTCAACGTCACTTGTTAAATTAAAAGTTAAGGTATTACTATAGAGAACATGATACGGAATTAATCATATCATCTCAAAGACTTACCTTTTTTCAGGTCTATCTTTATTTTCTTTGCATTTCTCTTATTGCCAAATCCCATAAGTGGAGACAGTGAGGGAGAAGGTGGCTTTCTACCCAGACGTGGGAGGTTGGGACTCTTAGCTTGTTGCAGTGCTCCCTGTACACCTGACTCCAAGATTGCTCCAGAAATATTAATAGTTTTCACAGCAGGTTTTGGATGAAGAGGAGGTGGAATTTTTGTTTTTGTAACTCCTTCTTCATTATTCAGAATACAAAGAGGAGCAATAGCAGACTTTTCATACTGTTCTCGGTTATATGGAGGAAGGACTTCCAAGATGACACTTTGAAATTTCATTGCCTGACGGAAGATGTCCTGAGCCCTTTAAAAGAAAGATAAGAAAATTTGTATGACAAACTAGAAAATGTGGGCAAAATTTGAAGTTGTTTACAGTGAATAAGATGAAAGTTTACCTTATGTTCACATCTATAGCATCCCTTTTTTAGAAAAATACACATGAATTAAGATTTCAAAACTACAGCATTTCCTTACATTTCAAGTACGAGCAGCATATCTGCTGGAATTCCTAAGCTGCTATGAAAACATACCAGCCAGAATAAACTGATGGACACATTTCTTCATGCAGAGCATCAGAAAGGGAAGGTCTGATGGCTAAAGACTGCTCAAGATAGAGCTTGCTGCTTTTTTCAAGTGCTTGTCTGTTATGTATTTTCTTGTTGGCATAGAGGCACACTGAGCACTCATCACCAATTGTTCTGGTGAATACATCTACTCCAAGCAAGATCAACTCTCCATTTTTTCCAAATCCAGTCTAATTGCTCCTCAGATTCCTTTGTAATCCCTAATGCAACTCCTGGCTGATACCACAGCAATAAAATAGGATGAGGGTATGGGATACATAGACACTAAGAAAAAATCTGATGATCAAAGTGGTGCAATTATTTGCGTTTTTACATAAATGGATAAATAAATAGGCTGATATTACTCACATCTTTCAAGCAGTAACCTTTTGCAATGTGGATATGAAGAATTCACATAATCTGTGTTTTTACAGATGTGCTCAAATGCAACACCAAAAACTGTGTTAGAGCATTTAATGGAACTATTCCCCTTGATACTGATAAGGCAATGAGAATGGTTTCAAACCAAAAGAGAAAGATTTAGTCCAGACATTAAGAAGAAATTCTTTACTCAGAGGGTAGTGAGGTACTTGAACAAGTTGCCCAGAGAAGCTGAGGATGCCCCATACTGCAATGTCCCAGTCCAGGCAAGGTGGGGCCCTGAACAACCTGATCTAGTATGTGACATCCCTGTCCATGCCTGTGGGGGTGGAATGAGATGATCTTTAAGGTCCCTTCCAACCCAAACCATTCTATAATTCTGTGAACTGATACCATGGTAACAACACCATGCTCAGATTCCCATGCACTGTAAGGCAATTAAGACAAGTTGGCAACAGAACCGCTCATAAAGCCTTCCCTGGATTTTAAATAACCTGTAGATTTGGACAATCAAGCCATGTTACAAACCTTGGATTCTAAAGGAACAAAGGAGACTTTCCTCTTTCTATGCTTTCCTCTCCTAACTTCTGTTGAAATGGATGGATTTTCTTCCATACTGCAAAAGACCACTTCAGTACAAACAGAAGAAATAGCTGAAGTGCTGTTTGAGAATTAAAAACTGAAAACTTCTGCTTAGCTGCATTGAGGCAAGAGGGGAAGTAATGGCTACATTAAATTTTAAATAAATCATAGAGTCCTTCTAAGAACATTGTACTTATCTCCTACCCTGCTGTGGTATGTTTGTCAGTCTGAGTCACTATTTTGCTGAAGTCTTGGCTTTGGATTTACACTCAGTTATGTAACATAATCAATGTTTAAAGTACTTCTGAAATAACTTTTTTTTTTACACTAACACAGGAAGGAAGCCACTGCAAATATAAATGTCTTGAAAACACACCTACTGCTTTCCCAGATAAACAGAGTTGCACAATATATCCACCTTGCAACAGCAGGTGGTGGAAAAGAGGCTGTTTTAAGAGGGTTTTCTGTAGCATGAAGACATTGAAGTCAGGGGTCAGTCCCAATGGGTACTGCTGAGGGAAAGAACAGCCTTGCCACACTGACTGTAAAAGCATCAAGAATCAGAATAGCAGCATTCACTGACAGGTGATGCTGCCAGAGAGAAACCTCAAATTTGGAGAAGAAAGGTAGCAGGGAGAATGTTGTAGGGAGGCATTCTTTTAGTATCACCCTCAAGGGTTCCGTTTCAGAGTTGTAACAGGACTGCGCCCCAGTGTCTCAGAGGAGATTATAGGTTATCCATTCACCTATAGCCTGTCAAAGTTCTCAAGGACAGACCTTACCCTGATAATAGAAGCCATGGCACACATCCAGCATAAAGGATGCAAAATGTTAACTCTGTTTCTTTCACACCCCATCTTCATCCTTGTAAGTAGCTGCTTGGTCTTATGTTACAAGGTAATTTAATAACTCAGTTTCAAAAGGTTAATATTTAAAATATATGCAAGAAAAAATATAAGATCTCCTTCAAACAAAAATTAGTGGAAATCACTCAAGACATCCTATGGGAAAGTCTAAATGCAGTCTTCAGGGGCAAAATAACTGGCTACACTTCAAAGGGAAAAAATAATGAATGGAGAAATTTATATTTCTTGAGACCCCAAGTGCATACTTTAAAGAAGTAAGAGAGTCAGTTAAAAGAGGTGCTAGAAACTCTGCAGCACAACAGAATGTAATTGAATAGATTAGCAGCAAATGAAAAAGTAGACCAACAGTCCCAATATATAGCTATTATAAACAAGGGAATACAGAAAGTAGGCTGCTGCTGCTACAGCTGCAGAAGAAGCAATTGTCAGGAGCAATACTAGAAAGTCTCTGGTGAAATTAGAAAGAGACAGCATGTAACAGTAAGTGTTAAAACAGCTTTTACAAGGGTTATGAAGAAATGTCAATTTGAAACTAGCCAACAGATTTTCCTCTCGAAGGAGAATCTGATTGTTATTTCTGGGTCAACAGTCATTGGAACCACACTTTGTTGTAGCTTTCACAATTAGTGGATTTCTGTAACTTGGACTTCTGTCAGGTTAGTACAGTTATGTCATGCAAAATGAAAACTAAAGGCATGCTCACAGAGATTAGTTTCAACCCAGAAAGAGTCTTTCTTTAGTCATTCTCCACAGCCAGGGAAGAGAGATTATGTAGAAGGTATTTTGGAAAATAATCCAGCAGAACACTGGAAGACTTGGGAACATGTTAGAGCTCATCTAAAATGTTCTCCCCAGTCCCCAAACAGACATCGAGCCCTCAATACCTGTATTTTTTCTGCAATTGCCACTGCAACCACACTACTTGGTTTTGTAACATAAGGAAACTTGGCCTAACAAAATTAGACTCTGCTCTGAGCCACCTTTAAATCACTTTTCTCTCCCAATAAGAGAGAGAGTCTAACAAGACTGATCTCTTTAAGCTCTTATGGTAAATAGTCCTTCCAACTCCCAAAATTTTATACAAGCTTTTAGAAAGTGTCCTGCATGTTGCATTTTGAAGGAAAGCCTGACAGAGAACTAGAAAATTTCCTGAAGTATTTCTAACTGCCCCACAATCTAGTAATCTTACAGAAAAACATGCAGAGTCCTCCACTCCACAAACGCCTCATGGGCTGAAAGCCTTTGGACATCTAGTTACACTCAGAAGAAAACACACAAGAGACAACACATTGTAAAGAAAGGATCACACAGGATTTTGAAAAGAGGTTTTGATTCAAGCAAACCTTAATTGCAAAATTTCATTGCAAAACTGCACAGTGGGGTAATGAATGTTTTAATAAGATAGCGACAATTATGTCTCCTATAATTGATATCTTATTTAGGAATTGCATGGATGGAAGAGAATGGCATGTATAGAACCGTTCTGTAAAAGCAAAGTGCTTTTACCACCAAATATACAGAAAGCTGTAACTAAAAAGCTATCAGGAGGGAAAAAAGCAGTCTCAGAAACAAGAATACCTATGCTACAGAACTACACTGGTTTAATGAAAACTTATTTTGCAAATATTTATTCCTAACTGTGAAATTAATGTATTTGATTTTAGTCTAGAAGCCTTGAACATTTGGCTTACTGTTAACAAAGTTAAGCCTCAACTCCCTTGACATCTCAATAGGTTTTTGTTATATTATAAACAATCATTCAGTTGTCCAAACATATGGATTGAGAGCAAAAACAAATTACTATTTAATTACTACAGCAAATATCTGTGAAATTTGAGAGGCTATTCTTTTGTGCAACAATGCCACATTAATCCATAGATGATCAAAACAACCTGTTAGTTAAAAATTATTTGAGATAGATAATAAATGTCAACAGACTTTTAATAAAAGTCATAAGAAGTGAGACTTTCCATTTAGCTCAAGTAATCATGGTCTGACAGTAGAAGTATTTTTTTAAAAATTAATGCTCGAAAAGCTGCAGCACAATAAAAACATCTTATTTCATTTGCAAAAGAACATTAAACACCATGCTGTTATGTTGACTCATTCTGAAGGTCTTATGAAAAAAATTACAAAGTGAATATGGTAAAAGTAATAGAAAAACTAGAAAGGGAAGATAGCATCTACAAAATTTAATGCTATTAAATTAGGTAAGCACAGTAAGTTTACTAAAACACTTCAAATTTCACCTTATTTGCAGGTTTCAGAAAGAAAATGATGACGTTTCTGTCACATATCGATTTTATAGGCATTTTTTCTGAAATCAGTATTAATCCCTTTACTAATCATTTAAACACAGCGCTGTATAATATCCTGGCCAGTTAAAAGTGCTAATAAACCAGCACTTACTGTGCAAAGGTTTTATCTGTAAGGTCCACATGGTTTATCTTCACAATGCATTCATTTTCATGGAAAAGACCATCACGCCTAGATCTGCTGTTTTCCTCAATACCACGGATGAAGAGTCCCAGCATCCTAAAAGGCAAAACATAGGTGCAAACTGTCCTTATTGTGCTGATACAAATTTAGAGAACAAAAAATAGATATTAATCTCTACTGTGTATGAAATGATCGAGTAGACTGCCTCTCTGTCTAGGAAGTGCTTAATCTAGAGGAAGGTTTCGGCTGACTTATTAATGAAAAAGGGGGGATTCCAAAAAATACCATGAAAAATTGCAGTACACTAATGCTTTACTACTTGCAAGAACTTGGGGAGCATTAAATCTTGTAGGTCATACTTGGAGAAACAGAGGAAAACACCTAGACTGCTCTGCAGTTAAAAATGCCAGTATAGCTTATGCAATATTTTTCTGCCACTGCTTCAAGTAAAAGCACAAACAGATTAAAAGTAATTTTCTACCTTAACTACAACAAAATAAATAGGAGTTAGAATGAGACAAAAAAATAACAGACTTTTCTACTGAAAACACCTATGAAGTTTTCAGTTGCTAAAGCCCCTTGCTTTGATACAAGACAGCAATACTACTCATTCATGTGGCAGGACAGCAGCAGAACAAACATCAACACCCAACCTCTCTGTTAACAAGTTAAGTGCAAGTGAAAATGGAGGTGCAGCACAGAATAATGCAATAAGTGAGCCAGTGTGGGTGGTGACGAATTCCAGTGTTGCTAACTCTGCTAGGAGCGCTAGGCTATTCCTGACCTACCTGACCTGCTGTTGCAAACTATAATTCAACATAGCTATAGCCAACGATACACTACAGTGTGCAAAAATTCCTGACAACTGCGTGTTTCTAAAGAACTTCTATAGTCAGTCTTTGTCCACTAAATTTCCATACCACTTAAGCATCAAAGATGGTCATCAAGGATGACCTTTAGAGACCATTTTCTATTGGTTATACTTCATAAAATATTAATGTGCAATTTTCAATGTGCCAACACTCCAATGACAAAGCAGAAGTCCTGTATTTTTGTCTCAGATTCATGACTGCCCCTCATATCTAAGTCCATTCAACAGATTCACAGTATGCCATTAACTAATTCAAGTGACACTATATTCACTGAGCATCTGATTTTAGATTTACTCTCTAAGAACAATAAAAAATTTGTACTTCTGTCCTATCAATTATGTGAAAAACTAGTTCCTACTCAATATTAGTTCTTTGCAGTACCTAACAGAAAAAAAGTGATTTAATAGCATAAAGATTCTCTTGTAACAGGTGTTATCCTTCCCAAAGGATTAAAAAGGGTAGTGATGGTGAGGGGCCACAGCCCTTTTGATGACATCCAACTAGTGGCAATCAAAAACCATAACCCTAAGAACTAACTAAATACAACTAGAACTACCTAAATGCAACTATGCTAAAGTGCACACCAGTAAAAGTACAAATAAATAAATGAAATTACAAATTAAGTTGGTTGCTCACTAATCCTGTGTGCTTGGATACTGCATTCATATATGCAGTAGGATTGCCTACTTGTCTGAAACTTGTGTGTGCTGTACCGCCCATGTGCCTTGCGGTACATAGACCGAGGCAGTTTGAATTCATTCCTCCATTGCTTTCTTCCACAGCCTAAATTTTACCATTTTAATGCACTATTAAATTTTAATTTCCTGTTTTTAATGGTATTTAAGTGCAAAAGAAAGGGGGACAATTATTTCCATAACTTTTGTAGGTCCTGTATAAACTAAGACTTTGTAAATTAATATGATGTTTTAATGACCTGTACAAAAATTTTGGCCTGCAGCAGCACCATGCTAAAGCCAGCATTACCTTATTAGAAGATAACTTCACAATTGAAACACCAGACCCAGCTAGTCAGGGCCAGCATGTCCTCATAAATTCTATCATGTCACCAAAAGAAATAAAAGATGCTCTTCTGTACTTTCTCATGTTGTGATGAGTCACAATTTATACTCTAGTCTCAGGCTACATGAAAAAAAGAGGGTCAAGCCATTTAAGTCAGCCTAGTGCTTTAACAAAGGTATCAGTACAGTTGTGCCAAGAATTGTCTTAAAATGTAAAGACAACTACCTAAACCAGTAGCTCAATTGTCAAAGACCTCCTCTACTCCAGCAGACCCCCAAAAGCCTTTGTAAGTAAGGACACATTAACATGAATACAATGTAGACCAAGAACTCTTCTTCTTGCAGGTCTTTAAAAGCTGCTCTCAACACAGTGATACTTAAGTACAAAACTGCATTTCAGTCACAACGATTACTGATTTTAATAGCTTGCAATTTCATCAAAATTATTTTACTGAAAGATCTCGAAGTACAGTGTACCCCCTACAACCTTTATGGCATGCCTATATCAAGGAGCTCTGGCCTGCATTTCAGAATGGGTAACAAACACAGGTGGCTTTCTCAAGACCAACAGGCAGCCCAAAAAGCCAAGGACACAACTTGGATCTCAGACAATTGCCACTGAAGACCAACTTTCTTGAGACAGTGATGTCATTTTACAGGCAGCAGACGGACATCTATTTTCCCTTTTGGTAAATAAAACAATCTGAATTAATTTGGGTCCACTTACAAATTCAGATCTTGCCAAGAAAACAGACCTTTACAAGGTAACTCAATCCTTCACATTCTCTGTCCTACATGAAAGATGACAAGTAAAGAAACATTCAAGAATTAGACAATTTTTACTTTTGCAATAATTGGCTTTGTGTAACAGGCAGCCATTTTACTATAAAGCAGTGTCATTTATGGCTCTGGCAATTTCCCATCTCTTATTCACGGCTGCCAGTGTCAAATTAACTCTCTGGCTAAGCCTCTGTATGTCAAATTTCAGTCTAGATTTTTTTTTTAACACATCCTAGTTACATAGCTTGGAAAACAGCTATAATGAAAATGCTGACGCAGTCTTAACTACAGCACATCAATATGAGCACACTGCTATAATAGGCTTTTGTGATCTCGATGGACTTTGTTAAATCATTTATAATTAAAGTAATTGTATTGTGACAAAGAAAGGTTCATGGTATAGAGCACATTTTATAAATGCTATGCAATCAAATCTGAAAGATGGCTTGAAAAGTATGAGGTGTGAGGAGGCAAGCAATTTCTTTGACTCTTCTTGTCTGGTATGTCACTAACGAAGAGACTATGCAGAGATATTCAATTAGGAAAAACAAAACAACAAACAAAAACAAACAAGCCCACAAGAGCACAAGAAAACCAACCCAACACCACACAAAACTACTAAGTCCAGTTTACTATAAAGAGAATAAAAGCTGGGACAATTAAAAGGGCATATATGAATAAAGATGATAGTACTGACTGAAAGCAACTGGACATGGCACTTCAGGCTGTGGTCTAGTCGACAAGATGGAGATCAGTCAATGGTTGGACTCAAGTATCTTTGAGGTCTTTTCCAACCTAAATGATTCTATGGTTGCCTTATACAGAACTTGGACTAGTAAATATTTTGGTAATGGACAAGCGTCATATTTTTGTATTCCTTTAGGTAAATAGGCATTTTAAGATAAGCACAAGTGAAATCCTTTCATTAATATACTTCTTGAGCAACGCAGAAACTATCTTACCTTCCACTCAAGGATGAAAAAAAGGGCACTACATGTATTCCCAAGGGTCCACCTTCTCCAGAAATCTCCACTGTTTTTGTCATTTCACTGAAAAAGAGCACATGGAAATAAATCTCTTAAGCTTATTCAGAGAATTCTCCATAGTCTCTGAATATCTCTATATCTCCATATATCAATAAAACAAAGTCCTGATTGATCAGATAGCAGAAAGGGTAGAAAAAATATTTTACTCAGAGCTCACTAATATACGAAAATAAAATGAAAAGTAAAACAGCCATGAAATTCTTTAATTGTTTTAGATTAGCATTTGTGCTTTTTAAAAGGGAAAGAAATCAAATACTAGACATTTTCGTAAGTTAACCTTCAAGTAAATTAATTAGAATACTAAATAATAAGCTTTTATGTGAGGAGAGACTTAATCATCAAAAAAAAAAAAAGCAGAGGGGAGGGTTATTTTACATGTTCTTAATTTAAGCTCCATGTGAGTTGCTTCAATTTTCCCATGTGGCCACATTATAAACACAAAGATCACACAGAAAGGACATTGAGACTTTCAAGTCAAATCATATTTAAATATACTGATTTCTTCCCTCAGTTGCATAAAACCTCTCTGATGAACAAAGAACAAAACAAATTGTGATCAGTAGTGCAACTCAGCTCATTTTATCACTAAGTTTCCTTCCTCTAACACTGTTATTAAAAACCTCTGTATTATCTCTGACAGACTTACGGTGTTTCATGGCATGTGCTGTTTCATTTCCTTTTGACTATTGTACACTGTCAGCCTTACAGTGACCTTAACTCTCTTTTGGGTGACCATGACTGGAAAAGGAAGGTACTTGAACTGGCTAGGACCTTAAAAATTTAGCAATGTCTGTATTTCAGCAGACCTTGTTCCTTCATTCCAGAATCGTGTCCACCTTCCAAAATACTCCCTTCCCCTGCCACAGTACTGAACACCCCCAGCACCCAGGATCAGTGGCCAGCAGACAGCTCCTGGGCACACCCATTCACAACACCCAGCTGTGAGCTGTGTGTGCCTGCCAATCCATCAGTGTGCACAGAACACGTGAAACTGAACCAAATGGCCACTTCAGATGCTGCCCTGAGTTAAACACTCAGTCTAACTGATCAAGTGCAGACTGCTAGAGAGAAAGAGTCTTCTGATCCTTCCCTGTGCACCAGATCTAGAGAGCGCACGTTTGCTAGATAAGACAACCAAGCCGACTCTTTACTACCACCCTGCCCTCCCCACCTCAGAGGATTTTTCCCTAGTGCCACAACTTCCTCTGGCACCAGCTGACTGATCTTGCTGACCCATGGTCTTATGATCATTTGATTTGATGCAAGAATCAGCAAAAATGCACCAAAACCCATCAGGAGCCTGTGATTGCCCTTGAAATGGCAGCACAGTCACACCACATTAGGTACAACATGAACCCACACGGCACAGCTGAGCCCCCTCACAAGGAGCACAATTACTCAAATGACCTTAGACAAAATCTGGCATTGCTTCCTAATAACACAGGAATATTTTTTTGTTGTTATGAACCTTTATCCAGTTGCACAATGATTAATGAGAAGCAATTTGCCCTAAATACAATAATTCTTAGCTTGATTGGCTAAATATAGAATAAGACTGAAAAATAAGTTCATAAATTTTATTTTTTTTTAATTAGGGAACAGAGGGAGTTTTGGGGAGCTTTTATTTTTTGTAAACTGTTCTTCAAAAAATGCTGGCACTGTAATGAACTGATGTTCTCTAGATATTAAACGGAAAGACCCTGAATAACAAGCCACCACTGATCCCAAAGTAACAGATTTACATGTTCCTGTATTTATAAAACAGACACCATCAACAGGCATTTGTGGATTTTTCTTTCCTGTATTCACCCACTTCATTAATCAAATTGGGAAATCCTGACAAAATCTTCCTGTAAGTTTTTTTTTAATACATTTTTTTCTGGTGAGGCTGGTTAGAAAAGCTAATCAGTGTGGTTACCAAAAACCTCAACAATGCATGCATAGGAAATTAACTCCTCTTTCAGTTCCATCTTTTACTTCCTCCAATTCTCTTAACACACAAAGAAAGATAATTAAAGGGCTACTTATATTGTCTTTTGAACTTCTACAAAATCAAAATGCATAAGAAAATTAAGCAGCCAAGCCCTTTAGATTCAGAAAATAATCAGAAGTAGTTAGGCTTTCATTTGCACAGGGCAAATTTAAGTAAGTTACAGCTGTCCCCAAATAACCCTGTGCGCTCTAGGGAGGAGTTGTCTTCCTAAGCAACTGTAGAAAGAGGAGGAATTTTTTTGAGGGCTATCACAACAGACAGGTGAGCTGTCATATTAAATCAATGTAGTTACAGTTATAAGTAGGCTGAAAGCCAAAGAAAACATACAAACTTATTTCTAAACTGAACATGAAATCTACACACTAAGAAAAATAGGCTTCTTTGTGAAAACAAATAGCCCACAACGCACATTATATATTACTTTAAAAATTTTTGGTACATCCTTAAACTTACAGATGTTCTAGAGTACTAAATGTTCAGAATAAGAGCACAGTCTGTATACATGTATTAAGAACTTTGAAATTGCAATTTTAATTAAAAATCCATGAATCTAAATAGACTTCTTCTCAAACAAATGGGACTCTTAGTTACATGCATGAAGAAAACAGCCTTTGACACCAACTTTCATGGACCTTTGAGGTCATGTTAATTTTTGTATTATACCTATGAAAGCATGACAGATAAAAAATTTTAAAACCATAACATCTGGAATTTGATTTGGTTTTTTTCATTTGTTTAAGAACCTCCAAGATTAGAGATTCAGACACATTTGGTATCATTCACTTGTTCTGTCTTCAGGCAGGTTTAATCTGCCCACAAGGACAGCTGAACTCAGCACTGTACTATTTCATGCTGGCTTACAGTTTATACTGTACTGGAGAAAGTATTCAGGAACAGGGCATGGCTGAGTGAGATTCTAAATAGGATGAGCTCTAAGAACACTAATTACTAAACTCCAAAGGCACATGGGACACACAGGTGCCAGGACTCTTCAGTTTGACAGAGCTAGGTTAAAAAAATTAAAGAAAGATGTAGGAGAAAGCAGAATTACTGTCTTACAGGCTGATAGCTGTGACAAAAGAATGTAATTTACAGAATTTTTGCAATATTCAACACATTTTAAAAACAAACAAACACCTTAATAGGAAAAAAATTAATTCCAGAAGTTAGTAACCAACTCGTGACCTACTGCTCTTTGAAATCTCCCCTACAGATCTTAAATGCCTTTTGCAGTAAGAGAGAACACAAGTCTGGCCCATCAAATCAGTATAAAAGATCTGGAGGAAAATCCCTAGCTGGGGATGAGAGGCTGGGAGCATCAGTAGGCTGAGTATCTCCTGCTTGCTCTTCAAGGAACAGGCAGAACTCCTACCTCAGGAAATCTTGAAGAACCCACTCTCTGTGGAATGCATACAAATACTGTTCTTACAGGAGTCAAAAAGACCAAACTTTTTAAAAGCCTTTATGTCAGCGAAATTCCTCTGAAGTGCCAAGTTCACCGCAGCCAGAAACACAGCACTCAGGCTTCTTCCAATACATGCTGGCACCTCCCTTCTCCTTGCTGCACTGAAGGTACCTCAGGTCTCACTCAGGGGAAACACCTGTCCAGCACGACCTGATCCAAGATGCTATACTATTGATTTTTAACCTGAAGAGGCTGTCATCATTTACTATTTAAATTCTTCTTTGTTTGATATTATTGATTTCTGACAGATTCTTTACCGTCTATTACATTTGTCAACAAGGCTTGCCATGGATATTATTGAAAACGCTGATAAGTACTGTTCAGCAAAGAGATAGAGCAAAGTGTACACACGAGTAGTGAGCATGCACAGCACTGGCAACACGGAAAGCAAAATTTAAACAGAGTGCTGCACATTTAGTGGTCATATAAAGTTGCAAATCAATCTATTCCTCAGATTTGCAGTGTCCTAGCAGTGGAATACTATAGCTCCCTCTCCTGAAACCTGTCTCAAGAATTAGCAGTTTGTGATTTACACAATGGGAAAAGACCCATTAGCTGAAAGCTTCTCTGCAGACAACCCAAGAACACTGAAGAACCCAACCCAACACTGAGCACACAGATGCTTTAAAAGGAACCCTCTCCAGAAAGAAATGTTATGCGTTGCTGCAGCAAGACTGAGTTCGCTGAGGTGCTTTGACCTTCCCCAGCTACAAAGGCTTGGTAGAATTGCTCTTGAAGAATGCAGTAGGCACAGCCTAAAGCAGATTAATTGTTTTGCAACACAGTGAAGACAGTACCTCAGAAAAGCTGCTTACTGCATGGGTTACTGGGCAAAACTTGTCATCATGTGTATGTCACAAGAACCAACTGCTTGAGTAAACACAAAGTATTTACCATTCCAGTGGCATTTTCCTTTGCAATTTTAGTCATATTCAACACTTTCTCAAGCATTTTTAAGAAAAGATACCGATTAGTAAGGTGCCATATCTCAAAAAAATCTTTTAGTGCAGAATGTCAATATTTCCCTTGCAAACAGAAAAGCACAGCTGGTATTCTGAACATACTATGTGGTGTTTTTATTGACCACAGCCAAGTAAAAGGCAAATTAAATGTCAGCCAGATGTAGAGAGCT
Source organism: Molothrus ater (assembly GCF_012460135.2). NCBI lineage: Eukaryota > Metazoa > Chordata > Aves > Passeriformes > Icteridae > Molothrus > Molothrus ater. Next base: position 13,136,234 of record NC_050484.2, read on the forward strand.
CACAGATGCAGTTATTAAGCTGTATCTCCTTGCTTGTTCTTCACTTGCACCTCCAGTTCCATGCCTCTTCCTCCAATGCTGCCATTCCAGAAGAGAGAGCATTCATCAACAAAAGATGTTGACTTTTGGTAGAGAGCAAATGCCTACAGGGCATGTCAAATTCCTACAGGGCATTTTAAAGAGAAAGCATGCACAGATTTATCCAAATAAAGAGTCTGACGACTCTGCCGTGTACTTTTTTTCATATACTAAACCAATACAGGTATTGATGATAATAAAGTATTTGTCCCTATTCATCCAAAGAAGGCTTTCAGAGTATTCAGCTAAACTAAACTTGTCACACTTCTCACCCACCTCCTCCTTTTCCACATATTTCCTTCCCTGTTTTCAACTAGGTGCTCAAACCTTTGCTTTAAATGTCTTGAAAGACCTGAAGAGGAGCTGGAACTCAATATGTTATGTAGTGTGAACACACTCAAATGATGAAAATCAGAAAAATATCTAAATAGGGCTAGAAAGCACCCTACAAGGAGGAGAAAAAGCAACTCAACGTGCAGGCAAGGGTAAGTTTTCCAGGTACAGTTAAGGAAACTGGTCAATCTTTTGTAAGAGACAGGAACAGAGCAGCTGCTCCATTCTACACAACACTAAACAAACTATCCACAAAGTTCAAATATTTACTATGAAATAATGTCACCATCTTCCAGTTGCAGGTTTGAAGAGGAAACAAATCACCTTCTCCTAACTAAAATGCATTAATCTAGTTGTTCCAGACTTTTTCTTTTCCCCAGTAAAATTAGTTAGTTCTCACAAGATTAACCCTGAAGTTTTAGAGAGAAATCAGATAGCTGGCAAGCACTGGAGCTTTGTGTCTTTTTTCTTTAAATCAAATGGTTCAAATTCTCTTTTGTTAGACTAATGAAAGACACAGTAGGTTAAAAATAGGAAAACACAGAGAAGGAAAAAATGCTTCAGCTACACTTTAATTATGTATCTACAGTGCTTAAACCAAGGAACTGACCCCGACCTCTGCTAAAAAGAAGTGGGAAGACAGCAAAAGCGAACATAATGAAAACACATAATGAATTATCTATGCATAAATTACCCTCTGCGTTCCAACTAATCCACTGCTATTAAGCTAAACATCCACTTCCAAGCAGATTTGTGTTTACTGTTCCTTAACATAGTAATTTTACTGAGAAAAGCAAGCTTTTCAAAACCAGTATTCCCATGTACAGTGTGCTAAGGAATTCAGTGCTTTAAGCTGTGTTACCTGATCATCTATAGAGTATCAAGACCTGCTCTTACTATGAAAATCTTTCAGAGCTAGTATAGAACATGAAAAAAGGCACAGAGAAATACAAAATTTTATACACTAATGACATTAGCTTGGCTTTCTTTACCCTAAACATCATCTTTACTTGAAAATCAACAACAAAAAAAGCCACCTTCAGAATTTACAAGAGGATTGCCATTATTTAATCTATTAAAAAACATTCCAATGACCCAATGTTTTAAATCTCTCCTATAGTAAAATTCAACTCTCATAATGTCAAATCAAAATTTTCAGACTCCCAAGGGATACAGTCCTGAAAAGTTTCCCAGTACTTCTGCAGTGAAATGCTTTAAGAGAATCCAGGCAAAGGGACTTCGCATTAACTTCTAAGAAGAGAAGCCAAAACTCCTCCATACTGACACTCATTTACTCCATGTGCAATTGATTTCCTCTACTTAAATCAGCAAACTGTCTTTCTTAAAATCAAACCATTTTCCTGCTTGAGTGAGGAATGTAAAACAATCCAAGTCTAGATCTTAAAAGTTCAACTGACTAGGCTTCTTAATCATGAAATATTAATCATGGCACTCTTTCTCTGCTTCCCTCTGAAATACCCATTATTGGCTGCAGTTAAAAAGGGACCCTGACCTCAGACAGGTTGGTGCTCTGATGAGAAGGCTCAGATCATTTTCTCAGGTGACAAGCTGCTATTTTGTTCAAGCATTATAGGCCTTAAAGCTTACCAAACCCAGTGACAGGAAGGAAAGCAGGGAAAGCAGCAGAGCCAGTAGTAGTTTTCTTTCCTCCATAGCCCTTTGTCCATAGCATGGAGTAACTCACAATTATGCTGAAATATTACCTATATTAACATCTCTTGATGTGGCTTATTTAAATGAAGGGTTAATGACCTGGTGGTCCCTCATGGCCCTACGGACTTCAAAATTCAACAAGAAAAACACCTGAACAAAGCAGAGTTTTGAGTAACACTTTCAGATAGGAGACAAATTAGATATTAAGATGTTTTTTTACTGCTTGTGAAAAAAATAGGCTTATTATTTAATATTTTTTTATTAATAAAACCTTCCTTACATTCAATCAAATAAAGATAATTGAGACAGACAGATGGTCTCTAGTGACTCATTATTTCCCTTTATAAACCTTCTACTCCTAATGAAAACACTTTTGGAAAAACAGTTTAAAAAACTTGACTCACAAGAAAAGCCAAACAAAAATCAAATCATTGCTATAAATTTTAAATTCTTTGACTTTTGAAATTCCTGCGGATTTCACAAAGCTATGAACTAACTTTGCTTTACAAAATACTGCGTTCAGAACGTCTCTCATGTTCACTGAAAAAGGGGAATATTTTACAAATACTCCGATATAGTTAACAATTTTGATGAAAAATTCCTCATAGTACCCATCTCAATTCTTGCAGGTAAAACAGTGTTTTTAAAAATCTCCTCAGGACACAGGAACCACAAACAAGACATATTTTGGTAAAATTACTGTGACTATGTAAAACTGTTCCTCTCTCTCCATCTTGTTTTGATTTTTCTTTGCTTGGTTGGTTTTGGCCAATATTTTTCAGACAATGCAATTTCAATCAAGATTAAGACAATTCACCTCAAAAAAAGAAAATAACTATTACCAATGCAAAAAGATTCTTGGGAATACCCTGTTCTGGCCAGCTTTCCCTCTTCTCCCCTGTCTGTTCAACACTTACTTGATTGATACTCTGGCATCAATCAAGTGGGTCCCAATCTATATTCTTTATCACTCTTCCTTCCACGTTCCTATGTCAAGACAGTTTGCAGAATTCAGCAAAAATTGTAAGAGATCTACATAAACCTAAGCTTATTCTTGTCTGGTTTGTGACAGAGAAGACCTGGCCACTTCAGAAATCTGTAAAGTATCACAAGGGGTTTTGTCATTGTCAGTGTTTCCAAAGGCCACCAAATTATGAAGCAAGCAAGTATCATAACCTCCTTCTGAAGAATCCCAAATGCAAGCAATGAATTGTTTAACTCGAAAAACAATAATATGCTCTCAGAAAATTCCTAAGAGGACTTAGATAGCCTAAAACACCCTAGTAAAGGCATAAGGAAAAGAGTAAATATGAACAGAGTGTGCACAGAGCTTGATTAATCCCCATTACAAATTAACGGATCAAGAGACAAATGAGTGCATATATTTGGTGATGCATAATAATTACCTCAGGTGAAACAAGCTGTAGAAGTCTTTAGCAACATTCCACGAACAGAAAATATGCATTAGTGACTGAACTAAGTTCTATACCTGCATGATGAACACTAATCAGCAGGCGTGTAACTTAGAGGCCCAGCAGGTGCAGGGAAAGCTGGAAAAGCACTCCAGTTCTTTTTCATTATGAGACCATTCTAAAAATATGCATCAGTATCGGCAGGCAGGAGAAGGAATTACAAAATGGCATAGGAACTAGGTGACAAGGAGGCCTTCAAGAGGGAGAAAAAACCCCAGAGAAACTGAGTTCAAAAACATAACTGTACCAAGATGATAAAATTGCCCATGAAACTACAGAAATTATGACTCAAAGAACAAGAAAAACTGAGAAATTAATTCCCTTAAAAGGAAAAGACAAATTTTTATTTGCCTCAAAATGCTGTGAAAGAAAAGGTGATCCTTCTCCACAAATCCTGGCATGGCCCAGACCACCAGCAATGTTCAAGTCCCTGCTCTTGCTAACTTCCCCACACGCATGGGGTACATATTCATGCCTCTTTCACAGACCCCATGTAGGTAAAAAGAGAATATTAAAGGCTTGTTTTTTTTCTCAGATGTTTGCAAGGATAAATGCTCTAAGATTAAGGCATGCAGATACTGTTTATTTCATGAGTTTTATCTTACACTGTTTTGACAAACAACTATAAGCTGCAGAATTATAGCAAATGACTATCTGCCATCATTAAAATTGAAACAGATTAATTTTTCACATTTTAGCTGTCACATAGGGGTTTGTCATGTAACACTTCTTAATTTAATTATACAATATGCTATATATATCTCAAGAGTTCTGCAACAAACATAAGATAATGGACAAAGTACTGAATTCCTCTACCTACTCAGAAAGGTGACTTCAGCACAACCTGAATCACCAGGCAAAACTGAAATTTAAGCTTATGATGAGATAGAAAACCAGCAGCATGAAAACACTCCAACACTACCAAGGATCTGACCAACTTGAAACTACAGCACCCTGGCTTGATAATTTGGTGTATCAAATGCTATCTACAAAACCATTATTTTTTCAATTTCATTTCAGCCATTTTGAATTTTTCCTTTGATTTCAAGAGCAATAAACATCGTTACTCATTACTGAACCTCTTGAGAACACCTAATTTCCTCTCCTCTAGTTTCCACTATGCAGCTCTCAAGTTTTATTCCACTGGTTTCCAATGGAGATGATATATTTATCTAAGCGTTGTTCAAAATTTAGACTGGTTAAAATAAAAGTTATTTCCTAAAATGTCGATGGGACCATGACCACATTCAGATACAACAGCACAGGCCATCTCTAGTTTGTTATAACTGCAGAGAAGAAAAGGATTTATTCCACCTGGCTTCTTTAGTGAAGGAATACACAGGTAAAAATTGCAAATGTTAGCAATGGTTTACACTGTGTATAAACACAGATACAAAATCTACTACAGGATATAGCAAAGTAATAACCTTGCCACTCAATACTGGAGGTGACACTTAAAACAAAGGAGATAATTTCAGGATTATATGGTTCAGTTAAATAGTTATTTATTGAGATATATGATTACAAACATCCTCTATCTTAAGACATGAAACACTTGCAGGACCAAATAGAAACCAAAACCCAGATTTCCCCCTTACCCTTATAATACAAACAGCACAAAAATCATTCCTATTCATCAACAAGGCTAAGAAATTGTCATGCTCAAAAATGTGCTCTGGTATGTGAATCAAATGCAATTTTAGGGTGGGAAAGGCAGGAGGAGGAGGAGATCATGGTGATAAGAAGCACAGTGCAGAACCAGAGGTGCAGCTGGAATGAGAAGTCAGTCTTGTATCGCATAAATTGACAAACCACACTTGAGCCAGCACCAAACAGAAGATGTTCCTACCTGCTAGGGAGCCGGGCCCTCTGAGCCAGCAGCAGTTCTGTGGGTCCAGTGAGGTTCATCTCCCCATCCTGAAAAGATGCCTGGGAAGCACCCTGTTGAGAGATTTCAAAGGGCATACTGAAACTATATACATAATAATGCATATAGAACAATGCTCTGTTTGTGTTTTAAAATCTGAAGAGAAAGTCAATCTTAAAATTACATCATCTCACTGACAGTAAGGACTAAAAGACCCATTCTGGATGGATTACCTGTGACAGCATTTGGAGAAACAGGAAGGTATCTAAAGTCCTGCTCCTTGTGCCAGTCCCACCACCTTTCCACTGGAGAAGCTTAATGTTGTAAAGTTGTACTGCTTTACCTTCTTCTCTGCCTATCTAACCTGAATGTCATTCTCTCCCTCTCTGAGACACCTCCTTTCTCCCAAGAAATGACACAGACCTTGTGTAAACCCAATAGCTTTTTCTTTTGTACTCTATCCCTTGGCAGTGTTTATCTGGCAAAGACATATTTTCAGAGTAGCTTCCCAGAAAAAGAAATTATGCAGCCATTTGGACAATCAGACACGAAAATCCAGTGCACACAGAGCCCAGACACCAATGCTAAAGCTCTTGAAAACTATTATTTAACTTTCTTTTTGTCATCCTTGCACTCAATGCTTGCATTTTTATTCATACTGGCAGAGGGAAATAGTTACCAATGAGATAAGACCACTGTCAGCAGGTGATGTATTAGCTTTAACATACTGTACTTCATGCCAACCCTTATGGCAATAACGTAAACAGAGCAAAATCTGTAACAAAGACCTTTTTTGGAGAGGTCACCTCTGTCAACTGTGCAACAGGAATAGAGCTGGAAGACATAAATCTTCAGCTGTCAACACACTAAGAGAATTCAATTCAGAGCCTGATCCTAACTAGATAAAGGCTGAAGTTAATCATTATTTTTCTGTTGTTGCAGTGGTACAGTTTTCCAGTGTATACACTTGCCATATTAAGTTGTCTCAAGGCAAAAGGTAGCAATGCTATAAATTAATTTCAAAGAACAAAGCCAACTAGATAGGTAGTTTAATTTTCAATAAAAGTTCTGCACCAGTTATTAGAAGTTTCAGCGTCTCTCAAAATATAAGGTTCTAAAGGTTTGGTGTTTCCAGTCCCTCAAAGATTTGTAGAACTTATTTTTAGTTTCTAAGTATCAAGAGAGTTGGGGGCAAGTGTCGGTTGCCTTGTGCTTCAAAATCATGAGCAGCATTGTAAGCAAACCCTTGAGATATAAACCAAGCTGGATCACTTTTTGGTTTGCATGGTGCTTCTGAACCCAGAATACTGGTAGTGATGCTCCTTGTGTGTTAATTAGAGCAGAAGCCAATGGACTTGGCTTCAACTGCAAGACCAATATAGTTCACTCAAAGTCAACTTCTGTCACTAATAAAGAACCACTTAGAAAAGCTGCGTATTGAGAATGTGCCATCTCTTCCAATCACTTTCCACAGTGGAATCACAGGTCAAGGAACAATTGTTGTTATATGAAGTATATTCCATACTAATCTCATAAATCAAGAGTTCAACCTCAAGCAGTGCATTACCAACAGAAATCAGACACACAGCCTTCCTATGTTAAAACTCCATCTTGACAAAAGCTTTAAAAAAATCTTGGTAGCAGCAGATGTTGGAAGCAGACAAACCCTTAAAAATAATGCTCACAACAAAGCTAACCTCTGTTAGCCTGCCACTGAAAACACTGGTGCTACAAAGGCTCTTCTTTATGGAAAGTTAAATATAGTCACACCATGAGCAGATTCAGGGTTGTGATTAACTAGACCCTTTTCTCCCAGACACTGGCTGCAACACAGTACATGGCACAGAACATGCTACTCATGCCTCAGAACTGTTTTGCCATCTGAAGCCTCCCTTGCAGTCTACACAAGCAACATAAGCTATGCTACTTCTCTGTTTCTGGGCTTTTGGTTACTGGTGTTTTTGCTGTGCTGAGATTATATCTATGCTTGTTCCCTATCTCCCCCTTCTTGGGAAACAGATTTTCCAGCAATGATAAACACAGAGGTTCATAACACAATCTTGTATCTTGTTTCTGTTGACTGATTCGCAGATTTTTTGATCAGAAAGAAAAAAAATTTAATCAACAAGTATAATCTCACAGTTCAATTTGCTGTGTGGCACAGCACAACATTGCTAAGAGCACAGTTAGACTCCAAGATAAGCAAGAGGTCCTTACAGAAAGATGGCAATAAACAGCTTTCTTTTCTGCTAAAGGCCAGACCAGCAGAAAAGTATCTTGAAGTTTGATAAGAGGATTGTTATCAATACTAGAGGTATCAGATCTTTGGAAGAGATCTTGAAAAATAGATTTATAAACATGTCTCATATGTTTCAAGGCATGATTGTTCCAGTGCCACAAAATAATGGGGTAACCTTGTGAGGCACCTAATAGTCATACACTACCACATTTTAATCTTCCCACAAGATAAACCTTCAGTGAGGAATTACAGGATGAAATTTGGAGTCCATAACACTCACAGCTTGCATTTTTTAATTTTATTTATGGGGTTTTTTGGGTTGGTGTGTTTGTTTATTGTGATGTGGAGGCTTTGCTTGTTTAAACTTAAGGGTAAAAGCTTCTAAAGAAAATTATCCTCTCCTAACTGGAGAGAAGCGTGCTGAAGGATTTCAGAAAAAGCTCAGTGTCAGAGGCCCCATCCTGCACACCACTGCCTGTTTAGATTTGTAGTAGTATAGTGCTCCCACATATCACAGATTATCACATGCTCAAGTCAATAAACACAAAGCCAGATATATTTGAAGGCTTAACTGATCAAGGAAACATGAATCATAACACTGACATTCTAAGTGAGCTCTCTGAGAATGACATTAGAGCTCCAGTCACGTAACAATCACTATAAATGGACAAATTCCTTTCATACTTGAGCATTACATTAGAAGCACAGTAAATTTAAACAGATCATCTCCTGACAAACAAGCAGAATAACAGCAAACCAACAATGCACAATTAAAGACACTGTCAAAAGACAATGATCCAATACACACAAAAATGCTCAATCTCTTGTTGAATGTTAAAAGACTGATTGTCAGTTTCTCAATAGTAGCAGGATTAAGGACTGACTAACAAACCTTGACTCAAATTCAGCTGACATTGTAACAGATTTACAGCATTCACTTAGGACACAGGAATAAAATGCAAAATGGTGTGGTAAAAACAAAAGCCAAGGAAGCATATGCATCTAAGAACAGTCTAAGTTTTTAAATTTATTTACATAGGGATAATTTGAATTAAGCAATTCTTCTTAGTGCTACTAAAAGCATGTTCTTCAAATTAGGTGTAAGTAGAAGAGACTGATTCTATTAAATAGCCCTCTGCAAACAACTGCAACCCAAATGCCAGGAAGAGTCTTGTATTCATTATGTGACAGCTCTCAAGTTAGGTAAACAGGTACACGAGGCAGCAGGAGTGACAGAGTACGTACCAGTAGTGACATTTTGTGAACATCCACTCTTCTCAATTCAACAGTCAGCATGGGCATATGTTAGCCTCAGCAATAAACATGATGAGTCAGTTATAGTCTTATTGAGCTTAGGGAGTATGACCAAGTCTACAGTCTTTTTCTTTAATTTTTGAAAAGGCTTGTTTCATAAAACCCACAAAATATTGGAGGAGAAAAGCAATAGTGGCTCTTTTGGACAGAGACATCAAAGTATCCATTTTTTTGCTAGAAAAAGAGACAGAATTGACTGAAAATGGTCAAACCAATCATTTGTATTTAAAAGGATGCAGCCCTGAGCAACCAACACAGCAGTAGCTGCCTCAACATCCAGGGTGCCCACCAGTCCCACAGCTCTTTTTCTTCATTATCATAGCAACCCAAAAAATCTGGATTTTCGTATCTCAAAAAAAAAAAAAAAACCTGTACTAATTTGTTACCATTTGTTACCTAAACTCTGGCTAGAGTGTAGTTTTGAGTTCCATTTTAACTAAAACTAAATCTTTTGTTGAGGTTCTTTTGCAGCTGAAGTTTGTTCATTCACTCAAGAACAGACTATACCACCTAGCTCAGCAAGAAAACTTCAGAAATATTCACAGGCCACCAGTGGCTATAGAAAGACCCTAAATCACCTCAAGTCTGTCTGGCAGGCTCAGGCTCAGAACACAATTCATTCTTAAGACAAGTAAGTTTTTGGGCAGCATAAAATTGCCAACACATCATTTTTAGGAAAGCTGTGTAGCAAAAACCAGCCTATCATTGGAAAAAGCTTATTATACAACAGCCAACATGAGAAAAATCCCAAAATAGACACATTTAGAGAAAGAGTACTCTAAATAAAGAACTGGAGAAAATACTGAGTGCAGGATACTCTTAAGAGTATAAAATGGTCATCAAACAGTAGCAATAAACTTGAAGGAAATAAGTAAGATCTATTAATAGAAGAAATAAAAACATCTACTCAAATTAGGACCCAAACAGTCTGGTATACCCAAGGGAAAGTATCTTTATCTGAGACTTTCTTCTAATGACAAAGTTAAAAGTGAAAATGTATGCCTGAAGTTCCAGTTTCCAGTACTATATTCTCTGAGGGCCTCAGCTCTTTAAAACAAAGGAAAAGTATCCAAATCAAAGAGCAGAAGGTCATGGAGCAGAGTGGCAGGCTGCAGAGCTCCCTCTCCCTGCCTGGCCAACAGCAAACCTTCTTCCAAGAAGGTTCGGTAAGAGTTCAGATCTCACCAACATAAACAGTGAGATGCGAGGAAACCTGGGGGTGAAAGGGATGCTTAGTTTACAAATGCAGGAAATGTCTCATCTACTGCTCTCACAACAGACAATTTTAATTACTGCATTTAAAAATTGAACATTTTTAGCAACACTTTCAGGATCATGTGAGCATTTTTGACAGTCAGAATGAGTTTTAAAAGCCATAGCACTATACTTAGCTTTAAAAATCAACACTTTCATAAATATTCCCAAACCAATTAGCCTGTGTTATAAAGTTGTTTACCTAGAACAACAAATGCAATACCTGACATTGCATAGAGAAGACCACATAACTCATGGAACACATATAGAAAGGCCCTTTGTTGTTCTGCAATAATATAACCAAGCACAGGTTAAAATATGATAACCCTATCTGAACCAAAGTTAGACATTTCTTGCTGTAATGCCCAGCAGGAGCATTCTATGCTGTTTTCAAGTTCTGGCCAACTGTACATAGCTTTTTAGGTCGAAAAGGCTTCTCTGTGGCTCACTTGGTATGTTGAGACAAAATGTAAGTTTTGAAATGGCTGAAATGAAATGGCTAAGAAACTTTGTTCAACCACAATAACCACTGCCCTTCATTCTGATACTCTTCAGCCTCAGTTTGCAAAACAAAGAATGCAGCACACCACAAGCTTTCAAAATATTCCAGACTGAAAATCAGTATCAGTATCTCCTCCTCCCTTTAGCCTTAAATTCACAACAGGCCTAATTGAAAATGTGGCACTAAAACCCTTCATAGAGAAAACATTTGTTTTATCTTTACAGAGTCAGATTATCCCTAGGCCAGGGAACAATCCGGCAAGAGAAATACATAACAAGCTTCCACTAAGTAGAAACCTGTACTATAACTGTAGCAGTAACACCTCTGTGTAGGAAAACACTTTTGTAACTGAGGAATCTTGGTTTGGACTGGGACAGAATTAATTTTCTTCCTAGTACCTGGCACAGTACTATGTCTGGGATTTAGTAAGAGAATGATGTTGATAAACTACTGATATTTTGGTTGTTATTGAATAGCACTAGCCCTAAGTCAAGGACTTCTCAGTTTCCCATGCTCTGTCAGAGAGGGGGTGCACCAGAAGCCATAAGGGAGCACAGCTGGGACAGCTGAAGAGTTATTCCACAGCCTAGAACATTGTGGTCAGGACATGAACTGGGGGGAGCTGGCTGGGAGAGGCCAGTCACTACTCAGTGATCAAGCTGAACATCAGTCAGGAGGTGGTGAGCGATTGTGTTGGGCATCACTTGTGGTTTTGGGTGTTGTTCACTCATTCAAGGATTAGATAGGAAGTTGGTGTCAACATCTGCGTGTCATTTGCTTGGCTAATCTTTCATTATCAAGATAATAACAGACTAACTTCCAATCTTCCAGTCCACACATCTTTACATAAAACCCAAAACTGCTTCCTAAAATATATGCAAGAATGGTTTAGTATTGCAAAGGCATGCATAACAATACCTTAAAAAATTCCAGATTAATTTTTTAATTTAACATAGCTTTCCTTTTTTTCCTCCTAAATAAGCATAATAAAATAAAATTCACACTGCATTGCTAAAATCAATACATCAAGGGTGGAAACCAATGCAAAGGAGGCTAACAAAATGCTGATAAACTGAAGGAAAAGTATTAATGTTTGTTACTGTGTATTTCTTATTTTTCCAGTGGTCTGCTTGATTGAAATCACTGTGCCATAGAACGTGGGAAGTATTTCTAAACAGCTTACAATACTTCCATTTCACTTACTGATTAAACTACATCATCCTCTCAACTATTCAGAATGAAATTAATTTGAAATGGATAATTGATGCAATTGTGCCGTATCTACAAATGCAATTAATCACTTGCTAAAGATGATTTTTAGGCAGCCAACTATTATGAAAATAAGAATCACACAGCCTCTTTCAATCTTGTCAATTGAAACGTATTCAACTGGACTGGTTAAAGATATTTTTCAACGTAAGAATAGCTGTATGTCTTCAGATATTTTTAATAACATCCAAGTGGATTCATGTTTAATTAGCAGAGCACAAAGAAAAGCCATAATATAGTACGGCTTTTAGCAATTACATGACAGTTTCAGGAACCACAACAGCAATATTTTTCCCCTCATCTACCAGTGGATTTCTTGAATATTGTGGTGAGTTGTGATCTTGGCATTTAAAAGGCTATTTTAAACCAAGGGCATAAATGGACACTCTCCTGAGAATCAGCCTGGAGTAAGAAATTATTCCCCCAAATTGTTTGTAACAACACTCTGCTGAGGGTCATCATTACAGCTGGACTGCACTGGTGGATTGCACACTGCTCAGTGCAAACACTGAGCTGCCTGAAATCCCAGTCCCCAGCATGTCCACGTACTCTGGCTGAGCTGGCACTGAAGCAGATTCAGAGCACCTGTATCATATGTGTAGTCCAAGGGAGTGCCCAGTATCTTTTGGAACTGTGGGACAGGAACATCATGCACACACAGACACACATTTTCAAAGTTATTGCTTCTGCTTTAGCTCAGTGGTCCACAACTTCAGTCAGAATAACATGAGGGTAAATTCTCAGTAGCACACAGGATGTGCTGAGCCATGACACCAGGGAAGGGTACCCAGCTTCTGGGCTAAGCATGGAAGGTAACCCCCTCTACCCTCCTAATTATTACTGGCCCCAAGCCAGCAGACACCTCGGAGTCCCTGCCTTCTACATGGAGAAGATACTGTTAGTATCAAACATAGCTCCCAGGGAGCACCAGAATCAGCAGGAACCAACACCAGGGGAGCCTCAGTTCTTCAGGGACACAAGCTACATCAGCCAGGCTCCCTCCACTGCACTCCCACTGAGCTCTTCTGGACATGTTCAACTTCTGTATGTAAAACACACCTTGCCAACATCAACCTTCAAAATGCTCTCCCTGATCCTTCCTGCTATACCTACTCCCAATCTGTTTCATGATAATCATTCAAAAATCTAGCTGAGAACCACTGTCTGCATGGAAAAAGCAATGCTCTGTTTCCTAAAGTCCTACATAAACAGTAAATTCTTCATTATTAAGAGAACCAAGGATTAATTTAGGCCTGGGGATCAAAATTGTTACACATGATTTTGGCATGAGAACTCCAAGAATCTTCATATGAAAAACTTCTCTATCACTGAGAAAAAAATTTCGTTAGTTGTAACAGTACTAGAGAGTACACATCTTCCTTGCATGGGTGAAGGGAGGGAAGAGGTGCAGCTGGAATGCCTGAGTACTTCAATTTATGAAGGGCTGAGAAAAGGAGAAAAATGTAAAAAAAACCTCAGCTAAAAGTCTCCAGAAGTAGCTTTCATACACATAAAACTCTGGACTTAGGCCCAAAATTTTTAACAATTTCTAAGTTGAGGTGTGAGCAATGCCTTTTCCAACACAGCAGAATGTTTTCATCTTATTGCAGGGGTTCCATACTGTTGTCTCCTTATCTCAAAAGTTCCATACCTTCTTGGTGTTTCTCATGAGCAGCTCTCAGAGCACTGACTCTTTCTTCTTCACAAAGCAGCCAACTGACTCCAGTTCCCCTCTCAACCAGCCACCCCACTCTCTTTTACTCTCATTGCTTACAGCTGTGGCCTGTTGAAGTCAGGCCTGTTCCTAATCTTTGCTAATTGGCCCAGCTGCAATTCCTTAGGGGTAAGATTACTTTCTACACTATCTTTATTTTCTTATATTCTGACCCCCTACAGCAGAAAGCTGCTTTTAAAAGCAGCATTGATGGCATATTGATAAATATTAGGATTTGGCACCTCTACTGGCCAAGAACCAATTCCTAAAATAAACAAAAATGCTCCAGGTAAGGGTGAAAAAAAAATCCAAACCAAACAAGCCATACATACCAACACCAACCAAAAAAACTACTGGAAACAGAAGTAATATAGTATATGTTCACAACTTTAGGGAGCTGCCAATACTGGAATATTTACTTAAAGGATGCAGTTAACTGGCCAACCATATAATCACTGGCACCTTTAAAAAAGAGGATATGTTTATTAGCACTCTTCCCATTTATCATGCTGGTTTTAATTGCCTATGAGGTCTCTGCCTGCACTGCAAGTCTAGAGAGTCACTACAGAGCAGTATCAGAAGGATTTTCTGCCTGAGTCTGTAGTATTTGCATCTCAGCAAGATTATTAATTTGAACTAAGCCATACTTTGAGCACTTGAAATATTTTGGCTGACCTGCAATCTGCTAGGACATTATTTTCATTTTATTTACCTTGTGGTGTTTTTATTCTAGTTTCATATTTTAAGGACTGTTGCTAAATTTACTGTCCAGAAATACATGGGTGGCCTTTTATTTATAAAGAATATTTAGCAGTGGTATCAACAGTGCAAGGCACCAAAGCAGTAGGTGTTTCCAAGCTAAAATTTGTCTTTTTTTTCTGTATCATCCACTTAGGGACAAAAATATATATTTTTTAAAAGTGCATAAACTTTGGACATCTGAGTTACTATAGAAATTATTTGTAATTAATTATTCCCATGGCAACAAGCATAATTTAAAAGTGTACTATCATTAGCTCCACAAATGCACACTAGTCCCTTATTTTGGTTGCAAACTGACAGTGGGCATTTAATATTGCAAAAAACAGGAAAGAAATTAATGTTTCTACAAGAAAATCTACCAAATTTTCTCAGACCAAGAGAATGCCAGCATAAACTTTCCTGCCTTGACTCACTGCTTGAAGCCTCCCAAGATCTTTAATTGACAAAACATTTTACAAGAGATTTGCAAACTACAAAGCTGCATTTTGACTAATTTCTTTTTCATTTAGAGAGAATCCACTTGTATTCCTTTTTTGAAGTAAAGAAAAAAATCTCTTAACCCACTATGCATTACATCAGGATAACTTCTTCATAAAAGTAGTACTTAGAGGACATCTAAATCTTATCTAGACAATATTATTATGATGCCACATCCCTACTTCCCCCACAAATAAAATTTGAATTTTATTCCTACCACATAAAGATACTAATTCTGAACACTTAAAAAAATCCCACAAACCTAACGCACAATAAAGGAAACTTCACATTTGTAATTGCACCACTGAATCAAAACTTTCTGCTTTCATTACAACAATATGCCCTCAATATTATCTGAAAGGCTTCTAAAAAATGTGCATTACCTAAGAGTTCAATGTACAAGTGATACTTACACCTTGCATCTCTATTCCTTGCAATAAATTTTTTAATGACTTCACCTGTTTTTTCATCAAAATTAAATTACATGTGTCTTCCCCACCACCAATGACAGTGAGGATTTCCAAAATTTAAAAATCAAATCCAATTTCAAAGTTAAAATGGGTCTTCATTAAAGACTGCATTTGATACTTTGCTGTTAATTCCCTTTATGAATGGCATGTATAATGAGATGCCTTAAACACACTAGGTTGGTCAGCAGGAATCCACAGATCCATTGATTCTGTAACAGCAAGGAAAACCACATGGTTACCAGCAGCCTACCGAGCACTGCTCACAGCCTGCGAGAGCCAATGTTAAGCTTTGACTTGGATCAGAAATTTGTACTCACTGCTTTGGAACAGTAACATCAGTAAGATGCTGCAAAGGTATAAGAATGCTTTTTGTCTTACTTCAACAGCTGCAGCCGTAGCAATTTTAAGCCAAGAAGGCAGTCACCTCACTAACCAACATCAGAAGAAACTATGAAAAAGCCTGCCCCATCTTCTCAGACATGCCTTTTTGTAACACCCCACTCATTGGGGACAGCCTGGCATAGTCCCTGTGCCAGTAATCCCTGGGTCACACACCCAAAGACCATTACAGTCCAGTCCACCTGGCCACCTCTTCTCCCAAAAGACAGAGCTGTGCCATGGAATGACAGGCCTGGCTGGGGCCATGCTCTGTTCCTGCTGATCTGCATTTGCCCTGTGCATGATGTACTATTATTACAGGGTATTATGTTAACTTTTCCTCAGTGTGCAATGTATGTTAGTAATTGCTAGTTACGTTACTTCTATTCCCCATATGGGATTATCACAGTGGAGCAACAGCACTGATTAATCAATTAGCATGGATTCATTAGAGATGAACGATAGGGCAATATAATTGTGTTTACTGAACAATGGATGACAGTGTGCTTAAAGCCCAGGATTTCTAATAATGATATATACATAACATCATGAATATTTAGAGCACCTTCACTGCAAAACTAGAGAGACAATCAGGATGTGATTCTGTGTGCAAGTAATGCTGGAGCCTGAAGATTGCATAGATGGGAGAGCCACAAGACAGATGGCATAGTTAGATGACTTTTTTTAGCTTTGACTAAATCTTTGTAGAAGAGCTACAGCATTTCCTGTACTCCAGAATGCACAGGCACGTCTGCACAATACAGTGGCCAACAATATAATCAGTCATAGCCCCAGGTGTCTCAGAAACATTAACCAAGCCATATTAAGCATAAAAATATGAAAAAAACTGGCAGAGCCCACTCTATGAAATAAATAGAAGCATACAAGGTAACTTAAAACTTTTTCTCCAGATGTCTGAGGTGTACATCCCTTATTGTGGGTCCTTATCAATGGCTGAACACTAAGCTTACAACAGCCAATATGAACATGAACACCAAACTCTCAGACACATCTCTCAATATATAATAATGCCCTTTAGGTACTAATGCAATAGTCACAGACCAGACCCTTCTTCTGTCTGATGGTGGTATACAGACACACCAGCAATTCACATGGATATCAAGAAGTGAGACATGAGAATGATTAATTTTGCGAAAATATGGTGCAAAGAAGAGATATTGAAATATAGCTTTTGCTGCACTCTGCCTAAATGGAAAAAAAAAACCACTAAAAAGGAATGTAAAATGTTACAGGGGAAATACTTTGCTAAAAAGTTAAAGCAGAAAACATGTTCTCTATTATACTCCTGGAAATCAGAAATCTTCATCTAAGTCCAATACCTGGGTCCCATAAGAGAGTCAATCTACAGCATGACAAGGACCTGAATACTCTCAGATCACTCATCCAGTATTTTCCCAAGATGCTTCCACATTATCCCAGGGAACCACAGGCTGTGATTAGCATAGAGCTTCCTCAGCTGGGATCGCAGGCCTTGAATACAAGGTACTAAGAATTACTTTGCCTGTTTAGATCAAAGGCACTTTCATTCCTGCAGGGAGTTAAGTATTCCTCCTTAACTCTGTGGGCTGCAATTTTATTTACTTTGCTAAAGTTTCACATATTGAGTTAATTTAAAACTTATCAGTTTCCTCCAGTCTAAGGAACTTACTGAATCAGTGACTAACAGTATATTGTCCTGCAGACATCTTTATATTTAACCATTTGTTCCATATGCTTAGAGATGTTAAAGTCTCAAAAGAAACTTTTGAACTACATACATATATAAAAATATATCTGTGTGTGTGTGTGTACATATGTGAATGATAAAGTTGCAGATGAAGTTCTTCCAAAAATCTTAACTGGTCACAAAAATAATATGGAGGTCTCCCAATATATTTCAGTACAGGAAGGAATTATCTTTAAAAATTCACTCCTTGGCTCTGGGCATTCTACAAACCAAATCACCCATCTTCATTCTCAACAAAACCTCCTCAACACTGTGGCAAGGAAAATAAATGACGGCCTAAGGAAAATGGAACACAAATTTGTCTTGCCAGCCTCCATTTGACAGGCAAGCCCTAGACTGGACATACTCCTAATTTCTCTGTTGCCACACTTTAAATCATATTTTAAAAAATAATTTGTCAGAGAAAAAAAAAGCCATCTCTTCTGAAGATTTTTATGAGAGAGCATGAGGACATCTTAACCTACAGAGCACCAAACAAGTAAATAAGGGTTAAAATGTTGTCTGAATCTCTTCAAAGAATTGAGTTGCTTGCATCCAAATGGGAGAAAACACACTGTCCTACATAAACCCCTTGATCTCAGTCTCAATTCTCAATGGAAATTAAGGCAACTCTATAGCATTTTAATTCTGCTGAACTGTATACAAAACCTTGTTTTAGGATCTGAAAGTACAGGCATGGTGTTATCCTGAATTTATGAGTGAAAATTCATAATAAACCTGAGTTGACTCCTGTGAGCCAAGACATTACTATCACTGGCTTATCTTAAACCTAGCAGGCAATTCAGACTAGAGACACATCATCTGAGAGCATATTGTTATTTCCAATAAATCCTTATGAAGCATAGTGGCATTTTCAACCTCTCCTAGGGTTTTTAAAAGTCATCATAAAAAACCCTTCATAAAATGATCTGGTTCCATGATAATTATTAACTACATACTGAGACAACAGCACTGGTTAGTAAATAACTTGACAGCACTAAAAAGTGTAGTGTAAAAAGACAAGATTTATCACACAATTGAAAGGAAGCTGGGTGAAGTAAATATCTCAAGCAAAGATATATCAGCATATTTGCTGGGAATAAAATAGAACAACAATTATAAAACCTTACAGATTAATTAAGCTCAGGACATTTTAATGAGCACAGTTCCATCCACTAATCAGATTATGATGGAGACTCTCACAACCATGGGGTTTTTTTAATTATTTGAAGAGAATAAGCAAACAAAATCTCATGGGTAATTTCAATTTCACACTACAAAGTTATTATCACCAGAAACAGCTTTTTTAAGGTTACAGGTGGCCTTAATTGTACTATAGTTGTTGACTAAGAGCAACATCTCTAATTGCAAGAACAAAGGTCAGAGAAGACATTTTTGTTGCTTAGGTGAGCACAACAGGTGACGTGGACAAATGAGTAACTCTCTAAAAGACAGAGAGCAGCAGAAGATATCAACTATCCTATTCCTTGCATGTGCTCCTGGATAAACACACTATTTCAATTCAATGCCTGTTTCGTTGCTTTTGAGAAAAATACAGGGAAGGTGTACCAACAGAAATATTGGTAATAAGAAGGCATTTGAGTAAAATTCCCATTCTTTGCTTATTCCTATTTTAAAATTTTAAAAAGTGATTTCCTAGAAACAAAATGTCACAGAGACATATTTAGTACATAAGTGTTCACCACAAAGTAGAAGGAAATAGCTATAACCTGTCTCCTTGCATGCCTTTGTGAAGCTCTAACATTTCCAACCCCTCCACACAAGATGCTCCAGCTGGTTTCAGATACACAGAGAAACTACACTGAGACTTGTTCCCAGTTCCTCTGAACTTGGAAACTGAAAGTATGGCACCAAATAGCAGAATAAATCAAGTCTGGCTATCTGAAAGGGCCAAGGTCAGTTAAGACAAAGTGAGGAAGGTGACAGATGCATGAGTGACAAGGTTCAGTACATCTCAGTTCTTTATGAGGCTTCTCAGCTAAGACATGTGAAGCCAGATTGATTTAAACATGAGTATTTCCTTAACTTAAAGTTCCCTTATTTTAAGAAATGTGTTGACAGAAAATCTGAGTGGCCTGAAAAGTTAACAAAGTTTTTATACATGTGAATTATTTAAACTTTAAAACTTCAGTACAATATGCTTAGATACAAAGCACAGTACAGTTTTATATACCAGTGAAATATTTCAAGTACTATTATTTATGAAGAAATTCAATGTTTCTTATCCAGGTCAGATGGTAATTAAGAATACTTCACAAGCAGAAATGCAGGGAGACTGGCAGCATGCTGGGTATAAGGGTGTGGGTTGGGGTTTATAGATTTTTTTATTTGTCTCACTCCTACTACCTATGCCAAGTTCATCAACGTTTAATATTTAGAAAAACAAATTTAAAAGCATTTCATACAGTCGAGTTTCTTCTGCTATCACATAGAAAAGCAAAGCTTTTTTTCTGAAGATTTTATAATTGCATTATAATAACCCAAAGCAGTGTAAGCTATAAGAGTTTGCTTGCATCTTTCTTATAGTGAGCACTACTGATCTGCATATTTTGTGGCTCCACATCACTGTAATGCATTCTGGGTACTTAAAAGTAAAGATATTACCTTTTCTTCTAGAAAGAAAAGGTAGAAAGGAATAGCTTCAATGAGTTACTTTGTGAAGGAAAGAACAAGGTAGACTTCCTAAAGAAAAGCCTCTCATTCAGAGATGAACTTTACCAAATTCAAAAGCAACTGAAGGAAGCATTCACTGCTTTCTTCTGAAAATGAGCTTAATAGTACAGGAGCTGATACATCCTGCAGGCAAGAGCAATACATCTTAGACAAAAGTTGCCCCCAGTAGAAAAGAAGATCATGGAGGGAATGGCATTTTTTCAAGTGTCTGTGCATAATCTCATGCAGGGCTTTAAATTTCAACAAAAAAAACCCACTGCAAATTAGGTATAATATTTTAATAGAAACTACTGGATACATGAAACAAAACACTGAAATAACAGGGTAATACTGATCTGTGTTGCAAAACTGATGTACTGCCGCATTTTAAGCTACTCAGAGCTGCAATTTACATTCACTCCCGTACAATGGTAATGAAGTGATCAAGCCTGGAGATCACAAATACAAGGGCCTGGGGAGCTGAACTCCGGCTCAGAACCTAGTCTGAACAGTTTCCTCAAGCGTGAGCTGACTACAGCACAGTGCCTTGAGCACAGAAGGAGTCCAGGTTCTAAGAGGACTGAGATAAGGCTTTTTATTTGCTCTGTGGTCTCCCAGCAAATAACCCTTTCCTGTTTAAATGGCTACAAAATCCAACAGAGACAAGTTCAGTCAGTGAATGGTCACCAGAACTTAAAACAGGAACCCGACCAGAACACTTTCAGGTATAATTACACTTAATCTGGACTAAAAATTAGTTTATTTCCTTTGTGCAAGTATCTCCATGGCTGTATCCAACACCAACAGCTGCAAGTACCATCAAGTCTGGAAAACACAAATGGAAGGATTGAGGGAGCTGAGTGCAAACTGAAATAAAGTTTGAACAGTATATTCTTGTTTATTTTTTTTCCCTTAAGCCTGAACTGTCTTACACACTGGTAACAATCAAACTGTTTAGCATACGAAAGAAAATATTCTGTTGTTATGGCTATTTGGACATCTGATAGCCTCAGGCAACCCAAAGGGGCCCCAACAACAACAGCTAAGCTTAAAAGACAAAGGGCAGATACCTTTGAAGTGAGAGATGACAAAGAAACAGCAATAGACCTTGAAGTTTGGTCTGACAGAAAGAACGTGAACGTTTCAGAGTAAATAAATTCTATTCATCCTCACAATTCTCTTGAAGGCAAAAAAATAGGCACAATGATGCTGAATGCCAGAAAACCTAAAGGCAAAATGCTCTCCCCACAAACCCCTCCTGTATGGCAACAGGAAAGACAACCAGCATTTCAGGGGGGATCAGCAAACAGCACTAGGGAATAATCTTGAAATTGTTAATATTTTGTGACCTAGCTTTTATTTTATTGTCTGGTAAATGCGAGTGATAGGAAACCTCTGTCAAAGAAAACATTAGCAGTGTCTAGTAAGAGGATCCTTTGATTCTTTAGCATCCAGGCTGAACAGGCATAAAAGTTTTTAGATAAGAGTGTGTGAAGACTACTGCTCATGACCCTGCTCAAACTAGTGGAAAAGACAAGACGCGATTTCCAGCTCTGCCAAGTGGATAGATTTTTAGAGACTTACAACACAATTCAGGACACAGATAAGGTACAGTTTAGAAAAGAAATACTGGGTTCTAGAAGCAAGTAATTTCAAAGTGGAAGCTCACAGCTGTGTCTCCCAGATCTGTACCTGAATCCTGCATTGGTGATAATACTGAATGGCACAGGAAAAACAAAATGGAAACTACCTTTCTGCTGGGAAAGGGGAATACAAGCCACTCTTGCACAGGTAAGACTGTGGTATTGGGAAAGGACCTCACCCTGCCCCTTTGGAGAAATCATGCTTGTTTGGGTAATTCCTGCTTCTCACCCGTGAGGAGAGGTGCATTAATGTGGATAAAAGGCTTCCATAGGGATGTAAAAGCTGTTACACATTACATCATTTCAAAGCTGCTCTGGGGACAAAGACTTGACATTCCCCTTTAAATCAAAGATGAATAGTAACTGTGCACCCAAGACTTATAACAGTAAGTGTGTACTTGCTACTGGCATTTTTTATCTTATTCCTGCAAACAATGACTTCAATTTGTGGTCAAAAGACCTCGAAATTCCTTGACTACTTTTAGAACATCATAAAAAGAAACTATGAAGATTTAGCACAAGATATGTCTTCACTGGAAAGTTTTTGGGAGTCAACAAACCAAAAACAGTGAAGTGATAAATCATACTTCAGATTATAAGTTGGTTGGCATTTCTGGCATTGACAAAGACAATTATTTTTTTGAGTGGGTATTTTTAGTGAAGGGACAGAAAATTCCTGGCTTTTGTTTTTCAGAGATAAAACTGAAATGTACCAAGGACTACTGATGGTTTTTCTCCTGGATCCACTTCTGATTTATTTATAGGAGGGCTTTCTACCTTTACCTGCAAATGTCACAACTGAGCTTGTGACTTTTATATAGTTTCTTGCTTTAATAACTATAGTAGGTACAGCAGATGTTCTGCCTCTGCCCCTCTCAAAAAATAAACAAAACCTAATCACATCTAAAAACTAGTTTATATCTCACTGTTCATAGGAAATAGAAAGAGTTGGGCACAGATAACCTAATTTTCACCTGTTTCTGCTTACTCCATACACACTAACTCAATTTAGATTGATCTGCTAATGTTTGCAGACTTACTACAGTGGCACAAGGGTACACACCCATTCAGTTTATTCTTAAAAAAGACAAACCAAGATGAGATGTTGTTCATACTCCTTTTTAATTTTATTTTAGCTCTTTGTTTATCACTTCACTTCAAAGCACTTCCAATATGAGGCACAGTTTCAGTGTGACAACTTTGTAAAATTAAAATAGAAAAAATGTGCCAGCATCAATCTGCTTTACATTGGAAAGCACAACAGCCTTGAGACAGAAATGACGACTTGTGAGAGTAAGCTATAATGAACCCAGAAGTGCTATCTGTAGTAGGAAAAATATATTAGACTGGAGGCTGAACAGTCCTGAAACAATTTGTCTTCCTCAATAGGAGTCTCCTATTCCCCACTTGCAGTGTACAGCCAAGTCTGACTCCAAAAGCAAGGGAAAATTATCAATATGAATCCCCACAATTCTGTTGGCTAACATTTCTTATTTGACTTGGAGCTACTTAAAGTCCAAATTAAAAAAAAATACAGCCCATAATAAAGTTGAGTCTGCAAAGGAACATCCCCCATCTGTGACCTGTCAATGGCTGGGCAGGAAGGCAGGAAACCACCCTGGCAGCAGGAGCCCCGCAGGGCGATCCCACCAGCCCAGGGGCAGGTACCCACCCCTAGGGCACAGGCCCAGAAGGGGGGAGCTGGGGCTGGGCAGCAGCTGCACAGATAACAGGGTAACAGATGAAGCTGAGCCAGCCTGTCTGCCCTAACCCCAGGCCTCTGCACCAACAGAGGGGAAACAGCCCAGCACACAGAAGGACGCCAAACCTGCCAGCTCCATCCCCGGCTCAAAAAACCCAAAGTCATGTCAGGACAAGAAATAGTTAGTTAATATGGTCCCAGTTAAGAGGGAGGCTACAGAGGGTCAAGGGGCTGATCCCAACAGTACCAGTCAAGATCCATGGCAAGTGTGCCCAGGTAGCCAGGCCCTTCTCAAATTGCAGTGTTGCTAGAAAATAAGCTTTACTGTCTAGTGAGCTGTATTGTCAGATTCCTTTGCACAGACATCCTTTCATTACCTGTGAACTGCAATATATTGGTCTAGTTCCTATTCTTTTCACAACAATGTACTTGAGGTGCCAAATTTAGTTATCTTAAAATACATTCTTGGCAAAGGGCATCACATGAATTTATATGCTACATATGGATGTATAGAATTAGTGGGTAGCATTACTTAATATTGCTTTCCCAAAGACCTGATTTCATGCTAAAAGGACCTTCGAACAGGCTCCCCCAATATGTACAGACATTTTTCAGTCTTCTGCTTGAAAATGACTTTTTTATTCCTTAAAGAGCTGGTGAAAGCTATGAACTTGCTTTCTAATTTTAATGTGTAGCTTTTAACATAATACCCATTCATCAAAAGCCTAGATATTTTAAGTACTTTAAAAGTAAAACAAACCTCTCATCAACTGCATATCTTACACCAAAGAGTATTTTTCCATTTGGTATTGGGTGTCCAGACTGAAGAGAGCTGCCAACCAGCCCTGAATGTGCAGGTTTGGCTGCTACAGAACAAAATACTAGCAGCAATGGAAGAGAAAGCTAGACCTGAATTAATCTTGCTTATTAAACAAAGAATAAAGAAGTGTTTATGTGGTAGTCACCATCACATTCATATGAATATAAAATGATATGTAATAAATTCTAAATATTGAATGATTTCAAGAAGAAAATTTAAATCACTATAAATCTAGAGTCTGCATGTTGCTCCTGACCTTAACAGGGAACCTTAACAGGGAACATCAGACACTAGAAGCCTGATTACTATAAAAGCAATTTTAACAGAACTAGCATCAACAATTAGATGTTTTAGACAATTGTTTAGTATTAAAAATACATCTAATTGGCAGCAGATTAATTTCCCAAAAGTCTTACAATCTTTTGGTATACTGCCAATATAATTTCTTTAAAAATCATTAATTTATGAATGCATGCATCTGGTTCTAATGACCTAACTTTACCTGTAAACATCAGAGTTTGTGTAGCTGATGACATTAAAACAATAAAGTTATCAACATGCCTCTCAAAACATCCTTTTGAATATGGCAAAAGTAGACAATGAAAGGTAAAAAGGCAGCAAATCACAGCCAGATAGTAAGCAATCATCAGGTTCACTGTTTTGTAAACTCAAGGATAGCTTTGTTATCATTAACATGGTAATCCCTAATCTTACAGTATTTCTTCTGTTCTGAAGTGCTTCACGGAGAAAAAACATACCCCATAAATTCTCTTGCATGTACTAACCAGACTATCAATTTGAACATGGTACAGCATCCACCTCATACCATCCTGTTATCAATGGATGGACTTGCCTATGGACAGCAATCCAGTTTCCCTTCTCTTCTGGATGATAGGATGGAGCATTTCCCAAGCTTAACAACAGCCAGAGACAGAATGGTCTGAAGTGGAACTGACTTCTTTTACCCCACGTTAATTCTGCTATTTAGAAATTTACAGTACAATTAATAAATAATAAAAATACTGTATAAAAACTCCTCTAGCCCATTGTTTCCATAAGGAGCAAAACACTTTGATTCTAGGTGTTCTCACCACTATCCAGCAGACCATCTCAGTCACCAACATTTTCAGGGTACTTTCTGTAAAATATTCTTCCATCAGATGTACAACATTACTGAATTCCCTCTGACAGAAAAAAATCCCAAAACATTCAAACATGAAGGAAATGCAGATACATTTATACATCAGTCACACCGATCTCATAGCTGGTATTTGTGCCACAGAGTTTTCACCAATATCATTAATTAAAAATACCCACAGCTTTGCAGAAGCACACAGCAATATGTGATACCTAGGCAGCCATGGTGATGCTACACAATCTGAGGAAAATATTCTTATGTTCTTTTAAAACAAATATACAGTTGAGACTATACTCCTTGGCTGAAAAGAATACCACTAAAATGTCTGAGCAAAAAACACAGCTGTCTGTAAGAACTGTGATATTTCACAGCCTTGACTGATGTATTTATTTATTATCCACATTTTGGCTACGTCTTTAAAATCAAATTGAAGGGAATATCATTCTAGCTGCTGATAAAGAGATTGCTTTTTAATTTGTGACTTAAAATCCATTTAAATCTGGTTTTGTTCCCTGGCCTCTCCTCCTTTTATCATGCTTACAATTTCTCATAGAAATGTTTTATAAAATTCCCCTTGGAATATGCCTCTTCTGCCTATTCTGAAAGAGAATTCATTTGGGCTTTTATGTAAAGTGTCAAAAAATGATACAACAAAGACTAACTAGCCCTTACTCAGTAATGCTGCTTTGCAGAACTTACTTTACCCCAAAACAATGTATTTCTGTTTGATTCTCATCCTGCTGCTTGAAGGACAGAAAAAGGTAAGCAGATCATAAAAGAAAAGGAGGGTCGGGGGTGGAAGTGAACACCACATCTGAGGAACCTTCACCACATTCTTTGACTGACATGGGACTAGGTGAAAACAAGGGGGGTCCTTTTGTTTCTGTAAAGCTGACAGATGTACCGTGAACTTGACTGTACTTGGTTATTCTAAAGGCAGAGGAAAGAAGAAGGAGGAGGCCAATTTATCTCCCCAGGTGTTAAAACGTGTAATCATCTCAGATGTACCCAATTAGGTCAATGGAGCAAGCATGCTGCAAGAAACAGCAGCTCTTTCATTTCAGGTCCAAGTTCATGTCACTCTAAGACAGCTGCTACATAGACAACAGCACAAATACCAACCCAGAGAGTAATTCTAACTCCAAGATACCGTATATGCTCTCAAAGATATCACGAGATGCTTCAGTGCAGTCACGTTACATGGTACGGTTCAAATACTCAAATACAGAGAAGAGGGTATTACAGCCTCCCTTGGGAGAGAAAGAAACTTTTGACTTGAATCTTGGAGAAGAGCTTGAGAATCCATATTGAAACCTATATTAAATCAAGATGAATTAAAGGCCAAACTTATTGTTATTAGTACTTTAAAGCAGAGAATTAAAAAAGCACAAGCCACTACTCAATTTCTTCAGGAAAAAAAACCCCAAATAATCTTACAGGAACAACTGTTCCTATAAGGTCTCTCTGGGGGGCATTTTTTTTTTCCTTTATGATACTGCTTGGAATGTGTAATACTTTGAACCGACAAATATGGTTCTTAGGATCTGGAAAATGTCATAAGAACAACTGTTCCAAGTGAGACGACAGGTATGTCCATCTTTGAATAGCAGGCTGCCTCACAAACTGCTAATTATTGTCCCTTATAGTACAGACAAACAGTGGCAACAATTTGCTCTTGCATCAACACATTTATTCTACAGTCTAATCACTTTCTCTCAGCTGAAAATTTGCATATTTTTTTTGCATACTGTTTGTTTTAATTTTATTTATTTAAAGTTATATCAGAGAAATTACACCGCTGACGTTACAACAAAAGGTCACATTAGAGGCCAGAAGCAATCACTGCAATTACTGACAAAAATCACAAGTGGGATGTTTGTTCAAAATCCTGAAGCTCACTGACTCACCCTTACTATTTTAGTCTACATTCACACTGATCTTAGTTTATTATTCCTGACTCCAATATGTCAGAACACCTGCAACAGCAAAAGGACACAGTACACAGAACCACTAAAATATTCCTCCCTTCGTTTCAGTTGTCAATGTCAGAAATTGTTTCACAGGCAAGGACAAAAATCAGGACCTGCTGCCAAAAAAAAATTCTGACGCAATGTGCAAGTTTCAGAGAGACCTATATTATTATTATCACAGCTCAAAAACCTGTAAATCCAGATTAGCTGAGACACTAGCTACACAGATGAACAAATCTCCAGATTAAAGTGTCTCCAACAAGTTGGGTAATTTAGTGATGAAGAGGTCTCACCTAACAAAATAAAACCATAAAAAAGAAATCTCGTCTCCTTAGAGTGTGAATAACTGTCAATCCTGTAAGAGAAACAAAGCCACACATCTGACTTTTGGAGAAACACAAATATTAAACAAACAAGAGTAGAACTTCATACACCTGCATTCCAGTGCACTGGAAGAGGACACATTAAAAAATGCAAAATCTTTTTTTTCCCTAATGTCACAGCAACATTTCTGTCTAGGTAAGTATCAAAGATCTCTACCATTATTCCTAGTTGTCCATTAGATCACTATATTTATGGAAACAGTTACTTAGTAGTAGGCATTTCAGAAGAACACTGACTGAGAACCTATTTTATTTTAGCTAAATGTTTCTAGAGCTTGACAGTAAATGATATGCATGAGCCATGTTGACTGTCATCTTCCACTTTTGACTGCCAGACATGGAAGTAACTTGCTAATCCTTCATTCCAATTTCAGCACCATGAGCCTGTTGCATACGCTGCTTGCTAAAAGCTGTTCCAGATGGAATGACAGTATTTTGTAGGACCCCAAAGATGTAGCTATAGAGATGAATATGTGTCAACAGCACTGACAGCATGACCTTTTTTCCCCTTTTTTGTCAACTGTTCTTATTTCCACGCTTTAATTCTTCTACATTCCCTGTAAGACAGGCAACTTAGGAAAACAGAGTTTCAGTCTCTCGGCCATCTTGGATCGCCTACAATCTTACTGACCTGACTGAACAAGGCAGAGGACAAGGGAGGAAAGCGTATAAACAGTAAGATATCTTCAGAATTACAGCCAAGGCCCAAAACTCATTTTAAAGAGGAAACAAAACCCACTCCCCTACTAACATAAGAATGATGAAGAGCTTTGATGATTTTCCGAATGAATAGTCAGTAAAATGCTGGTACTCCTCACACTGGAAACAACCTGTTACCAATGAATAACAACTTCTACTGATTACACCATTTTTACTGATAATTAATATACTATGTTAACATCACAGAACATTCATTATCTGTTCTTATTACAATAAATCACAAAAAATCTACTTATCCTGCTGAAATAAAAATATGTAAATTACACCCAGTGCTCATTTTAAACAATACAGGTAAAACAATACCATTTCTCTGGCACACAGGCTGTGCAAGGAACGAAAAGAACACTTCTCCACACACACACATATGCTGCTCTGCACCCTCAAAAGAGGAAATTATCACAGGGCACTTCTGTCCTTTTTCAGATGCACAATTTAATATTCTGACAAACATTTAATTTACATTTTTTAGTTTTCCCTCTACAATATAAAATAATTTCCTTTTGATGCAGAATGCCACAGCACACAGTACAAGAAGGGGGAAAAAAAAGCAGTGGAGGGCTGTAAGGCAGCAAAGAGAATTGAGAAGGAATGGCTTTTGTTATTTCGACAGCCCTCAGCTCGCTGCATAGCTGGATTTATAATATGTTCTTTAAGAGCAGCAGTTTTCATGGTGTAAGAGTGCCACACAGCTCTGGTTCCTGCAGTGCTCACACCAACAACTTCAAAACTAACTCACTGCAGATGTCCCTATGATCATCTAATCAGACATCAAAAGCAATATACTGACAAGCTCCTGTGCTGATTAGAAGTGTTCTATATATGTTTCACAGCATAAACAGACACACAGTAGTTGCTTTATAAATGGATTCACCCACATCAGAATTCCCTTTTAAAAAATTCCAACTGTTTGGAACTCCCCAGCTGAATGACAGAAAAATTCTTTTAAATCTCCAGAGATCTTCTGTTCCATTCCAAATTGCAGTATTCAAGAGCAAGAGTTAAATTATTAATAGGAAAACTTTTACCAGAAAAAAGTAAAAGCCTTCCAGAATTAAAAAAACCTTGATGTTCTGAATGACAGCCTAAGACCATACCAGATCAGGGAGGCAGCCTGGACTTAACCCTCCAACACACATGGTAATATCTAAAATCTATTTCCAAATCTACTTTGATGTCTGATTATTATACATCAACAAGCATAGATTTAAAGCATTACAAGTGCACCAGCACTGCCAGCTCCTGAAAAAATCCTGTGTTTCTCCCAATATCTGGTCTCCTCCGAGTCTACTTCCTGCAACACTTAAAGAGGACGTGTATGAAAGATGGGGACAGACTTTTTAGTTGATAGGACAAGGGGTAATGGTTTTAAACTAAAAGAGGACATATTTAGACTAGATAAAAGAAAGATGTTTTTACAAAGTAGCTAAAACACAAAGAGGCTGCCTGGAGAGGTGGGAGATGCCCTGTCCCTGGAAACATTCAAGGTCAGGCAAGCAAGGTCAGGGGCTCTGAGCAACCTGATCTAGTGAAAAACGTTCATGCTTACAGTAGGAGGAATGAAACCAGATGACCTTAAAGGGTCCCTATCCAACCCAAAGTGTTCTATGATTCTAGCCCATAACTATGGGAGAATTTCATACTGGAATTCTAACACGTACAAAAGGACAAGATAAAACTACCTTAGTCCAGTAAACATAGTGGACAAAAGTTCTATCTTCTAAAATCAGACAGACAATACAACCCTCATGGCAGTGCAGTCTCTTAGCTCAAGTCTTAGTATAAATCTGCTGAATCAAGTTATAAACTCTATGGAATTATTCCACCACTGTGCCAAAAAAGGTATTTTCTGCCCTGCCCTACTTTTAAATAGTATGACATTTCTAATATTTCTGGGTGTTTTTTTTACTAAAATACACATTTTGTTAAGTACTACTCACAGCCAAATTTGTAGCATATCTTTACGTTTACATTTGTATATAATACCAAATAGAAATGGAACAACTCATGAAGCTGCATCCTTACATATGTGGACATTATGCTAATTCACAGACTCCTAATCAGAAAGGCTAATACACCACAACCACAATTAACAGCCACAAGTACCAGAGGAGGTTTTGACCCTTTTTAACAAGAGCTTGAAACATAAAAATGTTCTAATTATATATCAACCTTATTCAAAATTGCAAATTACACATCCACAATGCATAAAATACAGCCAATTTCAAGTCATATCTAGACAAAAAACTGAAACTGTATTGAGCCACTGGAGCAGCTCTTCAATTGATCCAGCATCTCATTGTATCTTTAAATATGGATAAATACAATTTAATCCGCCAGTCCTATTGATTAACTTCAAGATAACCTAAGCATTTGTCCAGGAAACATGTAACTATAAAAGAAAGTAATGCAGAAAATAGCATGCTATAATAATCAGCAAGTTAACAAGAGGGGCTGAAACCTTAGTCCCACCAGAATTAATGTGAAATTCTTATCAATTCAAATAGGATCCTCTAAATGAGTCTAAAACTCTAGACAAATCAAGTCTTATGATAGTAGAGGAAGTCTGTCCCTGGGCAAAAACAGAGACAAGCTGAAGTAACAGCTCCAGAAACAAAAGTTCAGATGCTATATACATTATATACATTAGCAATTACTACCTGAATAAACTGGACTGAGCAGAAGCAGCAAAATGTATTCTTTTCCCTAATACCAAACCAACAGAGACACACAATTCAGACTTTCTGCCTTGTTGCATCTCATCCCTACCATGTTGGGCAGAGGGATCCAGTCAGGAACTTCTGAGCTGGTGAAGAAAATCTGAAACTGCAGCTCCACTCAGCTATCTGGGGACAAGTTTTGAGCAAGTGTTAAATTCCCAAAGAATGTTTGTTTCTTCTGGAAGGTTTCAACCATCTCAATCCTGCTGCACTCCAGAGCAGATCTCTAGCTGAGGACTACATGCCCACTGCTAAACTCACTTTGTGATGCCAGGCTATTTGCAGCCAGAAAGCAGCTGGACCAGCCTTTGGCCTTTGCCAGAGCAAAGCTATGGGCACAGAACTTTTCAGAGAAGTAGAACCACAGAATCCCAGAATGGCTTGGGTTGGATGCGGCCATAAAGATCACCTAATCCCAACATCCCTAATACAGGCAGGGACACCTTTCACTAGACCAGGATGCTCAGGACCCCATCCAACCTGGCCTTGAACACATCTAGGGATGGGGATCCAGTTTCTCTGGACAACCTGAGCCAGGGCCTCACCACCCTCACCATAAAGAATTTCTTCCTCATATCTAACCTAAATGTCCCCTCACAGTTTGCACCCATTGTTCCTTGTCCTGTCACTACAGTTCTGCAGTCATCTAATTGCAGGGGTTCCATACTGTTGTCTCCTTATCACAAAAGTTCCATACCTTCTTGGTGTTTCTCTTGGGCAGCTCTCAGAGCACTGACTCTTTCTTCTTCACAAAGCAGCCAACTGACTCCAGTTCCCTTCTCAACCACCCACCCCAGTCTTTTATAGCACTCTTCCTCTCATTGCTTACAGCTGTGGCCTGTTAAAGTCAGGCCTGTTCCTAATCTTTGCTAATTGGCCCAGCTGCAACTCCTTAGGGGTAAGATTACTTTCTACACTATATTTTCTTATATTCTGACCCCCTACACAGTCCCTGTCCCTCTACAGCTTCCTTGCAGGTCCCCTTCAGATACTGGAAGGTTCCATGAGGTCTCCACACAACCTTCTCTTCTCCAAGCTGAACAGTCCTAACTTTCTCAGCCTGTCTTCAAAGAGGAGGTGCTCCAGGCTCCTTACCCACTTCATGGACCTCCTCCGGACTCACTCCAGGTCCACATCTTTCCTGTACTGGGGACCCTAGAGATGGATGCATCACTCCAGGTGGGGTCTCACCAGAATGGAGTAGAGAGGTGGAATGCCCTCTCTAGACCTGCTGGTCATGCTTTTTTTGCAGCCCAGGGCCCAGGTGACTTTCTGGGCTGCAAGTGCACATTGCTGGCTCACGTTGAGCTTTTATCAGTCATCACCCCTCCAGTCCTTCTCCACAGGGCTGCTCTCAATCACTTCTCTGCCCAGTCCACAGGTGTGCATAAGTACATTAAACTAATTTTGTATCCCTGAAGTCCTCTCTGGATACCTAGGGAAGGAAGTTTTCATTCTTGAAATCCTGGACAGGGCTCTGTGATCCTAACTAGGCAGAACAGCTAAAGAGTAGCTTTAATAAAGTAAAAAAATCATCAACAAATACTTTTTCTTCAATACAAACAAAGAACAAATTCTGATGTGTGTTACCCCTATTTTTCCCTGATTACGATCTCTAAATTTTCCAGTGGCAGCTATCACAATAAGGAAAGAGAGGTTTGGATGAAAAAAGAAACTCAAATTTTGTACCATCTGTTAAATGACTTCCAGTCTGAGGGAACAGATGCTGGACTTCACTATCAGTTTTTGATTGATCTAGAAGTACTTTGTTAATTGGGGCTAAAACTACAGCTAAGATGTGTCAGAAAATAGGAAAGTATAGCTCAAATTCTCCTCAAACTACCTGGCTACTCAGAAGAGGTTTTGTTATTTTTGTAATCATCATATAGCATTAAAAAATCAGATCTTTCTTTGAATAAATGGGACAACATCTGAAAAACAGAACACATGCTCTGGTTGAACACATACTCCGCCATAAATACTGTGAACAGCTCAAATGGTTCATCAGGTTCTACCAGTTCACCTAAATGGGATTGCAAAGTTCTTTTTTGTATTACTGCCTGTTTGCTGTCCTATTTCATGCATTACTCATTGTACTACTGAAGCGCACTTTCCAGAAGGTAAATCAATGTTGTCTTCAGAGAACCCCATGGTAGTCACCTCACAAAAATCCACTGAAGCACTGGTCTATCAGTGTAAGGTGTATGGATATTGCTACACAGAGCCCACTGCCACTTCCACATGTACCAAACGCCAGAAGTGCCAAAAAAGCTCAATTAATTATGAAAGTCAGTTTCAATTACAAAATAATTACTAAGATAATTGTGGCATAAACACAGAGACTTAATTTTCACTTACATGCACATGTTTCATCTAGCAACAGCTCTGGGTATTTTAATTTGCATGTGACTAAAGGAAGCAGCTCAACATGAAAAAAACTCTGGTTTGTGGCAAGGGAAATTCAGTATTAGTTTTAAATTTTCAGCAGCAATGTACAGAACAAATTATTTTTTTCTAAATAGTGTTTTAACACTTGAAAGACTATAGTTATTTTCAAAATGCAGTGTTAAGTTATTTCTGCCATGTTTTTTCATTTGTCAGATATTGATTTTTCTGCATGTTTTAAAACAATCTGTACCTAATTTAACCTATGTTATTTAAGCTTTCTGTGTTTCCTAGAACATTATGCCAAAGCATATTTCAGTACGATTGACAATGAGGCTTTTAGAAATGGTACGGTTGCAAAAATAAGAGTTAGAGTAATGTATTTTGCTGTAATAAATTTTTGCTTTCACAAAAAAAAACAGAACAACACCAAACCACAACTTTGAACTTTCTGGGCCTCCCCCGCCTCCCCTTTACATGATATATTAAAAAAAAATCCTTCTCCACCCCTGTTACTAGTCCAGCTTTGACTGTCACCACTGCAGCTGACAGATGAATGCTCTGTATTTTCGCACAGGGAATTCCTTTAGGCTTAGAGGACTCTTGTGTACTGATGCAAGTCAGTGAAGCATGATGATGTTTTAACCCCCAAGTATTACTGCAATCCTCATGTAATGGCATAAAATGCACTTGTCACCACTAAAATTACATAAAAAACCCAACTCAACAAAATGCTATTTTTGCCTTCTTGATGGTCTATAAAGGATTCAAAATACACCCTGGAATGAAACAGATTTCACTTATTTTTCCACCCATTTTTGCCATTTTCGTGGTTATAAAATACCAGGGGTGAGCATTACGTACTGACATACTCACTTTATATGTTTCTCAGCTTTGCCAAGAGTGTAAGATCTGCGCTGTTAACCAAGAATTCTTCTTTGTACTTTCATTTATCAGACTAAGTCAGTATTTCATTAATATGTAAATGCTTGCAACAAACATCAAGAAAAACCTCTCAACTCAAACAGGTCTGACAAATGATGCAGAACTTTGACAAAGTTCAGCCCCATGTAACATCATAATGTACTTGGAGAGTCACTGAGACTTTTAAAATTGCACCACTTACCAAATAACATAAGCCATTGTAAAATAAGGTGCACGCAAAATATTTAGATGCACATGCATTTGGTCATGCAAAGAGAAACAATGAACACTCAACTAAAATCCTGTGCTGGCCTTCAGAATTACAGTGTTAGAGTGAGACTCCTAGAACATTATTTGCATGCAACTCAGCTGACTGCGTATTTACTTCCTTTATTCCCATGAACTTAACTGAAAGTTTGGTCTTAAATGCACTGTCAGCTGAAAGGCTCCCACCTCCAGCACGTGTCGCTGAACCCCAGCTCTCTCCACCTACTCCCTAATGTGCCAGCACAGCCACTTGTGAAACCTTGCTCTAAACTAGTTGTGATCTAGTCTGAAACATCCCTCCCTGCACCAAACAAAGACCCAGAGTTTCTGGGTCTTTGCTTTGTTTTGAAATAAACCAGCAACAGATTGTTTTGCACAGCTGGGGACAGGGAGTGAACTGCAACATTGCATAGAGAATCTAAAGGGGAAAAGGCATAAATATTACAAACAAATGAAAACAGCAGCATCATTTAAGCCAGAATTCACGTGGTCTAAAGAAGAGCAGATCCAACAGAGCTTTCTAGGCAAACACTAAAAAATAGCTTTATTCTGCTCGAGACACTTATGTGTCCCAGCTGACATTCAGAGATCCTAAAGAATGTCATTAGTTTATAAGTAAGGTAGGGACACTTTCCCCACACACAAAGCTTCAGGTCTTAATACTGCAAAGTAAAACATGTGGCCCAAGCGTGACTAAGACAGCATCACTTTAAGATTAAAGACAGCCTGCAAAAACACATGAATATGTTTTTGCTGCATTTTCACTAATTGTGGCTTTGCAATAGAACTTAGTAATAACTATACTGAAAACAAATTTGTCCTCAAAAGGGAAGAGTCTGGTAAAACAGAAAAGTGAGATAAAGAAGAGACCATGCAGGATAGTAGCAGGGTACCTAAGATGACAGAAATGCCATTAGAAAACAAGAGAAGTGAAAAAGGATGTGAGACCAAAGAAGCAATGGTAAACTGGACAACATGATACTGAACAAATAAATAACTGCTGAAAGTTCAGTCCATATTCCAATGCCTTATGACACTATTGAACTTTATGTAAACTACTTATTTAATATATATATATATATATATATATAGAACCACTGGTAATTGATTGTATCATCTAAAATAACTACTTTTTTCCAGAGGAAATTCTCTACTTTACAGAAAACGAGTATGATGCATTTTGTTATAGATCCAAATACATACTGCTATATACCAACAGGTAAGAAAGGTTTTGGTCTTAAAAAGGTGAGTTGCATGACACCTACTGCCACAACATGCTTGAGAGCGTGGTCACTGGGATGAGAAGCACTTGGGAAGTCAGGTGCGCCCAAGGCTGGATCACTGCTCCTCCGTACCAGGAGTGGTGTGCCTGTGAGAAAAAATAGAATTCAAAGGTTCAGGGATGCTAAATTAGCACAAGGGAAAGCTTCACGTGGTTAAATAAGAGAAGTGTGCAGCACTTAAATATAAGCTTATCTGTGGTAATATCCACCTGTTAAATTACTAGATTTGACAGAGTTGTACCATTTCAGATTTATTTAGCTAAAGAAATAATAACATTTTTATGCACTGATGTAATAGACCTCCACCCATGAGCTACCTAAATTAGGTAAAAACGGCTGACTAACAGGAGAAAAAGGCACCTCCTCAAAAAACCAAATGACCGGCTGCATGTATCTGTGACCACATGTACCATCAAGTGAGCAAAACTGAGATTACAGCTGTCAGTTATAATACTAATTACAGTGGCTGGGACTGATGGCAGCCATAATTACTAGATCTAGAAAAGAAGTTTGAAAATGCAACAGTTTTCTTGTTAGATGCTAACAAAGCTGGAGTGATTCTACCACATTCACTTTCAGCACAACGTTGTCAATACAGCTGGAATAAATACTTCATGTTGATGAGGGGCAACCAGAGAACCTAGTGTGCTTAACCCTTCCTCGTGGTGAGCAAGTTTTTATATGCAGGCAATCCCTTCTCTGCTCACTTCTGCAGGAAACCAGTTAGAAAAGCAGAAGTAAGACTTAAAATT
Source organism: Molothrus ater (assembly GCF_012460135.2). Taxonomy (NCBI): domain Eukaryota; kingdom Metazoa; phylum Chordata; class Aves; order Passeriformes; family Icteridae; genus Molothrus; species Molothrus ater. The sequence continues at coordinate 13,173,140 of NC_050484.2, forward strand.
GTGTCCTGGTATTAAGGGAATGCTTGAATATCAGAATGTAAATATTGGTTTTTCTGCCAGGTGATTATCATCTTAGTACCAAGAGCTATCCATGTTTTTACAAGGTGGTTGGGTAGAAAAGAACTGATCACCAAATTTTGTGTGATTTTCCAGAAGTGTCAATAGGTCAAAATGAACCAAATCTCTCCACCCAAATATGCTTGTTCTTCACATGAAGCTGAGGAGAAATTTGTTTCTCCGCTAGACTTATCTGGTATGAAGGTGTACAAAAGCTAAATAAAAGTCACTGCCTTCTTCAAGATAAATAGCTATACCTTAAAATAAGTTTTTCTGTGTATGGCTGAAGTTTCTGGTGGCCTGTATCCGATTTTTTGTCTGTCTTCAATACAATAGTTTGAAAACAGATGCTCAAACATTTCTGTGTGATTCAACACAACCTGGTCTCCAACTCCTTTTGACAAACATGAACAATGCAGAGAAACTATTGAAAACCCTTTGCACTGGTACTTTTATTTGTAAAACTTGCACAACTCAATGGGCATACACTTTCTTACACTCTTCAAAGTCATTATCCCAGCCCCCTTCCTCATTTCTGTCCTCTTTTTTTCCAAGGTGAGAAATCCACAGTAACTCAAAGAGGGTACAAAAAATTCCCCACAGTCAACTTAAGAGGACAAAGATGGGAAGGGAGTGGAAAATGATCCCACACAGAAAGATGATTTATATCAAGTTCATCCTCCTCCCAAAGCCAACACTCTGAAATTAGATTTCTTCTTTTTTCCTGAGCTGTCTTCTACAACTAATTCCTCATTTCTCTGGCTGAGAGAAAGATGAAGGCTCCCAACCCTGTGACTGCTGGGAGACAAGACCCCTGCTTATTCCAGGACCTTCCAACAGCTACACAACAGGTGAAGAGGTCTCCGTACCACACCCCTTCAGCTCTTCTGTCTGCTCTCTGTAGTGACTGCTTCAAGATCCTCCTTCTTACCACATTCCCCATCCTCAGTTCAGAAGATCTCCTTTCACTTGCTTTTTCGTCAGTGTTTTCCAAAGAAACAGAAACAAAATTTACAACTGTCTAAATTTTGAAACCAAAGTCTGCAGAAGCAGCAGGATTATAGAGAATACTATTCTCCACTTCGGGAAGATGGCCTTGCAGCTATTTTCTTTTTATTCCTGCAAATTTTTACTTATTGCCATGAAACAGTGAAATTTATGGTGATCATCTGGAATGCTTCCCTACTTGTAGAAAAACAACTGGATTTTTTGGCTATTATGTATGTTTTCTCTTTTCCCAGTAGGCTGTAAATTTTAGGGACCTACAGATCATTTTTTACTTGAAGACAAAGCCAGTGTCTATTTTCTTCATTTTTTAAATGTATTTACAGACATGTAACATAATTTCTTGTACAGAAATATCACACATCATAACATTTCTGTGAAACAAGTCAGCTGTAGACTTTAGCTAAAATTATACAAAACAGTCCCTCTGGCCTTTATTGTCTTACATGTGCACACCACAAAAACACAAAAGGAACCTTTTATTAGACAAAGACAAACTGAACCTAAATGTTCTTGTTAATAGGAGAAAATCCACGGCAAAGAGGACGACTGGATGAAAGAGATGAGAAGAAGCTGTACTGCCCCTCCTTTTCAAGAGAGTCCCTTATTCCCTTTCATGAGACAGCAATTCTCAGCAGCTCCTGGAGCTAATGAACTCTGCTCCATCTCCCCTCATCTCCCGTGTGGCTCGGCTGCTCCCTGCCATATGAACACATTCCATGCTGCTCGCTGCGTTCCAGCCTGCGCCTGCCTCTCCCACAGGTTCCTTTCTTTTTCCAGCCTTCCCCCACCTCCTCTGCACTGCACACTCAGGTCTCTTGAAAGCAAGCATGCTCCCTTGCATTCCCAAAGAGAAACCTCCCCACATCTACTGCCCCAGACTGAGCCTGATTCAGGAGCTGGACCACATCCACTATCCATACATACCTTGAATTCATTCATCTTCTTCAGGCATGAACAAAACGTACTGAAAAACCATCAGCAATACTGCTTATTACAGACGTGCTGTAGAAAATTACATGCATTTTCTTAAGAGATTCTGTCATCCGTTTTCTTCTGTCAGGAAACGGAATGCTGCCTTTTCCTTATAGCTTTGCTTTAGTCAGGCTGTGTTTCCACATTATTCCACTCACGCTCTTACATTTGTGCTGAACATTTATACCAACCAATGTAAGTTCAAACACAAAATCCATCTTTCCCTGCATGATGAGAGAGAAAGAAACCCCTTCCTGCATACCAAGTTTATCATAGAAACACATTTTTTAATAAACACCACTGTTTTGTGCCAGAGTAGCACTTCGTATTTTAAACTTAGGAACTCAGTTCTAAAAATTAGTTATCCTCATCTTGCAGCACTGCATCAGGAGTTTGCAGACAACAAAAACTGAAACACATGTCCAAAAATTTTTCTCATAATGACAGCCTTTAACCTCCCATTCTGTAAAAATTTGCAGAGTACCTTTTATTATTTTATTATGGTACCATAGCACCTTCTAAGCACATGTGTCAGCCTTACTCACAACACATACTCTTAGATAAAGTTGATGAGGAAAAAGTCCTGCAGCTATCCTTGTTTCAAGTCTATCACTTATTTTCAACCTATGTAGATCAATCTTTTCTTTTTGCTAGCATCACCCTCAAAAATTAGTATCTACACAGACTCATGGTTAACAGTGTATTTCCCCTGAACTCTTATGTTTTGGAAATATTTTTTTAACTGCAAATATGGTTGAAACAAGCATATGGTAGAAACCACACTTAGATTTAAATTGGTTGCATTAGGGAAGAAAAAAAAACAGAAGACAGATTTCTGCCATTTGTGTACAATTAGAAAGTGAAAATTTTCATAACACAATGGCAGAAGAAACATCTCCATACCAGATGTAACCCAATTGTCCTACTTTGTTTTGCTAGTAATTTAAAGTTCACCCAAAAAGCTGTACACAGACATTAACACATACCATGACCAGGACAGTGTGCTCTGCCTCACCGAAGCCCTCCAATAGTTCAAAAATCAGCATCTGAGGTTCGGGGGACCCTGACAAGCCAGCAGTGATGTGTTCAAGAATACTGTGCAACTGCAGGTAAACCATGCAAGGTCTGGATTTCCAGAGACGAACGTGGTATGGGGAACTTTGGAACTCCAGCTGCCCCTGCTGAGATCCCCCTAAGCTCTACAGGGTTTCCAGACTCTGAGTTCTAGCATCGGATTTCAGGCCTACATTTAGACAGTTGAGTACCACTCAAGATGACCAATATCACAAAAAAATATTATCCTTTTATCCTATCATTTCCTTCCTTCATTTCATTCATTTGCTCTTCTATCTCTTTGCTCAGGAAAACACAGTCTGCCTCCAGCCTGAAATCCCTTTATTCTTTGAGATTTAGATTGTAGGTTGCTGAAAAATGCTGAAGACACCCAGACTTTATCACCCATGACAATTTTTGGCAGGCTGATCTATCTATAATGCAGTCAAATCATGTACTAAAATTTTAGCAATGCTTTGGATGCAAACACAGATGACTTTTAGGTAATCTGACAAACCAAGGAACACAGGAAACACAAGCACAGGTGTATTGTGCTGCTGCATCAGTGACAACTAACATGGTTGGTTGGTTTGTTTTTCTAGGTAACAGGGAAGGATTACTCTAGAGCCAAACTAAAGATACACTTGGACAGAATTCTATAAGAGGGCAGAAAGAGATTTACAATAAATCACCTAGGCAGTTAAAGCCATAATTTAAAATTCTGCTCCTGAATATAAAAATGCTGACTATGATGGGCAAAGAGCTGTCCATCAAGTGTATATCAAACTCTCAGCTACTGAAGGCCATACCAATGACAATTACTCTGCTGCCTTGCTTCCAAATTACCCCTGCCTGGACAGACAGACAAATTATTTTCTTACCTGCAGATGCCTCCAAATATTTTTTCAGAACTCCATCTGAGCAAATCACAACATTTCAAGCCAGTTGAAATAAACACCTAAATACTATATGCATATACACACAAATGTAAAATTGCACCTCAGCATGGACAGTTCTTGGCTAGCAGAGCTCTGAACAGACACAAAACAAACAACAACCATTTATATTGAGAAGCCAAAATTGCTTTTAAACTGGCCTTGTCATGAAACAGGTCAGGCCCTGGGAAAAAAGTTTCAAGCAAGCTTTTAATTTATATTTAAATGCATAAAAGATTAATATATGTGCCTATTTTTCTCCTTTTTATCAGACAATTTTCACATTAACAGGCATATAGACAGTTCTTCCAATCAGCACTTTTTGAGAGCACTAAGCAATCAGTGTGTGTAAATCAGTGTGTGTAAAACCATCAGATATATTGCTTACCACCACCTGCGGCATCATGGATGGCTCTGCCATGTAGTTCAAATGTAGCTGACACAGGCTTGTATGTTCTACCTTGTGATGGTACTGCACAGCTTTTTCTCTTTTAATATTCAGTGCTATGATGATGTGACTTCTATGTTTAAAGCTAACTCAAATTGCTTATAATAGCACCTATCTATACAATTTCAAATCTACAGCTGTGCTTCCCAAAATGCACAGTACACTTCTTAAATTACCATGGATAGAAGATTAATGAACTAGGATGGCATCACGGTTAAGACAATTGACTTAAATCTACAAACAGGTGAAAAACCAGTTCCAGCAAGAACTGTCTTTTACACGTCAACCCAGCAGAGAGGTCTTCCTTATCACTCCAAATGAGGTGCAATTTTTCTTACAAAAAAAACCAAAAGCAATGGCCTACAAGTAAAATTCAGGAATGGCTTCAACAGGTATTGTTGTGGGGTGATATTTTTCAGTGTCAGTTATTTTTTAAAAATTGTTTTCTCTTGGTTGCATGTGCTATAATGTATTAAGTGATGTTTCAGTTATGAAACACAAGAACTGTTCTCTCAGTTTTTATGACCAGAATTGAATTTCTTTGGTGTTATCAGGGTCTAATGAAACAACTGTGGAATATTTCTATTTACAGCTTTGGCAGTTTCCAAGATGGACATGTAAGAATCACCTACACATATTATTTGAATCATATAAATCCTGTTTTCAGGATAAAAATCCACATCCATACAATAAGAAGTAAATCACTTCTCAAGGCACTAGCACATATCCACCTACAGAGACTGTACAAATAATTCTGGTACCTTCTTCCCATTTAAACATTTTTCTCAAAAGAGCTTCCAGATGGACAGGACTTGAGGTTGGACCTTAACCAGGTATACTTGTCTTTCACTTAAGGTCACTTAAGGTATGCCAGATACAGAGTAATTCAGGATCTTCTCACCTCTATCAACACAGTGCTCCTATTTTCAGCTCCTCATCAGACAGACAGGAAGCACCCAGACTTACTGCAGTCCAGGGAACAACATGACTCTGCTCCACAGGATCCTGGCTACAGGTACCACATGGAAGAGACTGGGTAAAGGGGGGGGAGCTACAGCAGATTCCTGGAGCAAGGATCGATCACCTCACAATAAGCAGTTGTGATTTCCCCCCCCCCCCCCCAACTCAAACTCAAGCAAAATGTGCAACTCCTTCCCTTGCTGGGCAAACTGGTCATGAGTTTTGTGAAGTTTCTAGCATTTTCCAGTATGGGCCAGGCTTTCTCTTACTCTTGTACAAATGAAGCATCTTCATAAATCTCAGTATTTTTCATCTACTGACTGATGTACATCCCACGATTACCATATTTAGACACAAGATTAAAAGTTACAGCCACTTCAAACATGCTATGTTTTTCAATAAGTATTTTGAGGGGAAAAAGTGTTGTGCTCCATTAGAATTTCCCTACACACATATACACAGGGTGTTTTGCTTTGATTTTGATTGTTTGTTCGGGAGTTTTGTTTTGGTTTTTGCTTTGTTTGGTTATTTTTAAATGTCCTTCCAATGGCATTCAGATGTCAAAAGAAACTGAACTCCAGATATACTTAAAACACAAGTTGTCTTAGTCATCCAATTTGCTGAACACAGCAAGAAGTATTCATCTTAATAAAGACATTGGGTTTTTAAGCAGCATATTACCTGTAGTTACTGAATTTAAGTAAATCATCTTATATCCTATAAGACTTTAAAACTAATAGATCTTAGACTCTCGCACCTTATTTTTATTCACAGATTGAAAGGTGAAAATAAGTATTTCTTCTATTTCAATTCCCAGCCCATTTCTCAACTTCAAATGAAATACTTAATGAACTGTACTAGTTGAATAAACTGACACAAAGAAAATATTCTGTGCACCTGCAAAAGAGGCCATGCTGCCAAAAGCTGGTTTAGCACTTCAGCTAACATCAGTTACAGGTGCTTATGCAGTCACTTTTCCATGGTTCAATGATTTAATTTTCTTTAAAACTTTGGCAGCTCAACTGTACAGCTTGAATATCACTTTGGCAGCATTTTATCACAAGTAGTAGAGTTGCAAAGCAAATTTTTTGAGTATTTTAACTGTATTTTAAAGGATGATCACAAATCACAGCATTAGTACACACTTCTTCATAATTAAATATGACTGGTGTTTTACATATCTAATTTAAATTAAGAACCTTTTCTGTTTTGACGTTTTCATAAAAAGAGGTGTCTTACTCTTGCAGATACTATTTTCTATTCTGGTCATGGTAAATTAGTTGTAGTCTTAAATTTCAATCTTGTTCCTGACGATTTTCAAAGATAAAATAGTGAAACGTCCTGAACCTGAAACTTTCTGTGAGGTTGCATGGAATAAGAACCTAAGAGGAGCTGTATTGGGTCTACCTCACCCAGTATCCTGAATCTAACAGTGGTAGCAAAGACTCAGGGACAAAGCCTAAGAGTGTTGTATCCTACCAGGCTGCAAAAAACCACCTTTGAAATATTTCCAAATCTGTGTGGCATCTAGATGACCACATTTCAAGACACTGATGAGCCATGTACTGTGAATTTGTCTAATCCTATTATAACTCATCAATCTTTCATGTTTAAAATCAAGTTTTATAGTTTAGTTGACTGCTTCATAAGAAAATCAGCGTAGGGTTGTTTTGCGTTGCAATTTGTTGAACAATAGTTGTGTTTGATACTCAAGTTTTTACATGGTGAGGAAATTGAATAATAACTTTTTATTGATCTAATACCTTCAGGCCTTTAGCTGGAGTCTCAATTGTTTTAACTTGAACAATTTAAAACTATCCATCAGCCAGGCGTAGCAGGCTCATTTTCTACCTGAAATACACATTTTGCCATTGCCTCAGAGCTAATATACCACAAGTACTGTACAGAATTATAGACATACTCTCCTCTGTCTTGCTCAGCACTAAAGGGTACTGACAAAGACTGAACTACAGTTTTAAAGTATGATATCACACTACAGCCTTTGAAAACCCTCAGCTGCAAATACTTAGCTAAATGGGTTAGTCTTTTTCTTTTTAAAAGATACTACCTCTAAAACCAGTTATGCATCATATTACAAAAACACCAACAAAACCAGCAACATCACAAAATCCCAAAAAACTGACAAAATCTGAATAAAAGCACTGACATCACAAAGAGTTTGTCAAAAAGCACCATTGACTTTTATAATGGAATTTATTCCATCATTTTAAGTCCCATTCATTACCTTCCCCAAATCCTTCCCCAAGGCAATAAAAGGTCGGAAATCAACATCCCAGCTAGAGAGCTACTGCACAAAAGTATCTAACATGTGATGGAAAAATATTTTTCTCTCTAGTTAACATATTTTCATGGAGATACCCCTCTTACTCCATAGTAAGGCATATTAAACAAAGTCCAAAGGGAATAGAGACAGGCAGAATAATTGATGAGGAACAATCTTTTGGGAAATCAGAGAAAGAAGGGCTATTAAAAAGAGAAGAGATACTTTAGTAACAAACTATGCACATAAATTTATTACCTACCCCAGCACTAAATTCCTGAGTACAGTGAAAGGAAGGAAAGACTGGCTTCTTTTGTAAACAGGCAGCTCAAAGACAGAAAAACACATGGAAATTTTATATACATCTTTACAGAAACCATTAATGCATTATTCTGCTGCAATACAAAGATAAAGCAAAACTCATTTCCACAAATCAAGGACAACTAAATAAGACTAAGCTTAAGTCATGAGGTCAAAATATACCAGACTTTCTCTCTGACTGAAATGAAAAGTTATCTTCAAACCTTTAGCTTGCCTGAGAACAGAAACAATTTGTTTTAGAAATGCAAGTAGACTTGAATTGATCATCACAATTCTTTTAAAGCAGATTACACTGGATGCCACAGAGGAGAAGAATCTATCAAGTACAGCGTCATCCTCACAACGCCTATGGCTAACAGCAGAGAACAATACTTGATATCATTACCAGGAGAGGAGCCATTCAGTGCACTGAAAGAAAACACAGCCATATTTCCTTAAGGAAATCAGCAGTATTCCCTCAATCCACAGAAAACAGCATGTTCTTCCATACTGCATTTCTTTTGAAATGTACCAATTTCAAAATGTCAGTTTTTCCAGATCTTACAGGAGAGAATTGTGACTTGAGTACAGTACACTCCATGTACTGACAAACATCAGAATGCTCAGCCAATTAACTGACCTTGCAAGATTAAGAAGAAAAGGATGGCTTTCATGCAAGAAAAAGGGTCTTTCCGACTTACTCTTGTATGCTATATATAAGGCATTAACAACATTTGGTTTATCAGATTAAAAGTTTCACATTGTATGTTTTCACAAATTTTAAAAATACATAATAATGTGGTTTTCTCTGTATTTAAAAACACAGTCTGCATATCTGTAGTATCTCAACTCCAACTTGAAAGAGGACTAATCAAATAAATGTTGTTTAAAATGCCCCCAAGCCTAGTTACAATGCTTCCACTTCAAAGAGGATGAGAAAGAAAAGAAATTCCTTCCGAGCTCTGAAGTTACACAGAAATTGTCAACATCCGTACCCTGGGGGTAACAATTTAATCCCTGACAGGCCTATCAGGGCAGAAACTTCCAAAAACTCAGGGAAGAAACCTTCCCTTCAATTCCCTTAGACTTCAAACTAAGACACTGCCAATGAAAGCACCTCTGCTGACTGACCTAGCAACCCAAACACATAGCGCAAATCAAAGTGTTCTAAACAATTCCATGAAGTACAATTTAAACTAGAAAAACCCCAAAATCACAGGAATACATTAAGCTAGTTGAGTATATTCTGTCTGAAGTACCTTCAAGGCAATTCCATAAGAGTACAAAATAACCTTTCCCAAGTGTCAGAAAGACCTAGCCAGAACACCACCAACTGCATCAAAAATGGACAATGAAAACCTTCTAGGCTACTACTCCTATTATCCCACACTAACTAGCGGTTCTGTGGGTTGAAACATTCCCAGAAATCTGTCTTCAGGGGGAGAAAATATTCACTGAGAAGATACTACATTAAATGTCCAGAACCAAAAGAACTGACTGCCCAAAAGCACAAGTGCCTGCATGTAGCTTTAACTCCAACTACCATTAGCATTTGTAAGCTTATTTTAGGAGAGAGACTGTAATCAGTCATTCCAACCATTATTTTCACCTAAGTCTTCCACTTGCCTAGAACACTGATCAGATGTGCAGTCATGTACCTATAAAAGGAGAAAATGTCAGGGATTTACTATAAAACAAAGTCATGCAAATTTTGAAATACTGAAGTTAGACCTTTCAATGGCAAAATCAAGACACTGCCCTATTCAACTGTGAAAGCTTGCAAAGGGAGAAGTTAACTCCTGTAGTTTACAAGAGTATTTTTTAACCTGCTATCAATAACTGTTATAAGGAATTATTTCTTTATCTAGTCTCAACTTTAAATGACGTTACTAGTTTACACTAATAAAGTTATCAATCGATTAAGAGCATAATTTTATTGTAATAGCCAACAAAGTAATTTAAGTGTCTCTGCTTCCAGACAGTACTCAGAAAACAGCTTAAGATTCTTCAAACCAATTCCCAAATAAAGGGAAAAAGAATAAATAAAGCAACAGACCAAAAAAAAAAAAATCATGGAGATGCCTACTTTAACTTTACTTTTTCCATACCTTAGTTTTCAAAATCAACAAGCATCTTTGAATGCTGCATGTCTTCTTCCGGACAAAATCCTGACTACTTAACACCAAAGAGATGAGCAAGACAAAAGCAACAACTAATTTTGTGTGTAGTCAACCATCATTTACCAAATGAAGCAAACAAAACACTAAGCCAGTCATGAGGGCATTTCCAGCTCAGAGTGACTTGTCCATAAAATGGATCCTTGATAAATAAATTAGTGCTCTCTCCTTCCTGCCCATATGGACTGAAAAGGAAAAAACAAATTGACATAATGAAAATAAGTCCCCCCTTCCTGTTCCATGACCCACCATGTGGAGAAAACCACTAGAAAACAACAGTAAACTACGAGGGGCAAAAGGGAAACAGAAGCACTACTGGCACGCTTACAGGTGCACGGAAAATTAAAAGACAGTTAATAAGGGCCACAATCTCTTTCCCTGGGATGTGTGTCACCTTACACTCACCATGGGCTGAAGTCGCGCAGCTACAAAGTATTCAACACACTGTGATTTCACTGCTCATTGCAGGGTTTTGTCTATACACAGTTTTATGATTCAGAAACATGGTACCAAAAAAAGACAGTGAAGAATTTGCAATGGTATTTGGGGTTAGAGATGTGCAAGTTTGTCTCCGATACATTTTTCAAATGTACTTCAGCTATTTCAGCATTTAGTTGCCTGTATCATTCTTTGAAAACTGTTGTCATGGCCACATCATTATTGTACTCTGGCAAATTCTGCTCACAAGAAACAATAATATAAGACAAGCTCTGCTGCCATCGTAGCAACTGTCTCAATGCTCTCATATCTACAGAAATAATAAAATCAGTAGATCAATTTCTTCCCTGTTTCAAACAGCTGCCTGAACACATTAAACAGTTGTGTGCTTCTCTAAATTTTGTCATATATATTAGCAGGTGCTTTATACCATTTGTATTGTAGCATGAAATGTTTACTTTACCCGAGTGCAGATTCTGTCAAATTGGGATTTTCGCTTTTTCACTATTAAAAGACACTCCCAGCAACAGCACCTGATAATCCAGTGATGTGTGGCAGGGAGGGAGGCACTTAAATCTGTTTGCACCTCACCTCGTGTTATGGATGCAGAAGATGCCATGTCCATGAACACTTGAAGTGTTCCTGCATTTTTCTTAAATTAAATATAAGAACCCACAATTACACTTGTTTGGGAACAAAGCTAGCTTTAAAAGTAGAGCAGTGTTTATTTCAGAGAAAAGAAAATAAATAGCTGAATAATTTCCTGAACTGTTTTAAGGAAATACATACTAAGAAAGTAATTTGATATCAAGTAAATTAAGCTTACTTTTTTGCTCTAAATTTTTGCCAATATATGAAAGCAATGTAAAATATAAGGGGTTTTTTAGCTTTTGAGTCAAATATAAGATTGTTTTTATTCTGGCTTACTTTCAGAGTTACAGATGATAAAAGGAAAAATAAAGGTTAAACAACAACTACATAATAGAAAATCTATGATTTCAAACAGTCAAGCTGATCGCTCTTCTAGAATAACAAACAGAAAAACACACTCAAAGAAGTAACCATACAATAAAAATACCAAAAATTAAAATTATTGCCATCTCTATCTAAACAAGAAGGGTTTTTAAGATTTGGTATAATACACAGTTAACCTAACTAGGTCACATATACAATTTATAAAAGACAGAAATGTTTTAAGGCAGTATCTCATGTGTCTGCTCTAATCCAGTGGCAATTGTCTCACGTCTGACAATAGCAGTGTTTGGTTTCACGTGCTTATTAAGCACCAAGCACTAAGTATTACACAAGCAGATCATTAGCCAGGTATTGTTTCTATATAAAAACATGGATTTGATTTCATAAAATATAAAATATCCAACAGAAATTGACAGGCAAAATTATTCCACAATCTGAGAATTCACATAATGATGCATTTCCCTCCTAAAAGCATTCTGGAAAAATACTCAGAAAGGTAAGTGCATGACAGTTCTTGAAGCACAGCTCAACCGTGGAAAGCAACACTTCTTTCCTACATATATATTCAATCACATCCTTGCTCTCAAAATAAGAATAGCTTTATAAATTAATATTATTTATTTCTGCTAGCAAGTGGGAGTCAATTCAATAATCAGACAGGAAGCCAGACTACTGTGGTTCATGCATCAATGATATTGATGCAACCAAATTGTCCTTCTATTTCTTCATTTACTTTTCAATTTGCCTCTAATGGAAACAGTCATATAATTTAAGGACCAGGCACTTGCACACAAGACAAAGGCAAAAATTATGTCCAAAGAATTGTAAACCATGAAGTAAAATCCAGAAGAGAAAACAACTACATTTCAGGGTACAAACTAAGTTACAGGACTAACAGGTAGAAAATCTTTCACTTACCCTGTGAAATAAACCAATCTGAAACAGAACTGAGGAGACAAACCCACTACATTCATGATCTCTTATTTTAAGAAGCAAGCATCATTTTAACTTCAAATATATATTAGCATTGCACTGAAAACAAAAATAGAACCCTGACTGCTCTTTCCACATTATATTACATCTCCTTTATGCTCTTCAGTAGGATTTCATAACCACTAGGAAATTAACTATGTGGTAGCTTACTGAAGAGCTCAAGAGCTTGAGCACTTAACTTCTTTACATGAAATTGTGTGAAGAACTCCTCTCTCCAAACCTCAACTTCTGTAACAACAGTATGCAAGATTAAACACTTTTTTTTTTAAGTAGTGCTCAGAGGTACTTGGAAAACAATCTCTACTTTCTGAAACATGCTAAAATGTGGTAACAGCACAATTTAAAAATATGCAAAAAATTAAGTGGTAAAACTTTTAACCACTGAACCTTAAGCTACAAGCTATTCCATATCTCATGCAAACACAGACAAATACATGCAAGTTATGTGAATAATAAGTCTTGTCTCAAGATATGAGTTATGAGAAATTCTTGTGTGTCATTAAATATGGAAAAATATTTTTCTGTTTTAGAATATGGAAAAAAACAGATACAATCCATTAACACAAATTTTACTCTAAAAATTCTCATGCAGCTTGAATTTTAGAATTTTCTACAGTAGGCACAAAAATGAGCACAGACTTCTGTTAGAAGTTAAGTTATACAGCTTCATCCAGTGAACTTGAGTTGAAATTTTATTTTAGTTCACTGCTTTTTTTAATTAGCTTTTTCCTTTAAAAATGTAATTAAAATAGACAAGTGAACATTCCATTTCTCAAGTAGTAATCAGACTACTCCGTGAGAGTAGCACAGCAGAGATAGAACTTCTGCCATTTCCCCAGCTGCTTACACTCAGATTTTAGTGCACAGCACTTGGAGACTGCCAGGAGCGCTCAGGAACACGGGCTGAGCTGGCCAATGGGCACTGGTGGGATGCAGAGCAGGCTCTCCTGAGCAACATTCATTTGCTTTACAGGCAGACAGTCACAGCTTTCACCTTCATTCTAGTTTTGAAAGCTTCTATTTTGAAAGTACTTAGGTGACAGCTCAGCCTACTCTCAATCCAAGAAAGTTTTTCAAACTGCTTTGTGTGGAACATACAAGACTCCAGTTGTTTGCAACTGGAAACCAGTCTCAACTCCTGGCCATCCAGGCACACTTGAACAACACAGGGCACCAGAGTTGCAGCAGTTCATGCAGTACCCTCTGATGTAAGAGGGAATTAAGCATCAGCCTTTCCTAATCACACTCTGCTCACTTGAAAGTCAGAAAGGCAAGTGGGCCCGGCTGTGCAACGTCTTCAAAGGCAAAGAGCTGAAGTGTTTGCAACCAGCATATCCCTCTTCCCACCTCTCACACCCAAAACAGGGCACTAGCTCAGCTAACTGGTCAAAGTACTTGCATATAGCAGTTTTACACTCACTGAACTCAGGTTCCTCAAAAAAAACCCTGTGTTTTTTTCCAGTGGCTGTGGTATTTGAAAATACTTATCAAAGGTTTCATCTTGTACTCTTTCAGAGTACTATGATAGATTGTCAGCAACTCCTGGCCCAGCACAGGACACCCCCAAGAGTATGCTAAGGAGAGTTGTCCAAATGCTTCTTGAACTCAGGTTTGGTGCTGGGGAACGTGTTCAAATTCCCAACCACCCTCTGGGTGAAGAACCTTTTTCTAATATCCAAGTTAAACCTCTCCTGACTCAGCTTCATGTCATTTTCTTGGGTCCTGTCACTGATCACCAGAGAGATCAGTGCCTGGCTGTCCATGTCCCCTCACAAGAAAGCTTTAGACCACAATGAGGTCTCTCTCAGTCTCCCATTTCCCAGGCTGAACAGACCAAGTGACCTCAGACACTCCCCATATGGCTTCCCCTCAATGCCCCTCATTGAACTGCAAGGCAAACAATGGGATGCTAAAAAAAATCTTAAAATATATAAAATCAAATTACAGACATACAGAGATAAAGAAAAATGAAAGAAAAAAACCATACAAGATATACATACCCAGTTTTAGGGCAGAAGGAGTCACTTCAATCTCACCAATGGGCTGAAAGGCAGCCAGCTGAGTTGCTACCTCTGCCTCAAAGGAGTCTGGGCTGTTTCTGTCTGTCAAATTCCCATTGGTGCCATCAATCTTACGGGGAGCTTCTTGTTCATCATAAATGGCAATCAGCTATCAAAACAAAATATAATGTAGTTTATATAAAGTATTTCCAAACTTCCCTCTTTTAAAAAAACCCAAAAGCTTATACTTCCTTTAAAGTACAAAATTAATGATCTTATTTCAGAACAACTAACAACAAACACACAGATTCCAGAAAGCACAGGCATTTGTGTTTAGATACATTGACTTCAATATGACTTAAGTATATGCTTCAGCACTGCCCTGTGCTGACACACATTTCTCAGAGTTAGCATGCTACTATTAGTGGGCATTTTACATTATTTCAAAACACTTAGAGATGAACACGTTTAAAAACACAGAACAGCATTTAATTCTTGGGGGTAGAGGGTGTTATTAAGTCTAAAAAATTTTAGTGCTACTGACTGACATGCTGCACAAAGGTAACACAACCACAGAAGTTGCTCTGAGCGAGCAGATGCACGTTTTATTTGTAAGAATATAATAACTGCATTCCAAGGACAAGATCCATCCAGCACAATGACACAGCATGAGGTCTCCCTAGCTGTCCAACCTGTGTCTCTCTAAGGATGAGTTTCATGGTCCAGCACAGCACACACACACACCTACACCCAGCACTTCTCTACCCACCACATATCTGCCCCTTCCTCCCATCCTGCCCTGCAAGCCTGGACCAGGTACAAGTTTCTGAGAACTGTCACTCAGTCAGTGGCTCCTACACCACTCCAGGCACATGGGAAGGCTCCGAAGTCTGCTGTCCAAGGTCACACCAGTGTGGCCATGAAAATGATAAAAACACCACAATAATTATTTTTTGCCTCTGTTAACCTAGTCTTGAACAACAATTATCCTTTTGTTCTCTACTAATATAAAGTGATCAGACTGTGATTATGCAGCCTCATCAAGAATTGACTCACACACATGTAGCTAGGTGTAAATTGTATTAAAGTTCCAGGAAAACAGTTAAGCATGTTACAGCTCTGGGAAAACAAACCAAAATACAATTACAACTAAATAGAAGATATGATGTTCTCAACTCTGGGATGCTTTGCACTCCAGAGTCCTCTCCAAAAGCAGAGGAGGTAAGAGTAGCAGTTTTCCCTACTCCACCACCTGACGTGACACAGTTCTGCCATTTAAATGGCAAACACTTTGCCTAAGGTGCTCATTTATTTTACTTTTTCTGCACTCCTTCAGATTATCCTATTGTTTTCCCAGCTAATCATGAGAAATACCACAACACACACAACTGGTTAGGCAACATCAAGATACACACAGAAACAAGTTTAAAGGATTGATTTACTACTTTTTATCTCTCTCTCTGTTATTTTAAGGTATACATATGCTCTCTCCTATGAATATATTAGTACATCAAATCTCCTCTGACACTTCCAGGAAGTGTCAACAATTATATCCTATGAAAAACAGTATACTGAAACAAACGTTTAAGCAAACTCATTTGCCCAAGGGAAGAAACGAATGTATGAAGGAGAAGGAAAGAAAAATCCTCAAGTGCTTCTAAAAGGAAGAAACTGACATTTTCAGGTCTTCCACTCATTTATAATTTGGTTGCTAGAAATGTGTCAGCTCATATTTACCAAGACACATTTCAGAGACACACAAAACCCCTTAAATAATTTGGTAGAAAACTTGCTGTCTTTTTCCATGTGGAGCATGTTTCCTTTCCATGGCCGTACAAAGTTTTTACAACAGACAATTTGCTTTTTACTTGTCCCAAGCATATAGAAGATTCACTCCAGTAACAAAGACAACACTCTTTGTAGTTGATTCCTGTATAACATGTAAAGTACCCAAGTGTTCACACTGCATTAGTTATGCCCCAAAATTACATATAGCCAAAACGGCTGACTGGGATCCAGATATGAACAGATCACAGCAATTTTCTCCAGTACCAAGAAGAAACAAATCAAAACCCCCATCTTATTCTATCTTTCATTTGTTGCTGAAATGACTATTCATGTTCCTGCTATTATGGCAGCTCATTCTGATTCAGTAAGTTCCAGCAACACTGTACACCAAAAGGGTTGTTTTCTCAGTCTCACTTTTGCTGTGGATATTTAATTTCTGCAAGAGGCTGTTACTAATGAAGAGGAAATTGGAGATTGTGTAGGACTGAGGCAGTGAAAGCACTTTAGGCAATAGCAGGATACAAAGTTCATTTGAGCATCTACAATGTAGAATGGACTAAATGGAACTTGGTTGTGATTTGATGGGAACAACTGAGTTCCTCAACTAGACCAAGCTGAGTTTCCCCTTGGTTTCACACCACAGAAATCATATTAGCTGCTATATTACTTTGGAATATTCTACGCTTACTGCCCCAGGATATTGCAGAGGTGAAACACAGGAATTGGTAAAAAATAAATAGATGAAGTCATGGAAAACCAGGAAGAACAGTTAAACAGATAGGTACAAGCACTACCTCAGTCTTAGAAGCCTCCAAAACATGTAGTAGTATAAACCAGAAGGGCAAGCCAGGACAAACTGATGGTATAATCACTCTATTTCTATGTGCTTTCTGCAAGTATTTCCCACTGGTCACAGGCAGAGACCAGGGCAGCAGCCACATACTATTGCATACTGTGGTTTCTAAGCACCACACCTTTCCTCAGTCCTCAAAAGTTCAAATGAATCTTGTGCAGAAATAATAATATAAAATTATTTTAACAGGCAAGTCAGGTCACAGACTCCTGACACTGTCAGATATGGTAGACACCTCACCCACCTGCCAGCCCTGAGAGGCAAACTGCATCATTGCCACAGCACAGCCATTTCCCTGCACTCCCAGCAAGGCTGCTCCTGCTCCTCACCACAGTCCCCTGTCACTTCCCCAGGGTGGGTGACCACGTCCCCAGAGCTCCTTTGGAAGGGCCCCTCAGTGCAGGGGGTGGCTGGGCGCTGTCCACGGGCTGAGAGAGTCCTGCATTCAAAGGCCCTGCACAGGGCCAAGGGCATCAGCAGTGCCCACCCCACCGGCAGAGGACTCAGGTCAAAGTTTTGATTGCAATGACAATATCTTCATGTCACTGAGGGTCCCTAAAGCACCTGCCTTAGCACTGGGTGACCCTGCCCAAGAGCTAAAGTCACCAGTCAAACACCTTCCTCAGCACCTGCTCAGGAATGAGCCGGGTGCAGGCAGGTTGAGGGGCCCTCAACCTGAGGGACCTGTATATTTTACTGGCTTTTCTGTACTGAGGAAATCACAGTGCCTGAGTGTGGGTAAAGCCCCCCACATCTTCGCCTTCACAAACACGTGACTCGATGCTGCTGTCAGCTCTGCCCCTAGATGGACCTGCCACTCTGCCACTCTTGTTCACCAGACAAGAAGGTTCAGCACATGGGGATATGCTGGCTCCTCTCCTCCCAACTCCTGCAGCAGAGGCACGAGAAGAGATGATAACACTACACCCCTTCCCAACTGTACCCACACCAGCACTCTATTTCCAGACTCTGAGCCCGAGCAGACAGGGCACAGCTGCAAGCCAACACCTGCAATAGAGGCTGGCAAGCAGCTGGAAGAAGATTCCACCTGAGCCAGACCACATAGGCCCAACACCTGCCTGAAAACAGGAAGCCTCTTACTGCTGACATTCTGTGACTTCTGAGAAAAACCCACAGTTCCTTAGTCTACACCCAGGCACTACTTTGACAGACTAAACAAAGAAAAAACCAATGAAAGCCTGTTTCTTTAGAGAATGGACCACACCAGTAATTAAGTTAAACAATCTAAACTCCCATTTTTTACAGAGTGTGGAAAGGAGATGCTACAGTACTGCCTGTGGAGGTAGCAAAGATGTGATGACTTTCCTCTCCAGTGAAATAAACTTTGTTTTCTAAAATGTTTATCGGGGAGAGAACTCCTCAGGACCACAGTTGCAGCAGCATCTTACCAGTAGCAATTCTAACACAAATACACTGCTAATCAATCAAAGTATTATAAATATCTGCTTTAGCCTTTCAAAGGGAATTAATACAATTAAGGTTATGTAAATTAACAACTCAAAAATAATTTTCATAATTGACTTCTAATTTCCAGTACAGAAAATTCTTTAATTGGAACAGACTGCCAAAATCTTCTGATTGAAAATAATTTCAGGATGGATTAAGAAATTCCCACAAACATATCAATAAAACACACCACTGCTGGCAACACTAGTTTATTCTTTACCAGTTCAATATTTTCAAATATTGGGAATTCAGAAGGTCAGCTGATTGGGATTTTCTTAACACATCAAAATATTACTGTAGACATTTGTAAATTGAGCAATTTGTACAATTTTGTACACTTGCTGTAGTCAGGCATCTCTTTTTTAAATGTTATTTAAGGAACATGAATATTTATTGTGAAAGATATATATGTATTTCTGTATAGGTGAAATGGTTCTACAGCCGTTATTGTTATTGCAATATCTATTAATATCCTACCAGTTACATAGAAAATCAATAAATTAGCAAAATTTAGTACTTATCCATCAGTTTTGGTTACTGAACTCTCTTTACCAATACTGACAGTCACAACACAAGGCAGCAATAATGAACACTTCTATTTTATTAGCATTTTTTGTGGTATCTTATTACAAGGCACAGTGATACAGCCAAATTTTAACTTTGTATGCTGCCCAATGGCACAGCTCTTCCAATACTTTACTGATATTTCAATTGCAAAGCTTCAGAAAAGTAAAACAAGATTATGTACAAATTATGTGACTCCATTCCCCAACACACTCATTGGATTAAGATCCAGCAAAGGGCACACACTGCAGCCATGCCTCCCTGGGCATGGGGAGGGACACCACACACACCAGAGGTATTAAAACTCCTTCCAAATTATTACTGCAACAGTTTGTTTCAGTCCTCACTAATTAAACTTAATTAAACATAACTTTATGGAGTTTCAGAACTCTTAAGAAAAACATCCTCACCTTTGAACAACTAGCAGTGAATTAAGGCACTTGTTTGTTAAGTCAGAAACAGCTGACTTTACACTGCCCTACACACCATTTTAAATAAAAGGTTTCATAATTATTTCTCTTCAAACTACACTTTTGGTGACTAGATTGTTGCTAATAAGATTAAAACCTGTATATTTTACTAGCTTTTCTGTACTGAATTAGAAAATAGACACCACTACTTCCCTTCTGACCCCAAACACCAGGCATTTACATGAAGCACTAAGGAAGAAATGGCAAAATACAAGCTTGTTTGCAATTAAATTAATCAGCTTTCAATTACTGTCAGGATAAAATCACTAAGAGAAGTTCTCCATCATAGGCTAGCATTGGTACATGATTGAAAAGATACAATTTTCAACAGCTGAAATTACATATTCAAAAACACAAAATGCAATTAAATGCTCAACTTCTATTAAATTTTTCATTCAAGTTGGATGGAAGTTTTTCCTCTAAATTTCTTTTTTCCACATTCACTTTAGATTCTTCTCTCACTTAGGGACAACCAGCAGCAGTAAAATTGTGGATTTTATTCCAGACATGTTTGTTTCCTGTTCAGGTGCTCTGTCCATGATTTCAAATACCCATATAGGAAAATAAGACTTGTTTTAACAATATCTTTGTTTCTGATGGCCAGTGCTCCTGTGAGAATGGTTCTCAGTTGCTCATAAAATAATGTGGCTAAAACATGCTCCCTTTTTGGGGCTCATTAGCAAAAGACTCTTCACAGAAAGCACTGAATTTTAACAAAGAGCTGCCAGGAGTGAATGAAAAGCTCAGTGACTATTTCGTTGAGCTTCATGGCATAAGGAGAAGTGATGGCTTAAGCTACAGCAGAAACCGATGTTTGCCACAGGAGCGACCACATTACCTTGCTCTCTGGTCTCAATTTGGGATCTCTAGGACTCATCTTGCATTTGTACCTCTGCATAGGTAACAAAGAGATACAAAGATACACAGTGTCCCTGTATGTGACACACTGATACCAGAACACAGCAACGTTCAAAATAACATTTTAAAGTAATTTTAAAAATCAGAACTTCAATGAGCTATACTTTTAAGTTATGCCCACGAGGGGACAAGAAGACTTTACACTGAGACAGGAAGACTGAGAGCAAAGTGTACCATATGTTGAACCAAAAAAAGAAGAAAGTATTCACAAAGACACTGTGAAAGTTGCCACACTCCACAAACCAATTAATGTAAAATCAGGTTTTATATATTACTTATGAAAGAATCCTGTTCAAATGGTTAAAAGATGAAAGCCTGGTAACAGTGCAACATAGAACTAAGGTAATTAGGGTACCTCAAAATGGATGAAAGCATTATTTAATTTTTCAATTTAAAACTTTCCTGGAGCTCTACAACCTTTCTTCAATATTCTTTCAAGGTATTCTTGTGGTATGTACTGATGACTGTTCCAAATTATATTCTTGCATAATAGTATGCCTTGGAATTCCTTAAACTTAAAATAAAGGCTGTCAAGGAAAAATACCAATATACACACCATATGGCAAGCCTTCCTTCACACCTACATATGAAAACAAATTACAGATACATTGCATAAAAGCTACAGTGATTAGCTCATCTTGTTTACCTACATGCCAAAAAAAAAGTACACCAAAGTGTCTTCCCAAGGACCACCTGACACTTTTCCTATCCTTGTAATTCAGAGTTTTTTGGTACTGGCCAAAAGCAGCCAAGAACAGAATCCTACTACACACATACAAACAATGGTAGCCTCTGCTCTGAAAAGTTTCCAAATATACAAAAATATTCCATAGGAAGAGAAGCAGCATGCCTAGCAGCTGCCAGGTCTAGCTCAAGACCCAGCTACTTCATAAAGAAGGGAAAGGAGTTTTTCAAAGGTCATTAAAAAAAACCATTGCCTGATTGATAAGCCCTTCTATAATTCTTCCTGTCCAACCTATTCCTTCGTGGGCACACGTGACTGTACTTCAAACAATGCAGCTGATTGGGTACTTAATGTTGATATTTGTGGCAAAGTTTGATGAGCCCTTCAAGCATGACTGAGATGTAATTTTTTAAGCCACTTACTTATTTGAGAGCTGTTATGGAGATCCATAGTACAATACAGACAATCCTTGAGGGTTGACTTCGGGTAGCTTCCCTGGCAGATATAAATGCTAGTGCTAAAATGTCAAGGATTTATAATTATGATGGCGGATGCATAAAACACATAAAACAAGCCTTATTAGGATTGATTGAAGTAAATATACCAAAGGACATTTCTCCTTTCTTCTGTAAAAGATTCATGTTCAATGCTATTTGTAGCCTGTCACACTCATTATGCTTTCATGTGAAATAGCTTCTGAGTTTTGCTAGATAACAAATGCCCTTTGCTTTTATTCTTCCTCTATCCAAGTGAAAAAAAACAAATTGAGGAAGGATTGTGGAATGCAAGACTGATTATTTCCTTTCTGCTTAACTTGAAACTGAGTACTTTCACCTATATGGACTTTACAGAAGATGAGCTAATTTTGGAGAGTCCATTTCAAATGGCACTACAAAAATGTAGATAATTAATACCAAAGACTGCATTATTAACTAGAACCGTATTTGTCAAACGCACTTATTGGAATCAGTTATTGAAAAGGAAAAATTTACTGTGCCATGAAATAAGCATATACTTAAAAATGAAAGTGACATCTTGGTTACAATATTGTGAGTAAGTAGCAGTGAAAGTTCACTCTCATAATATGAATTATAGTAACTTCATAATATGAATTTTACCTTAGAATACTACTTCAATGCTAAATTAACTGCTTAGTTACACAGCAACCAAACTCCACCCAACAGAACAAGCATCTTTATTGAGAGAGAGCCCAGCAATTCTGGATACTCCGAGTCACACACTGTCATAATGAGGCAGGGGGTGGAAAGCCAAATGAGAAAATCTCAAGCTGCTCCCAGCTCCAACTGTGGCACAGGCATTCCCACTCCTACTTTCAGCAGGCACTTTGCCTGGCATTCAGAAGAATTCTCACCAACCTCTTCCCACACCTTTCTACATGTTTTTCAAGTCCTGATCTTGCTTCAAATGACCTTTGGATTATACAGGCATGTGAAAATCTTCAGAAATTTAAACCTAAGTAAACTGTGGTGAAAAGGCATTATATCACTTCAACTAAGACCAGAAGGCATAGCTGAAAGCTTTAGGAATTTGCATGGCTGTCCATACTCCCCACAATGATTTATGATGTTAAAAAAAACAATTTGTATTGAGCACTTCAGCCTTCTTATATTTTCTAGATTACAATTTAATGAGGGTCCACAGAACAATTCAATTTGAAAGGGAAGTCACTGGTCTAATCTTTCACTCAAAGTAGGACCATACTGACAACTTGGCTCAAACTTAAAATTGTCTCTGGTTGCTCAGAGACCATTTTTATGCATCTGAAAGGATGAATATTTCACAAGTCTCTGGGCATCTGTTTCAGTGCTTGACCACCCTTGTAGTGCAAAAAAAAAAGTCTCTCATATCTTAACAGAATCTCCCTCATGACCATTTTATGTCCATTACCTCCTCTTTTCTCACTGTGGACTTTCAAGAAGGTAGGATGTAGTCTCCTCTACACTCTCTCTTATCCTATGAAGTTCACTCACCCTTTCTCCCCAAGTCTCATGTTCAATCCCTGATCTTTCTGGTGATCCTGTGCTGAGCTGGTTTCAAATATGTCAGTGTCTTTCTTGCACCAAAGAAGACCAAAACTAAATACAACAGTCCAGCTGTGGCCTCAAGTGCCAAACAGATGGAATTGCTTCCCTTGGCTACCATGTGTATTCAGCTTTCTTAGATGCAAACCTGAGACAAACCTAGAACTAATTCTACCAAATTCACTTTCTTATTTTCTCTCTTGTTGACTTGACAATATGCATCATGAGCAAAAATACATTTTTGCTTTAGCCCCAGTGACTCAATGACAGCACATGAATTAGCTGTTTGTTTGGTTTAAACAGCTTTGATCTTTTTAGAGGACATTACAGGATGGGGCAATGGAACTTTAGAAGTAGAAAAAAAGCAAAACAGTACCAAAAATGCTTGAATTGTAAAACCCATCAGAAAGTGTAAAACCATCTGTACAGCATAGCACACACAACAACTTCCATTAGTACAAACAGGCTTGATAAATCTTGGGATGTTGCCACACGTCATGAAGTTCTCACACTGTGTTTCTGTCTGTGCAGAAAAACATTTCAGTATTTCCAACTGCCAAGAGTCCTATTCCTATTGATGCCTTGCTTAGTGAGACTGCATTATTTGCCCTGTCTCTGACAGTTTATATGTCAGGCTCTAGAAAGGCAAAAGTAAGCTTACAAAACTGGTTGTCACCTTGATGAGGAAAGGTCTGTCCCTAATGATAAACTAATGCTATCAGTCTCTTCTAGTTTGTTATTAATTCTGTCAATACACAGTATTCCTAGACACTTTCTAGTGCATTATAATAAAGTATGCACAGCCCTTTGAAAAAACTAGAAAATAAATACTTTTTGCCTTTCACATAGTGACCTCATTTGCAGAAGTAGCATGACCCCATATGCTTCAGCAGCAGAAGTCAGCTGACCTTCACCTCTAGTAATCATATCTCTGAAGAAAGCTCCTAAACAGCATCATGATGCTCTTATGCATAAAATTTGAGACAGAGGAACATGAGGAGAGGGGAGAGACGTTCAAAAGAAATGCAATGGAAGTATCACCAAGTTCCTCAGAATGTATTTAGTAATTGGCTAGCTCACATGAATTGTTTCTCCACACTCATTAATAGAAGACTACAAAGTCAATCATTGTCACTCACAGAAGAATTGTGTATTCTTTTTTAAAGATAAACCAGTTTATGAAGGCTGCAGAAACTGAAGAAGAAACCTACAAAGTCTCAGCCTCAGAAGATCAGTAAAAGGCAAAATTGTGAAATATTTAGGAACTTTAGAAGCAGCACAATGGTTCCAAATACAAATACATATTCCCAAATGAATTACAAGAACAGAAGGGCTAGAAAAAAAATTATTTTGACTTGACACTGTAATGCACCATTACTGTGAAAACAATGAAACTAAAAGTAACATTTCTAGAGATTATCACATCCCTGGCAATAACAAAAAACTCTTCAATAAGAATTACTCATTTCAGCAATCAGTTCGTAGCAGACATCCTACTGCTGCCTTGCTCATTATACTCCTTAAAAGAATGATCTACATATTATAAATTTCAGTCATTTCTTTACCCTAACATTAGCTGCCCACAGCATAATTGCATAGATAAGTTTCTTAATTTAATAAACAAATGAAATGTTGACATGTCCAAGATCCACAGTAAAATTAAACATACCTTTAAGCTTTTCTGAGCATTAAAATTTAGAATTCAACAGCGCAAAATGGTATTTGCAAAGTTAGTAGCAGCTAGGCATGTGCACTGTTACACACACCTTGGACACGAATGTGTTTGCAAGCAGACAAGATATCACATAAATATCCTTCTACTACCCATGGAGTCATCCTTATTATTCATATATGAACACATCCCATTAAACCAGAATGCACAAGAAAAAACACTCAAAAAATTACAATGTCCTTGTACTTCCACAACAGGATAGGATCCAAAAGGTAAAACCAAGCATATTTTCTGTGATACTGTAATTGCTCATTTGGTTGATTTTGACACAAACCTCACTTTTATGGCTGAATTTCAATACCCTATTAAGTACACTGTTGAACATTTATGTGATGCAAAGTTTTGTGTAACATTTAGCTATAAAAATGTGGACTGCAAGTCTAACCTCTGAGCAATGATTAAAATTACCTTAACATTTCTTAAGGATACTATTTTCTGCAAGGAAAAACCTTGAAAGAAAAGGGAACTTTTTTGTTATACTGAATAAACTGCAATATACAGAGTATTGTTTCTTACCTACCCTAATTAAGCTAAAAATTTTTAGTAGATTATAAAAAACAGTGAAGAATACATTTAGCCAAGATGTAGAATTCAATTAACAGAGTCCTATCACTCCAAATGACTGGTTCAATGTTATCCAAAGCTTTCTTTTTTTGGGAAAAAATAATCTTCATGCTAAGGCATAGTTTAATTTTGATTACAGTAGTTTGAATATTCTGCAAAACAGTGATATGTCTTGGGAATAAATGATTTCAGACCATTCAGATCATTACTCAGAAATTTCAAATGTGATTTTTCAGAGAGAAGCTTGTTCATCCATTTTCCAATCCTCATTACAAATGATGAAATTATATTCATAAAGCAAATCACTTTTATATAAAAACCCTCAAAGTAAATTATATACCAGGCTCCACTTTCAAAAGCTAAACTACTTAATAAACAACACAACGAGAAAGGCGTAAAACACTTTCAGCTAATAGAAAATTCTCTTGAAATTTTTCAGTTGGCCTACATCTTCCAAAATCTTGAACATCACAGAGTCATCAAAACTGAAGTCAAACAACCAGCTCAGTATTTTAAGCACCTACAGAAAAGTGATCATGGCTATTTCCTGACCTATCCATGCTGAGGTCTCATCAGATCTTGTAACAAAGAACTCATGTTTTTGCAGGTGTACTGCTACTTGAAAGGATTCGCAGGAGAAACACATTTGCCTTCCTCACTGCCACATCACCCTGTTACCCAGCATTATTCAAAGGCTCTGAAACACATGGATGTTTAAGTTGTTAGAAAAAGCTAACAATACTGATTCCATTCTTTGTCAACTTACATGGAAGATGTTTTTAACATTTTTCTTCCAGTGTGGGAAACAAAACCAATACCATATTATGAGAATGACATTGTTGCTCCTCTGACTCAGTTCTTGCATGCTGATTGCTTTCTGTTCTGCTGTGGCAATGCCACACTAAGCATTCAGTCCCCTCCAGATAAGCCTCACCTTCATAATGTTAGCATGCTGTTCTTTGAGGCTTCTGAGGCTTTGGAAAACCCAAGGGGGAAAAAAATCCACACAGAAAAGTTCCAGACAAGTTGACAAATTTATTAATTCTGCCTTGAATCCTTATCCTCTAGTCAAATTATTTTCTGTCCAAGAGACTAAAAGAGTTTTTTCACAGTTAGCTGAAATCAAGTCTCAGGGGTTTCTATCCAATATAAGTTAAATAGCTTTTTATTAGTAATTCACCCACACACACTGCAGAACTTGACACTGATCTTCACATAGGCCCCTGAAAGTACCTTTACTCCTAATTTAAAGATCTATGTGCCTGTAAAAAAGAAACCAATCCAAAACCATACATACAAACATACAAAAAAAAAGCCGAAACCCAAACATGATATGCTCCATTAGTAATGAATGGGAGCCACAGCTGGCAAACCCCAGGATGGCCACTATTCACTTCACCACAAATTGGAGAGAGATGTTTAAGACAAAAAAATGGCACTCCTTTCTCTCCCAGGTTGTAATTTGATCTAGAATTTAAATCAGGGTACCACACAGGCTGATGCTGCAGCCTGGTGCCCAAAGGCCAGGCTCAGTTTTGCTGTTCTCAGTGCGAGCTCCATGGTCTAACACTGACATCCCACCAGAATGGCATTTCTGACAGCCTGCCCCAGAAGGTCAGTGCTCAGGAGAAATGCATCTCCCTTGCATGGAGAATCACAGTGTGAAAAAAAGCTGAGAAACAGAAAACAACAGAAACTCATCTACTCTTCAAAGACATTACATTACAAAGTAAAATCTGCTGAATATCTACTACATGGGATATATCAAAACAGAACTGAACACTGTGCACAGATAAAAGACATTTTTTGCCTACATTTCAACTTGGAATTGATTTTAAGTAAGTTTGGCTAACACAAGTGGAACACAAAGACATTATAAAAAATGTGACAAGGGATACATACTCTAAACAGAAGTTCTGACCATATTTGTGATAAGACTTTTTTTTGCTCTTTGCATTTTCCTATACATGGTGCTTAGGTTACATGGGAATAGCACACAGTTTGGAATCAAAATGAAGTTGCAGAGTTGTGCTTCCAAGTCTACTTGATCAGTAGCCTACTAATGACTCCTTAGTATTTGGCCACTTGGCCTTCAGAGCTTTAGTACAGGGAAGAGGCAAGGAGGGCAGCTCCATCCTCTACCCTGGGCTCCAGTCCGAAGTCATCACAGTAATTACAAGGAAGCTTCATTTTGCCTCCTCTCTCATTGCATGCTTTCAGACTATCAGGAAACTCTACAGCTTCTCTTATCTGAGGCATCAGTCATTGGACATGTCACCCCATTCCACCATGATTCTAACTGTATACTAATAATTTCCAATCTACACTTCAACCACAGCTTGGCAGCATGAGACAGGTAGGCTGCTGCATCATCTGTAAGGTAATGCAAATTAGACTGAAAAAATAGGAGGAATTCCACAGTCAATTCCTACCCTCCAAAGACCTGCCCAAAAGAAGCACATTCCTTCGTGTGCAGCATTTGAAGGAAACTCACAAGAGGGGAAAGCACAGAGGAAGCCTTATGGAACTAGAACTTTCTGAAGAGATAAAATGATGAGCTCCCAAGAGCAGTAGATGACAATTCTTGGCAAAGTGTATATTCTAATTTCAGTTTATCTAGGCAATTCAACTCAAGAAGAAGCACATTCAATTTGAAAAATCATCTGATCACTACAAAGCAGGGAAATTTACTAGTCTTACGTTTTTACAGCCTCTGAAAAGCAACTGAATGCAAGAACTGAGCTCCATTTATTCCAGGAGCCTCAGAAATTCCTCCTGGTCTCATCTCCTCTATCAGCTTCATAGTCTATCATGCATCACCTGCAAACTGCTTCTGTTCACTATATGAGCTTCAAATTTAAAACTCTTCCCAGCACACATACAGAATGTTTTCCATTTTTTATTGACTAAAATTCATTTTAGTTCTCCGTAGCTTTAATTGAACTTCAATTACTGAAACTAGCCTGACACAAGCCATGAAGAAGGAATTAATAGTCTACTAAATAAGAACTGTCACTCAGCATTTCCTAAGCTAAATGTAAAAATTAAGATTGAATAAATGTATGCTAAGTATCATTGCATAAATACGCATATAATGCATTTTCCTCTTTTTAAAAAGGTGTTAAATTCAATGTAAAGACATTTGATTGCACATCAACATTTTAGTGGGGATCAATCACTGAAAATCAATTATTCTTTTAAATAAATGCAGAAATATATTTAATTGAAATCCTATTACTTTAAATGCATTTTTGTTTACTTTTCAATCACTTAAGACTTCAAGCAGTTCCCTCTATGGTTAGGAAACAGGATCTTAGGACATAACCCGCTAACTACTAAAGCATTTTTCCTTTCTGCAATCAACACAGTTGTTACACTGAGAGTGAAACAGAACAGCAACCCAAATTTCTCATCCAAAAGTGCATCACTGAGGGTTTACCCACACTCAATCTCTTCACAGGCTTTTTTATGCCATTAAAAGATTCCAATCCTATTAGAATGCAAATATAAAAGGGTAGAGAGAGCATACATAATACCATTAACATTCAAAGATTTCTTGCTCCCCATTATCAGATATTAATTCTCACATTAACTGATGTTTTGTTAAAAGAAAAAACCAACAAAAAAAACTGAATCCATTAGCAGCTGCATTAAAAGCCAACAAAAGAGGCAACAACTGCTGATATGATTATGCACCTAATCCTTTCTGAAAGTTTCCTATCCAAGAGCACCAAACAAGCACTGCTTCAACTTTCATTTCACACCAGGTATGTAAGTACATGTTACTGAAAAACAACCTTAACAGGGTTTCCTGCATACCCGTATTTTTAGCAAGCTTTGAAAAACTATCACTCATTTTTAGAAGTCTCTAGATGGTTTCCTTTAAGCTCTTTTAAAGACACAATATGGCACGTCTGGGGGGAAGAAGAAAAAAGGCTTTTTTATCATATAAGCAGCATGTTTCAGTTTCAACTGCACCAAGGTGGCAGCTGCCAGCCAGAAGCCTGCCAGCAGATGGAATAGCCCAGCTCAAGCAGGCACTTGGAACACTGTCAGCCACCAGACCTGGTGCACCCTTCCCTTTACATGCTTCTCCCTACTGCATATGATGGCACGTGGTGCTGTGAGTGGGAACAGCCAGAGCAGCCTGACACTTCATATAGGAGACAGAGGCCAACAAATGCTACACTTCAGCTACAGGCATACAGACAGCACTTGTCCACCCCCGCCACTTCATGCCCAGACAAACATCAGCAAATCAAAGGGAATCCTAGGTGATACATGTTCATCACAACTCACATTCTCTCTTTGGAAATCCACGAGTCCAAGATCCTCAGATCAATACTATGTAAATAGAAATCATGTAAATTGACTGTACATCTCTATATTAGTAATATCCCCACTCACACCTGCAGGACTCTACCATTACTCTTCCTCATCTTCAACACGTGCTGACCAACTTGATTAGTCTACAAATCTCCCCAAAACAAGGTCACCCAAAACACTAGCAGAAATGTACAAGATGTACTGCACATGCAACCAGATCAGAGCTTCATCAACATTCTTTAGTTGAGTAAGTCACTCAACTAATATTTCCTCAGGCATTATTAAAAAACACAAGTTAAATCATCTGAGTCACTAACAGCAAGTGACTATTGTGGGTACTTTCTTCCACATCACATGAACATGAAGCCTACCAACCAGTCACAGTCCCTCTGAAAAGGCTGGCACTTCCACTATTCCCTCACAGATGTTCACATTACCAATTAATCATCACCACAGGGAGTCTCCGCACAGAGGCTAAGGGTTGAATATACTCACTTCAATCCTACTTTGGAACTCTTTCAGTATTTTCCAAATCAACAACAATATATAAATGAAATAAATCAAAAAAATTACATCCACACCTTAATATATAATGCAGCACAATGAATTGCCCTATAATTTTACCTAAATGGGGTGAAATGATTTTAAGGTACCACAAATCCCATCTTCAGTTCTAGCTCCACTATAATGATATAGATTTAGATACCTTTGACCATGTAAACTAATATTTTTGGAAATTTAAAGCAGATACAAATACTGTTGAAGCATTCTAAAAATGAACACGAACAAAAAGCCAGCAGCTCTGCTAATAAACAGGAATTGTTTTGTATTTGATTATTTAAAGAAAAACCCAAAATGCTGAATTAACATCCTACCAGAAGTGCAAGACAATATGAAGAACTTCCCCATATTCTCAGTGGATGATATGTTTATGTTATTAAAAATTTTCCATTTGCACAAA
The DNA here is from genome assembly GCF_012460135.2 of Molothrus ater. Lineage (NCBI taxonomy): Eukaryota > Metazoa > Chordata > Aves > Passeriformes > Icteridae > Molothrus > Molothrus ater. The sequence goes on from NC_050484.2 coordinate 13,204,107, forward strand.
CAAAAAAAAAATCTCAAGAGCTACATTCCAATTCCTTAATTTCAACTGAAGCACCTAATGTCCAGAAAAGTGCACTGGTTTCACTAAGTTTATTTGCTACTAACAGCACACTACCTATGCAATCACAATGGAAGGTCACAGAAATCACCAAATACAAGAAGTGCACTGCGTGTAAACACAGATGTGTGGTACATGTATGACTCATGAAGACTTGTGAAGTACCACAGAATTATCCTTCCTACTCCACCAAGAGAAATAAATGCACAAAGAAACCGATTTATCAAAGATCATACACAACATCCATGACAAGCATGGACTTCAGTCTACTTCTTTCAAGTGAAACAAAAATATCTTTTCTCCTTACTAACGTTTTCTATTAACAGCTCAAGTACTTCATGAAGTCTTGATCTTACTTTTCCATACAGAAGAACTGATGTGGTACATCAAATCACTTACCCACGACTGGCCACAAAACCAATGAAACATCTCAGAACTGAAGGTCCCACTCCCTATGTTATCTACCAGGCCACAACACCCCTGCAGGTTAGTGTCAGCACTCTTACTGCAAGAAGCAGAAAGGAATTTTAACCTGTTCTTTTTACAAGGAAAGAATTTCAACACCATGAGCCATGTTGTATGAAAGATATTTGAAATTAGAATTCTTTATTTAGGATTTCAGGTGAAGCTACAGTTTTCAAGAATCCAGAGCTCTCAAAGAACAGACAAAACTGCCTGTTGTATGAAATCACTTTGATAGAAACCCCCACCAGGTAATGACTTGCACTTTAATTACTTGCCAAGATGCTTTATTGGGAGCACATAAAGTCTGTCTGCAGAGACATGCAAATATTGTTAAGCAGAATTCACTCTCCATAAAGCTTGTTTTCCAGCTTCAGATTTCTTTGTGCGGGAACAGAATTGCCATACCAAGAGATGGAAATTTTAGAACTGCTGATTCACTTCACAGAAACTCTTACTCCTAACATCCATATGTAATCTACAATAAAGACTGAGCTGCAAGGCTCATCTGTAGACACTACTGCTAGAAAAAAAATCCTTGTCTTTGGGGCTGACAAGCACACATTAGTCTGAATTTTTTCATAAACTATACATTTCTCATAATTCATCCATTTTATGACAAATCAACACTACATACTTTCCCAAATCTCATATTTAAATGCACTCTTTCAAAGGGAGAATAGATTTGAATAGCCTCTAAAGCAGTTGGACCTTTCACAAGCCATCATCACTGTTTCCATACAGCAGCAGAGGAGTACACAGCAGGATTTTGGAGTAGACAAAAACATGCAGAAACCAAAGAACATGCATAATTCAGTAGGTAAATAGTAGCAAACCCAAAATCCTGATGTGCACTATAGGGACCTATAGTTTCAAGGTGTTCCAGAAACATGAACTTTTCTTTGTTAGGAATGAAGGATTTCAAAACATACCAATAAAAAGCATTACCAGGTACCTGGGAAAAAACATACTATGAAGTATAGTTTCAATACATTTAAGCAAATGCATTGCAAACCTACCTTTTAGGAGTTAGGAAAGGAACACCAACAGCATGCTCTAGTTTTCAATAACAGACTACTGGATCTTACTGAAATTGTAACTATTCAGGGCTCAGTTAATAGGAGCATCTGCAGAGATGTATGGACAGTTTTAGCAGGAAGTTGAAACATTCCAAAGGAGTAACTGAAAGACTTGAACACTCCCACTAAAAGTCAGCATATATGAAGTGTGTCCCATGACTTGAACCAAAAAAAAAAAACCAAACCAAACCCAAACCAGAACAGGAAACACCCTTGTATTTAAAAAATGGGGAGAGGAGGGAAGAATAGAAGCAGTTTCTCATAGTTGATCATAAAGAAGTAATTACATCTTAAGTGACGCCATTTTAATGAAGCAAAACTGATAATTCTTTTTAGGAAAAGGTATGCAAAACCAACAAAGAAAATGCATCAGAGCTTGATAAAGATCACTGCTTTAGCCTTAATGCTATCTATGGCACATCTGCTACAGTGCATTATCTTACTACTCAAGCATCATTTTTGCATTCTAATGTAGTAGCTTCATCAGATTAATGCCCAAGACGTTTCAGCTGTGTTTCAAGTAAATAAGTGGACATACAGGAATATTATGCATGGCCTGTAACACTGACACTAAGCAAAGAAAATGTGATTAGCACCAAATTGCATCTGACAGGGGAACCAGAAAGCTGTCAAACACAATGACACGGATTCAGTATTTAGAAAGTAAAAGAGGGAATAAAGAAGCTGGCCAGTCTGGCATTGAGACAGCAATAAAACACAACAGCTATGATAAATTAATTCATTTACTTATGAAAAATTAGAGGCTTCAACATGCAGCTCTCATTTACAATCTTGTCAATCTGGCAGAATAAATAAAAAGCCTATACAATGCACAGTGGGATGGAGGGGGGGAAAAACAAAAGAGGGGGGGAAAGAAAAACAGATTTTTGCATTTAGGCTAACAGAATAATTTCTTACATTAAACCACACTGGATCAAGCCTTTGATAGCAGTGACTAATGCAAGGAGACATTATAGGAGGGATTACTGCGTTAACAAGAGACACACAGCGCTAAAACAACAGGAAGGCTTGAGATCAAACACTCTGTAGCCACATAAAACAAAATGAATTTTTCACATGCAAGAGATGCAATGACTAATAGTCTATCAAAAGGATACCAGAAGAGCTAACGGGGCAAAAGTGGAAGGAAACTCAAAGGACTGGTCCTTGGGATAAGAGGCGGCACTGGAAGGAGGCAATATCCTCCCAACAGCTGCCTCGTGTGGCCATTAACACCAGTCTGCCTTGGAAATCCTTTCCAGGTAAAACAAGCTCTGCAACATCCTGCAGCTCTGTCTCTGCAGTGCGGATGTTCTTCTGGGATCCCTAGGCAGACACAGCAGCTAATACCTCAATAGCAACAGGGAGATGGTAATTTTTCCTACTGAGATAACTGTCACAACCAGGAGATGGTCTTTCAAAGGAGTCTTGCAGTTCTGGCAACTGCCAGTAGGTGAGTTCAGACTAGAAAATGACGTATTTCCTTATAATGAAAAAAACCCTATCCATACCTTAACAAAACATGATGAATCACCACCATGAAAGCAGCAGCAAGGCCAACTGTCACCACAAGCACAGAGGCTGGATTTTAACCTCCCAACGCTTCACACTTTGACTGATCACTGCAGATTATTCAAATCTTACCTATGATGAGCAACATATCCGGACCACAAAGTGTTTAGGGTACAGTCTATTCATACACAGCTCTGAATACTGGAGAGATTGCTCCAAAACCCAGCAAAAAAGAGCTGTCCTTACCACTTGCTGGACATTTACTCTGCAGCAGCCTAGGAGGATCCCAGGAGATCAGACAACCACTGAGCCCCAGAAATCAGTTTTGATGCCCACTGCAAAGGCTGGCATCAGAAGACAACCTAGTCATTAACAGCATTCTCCCACTATTAATGACATGTCCAGCTTACAGGGGAGTGATAGATAAGGGCAGAGAAGGCCCTTGCTGACAAGCACACCAGAAGTCTGTGGCAGAGCTGGAAGTCTAGCCCATTCTCATTTAAGACAGGACTGATGGCTCCAGAAACACCCTTCTCCCTATCAAGTGTAGTTCAATCTACTCAACTTTTGTTTTTATCAGCACATGTGTGGAGTGCTGGAAGAAAAGAATGAGGAAAAAAAGTGTCACCTCTAAGTCAACAGACAGCCACAGAGAGCCAGGTCTGTGGTACACAACCGTTCTGTCAGCCTTGTGACTGATGCTAGTGTTACTACTTGTGTCCTCACCTCCACAGTTAAAAACAAAAATTAGTACTGGTACAGGGATATTTTGAAATCTGTGAGATACTTGAGAACAGATACTTTCTAGTTCATTCAGGAGAATCAATTAAAAAACCTGTTTTCATAAAAGTATTGGCCCTCAAGGTTTTGACTTCTTTACCTTTGCCACATACCTCTAACCACTATGATGATTTTTTAAATATGCATTATTTCAATTAAAGTATTTTCATTTTGGTCTGGTTTGGATACAAAGTACTTTGTATCCAATTCAATATATACACAATTCAATGCACATATACATACTGTTTGACACCTTCTGTTGCAAATCCACAGATTACAAGTGTTGCAAGGCCAGCTGGGGCTTACTTGTGAATTTCTGCAAGATTCTGATTTTTTTCCCCCCATCTAAACTTAAGTTTGCAGCCCTTATGTTTGAAGGACCAGCCCTCCAAATTCAGGCTTTATCCTGGTTATATAAGAAGATTAAGAAAACAAAGAAGGCCATGGCTTAAATGTCTAAGACAAAAACAGTTAAGCAGGACTAGAGGCATAATTGATCTCCTACCTGTTCACATTTAGAGGCCCAATGAAAATTAAATGGTTAATTCAATAACCTGTTTTTCCCCAGTGTTCTACATCTCCACAACAAAACCAAACCAATCCTGTAGTATTCCTGTAGTGGAATAATTACTACATACATCATACGGAAATGATTTTTTTAATACAAGAGTACAAAGAGTAGGGGTTTAGGATCAGCTGGTACTTTAGGTTCTCTGCCAATTTGTGGCCTGCTTTGCTTTTCCGTTGCCAAATTTTACTCAACCTTTTGAGAAAGACAATCTTCATATACTTTATAATCCCAACACTCAAGGCGCAGAAGAGGGCACGAAGTGACCCTGAGGAAGCCATAGGTCAGGCTACCCAAGAACATTTATTAACTGACCACTCAACCTTTCATCAGTCAAATTCACAACCATAACCTCAAATGAATTTTTAATTATTTCATATCTGATTTTTACAAAGCTTTGAGAGAGACTATTTGAAAGGCTGCACTGTATGTATTACCTGCAACACAACCAGAGGAAAAAACCAAAATTATTAAATGACTGCTACATCTAAAATTTTAACATCCAATTTCAAAATTTCGGCCAATTTCAAGCCTTAAGTAATAAAAAATGTGCATATATAGAAGTTTACATGGCCTACATGAACTCACGGCATAACCAGAGTAGGGAGAAAGGGGAAAATAACAAACCTGATGCTTCTGGGTGACACAGAAGTTACAGGAAATACTTGATGCCTGGCTCAATTCCCACACCATGTAGCTGTCCTTTAAAGCATTTTAGAAGTATAGTTTTCAGCATAAATACATTTTTATTTTGACACTACCTGCTCCACTATGAAAGTGCTGTATTACAGCTCAGAACCATACTACAAAAGTCTGGCTTATGATTTAATTTCTTGTACTGTAGTCTGGAGCAGAGTTTTTGTGTTGTTGTTGCTTTTAAAGCACACTGCTAAAGAAAATAAAATACCTTACTAAACAAGCAAGTTAAAAAAATAACTTCTTAAGACATCTATGTTAAAAAAATAACTTCTCAAGACATCTATAGCTGCAACTGCAAGAAAATATAGACCAGATCTGAGAGTTCGCAGTTGGTCACAAAACAAAACATCACCAGCTATAATATCTTGTTTGAGCATTTGCTGCTCAATCAAGACAGATTTTGGAAACATTTTTCTATTTTCTTTTCATCTGCACTATTTCAAGAGAGCAATTTTAAGGCACAGAGCTGAGAGAAGAAGCAGATCATAGACAATACAGCACTACTGAAACAAGCATTTGGTCTAAAATTCCAAGAGAACCATGGATATTAAAGCATACTTCAAAGTACTGAAAGTACTGACTTGCAGTCTAAGTAACTTGCTTTCATTTCTAACCTACAGGTTCAAGTAACCTAAGCAAACATTTAAGTATTTTGAAATATTTAAATCTGAAAGTGGTGTAAACCCACAAATTTCTATGTTAGTTCAGTCTAGGCACAGGCTAGACCTCATATCCTGCAGCATTTGGCCTATTCAGCTACATTTGGGAAATTTGTCCTGACCTACAGGGGCTTTTGGGGAACTGCCTGCATCAAAGATGGCTGGGGATTGCAGCTTCTCAGAGTGCTGTCAAAACCACTCTAGCAAAAAGGGCTGTGTAATTCCCAGTAAGATGTAGCACAGCACAGTCCATTGTCATACACAGCCCATCTCGCACCCGCCAGCCCACAGGAGGAAAAGTAAAAGCACTTGGCAGGTGACTTTCTGCAGAGGGTCCGAGACCTCTGCTGCTCACCAGGAAGCAAAGCAGAGCTGCAGGTTGGAGCTGCTCACTGATGCTGTCAGAGGGCAAGAAGAGCATCCCTATGGCACAAATGCTAATCCAAGCTCTTGTGTGCTTGAGCTGCAGCTGCAATCTGAAGGCCAGTGGGGGCAGAGAGGACTAATGGCATCACAAGGGCCCCAAACAGCTTTAACCTTGACTCAAAATAAACTTCTCTATATTCACTCTAAGAACCACTTCTTACCCATCCTTGTCCATAACTGACTGCACTCACTGTCTTCCCTCATGTTTCCTCAGCACTGTAAAGCCACAATGATATTAAAGAGATGCCACTGCTGAGGACTAGGAAAGAGATAACAAGGAGACTACAGGTGTATCTGAAACTGTAACTCAGCATAATCCCTAGTGAATACATGGAAGATTAAACACAACAGATGATCCCAGCTTTGGGCAACTCTGTAGGCTAATAAACACCTGGTACTCTAGAAGTTTAGGATGTAAGGTGGGCTCAGTGGAGTATCAACATGGCACCATCTTCTTCTGCAGAATCCACACTATTTAAACATGCAATTTTTCCCATATTCCAAAATCATTCCAATATTAAGCATTATGGTACCAAGGGTGACCTGCACAGACAAATCACTTTGCCCTCAATAAAAGTGTCTTAAAATTTTTATTCCAGCAAAGAATTTAAAGTTTATTTTACTGAAGAAAGGCAATGTGACAGTTCTGTTTAGAAATGCGCTAATACAGAAGTAATGACAAGGAAATTGTTTACCTTGTCTGGTTTGCAAACATTTCTTTATATCTAATACAATATTAGCTAAGAAATTTCTGTGATAAAGTATCTTTCATTGAAATCACGTGTATACAAATAACGTGTGACTGATACAATGGCAGCCAAACCAAATATTTAGCTTTAAAGGTGAAACATGGCTGACAAAAAAAAAAAGAGAGAGAGAGAGAGAGAGAGAGAAAGAATTCTAAGTTATCTTCACTTTTCAAGTAACATCTAAGCTTCAAGTCCCGCTACCACTGGACAGCACCTTCCCTGAGTTTTCTTAGGAGTGAAGGAAAAAGTCCCATTTCCTGAGAAGCAGTTAACAACTGAAAATAAGTGTTCCACAAAAGGGTAAAGAATCAGCACCAGATAAAGACAGAAAAAGTCAAATGAATTGTTTTTAAGTAGATTTGAATACTCCAAAAACAATTTAAAATGTGATTAATTTTTCATAAAATAAGTTCCCTTTGTATTTTAAGAAGCAAAATCTTTAACCATTTTTTTTTACCTACTTGGAGCAACTGAGCAGATACAAACACCTTAATAATGATAATCATCCAACATATAATGCAAAGAAATTAACTTAAGAATAATTCCACATCACAAATCTGGAATACAGAAATATTTTCCAAATACATTCAGATATGAAACATCCATTAAATGGACAAATCTGTCAAAAGTTATCCTTAATACAAATATAACTATCATAAAACTTAAAGACCCACAAGAACAATTCACAAACAAACACTGGCTTGGGAATGGAACTACAGATCAATCACTCCTGAGGGCACACTGGGCACCTGCAAACTTTGGATAAGCTGGTTTTTAACACTTTTAACATTCACTGCAAATAAGCTAAAAAGTCTGTATCAGAACATATACTGACCTAGCAGACAATAATGGTTAATTAAAAAATTAAAACCATTACTGTAAAAATCTTTTAAGTATAAGCTCTCTCTAAAAAGCTTTATTAGAATTTATCAGAAAATAATTGGCAAAACTATCAGTTATTTTCAGGTTTAGATAATGTTTAAAAGACTAAGAATACCGCTGAGAAATCACAGGAAGCACCTGAAATATTTAAATTGTCAAAATCAAACACCATACTGCTCCTAAGAGTCTTCTATCAATCAGAAATTGTTGAAAAACATGCTCAACATGTTGTAATGCAGATGAATCACTTCACCATCTCAGAAGTACTACCTATATATTTTCAGCAAGTTGAGTCACTTCTCAATCAGTCAACATCTGCCCAATCTCTACTGCTTAGGTAAAGCTACACATTTCTCTTTTGCATAGATTACTGATTTCAAGAGTTTCAGGAACTTGTTTTCTAGAACTCACTGGAAAGCTGAAAATTAGGAAGAGTTTAAAAAAACCCTGTCAACAGCCGTTTCTATAGAAACAAATACTGAACCTGCAATAACAAGGTTAAAGTTATTTGCTTAGTGGACTGTGAGAACTCTGTTTAAAAAAGAACGTTCACAGGGTCCTAAAATCATCACTTCTCAAAACAGAAACTGAAATCCAGATAGCTCATTTAGACTTTCATTTGACTTTAAAAAAAACAAGTGCACCTTAAGATATAAATCCCAAAGCTTTCACAATACCGAGCTTACATACTAAATACAAAAAGCATTAAGAGCTCTGATTTAAAAAAACCAAAACATAAAACTCTAAAACAAAACAAAAAAAAACCCCAACCAAACAAAAAAAGCCAACAAAACACCCTAACAAGCCAAGCCAAATAAAACAATGTGGGATTTAGCCCTTGCAAAGCCCACGAGCCCCAGCTGTGGGCACTGAGCTGGGGGAGCCACCTGCCAGCTCAGCCCTGGATGCCGGAGCCACAGCCACAACCAGCCCTCAAGGCAGCCCAGAAAGAATTGACACAATCCAGCACATTTTTAAACTATAGCTCCTGTAAATTTGCTCTTCAAAAATCTTAGTTCAATAAAGCCTAATCTCCACAGTAGCTCCCACAAATTATGGCATCTCTCCAGCATTCACCCTGGGAATTACAACATCTCAACTTGGTTTGACACCATAAATTTACACACCAGTATAAGTTTTGGTGAGAAGGGAGATGGCAGCATGAGAGCCTGGTTTGCAGAGTCAGCAGCAGATCCACAGAAAAGTTAACCCACACTTATATCTTTATTTTAGTACTTGGGGTCAAGCATAATAATTTGAAAGCAAACACACAAAGAAAATTGTGCTTTAGAAGCTACCCTGCCAACAAAATCTGACAAATCTATGGGAAGCAAGGTACACCCAGTATTTCACGTACAGACTACTTTAGTAGTTCTTTGCACAGAATAAAAATCTGCTCAAAACAAAGATTAATCATACCAACTGAAGAAAAATCTCAGACACACACCAAATATGCATTAGATAGATCAAGCACCAAAACTATATTTAAAATAATTAAAAAATTTTCCCAGCAAATAAAACCATATTAAATATGTTAACTTTAAGTCATTAAACCACCAGACCAAAACTTGTGATATGGGATGGTATGAAAGCATCAAAAAAAAAAATCATTATCTGGGTGAAGAAACTGAGTTAATGGAGAAATTGAATTTTCACTATTTAAAAGAGGACACAAACATTCTGCTTTGGCATCTGTTCATAGGTTCTACTGCAGCAGACAACCAGAAAACCACCAGAATTTTAGCTGTCAAAACAAATCCTCAAATTAAAGAAAGGAGGAAGAAGTAAGCACTGAACAATTACATGCTTCCAGCACCACAAGTCTAGCATTTAGTCAGGAAAAAAAGTATGCAAGAAGGATGGATGCAGTCTTAACACTCAGCCAAATGCTAGGAGGATGACTAAATTGGAAAGGAACTCAGACACCACACGCCCAGTTTTACAACAAAGTGCTGAGATCTATGAAAAAAGCCTGGACTGAGACTCAAGTGTTAGTTATCACTGCCAGGGCATCTAAACACATGCTCAGCTTCAGGCACTCCAACAAAATCCCCTTGGTCTGGAGACAAGGCCCCATGCTGAGCACCTTCTTACATGGCTCTCTGGATCCGTCGGTGCAAGGCTACTCTTCTGATTTATAACAGTGAAACAAGGCACTGATGTTGAAAAATAGTTACAGCAAAGAAATGAGACACTTTCACTGCAGGAAGGTACAGAACCCCTTTAAGAAATGTTCATTTATTGCTGAATTGAAAATCCAGCTTTATTTATCGCTAAATGCAATTATTTCTTCTACACAAAATTTAACATTTACATTCCTTTTCAGTTTCAATTTTACATTCTGCATTGTAATCATCCCTTTATTTAAAGTGTTTGGCAAACTGCAATGTTATGACTTTGATTCTTTTATTTTAAAATAAAATTTTAAAAATACACACACACTTAATGTAATTGCCTTCATGAACAATCCATATGTGGGTTTTAAGAAGTTTCTTCAAGGGGAGAACCTGGGAAAAAGACACTTGTGGAAAGGTCACAGCACCATAAATGAATTGGGACATCAAGTGCTGAACTACCATTTAATGTCCTAGTAAATACTGAACTGGGACGCAAATTACAAACGCATCTCGCTCTCCTCAAAGCTTTTGACATCACAGAACCCAAGACCATCACACTGCCTTTGAAGATGGTCACTAGAGACCAATTTGAAAAGAACCCCGCTGACTACAGCTTTAAACAGATTTTTAAACTTCAACAGGTGATGTTCCTGTCATCTGAGCTGATTTGACTTCCAAAGAAAACAAGGACACCACTGCAGTAGCTACCACTACCACTGAAGAGTTCAGAGATTAGAGAATCTACATGCAAGCAAACAAACAACAGTTTTGGAATCTGAGCCGGCATTCCAGCCTACCAAAAAAAAAAAAACAACCACAGAAGTAGAACCTAGATTTTCAAAATACTGGTCAAATCTTTCTTTTGACGTGTTGTAAACAATATTTTTAAAAGGAAACTGTCATAAATGTAACTGAAGGGAATTCAAGACATTGGAAAAACCCCTTCTCAAAGTTTTCTAGTTTTCAAGCATCATCTAAGAACTACAGTTGGTATCTGAGGAATACAGCATCGAGTCACATCAATATCAGGAACTCCATAAGGGCACATGAATAATCAGACCAGCTTGAAATGAATTTTCCCTTCTGTAGAGACTAAAGAAAGGAAACAGTTGTTGAAAGAACAGACTCTTCTACCAGGGTCTATATTTTAGAAATAAAATACTTTCTGTTCATACGAATGATTAACTTCTTTGCATATATACGCATCCTTTCATACATTTGCTATGAAATTGAAATTTCAATACTGTCATGTTATTAATACCCAGCAATACCTACAATCAGCAGTTACTACTGGATGTGTAAACAGGTGCAAGTTAGTGCATATTTTTCCATATTTTATGAAATACATTCCATGATACTAAGGCAGGTGGGTAAATCAACTGCTCTTCTTCACAAATTGAATTTGATACCAGACTGCTGGCACAAATTAGCTTGTGATCCGATCCAAAATGTTTCTTATTAAAAATGGAAAATTCCCAACAGTACTTCAGTTTTCTGTATAACTGAACCATACCAAGCAGACAGGAAAGAATGCTTTTCTGTTTAACTGATCAAATTAAACAGGCAAATTTAGTCTGAAAATAATAGCCTGAAAAGTGTAACAGCCATTTCTTTTTGCTTCACCATGCAACACGTCTTTGCCTATAAAAAGGGGAAAATTCACAATTAAGAAGCTGCAGTTCTTGACCTTGAACACAGAAAGACCAGTCATTAAAAAGAAAGTTTATTTCATTTAAAATCATGTTGCGTTCACAAAGGTCTGAAATGAGCGCTGGACTCAAACATCTTTTTCTTCGCCATCTTCCATATAATCATCAATTTAGAAAACCTCTTTCAGATTCTAGGGCCAGTTCTGCAGAACTTGTAACTTGCTGCTTTTTTCTCCCACCCCTCTTCTTCACTCTAGTCTTTTAAGAGCAAAGTTTTAGTCAGCATCAGTTGTTGGGGTTATTTGTTTGCTAGTGGCACGAGGAGTAACACAGAACGGACCTCATGCAGGAGACAATGAGCCATGTCAGAAATCATCCTTGGTGGTCCCTGTGCTCCCCAGCTTTGGGAGCACATCTTCCAGCAGGCCAAACACCAAGGGCATGTCCCTGGCACCAGCACTGCCCGTGCAGGTGGGAGCAGGCAAAGCAGTGGATGGAGGCACAGCCAGAAGCTCGTCCATTGGGACAAGCTCAGGACCAAAATGCAAGGAATTGCAATGGCCTTTGCTTTAAAGGTGCAAGTTTGTCTTTCAGCAGTGCGTTCCCAAACTAAGTGCCCGCTCCAAAAAGGCTGCCAAAGATGGTGTTGGGCTCAGCACTGCCCAGAAAGCCCTGGCAGCGCATCAGCAGCAGCTTGCCCCCCTGCCCAGAGGGCACAACTCATCCCCCTGCCCAGAGGGGTGAGCACAGCTCCTCTCTGGTAACCTCCCTAGCAGGGGGGACATCACAGCTCAGCACCAACACCCCACCTCTTACAAGGGCTGAGCCTTGGAAGAGCTCTCCACATGACACACCTTAGACAATCAAGGGGCCTGCACTAAAACAGATGCAGCCAAACAATTGTTTCTGAAGTGGGGGAAATTTGATTTGACTCCTTTCTTCCTTATGGAATTTCGATACAGCATTTTACTCCTTCATTCATGGTAATTTCCTATCAGCCATTCACTGGAAAATCCAACAAAAACACATTACTGCACTTACTTACATCTCTTCCCAAGTTAAGTTACAGAAAAGGAATAATTCACCATCAAGTCAAATTATCCAGAGATCACAATTTCAATAATATACGTAGGTAGCCTTTTTATCAAAAACAAAATTGAAAGAAGTGTTTGTTTTCATGTCTAATAATACTGCAATCTTTACTACACTGTTGGAATTGACTCAACATAAGGCTAACTATGAAACCAAGATTCAGATCTGCCTTGGGGAAAAAGATGTCTATTTCAAAAAACAATTAAAACAATTTATGTTAACCCATCTGACCATCCTCTTCAACACTGCAAAGTCAAACTACCCATAACTTGCTGTGAAATTTGGCAGAAAATAACTTAGCTCAAAAATCTGCTGTATTTGCTGTTTTCATTATAGAGACCTTTCCCACAGCCTATGCAACATTTATGTTTACTCTGGGTGCCCATATTACTAAACATCAATACAATCTGTGTTTATATCATCTCCACACTAATCAGATCGATTACATCTGATATATTGCCCTGTCCCACCATCATAATACTAATCAAACAAATGGAGCTGCAGGGAGATGAAGCTGATCTATAGGTCTTTAATACTGCTTATTTCTTCTTGGTTTTTTTGTCATGCTCATGAGCACCACTGCCATAGGAAACAACTGTCACAGAGCTGCCAGCAAATCACAGGCACTACATAAGTAGCACTGCACAGCTTTGTTAGGGGACATCCAATCAGAATATAATCCAGCACAGTACGATAAAAACAACCTTGAATGAGAAATGAGGCTTCTGGTCTCACTGCAGCTCTGAGAGAATTAGAACATGCTATTTGAGAACTCCCCAAGAGTGCCTTAGGGTAACAGCGGGACACTGACTAACAGCCATTTGCCTGGTCAATCCTTAAAGAACTTTCTCAAAAGACATACAGAGATAACCTTGCAATAAAAAATGTCTTTATAAACATTATAGCTTTGCAAATTTTTATTACAGCAAGACTCTTTCACAGTTAATCACTGTCTACTGTAGTATTCCTGAACAAAGAAATTTAATTTACATAAGTCATTATCTTTTGAATTCCCTTTCATCTCTAGAAGCAACCAACATTATTTCTAGAGCATTATTAATCTCATTTACAGCTAACAAACCAAGATGCAAACTGTATGCATCAGTGAAACATACTTTATCTATTACAGGGCTGTTAAAAGCATTCCCGTTCATTTCTAGGTCTACTGAAGCCATACTCCATCTTAACATATAGAATGAAAAACTAGCCTACAAAAACTTCTTTCCATGGTCCAAAATGGACTGATAAAGATAACAGGGATGTAAATACATAATTGTTTTTGAATGCTCTCTGATCTAGCTTTATTGCTTTCTTCTGTGTGTGGAAATACCAATTAATAATATTTTTTTAAGAAATTGTTCTTTTCAAAGGTTTTTTCTATTTGCTTTTTTCTTTCAAACAAAAGAGTTCTTTGTAATAAAATCAACATTTATACAGCATTTTCTGTACTCTGACATCCTGTTTCCCCGATGAGAATGGTGTGAATTCTAACCACTGGCACCCTTGGAACAGTCCAAGAGTCCAAGTCACAGAGGACTAACAGCCTACCAGCCCATAATGACATAGAAATAGGTTATTCCATGCGTACGTCAAAAAACTTTCATAACTTTGCTATCTTCCATAAAAATAGATTGGTGCTTTTCTTATGGAGCTACCAACAGAGCTGCTATGGAGGCAGATTGGTCTCGTCAAGCAGAGAGAATTGTTGACCAAGATGCCAGGACAGGTATGTCAGGTTGCTGTGTACTGCTGGCTCACGTTTCAGTCCTCTCTGAGCTGATGGTCAGCACATCCACCACCTGAGCAGAACTGACCGCCAACTCCACTGCATAAGAAGGTCATTCAGGACAGGGCTGAGATGAACATACAGAAAAGAGAAGGAGTTGCTGGCCAACATCTCATTCAAGTTCCAGGGAATGCAGGGAACTAACTCTATGCTGAATAACTTGTGTTCTGTGTATGTTAAAGTGGCTTCTTTATATGAAAAGGAGAAAAAAGATATTCAAAAAACATGGACTAAAAAAGCCTTACTGTACCATCTATAGGCAAGAGCCATAAATATCTAACATATTTACTGTACTGAGTAGTTGACTCCATTGAAAAAAAAATGTGGGGTTTTTTGTAAGCCTACATTAGTGCTGTTACAAAAGCATAATTACTAATTCCAAAGTACTTGACTTACTCCATCTGAATAATCTTTCCAAAAAGCCCTCTAAGCAACCATAAAACCTGAAAAGATCAGTCTGGTTCTACAATTGCTTAAGCTAAATACAATATGACAATGAAAATTCAGAACATTAGTCAGAAATTATATATAAAAGCTAACAATGATTTCTTAAAAACACATCTACAGAAGCTTTAAATCAAAGAAACCCCTAGACTGTGTCCTTTTTTACATAAATGCTTCCAAATTGCTGCAGCAGTCAACAAGCTGGCCAGACACTATTCATTTGGGCCAGAGGAGTAAAAAACACTCCAGAATACTCCCAGACCTCAAAAGAGCAGTAATATAGAGAAACCATTCAGATGAAGACAATATGTATGTCTGAAATCATGAATTATTTCACTAAAGAGCTAATGAAAGCTAACTGCACCCTATCTAATACATGTTTCTTAAAATGAGAAGGCACACAGGTCTGCTGTGAACACCAGAGCCAAACATGGACAAATGTGCTACAAAAAATCCTGCAGAGGAAGAAGGAACCATAAAAATTCTGGGCTGCTAAGCCACATGTTTCACACAAAGAATTAGTAAGAAATTAATATAACTGCATGAAAATTCTGCTACTCTGGATTAAATTTTAGTGGTGTGTTTCTGACTCTTCCCTCTCCTTTATTTTTAATACTGATCACTCCAGCATAATGAGACATTTGCTACTCAAGAGCTGATCTACTCCTGCTGCTTATTCCTCACCTAATATCTCAGCCTACCACAGGACCATAATTAGGGCCATGGAGATGATTAGGTTCAGTCATTAGGACTAGAGCAGGGCACAGCCTGACAGGCTGGGGGGGAGACAGAGGGAGTGCTTTCTCATGAGTCGTCTGTTTTACTTCGCTGCATACAAAGCCTTCCTCTGTCCACAACACTTCATTTTGAATCTTGCCTCAGTTCCACACCAAAACATAGATTAACACAAATTTGGTTTAAGATTATTAAACAGGGCCTGAAGTTTCAGGTTCACAGGAAAATCAAGCAAATTCCTTCTAGCTCCATTGTGCAAGTTGAACACCACTCTAATTACACTGTCAAGCTGAGGATTGTGAACTCTTAATACACAGAGACCTGTTTTCATGCAAATTTTGCTAGTAATAAAAGGATAGAAAGAAAAACACGTCAGCAGAATTGTTCCAGTAAGCAAAATGTTTTTCAAATGCTTTCCTGAGTTGTCAGCAGCTCTAAGTAAAAACAGCTACCAGGGTAAAGTTTTGCAGTAGCAGCTGAAAGTTTTCAGTCAAATGTTCTACTTGAGACCAGCACAGTGGAAAGCCAAAGGTAACAGCATAAACACAGCCACAGTGGTCTGCGTGCCAGACCTACACAGAAGCAACACTTAGACACGAATGGTTTTATTCCCATTAAACTGCATAAACTGGGGCTGGGGGGGAGAGCACCTACAAACCCAATCCAGCACACACATTCCTTCATCTGTACAGATCACCCACACTGAACACCTCCACGCTCTGCAGGACACAGCCGAGGGCAACACATCCAAAGCCAGTTCTCAACATATTCACCCAGCATTACTAATGAAGACTGGGGCTACAGCAGAGTAAGTGCATTCTTAGAAGACAAGGGCAAGACTGCCATAGAGAAGTCTCATATTTATTCCAAATAATTCTCCCACCACCATGGTGTAAGCTGAGGATGCCAAAACATCCAAAGAATAAGCAAAATAATGCCTTCTAATATAATCTGTGGCATCTAGAACACACAGTATTGCAGAAATTAATGCAATAATAATCTAGTGACAGTTTTGTTTTTACCCAGAATTAATAACAACTTACCCTAATTTAACAAAGAACTTTACAAAATATTAAGGTGCAGATCACCAAGTGGGACCCAGTGAGCCTGCAAGTCTCAGGGCTCCCACCTGCTCTAAGAAACAGCAGTGAAGAAAGCATTTACCTACTGCACAGGGGTGCAGTTGACAATTAATTAATGTTTGTAAAGTGCACTGAAGCTGAAAATTACATGATATCATGCTAAATATTAATTACCACAACTACAACATGGAACCAGAACTGTCATAGTGCTCTCATTGTAAACTCCACTCATTAAACAAGCTGAAAAAAGTTTTGAGCAGCAAGCTGAGGTGAGCACCTTCTATAAAGATATATGAACACCTTTGCTAAGCATGCTGCGCATGGCACCTTCCCAGCCAGGTCCCCCTTCTGAGCACACTGACACAGGCCCATGTGCACGGCACATGGACTCGCTCCTGGCAGCATGACCCGGCTGACGCGCACAAACATCTGGCTGCAGTTCGTCATCTGGGCCTTGCTTCACGTCACTACAGAGTTACCAAGAGGCTGACAGCGGTTTTCCAGGATCCCAACAGCCAGAGCAGTCACCAGAGAGCACTGACTGCTCATGATCCCCTCTGCAGAGGTGTTTTGGGAAAGAAGGTGACTTTTATAGACACAAGAGTTCTAAATCTGGTGGAAACTGTTTCATCATAGTTTTACAGCTTCATCATCTTTTTCCTTTCTGACATATAGCTCTTTCAAAGGGACTAAAATAAATATAACAATTTAAAAGTGAAGAAAATTACATCTTTAAAACAGATAATAAGCAAGTGATGCAAAACACATGAAAATAAGGCATCTACCAAAATATTTTGCACTGTCACCTCTTTGGAATACTTTAAACAAAAGCTCAAAGGGAAGACAAGAAACGCCCCTGATCTGGATTAGTAGTTGCCACATGTGCTGCATAGAGAATGCAGATGATGATACTCAACAAATCTGAAAATTCTAATCAATACCACATCCATCTCATAACCAGCTCTCCAGACTGAAGGAAATGCTGCAAACTGTTTTTTCTCAGCCAACCACAGGCATAAGTATAATCAATAACTTGCAGTGATATGAGGTCAACTCATGCAGCAGAGATACTTACAAGTAGGGTTGAAAAAAACCACTTAACCATTCTTGTTAAATAACTGAACAGACTACTTTGCTTCTAGCTCAGTCACTGGGTATTTTTTTTAAATAGGAAGATGATAATAAAACATTAATTGAATGTGTCAGAAGAAGGATGTCACAAGAAGCATATCAATATAGAGAGACATTGCAGCACATGTGCTTTAAAGTAATTGCAGGATGCTGGCTCGGCTCCTAAGTAATTATTACATCAGTTATCTTATTCCCTACAGAGTTATGCAAATTTATTTATTTATTTTAAAAGACAACTTGCCCATGGGAAAGTAATTGCTGTGCAGCTACACAACAGCTGTAAGTTTCTGAAAAATAATGATGAGTTTTACTTCATTGGTTGTAAAACATGCATTTTGCTGTCTTCCAAAAATACTCCATGTAACACTCAGGCTACTAGTCAAAGAAGATCCAACTCCACTGATGTCCTACGACTACATTAAACATTTTAAAAAATCTCCCCCAAGTCTCTCCCTCACAATAAGAACAGCACTCTTCATTTATACACTATTTTGAATGTCCTGTAATAAAGCAGAACAGGGGCAATCAGAAAATTTCTCAGCTGGAAATGATAGAGAAGAGAAAAGGAAGTAGTTTGCTAAAGGGAGGTAATAGCCCACACCCTTCCTTTCTACAGAGAGAAGAATTTCTTTCCAGATGGGATTTTCTACTCCACATAAAAGTAAAATGCATCCAAATAGTTACACAATCACCACATCTTTTCCTATTAAGGCAAAGAAAACACTGTGCAGTTTAACTGACTGTTGCAAGCAGACAGACTTGTCACTCCCTCTGCAAACCAAAATCCCAGCTCACATCAGTATGTGTCCAATTAAACATGCACTGTGCCTGGCCTTTGTATATGGCTGGCACAGATCCCTCTCCAACTCGTCTGGTACTGGCAACCAAGAAGCCTGTGACAGGCACGCTGCAGAGCTCAGGCTCCTGAGCCCCACGATGCACAGCAGCCTCTACGCAGGTTTCTCTTCTTCCATCTCTTAAAAATTAGTAGGGGATGCTCCTCAACACAGACCCATAGATCATCAAGAGCACATTGTAATCCTATCAGGATTTCATCAATTACAACTAACTGGCATACCTGGATACCTACCAGATGGTCTTCCTAGCCTTGTGACAAGGCAGTAATCCTTCCTTCTGCAGTGCGAGACGCATCCTGCAGGGAGAAACCTGTTCCTTACCTAAAGCAACTTGGTTGATCCATTCCCACAGATCTCTGTTCGCTCACCTCTCTTGAAATGCCATTAGAAAAAATGTATTTAAGCAAGCTTTGAAACCACAAAGTACTTTTTGTATGCATTTGAACAATATGCAGAGTCACTAAAAATGGGATCTAACATTCATATACAAGAAACTAGAACCTAATAATCACAAGGGACAATGTTTGAAATTGTAAAACCTATGTGTTATTGAATAGTTTTTATTTCCCTTTTAGGATATTTCACCAAATATTGGAAGCTTTTTTAAATCCCCACCCAGTTCCTCCCTCTAACTGGAATCTACTATAAGAGACAGAACAGAGTCTTTGACTCAAAGAGTTGTCAGCTCCCAAAACACATTAGTGCATATCTCACCATAATTGATCTTATCTCCAAACTGCAGCTAAGCTGTGGGACACATTTTAGGAAATGAAAGTTTCAGCTTTGACTTAAAGGAAGTTTGTTACTTTTTGCAATCTGAAGAAATACTTCCAGTCATGAGGGTACATCCCACCAACCAGCAAATTTACAAAGCAAATGAAGACACTGCTTTCTTCTTTTCATGTAATTTGAAGGCACATCAATCTCATGGCCAAGGGATGGATTGATTGCTGAAAACAGAAAACTTTTAGAGTAGGTGACAATACATTTTCTAAGGATGGAAGTTAAGACAGCATTTGCAGGACACAGATGTACGTGTACATTCACACATGCATTAGAAAGACATTAGAGATTTCTTCATCTCAGAAAGAAATAAACAGCACAAACAATCACAGTAACAATGCAGCTTGACAGTAGGAGTACACAAAATAAAAGCTAACTATTAATAAAGTATCATTAACTCTTCTTCTGAGCATCTTCCCAGCTCTAGACAGCACATTATCACTACATTAATCTAGGAGTACTCATGCAGCAGTAAATCACTTTGCTGATTATCCATTTTTATCTGTTCTCTATTATTTCTCTTCCACAATAGAAACAAATAGCCGATGAACAAATTCCAATTTCCTTCTTTTCTAGCCTTTGTATTTAAAGAAAAACAAGCTTAAGTATCTTGTTAAAATGATACAATGAATTTCCTTCATCAATAGACATTAAAAGACCCACTGCCCACTTAACACACCACCCTATCCAGAAGTCTCTACCAGCATCTCAATCTTTTGGTTTTTTCAGACAATGCAATGACCAGCTGTGCTCCTCTAAGCATCTTGGAAAGCTATCTGACATTGTACCATAAATTTTGCTCCAGTATGAAGAGAGCTTGCAAAAAAGCAAGCTTCAGGATACCCAGATGGAATATGAACAAATGTATAAAATGACTGAGAAAAGGAGGAACATGAGGTCTGGCAAGTGCCATTAAAGATATTGCTAAAGAAATAAGGAAATGCAGCTTCATTGCCTCTCTCTTTTTATTTTGTGGCCAAAACACACCCTTGCTCAGATTCTGCTAGTAGAAAACAGAGCAATAGCTGGGCCTTCCTTATCTCACACACAGTTGCTACCACCCCAGAGGTGGCTTTGTGATGCACTTGCTCACAACCCAAGAGAAGGTGCTTAAATAGGGACTCTGGCAGTTAAATTCAGTTAGCCATGTTCAAAGGGCTTGGCCAATCTTACTAAGGAAGATGCACTTTCCTGAGCATGTCAAAGTTAAAGACATGAGCGCATGCACAAAGTTATATACCTCATAATACTAAAGGGAAAGAAAAAGCTTTAGCTATCTTGTTACAGGGGATCCACTTAACCTACTTTATAATATCACATTTTAAATGCTAAGGTTAAGATCTCTGTCTAAAGTGGCAAACTCTTCCAGCAATCCCTTCAAAGTACATAATTTACTAGGCTTCTAACACAAATAGAAAAATACTCACTTTCCCATGGATGCAAACACTTTTTCCCATAAGATAACACTAAGTACATTTTGAAGCAGACACAAACTTTAAATAACAGCAGATGGTGTCCATCCATTTCAGACATCTCAGTCTCTCTCTACAATTCAAGACAAATATATTCACAAAATACCCCGCTGCCCTTGTTCTTATCCACATACTTGGTCAGCCAGCAGTGCTACAACACACCAGCTAAAAATCTCATCTGTGAAAGAAAATTCAAGTTTTATTTGTTGTTTGGATCAAGCTATTCAAAATGCACTTGTTAAAATTTACAGAGGAGCTTCTTGAATGGCTTTTACTCACACAAGAGAAAACTAGGGACTAGCTGAAATTTCTCCTATATATAAAAAATTACAGAAGAGCTCTGTTCCAAATGAAGCAAAAGAAGCATGCACTAAAGATGCTCAGTGTTGTAATATCTGCATACAGTAATCAACCTATATACAGCAATTATGTATAACCTATAATACTTAAATGTTTAATACAGTGCTACAGAAGTTTGTCAAATATCTTCATAAGTTGAATCATTTTATAGTCCATTCATTACTGTAAATACTTTTTAAAAATCTAGCAGCCTAACTTCAAAGTGGAATATAAAATATGTATAGATGAAAAGAACTGTGGTTCCATTGAAGAATGAAAACATGTAATGAATACTATGTACATTATGACATAAACCAAGCACTACTTACAAAATTATTACTAATATCTTAACCCCAAAACTAGGGAGAAAGAATTGCTTGATTAGGATCAGGATATAAAAAAGATCCCAAAGTTCTGGCTTTTGTTCAGTGTCCTGTGACGCAGTGTCCTATGCAACTCCAAGCCTCACTTCCTCAACAGCATTTCATGCCCGTAAAATAAGAGCAATATGTTGCCACAGTGCAGTAGTGTCAGGGAAAATAATCATTACAAACTGTACTCTTGTGAACACTATACAAATTTTAAGAAATACAGGAACAAGAATCCAGAAAAGTAATTCCTATCTTCCAGAAAGAAATTGACAATTTCATATTCCAGATGAGCATAAACACAAAGATGCCAATACTGATGGTTCTCTGCCAGCAGACCTACTGCAGACTGGAGACTGAGCCCCTCATTCAAGGTGATCACTTCAGAGGTGATGAGCATCACTTGGAAAAGATATGACTGCACTACCATTCCCTGGAGTGCTGCCTGTTTTCTACAGATAGAAATGCAGCCTTTGGGCCTGTCAAGATAGCATCTTTTGCAATACTCAAACCTCATAAATTTGGAATTCAGAAAGTATTTTTCTATTCCTGTGTAGTCCCCCATGCCTGTCCCCAGCAAAGTCAAAATGACAGCCAGATAGAAGGAAAAATTAAAATAAACAAAATGGGGATTTTTAAAGAGTTTAAGCAGTCAAGAAACCACCTAACTGATTCCAGTGGTGTTTGAAAACTCAAAAATGGTGGTGCTCACCATCATGATTATCTGCATATGTTAACAGCTAAGGACCTGAGCAATCCTGCTAGAGTATCCAACACACTAATTTATTGCAATTAACTACTTCAAAGGTGACCTTTATTGAACCATCTTACCAATATACAGGATTCTTGAACAATAAACAAAAAAATTTAGCACTTCACGTTCTTTTCCTATCTATCATGCACTGGCAGTACAAAGCAACAGCACAGTTATGACAAGAGGAGAAAATAATGGGGAAAGCATAAGTTAAAATACTCAGGCATTATTAAAAATTGGCTACTAGCTATTACATCCATACATTTGTGCAGAACTCAATCCTGTAAGCTACACAGACTCTTCTATGATTACAGGATCTTCAGCAGATTCACTAGGTTCATCACATTTGTGATTCTTTCCAGTATCATTGACACTTTATGCAGAGTGTCTTCGTGACACCTCAGCTGACAATTTTAATAGCACCTTGATGGCCCAGAGGAGCAAGTTTCAAATGAAATTTGTGCATTTCAAGTAAGGCAACAGTTGGCTACAGCCACAGTACACTAACATAACCAGGCCTTGGTTAAACGGTGCCGCCTCCCTTACTGAGCATTTTTACGTTACATGTGCTCAGCCTTCGTAACTCCTCAACAGACAACAGCAGCCCAAAAGCTAACACAGAAACTTGAGAACTTGGAAGAGTCCCTAGCACTGTACCTATTGACAGAAGATCTTATAGCTCCATCTAGCTCTGTTCGTTGGAAATCACTGGGACACCTAAGAAAATGCAACCATCACACACACACACACTGATGTGGGATAACACTGCCTGTTATATACTAGTTCTTAAAGGGTAAAGTAGTGACCATTCTTAAAGGTAAATGATTTAACCACTTTTATGCGTTCTCCATTGTGACCATTCTCTTCTCAGCTATGTGGTTCATTTAGCAGAACCAGCTCACTGTCAACAGATGAAACCAAAGGGCTGTGGAGTGGCAACTTTTTGACCTGAAATACCTCTAACTGTTACTGTTTCCCACGCATTACAGCTACAGGCTATCACCTGAAAAGAGGCTTCAGTTTTTATCCAGAAATTCCCGCCATATGGAAGCAAGGAGGTGCAACAACGACCTGTAGCCAGCCACAGGCTCTGTCCTACAGCTCAGCTGACACCTCTCCAAGCAGCTGCAGCTCACAACAGCAGGAAGAGATTCCTGCTGATCCCACACGGGGGTCACCCGCAGGGGAGGACAACCAATTTCCATGGAGAGCTCCTCTGTATTGTTAAACAAGAGCGTACATACTCATTTACATTAGGACAAAACATTTGCAAGGCAAATACCAAGTCATAATTCCCGTCCTTCTGTGAAAAAGATTAACTTTTATAGCTGAATAATTTCACAAACTTTGCGCCTAATCTAAAGTACTATCATTTTGACTCTTTGGAGTGAAAACACACAATACTTGAACATGTAAATAAGAGTACTTATAAAATACACTCTGTCAACGTTTTTCCTCAATTTATGTTGATGCCTATTTAATTAACATCATAAATTCAGCTATTTGAGTTCTCATGTTAGATTCTTTAACAAGTCATCAGAGTGTGTACTTGTATCAAATTTTCCTGCCACAGGGAGAACCATATTCATTACAAATCCAGAACTCAAATTCAAGATCTGGATAAAATAATAATTAAGATTAGCTCAGATAAAAAAGAAATAGAACTGCTAATTTTCAGTAGGACACATGGCAGGTAACTGGGTATTGCCGACTATGCATCAAATAAACACATCCGCCTCAGCAATGAAACAAATTATCTTCATTTATTGATATGTAAAATTTCAATTCAAGACTACCTTACATGTACAGCATATTTATTCACTACCAGAGTAACATTCTTATATGTTACAGTACCAAATATCTCTACCCCAATTGCGGAAAAGTTTTGATCACAGATTAGATTGACAACATCTGACCACTGTGCTAGAATGACACATCAAATGTTAAGAAGAATACACTTAAAATTAGTAATCCTCAGGTGAAAAAAAAAAAAGGTTTTTAGTACCTATTAGGCTCTCTTTTCTAGCATCCTTATGATTTGGATCTCATGCTTCTTAGATGCTGTGTCTACAAGAAAAACAGTTCTGTTAAGCCCAATGAAAGAAATACTAATCTTCACAAATTCTGAGAATGAGCTGACACCACTGAATTTAGCTCCACTGTAAAGCCTACATCAAAGTCCTGGATGACGATTTTTCAACATCCAAGAAGACAGTGCCTTTATCAATACAGACTGAGCTAAACAACAGCAACCTGGCCATCACAAGACCCCTGCCTGTAAAGAATGGCTCTAAGTGCTACAGGAAGCAACACTGAAATAACTCCAGT
Source organism: Molothrus ater (assembly GCF_012460135.2). Classification (NCBI taxonomy): domain Eukaryota; kingdom Metazoa; phylum Chordata; class Aves; order Passeriformes; family Icteridae; genus Molothrus; species Molothrus ater. Next base: position 13,228,917 of record NC_050484.2, read on the forward strand.
GTCCCAGAGAGATTGCATGAGCACAGACATGTGACCAGTTCATCTTCATCTCAATTTCAGAAAGTCTTAGCACAGATGAGAACAACTTATTTTGCACCACCAGTCCAAGCAAAATTGAGGAAAACTAAAGACCTATTGAAAACTTAATCTGCTTTTATGTCCAAAACTGCTGGCTTCTAGAATTTGATACTGCTGATGGTGCTGTCCTCAGTCACAGGACAAGGAAGCAGGGAAATCTGACCTCACATTACACTTAGCTCCCTTTGGAACAAAGCCAGAACAGGAAAGAAACTGAAATCTACTATTAAAAAAATTCTCATCTCTGACTGTGTACTCCTGAGTCAATTACAGAAAACTCTCCCATACTATCTTTGTAGCCCAGTTTCACACATTCACATGTAAAAAATTTTCACAAAATAAAACACTCAGATTAGATTTAATTTTCCACAGTCACCAACATTGCAAACACAAACACAACTTTCCTTTTAATCTTCTATATTTAGTTTCTGAAAGAACTGAAGCTACCTCAAGATGCTCATATGCTCTCATCGTGCAGCATGAAACAAGTCCTTCCATACTTGATCATCTCAGTTTTTGGGGGTTTTTCCCCATGAACTCTAGAAGGACACTTATAGAGCAGCCTTTCACCCTTCTTTACCTGCAGGATTCCACATGCGTTAGCTAAGCTACTGCCCGTCACCCACCATCCAGAGCTGAAGGTACTACCAAAAATAATGTATATCTGCTTTCTGAGCTGCATAGTCTCTGCTTAGCATTAGAAGTGTTAAAACAAAATACTTTGACTAAATTGTTAATGTTTATTCCATGTCATAGCTGTATTCTCAGACAGCTGGGTTTTGGTTTTTGTTCCTTAGCTGTTAGGAGAGAAAAAACAAACACACATCACTTGAAGTAATAACAGATAGCAGTGTGGACCTGCTCTACGGCAAAACCTAACGGGACTCAGCAGAAGACACACAGGATAAACAAGGGAAGACACACACACACTATCATATTGTTTTCTTAAACACCAAAGAAAGTTCTTTGAGGGATAGTGTCACTACCTAAGTGGTAGCAATCCTTTATTTGCTAAAGCCTTCTCACTCTGTCTGGGTTTACATTGTAAGAACCAACATAATGCTGCAGGGAGCAAGCCCTGGCAGAACTTCCCAGTGCAGAAGAGATTCACAACTGCTAACTGCATACCTCTCAAAAAGCACCCTGGTGGTTCATCTTGCTTTTCCCTAGCATCAGAAATGGGGGTAAAAAAAGATAAAATTGATACAACAACATACTCAATAATCCATCAGCACTTTTTGTTTGTAAACTTCATTTATATCCAAGATTTAAACTAAATTATTTTTCCCTGCGACAATTCTCCTTATTTCGGTTTCTATTCTTATGACTCTTTGGAAGACCTGTGTGCTGCAAGAGCACAAGTTAATTGCCTCAGTAAAAGGCATCCTTTTCTTCAACACATCCAGTGAGTTTTTGCCCAACAGCCCACAGCATCCTGCTGCACTCTTCCTTCTCCCAGTGCTGTCTGCTAGTCCTTGCACTGTACAGTCCTCTTCACCCTGAGGCCACCTTGCCACTCTAAAAGCTAACTAAAAACCCTGCAGAGGTGGGAACACAGCCCAGATCAAGCTGTTCAAACACAGCCCAGAACAAGCAGACTTGTTGTATCTGATTTTCAAAAAAGTAAAACATTATAAACCACCATAATGAAAGAAAGCATGTTTGTTGTAAACCTTTAATAAAGATCTCAAAATAATTTAGACAGCTTTACTTTGCTGAGGATTTTTTTTACATAAATTAAGGAAAAATACTTGACTAAAATTACTGCTGAGGTTTAATGTACATTTTACCCGAACAAGTGACTTTTACCTAGACACTGACAACACCATAAAACCTGATTCAGGTTGAGCTCTGCTAGTCTTTATATTAATCTTCTTAAAATTCCTGACTTTTAAGAACAAACAACGGTCGCATTACAGGCTTAAAATAATGTTAAGCTTGAGAAGTTCTATTAATACCCTCCTAAGGCTACCAGAAAATTCCTTAAAGCAAGAGATTTTTTTGCTTTGCTCTGGATTATGCTCTAGGGTAGTTTATTGAAGCTCCCATAAAATGATGAGTTTATCTTATGTCTGCATCAGCAGCCCGTCTCTTTTCAGGGTTGAGATGCTCATCAGGAGTCACAGAATAAGTTAACAGGAAAATCTGGAATCTTGCCATATTCACTCTCTATATCCTGCACATAAATTAAGTTTTAACTGACTGTCAAGCATCTGATTCATTTGTGAGAAATAACAGTTTCATCTGTCTAAACTCCAAATACTCAAGAGCTGAAGTCCTTAAGAAAAAAGTGGTGATCTGTTGTAATGGATCCATGATAAGTGTCTGCACAGAGTTAATGCCCTAACGCATTGCTCTAGTTTGAAATGAGTAAAATCAGGGTCACCCTCCTTAAGCAGTACTTCTTGCATTTATTTTGTTAAAGCTTCTTCTCTACCACAGCCATGACATTTGGAATTTTAATCAAAAAAGTTGCAATAGATATACAACTCAACATGAACTGGAAAACTGAGGTACCAGCTTACTGTTAAATAAAATAAAACACACCCTTCTCTTCAATTGCTCAGATCACTGCCTGAATCTCATGGAGTTACTGAAAAACAGCTCCAAAACAATTTATTTCAGCAGGGTTATTAGCAAAGTCCAGAGCAACCAAGAGAATAATCTCAAAAGCCTGCAAATAAAACAACTGAGCAGAGCTTAACAGAGCCTGTCAGCTCAGCTGGACTGTGGAGACACCTTAGTGAGCAACACATCGCTATTTTAAGAAGAGCAATTCTGTGTATCCACAACTAGTAATTGTGTTGCCTTGTTCTGCCATCCAGAGGGGATGTCTGTAACTATTTAAAACAAAAGAATGGTTGCTGAAGTGCTGCAAAGGAAGGAAATTGGGTGTCTACAAATAAAGCAGCATTTGCTTCTACTAAGTGATGAATGTGAAGTGCAGCTGAGCAGCTCCCTGCATCCAGGGATGGGAGTCAGCTTTCAGTCACATCCATAGCTCAAGAAGCAACCTGGGAAGAGAGAGATTGGTGGTTGCTAGTTTAGGGCAGGGAGGATGCCAAGGGTGGTGGTGTTTGTTTTTTAAACTAAACACCGCATTTGTGACTTTCCCTGCCTAATTTTTTTGGTCCATCATATTAAAGAGTGCCTGTGATATGGTACTTATAATAAAAAGCCTGCTAGACTTAGTCATTAAAGCAGTTCAATCTGCATGAACATTTTCCTTTTTTTTTTTCCCCAGGAATAAAGTGTTGGCACATGCTAAACACTTGGCCATGATTCTTTGAAAAGCCATGGTGATATTAGAGTTGTGTTCCCAACAGAATATGAACTCACTGCTACAGACCACTGGCCTTAACTACTTAGTTGTGTAGACTTTCTAACCAGTGTTCAATTAATTCACTGAAATCCCACTTCAAAACATTTTTGCACAAGGGCTACTCATATAAACCATATACATTACAAATGTGCTCAAGCTTTACTAAAGGTATACCAAGTTTACCCAGGACACCTAACATTTTGTGTTGGTTTACTATTTGGAAGTCTATCTTTTCCAATTAGAAATCAGTAAATACAGTAAAAGGGGAAACTTTCCATGCTGAAACAGTAGTCTAAATACTCCAATTAAGTTTTGCTCTTTCTTCTTCCCTAGTAAATGCAGTGTTAACTAATGTATGTATGAAACTTATTACAATTGCCCAAAAGAATTCACTGTTTGTAGATAATGTCTGGCAAAGTTATAATCCAATCAAAACCCAAAGAATCACCCGGCACTGTGTATTTTGTAATATTAACACTGTGTCAAGAAGTATCAACACTGCCAAAGCACAGACCAAACTATAAAATATAATTTACCTATATATATATATATATATTCCTGTTAAAGGAACATACTGCTAACTTTTTTCAACTTTTAATTATTTTTTTTTTACCCAAAGTTATTGTTTTCTTCCTAGAATAGCAGCAGAGAGGCCATTTCTTTCAGTGATAGTTATTTCATCAATATTTCTATTTGTGGTAATTTTGGAAATTCTATTCAATTTAGGGCATGTCCAAGTAGCTGTCAATTACTCCTCACTCAACACTTTTTTAAGGTACTTTCTAAGGTACCTTCCATATTTAAGCTGTTGATTAAATAGTTTTAACTAAACTGATGAAATTCTTAGTATGCTAGTTCTATTGGGAAGCAAGAAAGCATCTCCAATATCCTTTTAAGCTAAATGTACATTCTACAGTTAATAACTGAAATTATTAGTGCCCTTTTTCTTTCACGAAGATTACCGTCATCATAAGCAGGTGTCAGAAAAACCTCAGACATCTCTGCTTTGAGTCTTTGAAAGCTTCTACACCAGAACACAATTTTGAGGCATGTGTCAAGAGAGAGGCCACTCCTCAAAACCAGCTTTCCACAGAGACTAACACAGGAGCAGATGTGGTGAGGGGAACACAGGCTTGAAATCATGACATCTCTCTTGGCCTCAGCTTTCACATTACTTTCCAGCCTTTTATACCGGGCTTGTGGTACCAGAGGCCCTGACCAGCTATCAACAGCCAGACAATGATCTGAACATCTTACTCGGACATGATTTTCAATACCAAAGAGCATCATTTTGTTAAATTTTGTGTAATGTTCACTGAAGCCTTGTTCAGTGACTATTGATGCCACCTCAGGAGGAAAAACACAGTACAGTAAGGCAACTTGCAAACATTGCAGGAACAGTATTATTTTAAAAAACAACTATATTTTAGCAAGTGAAACACTAAATCTCTTGCTTTCTTAGCATGTCCTTAATTCTGTCTTTTTAAGTAGCACTTGTGAGATTTATTTCCTTCATTTAGATTCATCCAGGATGTTCATACCACAATTAAGTTATATGCACAACTTATTTAAGTTAGTAGTTAAAAATGGAACAATTAGAACTTTTATACAATTAAGAATCAGGATCCTCTAGAGGACAATCTGTCTGCAAAACTACTACTTGCCACTGTTACATTAAGGCAGAAGCCAAAGGCAAATTGCCTTCACCTTCTGGGAAATTTAACGATCCCCAGAAATTCTCTGCTTAGAGTCAATTTTTGTTCATTATTTCCTTATTCCTGAAAAAAGGTTCTGCTCTAGCTTCACCTTTCTCTTCTGCTCATATCATCTTCTGATGACAAATTAATTTCCAAGATTTCATTTTTTGAAACAATATGTGTGGGTCAGAGTTCTACAAAGATTTGCCAGGTTCAAACAGTTTCATATTTAAAGGGACTTTTTATGGCACTTTAGTTGCTCTCTCACAGACACGGAGCAGTACATTCTGCAGTAAAGCTCTTTTGCTTTTACCTTTTAAGAACTGCATTCAGAAAAACTAGTGACCCAGTTTTAGTGAAGCTTTGCACAATTGAATACAAATACTATATAAACTGTAGGGATAGTGATGTCAACTAAAAGCAGCACTAATGTGAAAGGAGAAACTCTACTTTAAGTTTAAAGTAGCCAGTTTAACAGAATGCACAGCAGTCCAGCACTTCCACAGAGCTGCAATGATGAGAGCAGCATTCACTGCTGACAGCTTAGTATTTTCATAACTATTCCATTTTATCACTGGTTAGAAAAATTAAGAAATCTAGTTCAGGTTCATTGTCTAGTAAGCTGTTTCTGTCAGGCTGCCAAAAAGTATGTCAAATGTAATGGGAGGCAGAAAGCACACTGGGAACGCTTACATGGGAGCAACGGAACTGAAATTTTCAATTCATTTCAAACATAAATCTTTCTATTAAAAGTCAACTCAAATAAAAAACTGTTTCAAAACTAAGCTTAATGCCACATTTTATGATTGCAGGTTCTATTCCAACTTTTCAAGGCAACATCATTAAAAATTACGCAAATAATTTCATAATTTCTCTCTTTTACTGGGTTTGGCCAGTAATGGCACAAATAACAGTGATCCCTTTGCAACAAATCCTCTGTGGAAGTGTACCCTCTCTTCATGACCCAAGATCACAAAAGTGATCATCATCCTACCAATAACTTGTCTTTCTGACTTGCAAAGTGGAGTTTGGTGTTGGAAAATGAAACGTAGGAAGATATTTGAAAGGTGTTGAACATGTCTTGTCTAACACCACAGATTTACATCGTATTGATTTAAATAAGACTGCACCTTTTAAAGTTCCTTCTTATAATTCAATTAGCTCTGGTTAGAAAAATTGTGCTTCCCCAGTTTTGCCCTGACTAAATCTGAATTATAAACAGGACACTTTACAAACTGCAGGGTGATGAGATCAGGCTAAAAGCATAATTACAGGTCGATTAGAAAAATTGTAATGATGCTCAAAAACTTGCCTCCACAGCAACTGAGCAGCTCAGGCCGTCAGCGTGAGCTGAATGAACAGCTCTGGAGCCAAGGCACCAGGACATACTCTGCTCTGTCCCAGGGGACCCTGTGGTGCCAGCTGTCCCTGAGCCATCCTCCTGCCTGCACTCACGCTGAAGGCATAGCAGAACCATCACAATATCCACCCACAGAGCACTGTTCTGAGCCAGAAACCTTAAAAGCAAAATCTCCCATGAGAATACTGCTTCTCTTTAACCAAGTATACAGTCTAATGAAGCAATAATATTAGAAATTCTTCTCAAGATCCAGATATGTAACAGTTCTTATTACAGAATTACTATATGAATTATTCTTATAAAAGTGTTTTAAGAACCTTTATTTATCTTTAATTACTTTTATAAATTTTTAAAACTTTGCATTTACAATATGAAACACTCTTCCTTTTAGATCCACACAAATTATTACTTTTTTTAAATTTTTGCCTGTTTCAGCTAAAAAAGGAATTTGACTCTACTACCCTAAAAGTGATGCCAATGAATGCTTCAATCAGTAAATAGTAGCTTTGAGCCTCACCACTGCTGGAGAGCCTCAATATTCTGTCATACACAGTCCAAAAATTAGCCAGGGACAAGAGCACAGAAACAGTGAAGAGGTCATGAGACCTCTGGTTTAATCCCTCCACATCACATCCTGCTGCCTGCAGATCACAAACTGCTCTCACCTTCCCACACATTAAACAAGAACATTTACTACTGGAATGTGTCTTGAGTTCTCTTACTCTCAAGCTTCTAATGCATCTTATCGCTACCTTATTTTTTTATTTTTTACATTTCCATTACTCTGGTAGCTTGTTCTTCACACAATAACACCACAGGCTTATCCTGGGGGTTTTGTTTGTTCTCCTTTTGGGAGAGTCTAGAACTAAAAGCAGCATCAAAACAAATGGCTTGCACAGGGCATCACTAAGCTACCTGGATAAATCACAGTATTATGAGGCTTTGTTATCTTCAAATATGCAAAACAAAAAAAGGCTTTTTTCCACAGCAAGGATTTATTCATTTGGTGAACAATTATTCTCTTTCGTATTAATCAAATCATTAGTGAATTCAAAAGCACAGCATTGCATTCTTCACCTGATCTTGAGACCTTGATTTTGTTAGCTGGATTTATTTTTTTTTCCCTAAATCTAGCATCAGCCATCCATCCTACAATTTAAAATAACTTCTACAAAAGATGTCAATAAACTGAACTCTCTCAAGCATTAGAATTAAATTCTGGCCATTTAAAAGAATATCACTTTGTTTCAAAGAAAAAAAAGAAGAAACAACTAGATCTGCTTTTAATTCCATATCATATAAAGCAAAGATACACAAGCTTTCAGGCCTCTTCCTTCTCCGTTAATTCTATCAACACATTTAAAAATTAAATAGCCACCCAGAGGTTCTGGCTCCTGTTTTATAACTCCAGAGACTATGCTTAATAGGCAATGAGAAAAATTAATGGTCTATTATTTACATTTCTGAATTATGATCATCATAGCATGGAATCTCTCTGCAGCCTTCACAAATTACCATAAAACTTTCTGAAGTAATAATTTCTAAGTTTTTTTGTCTTCACAGTGAGTTATTCACATATTAAATTTCCTATGAAATTAACATGACTTCTGGAAATGCAGCATCTTAAACTATATTACTTCACTTATCTATATGCTTCACTGTGCTTTATGCATTATTCCTAACAACTTCAGAATATAAGGAAGTTAATTTCTAAAATTACTGCATTTTATTATTAATGTTGCTACACTAAAATAAAAAGTATTTAAGTGAAAATATGATTCTCTGTACAGTTTTCTAACTTTCTGCATGATTTCAGCTGATAAAATTAAATCAAAGGCTGGCTCTTTTACTTTAGCTGGCCTGGCAGCCTTTGAAAGGCAGGAGGGGACTGTCAGTCTGAAGCCAGGTGGAATCAGGCAGATAACTCCAAGCAAGTGGATTCCAGCACACAGGAGACACAGCCAAACACATTCCCTGATTCCTACTAGAAAGCCAAGAGCTCACCCTAAGGAAGCCTGGCCTCATATTCAATCCGTATCTTCAGAAAAGGATTTGGGTGAAGGACTAGGCTCATAAAACAAACAAACAAACCAACACCCCAACCATGAAATCCTCAAAAAACAATCACAAAGGGTAGTATCACCCCTACTCCTCCTCGGAACTATTCACATGATCATCATGGGAATATTCATGGGAACAGCCACAGCACCAACACCAACCATAACGCCCTGACTTCCTGGCACATACAAACTGCATGCACATGCTGAGGCCACTGCTACTACTGGTGGCATCCTGCAGCTACAGCAGGACTATTAAACTTACTGAAACTTTCCCAAGTACAACTTCAAACGCCAACAGATCTTAAAATGATCCTTATTGTCAATATCTACAGTTGAGTACCAATCTTCCAAGCAGAAGCACTGGAGTGCAATCTAATGAGCAAGCGCTCATTACCAGACAATGAATTCAGGAGAGACACCAATTTCAGGCTCAAGTGTTCTCTCCTTGAAACAAATGTGGCTTATCTCATGCTTTACACTGTCTGCTGGAAAAAGACCAAAGTTCAGAATTTGAGTAAGTTTTAAGAATGAGTTCTGAAACTGATAACAAACATGGTTTACTTAATATTACCAAATAGCACTTCAAAGTTCAGTTGTGGACTATTTATTATTAATTGTCTGTTCTGTACCACAAGCACTGAGTCAATCCAAAAAATCATGTAATTGCTTCAGTAAGATGTTCAAGGCACATTCAGAAACTCAAGTTTATTTAACAGAAAATGCTTTTTGACCTTTCTTTTGAAAATGAAGCAGATACATTTTGAAATCAGGGTTTACTTTCTCCTTACCAAGCTTGACACATATGTAACAAGTCTTAACCCAATTAGTTGAAAACTGATTTATCCATATAACATATAGGTGAAAAACAGAAGAAACTATTGCAGGCAAGGAACATGAAAGGCCTAGGAGGGATCTCACCAAAATGCCCACTATTTAATTTTATTTACTTGCTTATGTAACAGTAGAGGACTTACCCACCAGCACTCCAAACCAATTGCTTCCTGTGCAGCCCTGCTCATCTTCAGATGTCAATTTTTATCACTCACCATGTCTTAAACTCATGCTCTTCACTGAAGCATTTAATTCAATGCAAGTGTTAACTCTGATCTAGAGAGAATAGGGGAGTAGGGGAAGTATCACTGGTAACACACCATGTTACTTATCAGTAGAAAAAGAAATGGAAACAGCTTGTAACACAAGCAAGCTCACTGGTGTGTTCTGAAAACCTATTTCCTTGCTATTCTCTCCACACTTCAAACACAGACACACACAAGGAAGCTATGCCAGAATTCCTTTCCAATGCAGTGCAAAGCTCCCCTACCTAACAAAAATTATGTTTTTCTTTGCTCAGGTTTTCTACCTTCACCCTCAGGGCAATATCATTTGATATGGCATAACAGAGCATAAAATATATATATTCAAATATCAGAATAATGCTACAGAATGAAATGCAGGACATATTACTTTGAGAATATCTGTAATGGGCTTTAAAAAACCAAGTCCTGTACTGCAATAGTAAATTTGTCAATGGTGCCAAAAATCTATCAATTCTGGGTCCATATTGTCCTCTGACAAAAAAAAAGAGCTCAGCCTGTGAAGTCAAGACATTGTGCTGCTGCTCTGAATAGATAACACACTATCTGGTCTTCCAGTTTGAGAACACTCTCAGTAATACTGCTTCAAGAAACTTTGTCACAGATATGAGATATACATGAAAATCAAGACCAGGATCCTGAACTGGGAAAAGTAAAGACTGTTAGTATTACTTTACTGGCTTTTATATCTTGATTAAAAAAAAAAAAGTTATGATTAAACACTAATGCAAAAAAACCCCCAAAAAACAACAAAACCACAAACCAAAAAACAATCAGCCATGAGAAAATTAGGAGCACTTGCAACCTACTCTTTTGACAGGAGCTGCTGACATAAACTCCATCACACCCTTGCTAACTCAGACATCCCATGAGACATCAACCTAGCAGAATCACAAGCTTAAGAAACCAGTGTGCAGCAACTGGAAATAAGACAAAAAAAAGCCTTAAACATTTAAAGAGTTTGATGCCTCCTCCTTTTCCCTTTTTCTTTCCTTCTCCACAGATTTTTTTAGATGAACAGTGTCCTTTTGATAGCCATATTTGCAAACTCCTCAGTCCGAGTCTCCAGAGCCAGGGGATCACAAGCACCTGTGAATTCTCAGTATGCTCTGATCCAGCAGAGCACGTTAGTCCTGCTGAGGAAGCACACAGGCACAGCAAGGGATGACTGGCTTTATAGGAAACACCACACAGGCTGAGGAGAATCAGCAAGAAACTCTGCAGAGCGCCCAACAGTGAGAAACAAACACACACCATCTTCTTACAGGCTGCCATGTATTTATGCATTTATGACATATACATGTCTATAAACTGATACTCACTGATGTTACCAGGAAAAGACAAACGTATGAAACTGTAGAAAAGAACTACAAAGGCAGTTATAAACATTAAAAAGGAAGGAATCAACAAACTGAATATTCTTTCTATAATGCTACAACCAAAAAAAAGTCCCAGAACAGGATCCAAAGGCACCAGACAAAACAAAACCAAAAATGTCTACTGTCATGACCATTCCATAAACCATGTAAAAGAAGCAGTTTATGGTATTTACTGTATTTGAATTTCTAAGATAGGTCCTCATGCTAAACTTTGGGAGTGACTTGATTTCCTTTCACACTGTGATCCCAGAACCACAGAAGTCACTGCAAGAACAGCAGGTATGAGGAAACTGGCACCTCCATTACAGATGGTTTTACTGCAGAACCCACAACCTGTTCCCATTGAGCAAGGACAGCACAGGAACTGCTAACATGCAAAAGAACACAGTTCAAAGACGGACACTTGTTTCTTTTAAACGAATTTTATCAACTATACTCCCATAGAAGAGCAGGATACTTTCATCTAGTAAAGCAGATACCTTTATGATCTATCATAACAGATATTCATGTTTCAACAACCATCGTTATGAGGAACCAAAAATAGCGTACTGGAAGTACAGATTTGGACAGACTCCTTCAAAACGCTGTAAGGATGTATTAAACCTAATCCTTAGGGGGGAAAGCAAAGCCTGTAGTGATCTGTCATGTTAGATTTTTCTTTTAAGAGGTGAGAACATGACAGTTAAATTAACTAAACAAAAATATTTGTGAATATTCAAACATTTCAAGTGATGTTCAAGGAGTACCTTAGACACACTGCAGAAAAAGAATATATTCAAAGACAGTATGAAGCTACAAATAAGCTTTAAAAACTAATATGTACTATTTGTCAAATTGACAGTCTAAAGTGGCTCACTTGTGAGAACTCATGCATACTGCACAAAAAGCCAGAATATTAAAAACCAGCGAAGAATCAAACAATAAATTACAATATATCTGTACATCATACTTTTGCCCTTCCATCAAAGCATACTATCTGTTATGCTTAGTCTCCACCCCTTACAACGTTTTAAAGATAACATCTGTATATGATTAGGACTAACCTAATGATTAAGTACCAGTGGGAAGAAAAGGTTAAAAAAAAGACAAGAAACTGGTATAATATTCTTTCATTTACTAACCCAATAGTATTTCCCTACTCTGTGAAGCATTTGAGAAATTGAGCAAAGCATTGTCTACACTAACTATGATATTGAACATACCATGGGTCAAAAATTTATTGGTAAAATGAAAATTTTGAGCTTATATGTATCATGCATTTCATTTATAGTCTATAAACATTAATAATAACAGTAAAAAAATAGAAGTACGTTGTATCAAGTGAAATAAAAGGAATTAATGGGAAGAGTATGGATTTTCAATCTACAAGTCAAGAACTTCACTGAATTCTTCTAAATTAAATGTCTAAAGACAACAGAGAGAAAGGAAAAGCTACAAAGTTTTAGCAGAAAGTTCCATTTACATTTTTAAGAATATAAAATCAGAGCTTGTACACAGGTATTGTTTAGAGTAGTAGCTCTACCATAAACTCCTGTACTACTGCTTTTGCTGTGAAGATAAATGTGAAATTGGCTAGAAGGAAAATGTACCACTTAATGCTGATTCTAATAAGGAGACTCAGCGATTAGAATTAACCTGGTCTTATGCTGATTACAGGCTTGTTGGGTCACTATGACAATCCTGTAACCTTTTAAAAGAAACAATAATATTCTCAGCAGTGATGTCAGAATCAAATAAAAAGAAGGGGTGAGTTCCTTTTGGGGCATGATGACTCCATAGCTAGAAAACTTCCTTGCCTAGCGATTCATGTGTTCTTATGTGCCACACTATTTAACTTTGCTTTCATTGGAAAAAATCACGTCCCCTGTGTAGACAGAGTCCCAAAAGGCCTGCAAGACTCAGTGCCAGATTATAAATTTCTTCAACAGCAAGTAAGCATGATCCTGAACTCATTTTGTCTTGGGGAAAAACATCACTGGACAGAAAAGCTTTATTATTAATGAATTACAACTTTCCTACAACTGCTGGTTAATGCTTACTTTAGTGGGAAAGTATGAAGATGTACAAAAGCCAGTACAACTTCCTTCACAACAAAAGGTCTATTTAACTCTTCAAAGAAAGTCTGAAATAAGTAAGTGTCATGGCCCTTTGGCTGATTTGTGTTCTTAAAGCAATGTTTTGCTCCTTCCCCCTTTCTTCCACCCTCCACTGTCTCACTCCTTAATCCCCACTCCATCTTGACTATAAACTACATAGAATAGGAAGAAATTGATATGAAGTATCAGCAAAATTTTACCTTTCCCAAACCAGCAAATCACCATCTCGTTCTTTGTAAAAATAGCCACCTTTTTCCTAAGACTCCAGGTATTTATGGGACCATGCCAAAATCCTTACTTGGGTCAGTCCTTACCAATAGTTTATGTAGTGGCCAGCTAAAGTTACAAGCTACTTGGATGGTATCTGGGCAAACGCAATGAAATCAAACAGTCTCACTGGAAGACAGAAGCCATCATTTTTAATTTCTTTTCACAAACTCAGAGGGCTTAAAAGCAGAGTAGTACATCTACCATAAATTCTTGAACTGCTTAGCATAAAAAAGAACTAAAAATTACTCTTACAGGTATAAATACATCAGCAGGTATGAACTGAGCATTCTCTTACAAAGATTAGAACTTGGACTAGCTCTAAGAGACCCTGCTTTGCTCTGTGAGTGGCTATACATGGATAGACTGACAACACAAGAGACAGCACAAAGGTGGAAAGCCACTTGTTCTATTTCCCATTAGGGGCAGAGAAGAAATCAAGAAAGCTACAATGGTAGTAAAAGAATAACTAAAACTTTTCTGTATTCAATATATACTCCAAAATGCACTTCCTTTTAGTATCAGGTTTTGAAAAACATTGCATAATGATATTATAAAGGAAGACTTTTACACAGGCCACAGTTACATAATGCATTTTAAACAAACTAAAGTCCTTTAAAAAGTTACTGTTGACTTTTTCAAAATACAGCTACAATCAACTTTGAAATTATGTACTGGAGCACATGAAAAGTATATGACCAAAAAGCCTGCTGAAACAAATTGCGAAAAAAGAAAACATGGTCATTCTCAGGTAAAAAAAAAATAAATCTAAAGAACATTCTGAATCTGGTCTGGTAAGCCATACGAAGTTTGAGTCACTTGTAATCTGCCAAATCAAAGTCATGTACAGGAAAGTATATTTTGAATAAGTTTATTATATTCTCCAGCTAATACAGACACTCATTTTGACCAGATGGAATTCCACCATCTCTAGATGCACCTGTACACAACTGTTTGCCAAGCATTCTATTCTGCAAAAATTCAAAGGCATACAATTATTCAGGACAGTGAATAGAAACATTATTCTTAGAGCTGTCTCTTACTCAACAAGTAAAAAAAGTCAGTTCTGATCAATGTGATTTTATATGTAAACTCTACATATAAAAATATAAACACTATAGAACAGAGGTTTGTAGCAGTCACTTGCACAAACCCAATGTTTAGTAACCTCATTTCCTGCACAACAGTGAATACTTATTGGACTTCCCACAGTCCATGTATTTATTCCAGCTACACAGAAAAGCCTGAAAAAATATTCTAAGACACCATTAACATCAGATTGCTTGCATTAGCTCTAGATACAGTAACTTCTTCTGGGTAATAGGAAGCATGAATCATTGCTTCATTCACAACTTACTTCTTTAATCTTGTGTTTCCAAGAAATAAACAACCACCTAAGATAGTTACTAGTAAAATTAGTGACCTAAATATACAGACAAGGAAAGCTATAAGAACTGAGATTTGCACACAAACCAATCAAATATTAAATCTATCCTCGAAACTTCATTAAAGCATCTACACATTGTCAAAACTATGTGAGGAGGGTGTTTTTTCCCATTAATGCAGCAGCTTTCCTCCTTCAAATGAACAATGCCAGCTTTCTCACCCCCATCTCAGTGCCTCTTCACTCTACAGTTTTACTGCCTGGTACCAAATCTCTATTGTGCAGCTCTGAACATCTCCTGTCAACAGAACTAAGCTTCACTGAGGTGCTGGAGCATGTCCAGAGATGCAGCAATGAAGCCAGTGAAAGGTCTGGAGCACAAGTTTTTTGAGGAGGAAGTGAGGGTGTTTAGCCTGGAGAAAAGGAGGCTCAGGGGGGCCTTATCCCTCTACAACTGCCTGAAAGGAGGGTGTAGCCAGGTGGGAGGTGGTCTCATCTCTCAAGTGAGAAGCAACAGCACAAAAGGGAATGGCATCAAGCTGTGCCAGGGAGGTTTAGATTGTAAGTTAGCATTGAATAACCCCAAAAGGGCTTTAAAGCATTAGAACATGCTGTTCAGGCAAACTGTGAGGTTACCATCCCTGGACGTATTTAGATGTGTAGCTGTGGCATTTAGGGATTTGGTTCAGTGGTGAACTTGGCAATGCTGGGTTAATGGTTGGGCCCAACAATGATGGATCTTTTCCAGCCTAAACAATTCCATCATACTATGATCATCTATCTCATTCCAAAAAACACCTGCCTGCATGACACATCTGCACTTAATATAACACAATTTAAGCCAGATTCTGAATAGTGGAATACTTTATTAGAGGGAATACCAAAACTGCATTAATAAACCAATATAACTATTTCTGCATCTCGTAAGTACAATGAAATTCTCAGAGCTACACAAACACATCAATGAATCACCTCTCTCACCCAAGAAAGTGCTGACTACATAAGTTACAAACTGCAAAAGTTCAAAGAAAAATAGTCTATGGGGAAAACAGCCAAATTCAACATAAATTTAAAAATAAGGAGTGAAAGAATAACTAGCTGGTGAGACACAGGCCATTTTCACATGATAGAAAACCCAATTAACAACGTTTTTCATTTATTTCCAACAGATAATTATACCATCTACTAACACTTTCTAACCTAGTTCTACATCTGTTTAGTAATAAAACTTTCCTCCAACAGAACACTGTTTTCCATAAACTATAATTTACATGGACAGGTACTTGTGACATTGTTTTTGACAGCTATTTAAACAGTTAAGCTTTTCTTAATAGGCAATGAGCTTATTTTGTCAGAAGTCCAAGAATGAACTGAACAACACTAAGCAAGAAACAAGAAAGGAAAAAATAATATCTGTACTTTCCTGAGGGAAAAAAAATCTTGACACTACCATGGCAAAATAATGAACATAAGAAATATATTCCAAGGTAGCAGTAAAATTAAAAGAACACTAAATAGACACAATATAGGCACATTGTCAACTTGAGTAAGTGATACAGTATTTCCAAACAAGATTCAAGTGAAGGACACCAGCTACTAAATGTAAAGTTTCTTTCTTATTATTTTAATGAAGGGAAAAGAAAAGCTATCATATTTCACAGATGAAGCCATGTCTTTAACAGCCTAACACATTGCAGAAGACTATTTGGTTGCAATTCATGGGATAAGGTCAATTCACATGTACAGCTAATCTGATATCAATCTGTCACAGTCAGCTTTTCCACCCCGGGTTACCCCTTCAATGGATCAGGGAATCCAGCTATCACACAGCCAAGGAAGTGCAACTATTTAAAACTGCCTTTTTAGAAGGAAAGCCTAGCAGAAATCCTTTGGTGTGTGGAGGCAATCCTGTGCTTCAGTCTTAGCCCTCAAAGATGCTGTGTTGGAACACACAAGTCTTTTAAAACCTCTGCCTATGGCTTCCATCCATAGAGCAAAAAGACACTCAAAATCAAACATTCCATGTAACAATCAAGGATTTTTACGAAGGGAAGTCCTCATTAAAGCAGCAATCAGAAGTGGCTAACCCCTTCCCAAATCAAACTATGCATTAACCACAGCAGTCAGAGACATGACCTTTTTTCTTCACACGACATGGCTACCTCTCACTCTGCCTGATTCAGAAGCAGCAGAGATGCTACCCTCCAATTGCAATATCCAACCTTGACTTGATATTTATCTCCAGGGAAGAAAATAATTGGATGTCACACCTGCTAACTCAATTTCATTCTGCTAATTATTCTTTAGTGATTTTTTTTTCTTTTTCTCCCTTCATCACTGCATTCTGAATAGGATTAACAGAGTCACTGGTGAAATTATTTTGAAGACTATTGATCACATACACACAGTAACTACCCCCTCAATATCTCTTCAGAAAAAAAGTAGTATATAAAAAACAGATCAGGTTTGGTATTCATACTGTAGTCTTCAATAAAGAAGATCTAACATACCTCACTATCTAAATTTTTACCTTAAAAATGCTTAAGATGTCGTTATTATATTTTTACACCACTGCAAAAAAACCCCAAAAACCCAACTGTATAAACACCAATGAGCCCACTTCAATTCAAGAAAACCAGTCCTAGTTTCTGCACCACTCACTTCCTCACTGCAGCACAGGCTCCTCCGTAAGGCCTGTTTTTATTCAGTATGGTTTTCAAAGAAACCCAGAGAATAAGTGCCAAAATGTTCAATGCCCTTTCTATTACTGAGAAGGTACGTTCACAGAAAAATACATCTATCATTAATGTTCTATGTCAAATATGTACTGGATTCAAGCTTTTAGAAGTAAGAATGTGACTATTTTGTCAGTTAGCCTGATTATCCAAAGGCATGAACTGAGAGCAGAGAACATGCCTTACAAAGAAAATATAAATTGCTGTTGTTTTGCTTTGGGTTTGGTTTATGGGGTTTTTTTAAGTAAAGTTTTACAGAGGGTTATAGCATAAATAAATCTTTGCACAATTCTAATGATGATCCAATGCCTAAATGCTATATAATATTTAACATACACATGCAAGTGCTAATTAACTGCTGCAATGTTCAACTCCAGAAGGGCTGAAAGGCATAAAAAGCAGCAAAACAAAGACTTGCTTTTCAGACAATGTGGACATAAGGAGGCCAGATTCAACAGTTAAAGGGTCCATAACAAATCAGTCTCCTGATTTTACAAGTTACAGGTGTACACAAAAAAAAACACACACGCATGTCACTGTGGATTTGCAATTACTGTATACCACTATCCCTCCCAAGGGTTTGACAGGTCAGTAGGATAAAAGGCTCCCAGGTGGACTCTCCTGGCTGCTGCATTTCATTTTAGGCAGCCTGTAAACTCACTGAGCAGTGGGTGAGCTGTGCAGAGTGCAGGAGAGGGCAGGCAGCTGACAGAAACTTCTGCACCTCCCTCTCCCGTCCCCACAGAGTCTCCACCACGGGGAATCCAGAGGCTGAGCCTTCCCAAGGAAAGCAGAGAGAACACACACACACAAACCTTGGAGGCAGCATAAAAACTTTCCTTTGGCACTCAGGATTCCAGAGTATTTACTGTTATCCAAGGCGGCCTTAAGGGCTGTTGAACCAAAAACAAAGCTAAGAACTGGGTGCAGCAGAGTGGGGTTTAGGGAACTGCTCTACCAGCCTTCCTCACATTCTGCTACACTCCATGCCTATATTCATTCGTTTATATTCGTTCCTTTTAGACACCTTCACTATTCCAGGTTATGTTGTACTAAAAACACAGCTTTTGAGATCCACAGTTCTGATAAACAGATTTCCCTTAAAATGCTGGCAGTGATGAAAAATACTACCTGCAAACTTTGCCCAACTTCATATCCCATCTCACATTTATACATGTTCCAGTTATTAAAACATCACTATAAGAGTAACACATCCGTAAGAATTAAGTTTGTCTCCCTCAACATCAGTTCAGGAAGGCAATAATTTCATTGTACTTTCACACAAAGTATTTATGTGAAGGTACCCTGGAGACACAGCAGCTAAAGGGACATCTTTGTCAGCAGCCAGCCCTGTCTCAGTAAGTCAGTGGCATCCTGCCAGAAAAACACCTGCAGACTGAACAACCTGCAATATAATATGAGATACACAGAGAGAAGAACAGAAAAACAAAACAATGACAGCATTAATTACTCGAACAGCTCAATGACTCACAAGTGGGACAACATTGATGCCAAGTTAATGCAAGCGTTTCTTCCCACTGGCTAGTTTCAACATTCTGATGCTGCCATCAAAACAAGTTTTATTTCTGCCCACTGCCTTCCTCCCTATATCCCAATTACTCATAAACAGAGAAGATAGTCTTGCCCAAATAATTTATCTGGTCCAAAGCACAATGGTTTGGGATTTATTTCTTTAAGAACAACACCACTGCTGAAACAAGTTAGTTTCTCTTTCTCTCAACTAGGACAAAATCCATCCTAACATGTGTGAGCAGCACCTTTATTTCCTGTTAGGGTGTTGTGGTACACTCTCCCCTGCATTTTCCAGCTCTAGCAATACAGAAATCATCATGATTATCACTGCTCTATTCCAGTAACCTACCTCCCCACACAGGCCTATGCTGTAAGTATCATGAAACAGTAATAACATCTTTGAATACTCCTACCCTTCAAATCCGGTTTCCTTCTACACTTCAGGTAATTTAAACCATTTACACTTCAGCAATTTAAACCATGAAGGACTGAGTTGGGTTCCCCCTGCCACAAAAAGAGCACCTTTATTTTTTCCAAAATTCAGGCTGGTAACAACTCCATCTCACCAGCTATTCCTATTTTCAAACCTGCTATTCCTACAGGCCCTAATGTTGTACAACAATGTTCACATTTGACATTTCTTCTTTTCCCCTTCCATTTCAGCAGCACTTGCTCCTACCACTGTTTTGCAAACTGACACAGAATTTCTTTCAGTACCTCAATTACCAGTGTAAATCAAGTCTAACATGAAGAAATAACATATATTAGAAATGTACTGAAAGCAAAACAGAAACACTAAAGACATTTTATTTGCTGTCTCAGTAAATTTTATCTTTAAATTGTGAATCTGGCATAAAGGGCATGGGCATAATGTTTCTACACGAAAGCTTTGGAAAATGTGCAAGGTATCTAAGGACTTTTTTAGTGTTGTCTAGTAACTCATGCAAGTATTCTATAATTCTTGAACTTGTGTGAACTGATAGTCCTTTTATCACATTGCTACTCAAAATTAAATAACCAGAATTTTACAATCTTCATCATTTTAGACACCAAAATTATTAGCCGCTGACTCTGGCCAATAATCATTAAAAATATCAACTCCATAATTTAAGCTAATAACTGTGGTTGGTGAGGTTTCTATAGTTACTCGTGAAGGGGTCAGAGCTCTCTGAAATACAAGCAGGCTCTAATAATAAGCTCCACCACAGTATGCTAACAACCTTTAATGATTAATTAGGCAAAGACCAAGTTCCTGGTAAAGCAGAGAATTCCAATATATTCATTATCTAGTGAAGTAGCAAACAAAACAACTTTGTATTTTCAGATAAAACTGTGACTCTAGGTGGCATCTTTGCATTCTGGCAAGAGCAAAGGCCCCATGTCCATGAGCTGCCCAGTTTGCCACAGCCCACAGCAGCAGCCAGCACAGCAGAGCTCCTACCTGGGAGACACCTCCTAATTTTCCCATCTTTCCTCTCCAATGCCTCCATGGTGAGTATGATCTTGCATTAGCCTCCCTAGAACTTTCCAGAAGACATGACAAACAAAATAAGTATCTGTGCTGTGCAGAACACTTGGGAACAAACTGCTAGAGTAGGTAAAAACTGCAGTTTATCAGCAGATCAAAGTATGGGACAACACCTGTCAAGAGAGCTAACACATTAAAAAAAAAATGCACTTGTACCTCTCTAAACTGCTGCTCTCCTGTTGGCATCATGATTTTCTGTTTTCCTCTTATGTTTTTCTTTATTTTGCATTTAACTGAACCACATAGAATAATACATCACAGTAACTACCATAAATCACTCCCAAGTATTATATGTTCCTATTGCTTGGGAAGAAAATGGAAGAGTGTTGTAGAAAACATTTAAGTAGGTAGAAGTTTAAAAATTAAAAAATGCAGTCAGGCTATAAATCTAACAAAATAATAATAGACCAAATTTGAAGTCAATGTTATTAATTTCTTAAACTCTCTAGGATAAGGAGGTAAGTTTGCTTTGCCTATGAATTGCTCTAAATATTAATTTTTTGCTTGTCTATTGGGACTAAATCAAACACAGTTAAAATGGTTACTGTGGTTACAAGTGAAGGATAAAGAAAAAACAGAAAAAGTTACTTAACCCTCAAAATACAAATGAAAAGCCTGCAAAAAACAGCAAAGCACTACTGGCATTTACGCAACAAAGAAAAATACAGATCCACACTTCATGATATTTCAGAAAAACAAGGCTTGTGATCCCAAATCCCTGAGAGCCTGAAGTTTTTTTTCTCCAATATTTATAAAATACAAAACATTTATACATTTTTTCCAGAACACAAGCATAAATATATTATTAAATCTTCTTTATAATCATTATAATGCAAAAATAGATTGTTTATCCAACTAGTGAGGGAGGGGAATAACAATGGCAAAATGGCTACTCAAAAGATAAAGGAATATGTGAGGGGAGACAAGGAACACACAGTAGATACAGTTTTTATGTAAACCTGCTGAAGGTAAAACCTTCTTAGTAGAGTTTTCAAATGAAATTACACTGTGACAAAATAGTCCATATGAACAGTTCTGCACAATCAATGGCATTGCTCACACAAACGGCACTAAGGAAAACCGCACAAATCCACAGCTGTGGAGCAAGTGCTGAAAAACCAAACCCCAGCACCCTTGAAATAGTTTCTTTATAATTGAAGCAGCAATATTAATGGTTCTGTAACAAACTGTAACTACCCAGTAACCCACACTTAGTAGTGGCAAGAGAATCAACTCTCACACCGGGCTGGTTTCCTAGCAGCAGCACTGGCTAAATCAAAGAGAGCATGTGCAACACCACCTAGCACAAGGGGCAAAGACACACCAGAGCTCCTGAAGTGCAGCCAATCCAACAAAAACCAAAACAAGGGAGGAAGGAAAAACTGAGCTCATTTGAAATTAAAGAAATAAATCAATAAAATGCTGTATCTATTTTAATAGGCATTACAGCAGTGACACATAACCGAGGCTGGATTTTCCCATGCCTGCAGACTAAACTCTGCTACTCCTTGTGGTTATCTACAAATTCTACCTAAGACTAGTTACTTACTTGACACTAATCTGGTTGACATAACTTCATTTTTTATCTATTGCATAGATCATTATTTTATTTCAAAATAAATGTCCTCACAGAAGTATTACAGTTCACATTTTTAGTAAAATGCAAAAAAATACAGCGCCAAAAACTGTAAAGCAGATTCTTTAATACAAAAATGTTCCTGTTTTCTGTGATGCATTTTTGCTTTAATTCGCATGGCTCAAGAAGGGGAAAGTCAGCATCCACTGCTTCTCATAGCAGAGTGTGCTAAAGAAATAATCACATTCATTATACTTCCAAAAAAGCTGGAGGACCAAGGATCTAAGAGACATATAATAAGCATTAAATAAACCCAAATACAGACAACCTCATGCATATCCAAAGAATTTTCATAAAGATTTGACATCATCTTCTATTGCATTTTGATTTCAGGGGTATTAGCGTAGCCATTCCCTGTCCCACTCTCCTGTAGAAGGAAAGAGTTTCAGCTAACACACATCTGAAGCTTGGCCAGCTTCTCAGAACAATCTTGCAGTTTCCACGTACACATGGAACAAGACAGTCTGCGGAAGTATAAATATTTCAGTAAACTCCAGTCTTTCTAAATTATATGTATCAGTCTGTCATCCAAGGCTGGAGCTGCAGACAGCTATCTGCAAACCACCTATCCTCAAATTTGAACAGAGGTTCATCTAGCTCCTACTAAAATTTGGTGTGTAATAATCCAAGAATGGTGTCAAGTGTCTGCTTGTGCCTTATCAGCACAACATAGCCTCATGCATCATGAAGCTTAAAAAAAATCTCAGTCTGCTCTCAGAACTTTACCTACCTCATTAGTCTTTACATTTTGTCTCTACAGACTAGCAAGTGACAAAAATATAGATAAATTATTAAATGCATGCTATAGAGGCTGTGGAATTGCACTTCAAGCCCACATTTTTTTACTGCCTGATTATATCGAGAAGACACAACTTTTAGACAGCTCTATATAGCTGTGTTTCTAATATTAATGTGCTTGTTTTGAAGATGAGCCTACCTTCTCTTTTACTATTGTCTAAAGCAAATATTGGGTATTGAAATAGAATCTAATAAATTATTTCTAGTTTGCTATTATGGAGAGAAGAACAGATCCAGAAGTCTTTCACAAATAGGGAAACAATTGTAAATTCCCATAATACAATCTCTGTCCTGCTGCACAGTTATATCTAAATCATTGTCTGTTTCCATCTGCCTAGGTACCATTTCAAGTTTTTCTGAGAAAAGACCTGATGTCTTCAAGCAACTTGCCATGTTCTGAGTCACTGTGACAGAACATTCTATAGGAAAGGAAAATACCTAAATCACTTGACATAATGTGCCTTTTTGCTTCCGAGTTCATTATTTATTGCATATGCAAATGATGCTTACAGCTAACACTAAAATTAAGTTGTTCCCACTGCAGCAATATCTACTATTCTTAGGTACCAGTTATCATCCACAACACTCACCAGTCTGCTGGAATTCCATTAACCAGCATATCTCCAAGAAGGGCAGAAGGATGTATTCATTTTAGACCAGACATTTTACAGACACTGAACTGTTTCTTTCATTATTAGTTTTTCTGCTGCCTCAGGACAACTGTCAAGAGTTCTTTCCACCTCTCACTATTTCTTCTAGGAGTAAATATAACCTTTCAGTGCTTTTATTTTCTACAGAAATGGAAGTCTATGAAAAATGGAAAAATATAAAGGAGAACATCACTGCTGTCATTTTGAAGCAGCCCAGCAGCAGAAGCAGTAGAAAAGATGAAATTAGGTGCAACATGGCTGTTTGGACCATCACTAGGGTAGGACATTTACTGCATTACAATGGGCAAAAAACTTCCCCCTTTTCCCATTCCTCTCCTAACACTGTCAAAGCCCTAGCCACAAAGAAAAATTTCCCATGAAATAACTGGCTATTTCATTCAATAGGCAATAGTTTCACTTGGTACAACACACAATCTTCACTTTGTTCTCCAGTTGTAGCAAAAATCCAATGTGATTTCAACACAAATGAACCCACAGCTCTGGGTTATGCAAAAGTCCTTTCTATTATTTTTTTTAATATAAATACAACATGGAACATTTGCAGGTTTTTCAACAGATTTTTCAAAGGTAAAGAAATCCTACCCAAAACACAAAAGTAAACAATTGCTTGTCTCAGGGAACTATTTAAATGAAAAAGGAAATATGGTAACAAGACTATGTTGAAGTGTTGGTTACACGAGTGCTGACTCAATCTACTTGGTCCAAAATAAGCTCCTATTGGGCTTTCCTTTATGATAAATTTAATTAACTGTAGGGAACCCAAGCGAAGCAGAGAAAGTACACACATAAGAGTATACTAAAGGAAAAGCCCAGTTCACAGTCCAGCAATTTTAGACAGGTATGACCAAAGACTATGAAAAAAATCTCCTCAGGGACAGCAAAACCACACAAAACTTTCACCCTAAGATGCTGATTCAAGACAAGGAACAGGGCTAGTATAAGAATAATGTAATAGAAGAGCTTTTAAAACTCATTTTTGTTATTTGAAATATGATCCCAGGATTAAATATTCAGATTTATAACCAGCTGCATGCAAGTTCATTTAAACAACAGTTTAGAGTTTCATGAGATTTCAAATCTCTGGGTTTTCTTGCAAAAGGGGCAGATACGGAATTTGCAGGGTCTTTTGCCATTACTGTAAGGTTCCACAGGAATCAATTGCCAACTTGTAACATAATAACAGTTTTAAAGGTGAGTCCAATGCTCTTGTCATCCATCATTCTGCAAAGTATTTTAAACTAATTCATCGAATCAGTGAAGACTGTATAAACAAAAACCCTCTTATTTTTTCAAGCCAGTGTTCTTTAGACACACATACGCCTGCAGGCTGTGATAAGCTACAGAACACCTTTGTGAGCAGACACAAGGAGAAAGTGCAAATGTCTCAGTGTAGTCGCCAGGACACAGGGACACAGAGTGGTAACAATGGACAAGACCCAGAAAGCAACGCTGTTCCCAAGCCAGCTGACTCTGCCACCAAATGGCAACGTGCTGCCCTCCCTCACAAACAGAATTTCCCTAAGCTACAGCTAAGACCAACACCCAATAGAAAGAGCAGAGTTATGAGCTACTGCAACACTAGTGATTCGGAAAGCTCATGAAAATTAATTTGAATGATGAAATTAATTATGGGCAACCCAAATATCAGTTAACTTCTGTAAAGAAGACATCAAAGACCTTCATTAGCTCCTTCATTTTCCTTGATGATTTTAAGAAATCTCTCAGGCAAATAACCAGTGCTCAGCATAACACAAATCAGCTTTAGTAACACACTCCAATTAAAGGCCCTAAGTTCCCCCGATGACACTTTGAGTTTGGGCTGTGTTACAAGTGTTGAGTGGACAGAGTAACAGACTGGATCCTGCCAACAGCTTGTGATAACCCAGAGGAGAGGCAAGGAGAGATCAACTAACATCAGAGAGTCTAGAAGGAAGAAGAAGAAAAGGCTTATGTTTGACTCAAAGGAGTCTGACATACCCCTCTCTTCAGTGGCAACACTTTCTCCCTCTGATCTGCAGATGAAAGGAAAGTGTATACATAGCAGGAAGGGAAATCCAGAAGGAAGAAGAAAGAACTGAATCTACACAAGCAATTGCCTTTACACTTCTTTAAGCAGTGACTCTGATTAGATGATCCTCAAGAAACTACTCCATTTTCCACGCTTGGCAACATACAACAACAGCTCTAAAAACAAAGGGTTCCTTGTGTCATACAGGAAAGTGAAAAATACTACTATGTCAGACTCCAAAGAAAACAAGTCACCAGTTTCTTCAAATTCCTACCCCTGGTAGAAGATAAATTTGACCATGTCTACTTCAGCACAGACACAGAGCAAAATTTATTTAAGGGATAAAAGCTTAAACTTTATTTCAAAGTTATTTAACCTACACCTTTCACTTCCTCCAAGACAAAAGAACACACATACAACAGCCCACTGCCTCAAAATTGAAAAAAAAAAATGCAATGACCATGAGACAACTGTACACAACAGCTGACAATAAGACACCATAAAAAAAGCTATTCCTATGAAAAATGAAGTTTTTTCCACTTTCCATAGGATTTTCTCTCCCAATTCTCTTCTCATTCCTGTCCTTAAAAATAACATTCAGTGAATAGACATTTCCACCATTACCGAACTCTGACTAAGTATTAAAACAAACTTCCTGCTATATCATTTCCAGAGTAAACACCCCAAATGGTAGGTACCTTTCAGTCATGTATTCTTACATTAAATAAAGAAAACTTGCTTACAGAAAACACACAAAATATCATCCTTCCTGTGGAAAAAACAATTCCTGGATCCACCAAGCATTTTATTATTTACATACATTGTTCCCATGGTAGAGAACTCCATATAGCCAGATTTGACACTGTAGCTTTTTTTTTGTTCGCAAATGCTCTCCCCAACCTATATCAAGTTTTCTACACCTATCCTGCAAAAGCATTTGAAAAACAGGACGCATGAGGAATTAATTCTTTTCCTTCCTTTATTAACACAACTTATTTGTCTTGTCTGTGCTCAAAGAAAGATCTCACAGAAAATGCAACTGAAAACTCTGTTTCTGATTATAATAAACTCTACAAAAATTTCCAGGATTGTAGCTTTCCTTTGTAACTCCAAATGTTCAAAAGTTGGGGAGCAAATAAAAATGAAAAATTAGAATTTCAAACCCATGGCCAAAGTAAGGAGATTGACAAATAAATACAAGCTGAAGATGTTTTTACAGACAGGTATTTCCTGAATTGAGCATTCTCAATACCAAGGCACAGAGGTGGTTCAGGATACTTGAAGAGAAATGGAACACACCAGACTTTAGTTAAAACCTATCAACACATTTCACAGACTATCTACTCTGTTCCAGAAGACCCACATAACCTAAAGGATGTCAATATAATCTGGTAAATATAGGGGGTTTTGCATTAAAGGTAAGTCAGCAGCTACAAAATAAACAGAATAATTATATTTAACATGTTACCTTGACAAAAGTTTTCTGAGAGGCTTTCAGCTTTTTCTGTCTTCTCTTGTTTTGCTAGAAATATCTAGATACAATGGTATTTCTTTAGCTGTTCTCTCATCAGGACAGCATTACAACCATGCGTACTGGTTAGTTATTCTTCTAGGCATGTCCCCACACCTCTAGAATATTGATATTCTACACAATTACATATGGAAACTGCTGTTGAGGTTCAACAAAACCTATGTTTTCAACCCTTTACAGGTGCTGCTTCTAGATTCTCACACAACTTGTCTACAAAGAAACAAAAGAGCAGGATTTTCCCATTTTGTCATAAAATACTGATTCTTGGAGGACAAAACCAGAAGAAAATGCCACACAAATGTGCCTCAGATGACAGAGTAAGGAACAGGGCACAAGACTCCATATATGGGAGACAGAAGCCATTCCTAACTCATCACTTACTTCTGTTTTCAACACGGCCCCCATCTGACTTACTGTGAACTTGCAAAACTTGCAGAAGGGTAAAATCAGCATATTTAAGCACCATTCTCAAGGTGAAGACTCAAATGCTGAAGGCTAGGGAGCAATGCTTGTATCAGGACGTACTGCATATTAAGAAAACTGTAGTTCTTAAAACACGTGTCATAAAGCAGACGTTTTCCCTAAAAAGATAGAGATACCAGTACAAATCAGTCATATACGGGCTCCATCAACTTCTCCCTCCCTCCAACAAGCTTTGCCTTTTCATTGCACAGTAAGATATGTATTCTCCATACTTCTGTTGTCTGAAATACTGATTTTTATTATATGTGCTTAACACCACAGCCTGCTGTCAGCAGAAATCAACACAGAACAGATCAACTTGTGCCTTCTGCAAGCCTGCTGCTTCTGAAAATAAGTTGTGACATGCCTCACGTGATTTTTTTTCCTTCTCTAAAACTGGCTTATGTGCAAAATTAGACTGATGTTTAAACAGTGTCAGGCTGTCAGAGGGAGAAAATGACAGTGCTACTGTGACACAAAACATGACAAGGAGAAAGATTAATCACTTACTCAGAAGTGAAAAGTTGAATACAAAACGCAAAACCATGTGTCTCAAATTTGTTATAGCAGGTGAAAGACTGAACGCTGATCCCAAGATATGCTTCATAAATTCCAGTTAACTGAAAAAATGAGTTTATTATAATAGCAAACACCCTTTGAAAACAAAGATGATGGAGTTGAAGGTAAAATTTCCTAGTGCAAAACCATTTGCTTCAGGGTTAAAATACATATACATACACCTGAAGTAAGTTAGCTTCCTACTCAGTACACAAAAAAAATATCCAAACAGAAAACAGTTCCACTGAGAACAGAGGGAATAAGAACTCAGCCGTAAATAAACTCAAAAAGAGAGTCACAGCCACAATCCAAGAATTTCAAGTGTTTATTCCACTATTTTACATCACCTGTACTACAGCATGATACACACCTAAATGTGACCTCTGTTTCCATCACATATCCATTTCTCCCTGAAATCCTGCATCCTTCTGTTGGGCACCTTTCAGAATAATTTCTCAGGTTTTGTGCATGTGGGTCCTGCATTAGTTTATTAATGAGACATGTTTGAAGCCTGAAGAGGTTAGTCAGCAGTGCTGATAGTGAATAGGTTGGCAAACTGCTGGGGAAACAAAAAGGGAAATAGGAAAACTAATTAAGTGTATTTGTAATGATGTGGTAAGTGGTAACTACAACTTGATGATTAAGGATTTTTAATTCTTCAGGTGAGAGAATATTTTGTTCCTAACTGCAGTACAGCTGAATTACTCACTGGAGTGAGAGGCATAAAAGCATGGAAATAGCAGATGACTTACTCAAAAACAATGCAGAAGAAACCAATATAAAAATATTTTCCCTTTTAACAGAAAGTTCCTGCCTCCCTGGCCCAAGCACATCTAACAACTTCATTTTGTGCTCTGTAGTTAAACTCCCCTCTGAAAAATAGTTCCCTATCAAACCTTTTTCCCTTTCACACATTTCAACCCAATTAAAGACAAGAAAGATTAGTGTGAAAGAGACAGTTAATTTTAGAAAATTTATGCATAGACCCAAATGTGTTTAATTACTTCACTATTTCCCACATGTAGGAAAAACGCTTTTAAGTAGGCTGCAAAACAGTGTTTTAAAAAGCAAAAGCTGTGTACTGGATTGCTCCTGTCATTGACATCAAGTGGATAACAACTGAAAATGTAGCTTCTTAAACACTTACTTAGTTTTTCATCAGATTTTTAAAGAAAATCACAAAACATACCCCAAATTTTTCACTTTTGTCCTTATGATGAGGACTCCATAAAACTGTAAGAAGTTTTAAAATTGAATTATCTTCTGTCCGCTTCCCTTCTCCCAAGAAACAAAACACAGACACCATCCTTGAGATTAAGCAAGAAAAGCCTAGTTCAGCTTGCCCCCATCCATCTCAGCCAGAGTCCAGTTCCAGAATCCACAAGTACCCCGGGACAGGAACACAGCAGTGGGGCTGAAGGATGCCCAGAAACATTCAGACTTTTACAAAACAGACCAAGACTGTGCATTGAACATCCAGAAAGTCAAGCACAATAAGATTTAAAAACTGACAACTTTAGGATCATTCAAAAGCATTGTTTTTTTTCCAGGAAAGGAATAAGAAAAAGAGGAAAAGACAAAGAAGACTACATCCAAGCTCAAAGAGAAAATCCAGTACTTCTAAATAAGGTTTGCTGAGCCAGAGGCTTGAAGGCTATGTATCCACACATTAGATTTCATATGGAACCAAACCTGTGAATGCCAAAATTAATGTTATACGTACCTGGAGAACTCCACAAGTCTTGCCAATTTAATTACTCATTTTCCCACAATTAAAATACATATGCCATATATCCTTGTATATGTAAGCATACACAATCCTTTGAAGTTGCCTCAACACTGTAGAAAAGAGAAAGAACACCTTAACAGCTGTTAAACACTTAAATAACTAGGCTTAAATTACTGGGAATCAGGAGCTAGAGCATTTGGAAGCCTGTTTTTCAGCCATGTATCATTAAGACAATAGAAATGCATCTTTTGTTCAAATATGTTTTCATCTTTTGTTCCTTCATCACCAAAAGCACTTCCAAGGGCCTTTACTAGCACAAAGTCCTCCAAGTTACAACACAGTCCTTAAATACTTTGCAAGTCCTGCTGTGCAGCACTTCTTTCAAATCTCAAAAACAGTATATTTAAAATCTATGGGGAAAGGAGCATGTGCTGAGGCACAGTGCCCAGCACAGTAACTGTCCACAATAATCCACAGCCATTATCCAAAGCCATCATGCACAAGGGCCAACTGATTCCATGTTCAAATGGTATCAAATCTAGGAAACAAAATATTTCAATTCACCTTAGATTTTTCCTCCAAATGTTTCTGCATTTTTCAAAGACAAGTAATCTATTCATGTGTTATCCAAAAAGCTCCCTTAGTTCAGCTTATTCAGTCCAAGCTTTAGCTGGAGCAGAGGCTTTCAACTGAAATATATAGCACAAACTCAAAACGATAGGTAATTACATAGCAAGTCACTGCAGACAGAGCAGCCTTCTCCAAACACTGAAATTTATCTAGATAAATAAATGAAGAGATGCTGCCTTGCTATAAAATCTAGTAAAAAAACTCCAAAAGACATTATCTAAATTATAGAAAGTATGTGATCACATTGCTGAACTAGTAAGTTTATTTACATTTTGCACTGCTGAAAGCCAATGCATGCAGTAACAAACAACTGAACTAATTAGAAATTGTTTAAAGTGCCCTTTGCAATTAACAACTGGGAAGAACACATCAATATCTAATTAACAGAAGAGGCAATTCTTGTATAAGTTCAAAAACCTGTCTCTTAGATCCACTCTAAAAAACTTTGTTACAAATTTCTCAGTACTAGCCAGCTAACAAAACACTAGCTACTAGAAATTTTAAGAAGTGCTATATGATTCCAATCTGACAGTTCCTCTTCCTTCTCCTGAAAATGTTTAATTGCTTAAAATGTCAGTGCATTCAACATGATGATTAATATTCTACTGCTTTACTGGCTTTTCAAGGCTTCTTTCACAAAATTTTCTTTTTGAATAGACTACATGTACAAAACCATTTTAAAATATGATGCACCATGCCTCTGCCAGAAGTACTACATGACCACTAACACTGTTTGCTAATGAATGAAAGGAGCAAGAGTTATGATTTCACTAGCATTCAAATGCCACACACCAGGTTACAAAGGGATGGGAAGAGAACATGGGAGCAGCAATCTGCTAGAGAAAAAAGGAACAGTGGCACAAGACATCCATAAACACACAAAGCAACAGCACAAGCTCACCACACACTTTTCACAAGGGCATTGACCACATAATCAGCAACAGAGCTGATGTAGGTCAAAGACTTAAAATGATGGAGCAACATACTCCAGCAGAATCTGCACTCAGCCCTTAGATGTACAAGATGACAGAACCTTGCCAAATGATTTAGCAGTGCTCATCACTCAGTAGCACACCATGGCCAAGCCCAGGTCCCACTGGGTGCTGCCCAGTCAGCTGGACACCCATCCACAGTACCACAGTACCCTGTGCTGCTCACAGCCCGGCCAGGGAGGCAGCCAGGGCAGGACAGAATTCCTCTGCAGGCAAGGTGGCAATGCAAAGAGAGACAATGTCCCAGGGGCAAGCTGGGCTGGGGCAGGACTCATCCTAACCCAAGCACAGTTCTGTGGTATGGAAGACCCACAGCCCTGCAAGCTGCATTTGTGGCTGATTTTTTCCACTCACAGTAAATTTTATTAT
This sequence comes from Molothrus ater, assembly GCF_012460135.2. Taxonomy (NCBI): domain Eukaryota; kingdom Metazoa; phylum Chordata; class Aves; order Passeriformes; family Icteridae; genus Molothrus; species Molothrus ater. Next base: position 13,260,834 of record NC_050484.2, read on the forward strand.
TACAAATGCTCTCAAAGTTGTTATTTCGAATATTCTCAAAAACTCTCTGGCACTTGCAATTCATTCCACTCTACACCTACAGTCTTCCACAAAGCACAGGTGACAAGGTTTAATAAATCTGTTGTTTGTGAAGAGAAAATAATAAATACATATATACACACACAAATTTTTAAGAAGTTCCTTATGTGCTCCAGTACTTTGCCAAGTTTTAGAGGAGATTGCCAAAATAAAGCAATCTCAGCTTGGATAAGCAGTTGTTTGCCACTCTGACAGAGCCTCTCAGACTTTGTGTTAGACTTCATTAAAGAAATGGTCTTGTCTGCAATATGCTCATCCAACCAACTGTCCTGTATCTATTTTTCCTGGCAAGACAGCAGCTGGAAACAGGGGAATTAATGGAAAAAAGTTATCAGGAATAAGGAATATGCTTTGCACATTTGGAAGTTCTCTGTAAAACATGATTTAAAGGGATTTAGCAATGGTAACAGACCAGTCAATGAGATTGCAGTTTCTACAGCTACTACTTTATATCATAAAGACCATCTAATCCTGTAGCTGTATAGAAGAACTGATGCAATGAATATCATTTATACAATTAGTAAGATAAATACAAGTATAACACATGCAGTTCTGAATGTCACACTAAAATGTGTAGGTGTAAGCCTGTATGTAAATGCAATCAGACAGAATGAAGAAAGAAATGGAAAATGGCTGCAGGTTAGAGTGAAGTGAGTGTCCAAGTTTAGCCCATTTAGCTTCTCCAAAAGTTCAGAGCTGATGACATTAACACGTGTTTTCTCAGACCACTTACACAATGTTTGCTTATCAAAAAGGAATCAAAATTGAAAAAGCTCACAGTGGGCACGTTCAAACAGGTAAGTAAAACAACCCATTTTAACAAGTGACCAGTAGCCAGTCCTTTGCCCAGATTAACATACCCCTTTCCAAACCATAAATCAGGAATTGCCTAGTAATTGCACCCTGAACAGAATACTGGAGGTAGACTGGCAGGCAGAAACTGCAAAACAAGCTCTTGGGGTTGGTTGTAAGATTATGATGCAGAGATGGAAAACACTGAAATGACCCAATCTGCAAGCCACTGTTCCCTAGTCCAGCTAAACAAGTGCTGCTGCTACTATTTCCATAATGCAGTAGTGGTTTGGAGAGTTTCCTCAAGGCTCTTTGCTGTTGGCTTAGCTTTTTCTCTCACTTTTTGGAGAAAGGAATCTGGGGAGACAGGACATTGAGGAAGCTAACTGTATGCTGTCAGTCCATATTTTGGTTTCTAGGTATAGACAAACAACCAAAAAGGCTGTCTGACTTTTTTTTTCTTGGTCCGTTGGTTTTGATGGGGGTTCTTCATTTGTTTGCGGGTTTTTGGTGGCTTTTGTTTGCTTATTTAAGAGGCTCAGGAGATGGTTTATTCTCTCCTTCACCTTCAGTATATGATTTTTTCATCTGCTACATCAAACATCATTTTGGTAAATTCTTGAAATAGATTGGCAGCTAATAGCATCCTGTTTCATTATACTATGGCTTTCCTAGATCTGATTCTGTTGGCACTTAGGTCAATCACTCTTCAAATCCCGCCTTATCCCTGATGACAAAAACCTTAGGTGCCTCTGCCTAACACAAGAACTAAGAGAGGAAGAAAGGATCTGCTCTCATCCCTAAATAGTAAGGATATTCTATTCACTACCCTCTCCACACAAGGCCAAGTACTGCATCTTGTTCCTAATTTCCCAGAGAAAATAGAGTATGTTGTTAGGTCAAATGGGAAGGGTAACATCCAGTTCCAGCAATTAGGGGCAGCAAGCAACAGTACATAAAGACCATAGAGGGCTAAAAGATGCTTTGGTTTTTCTCAGGATAGAAGCACTCTAGAAATTATATTTACAAATGTCTGCACTTACAGAACAATGCAGTAGAAATAAGCAGTTCCTCAGTTTTAAAAGATAGTCAATTTTCTCTGCATCAGATTCAGTCAATAACGTGTCTTCCATTAACTGGATGAAACTGTTTTCTACTACTTGAAACTCTACTGCAGAAAAATTAAACAGGCAATTAAGACAGTGTTTATAATGTGTTCACAGTAGAAGTCTGGGTTTAGTGGGTTTTTTTCCTAAGAGTACGGAATAGACTGGGGAAAAGGCCAAGTACTGGAAGTCCCAATAACACCCACTGTTCATAATGCAATCAAATGTTAACTCAAGATAAAAATACTTCAAATGCTGTTTGTTATTCTTCCTCAATTCTATTCTATATTACTTGAAGATATTTAAACTACGTTTATATATTCAGCTATCCTCCACAGAGTGGCTAGTGTTACTAAGCAGACAGCCAACAGCAAAAGGAATCATTGGAAGTATTTACTCATGTGCTTTAAGCATTTGGGACAATTTCAAAATTTCACTTCTGAAGAAATACATAAACCACAAGAAACCACTTCTCACCTGAATTTTCAACAGCTACACCATGTTTTTATCTGTATTAATACAGGGGTACAGGTGTACATGTAGGTCTAAATGGTCTGCCATGCTTGGCCTATCAGGAAGCTGGACATAATCATCCTCAACTTTCCTTTTCTACTCTGAGGTTACCAGCCAGGTAGGTCCTCTGCAATACTGGTGCACATTAACTTCCAATCTCAGTTCTACTACTAAAATATGGTTAATTAAAGCAGAAAAGCAGGCAGCCCACAAACACCTGATGGCCGACGTTTATAATGATCCAGAGCATTCTGAACCTTTTGACATAACTTTCCCAGTGTCTGCTGACAGGAATGTCCAAGTTTGGATTTTTGAAACAGTTGTTGATCAATTAAGTATCACAGCACAAGAACACGCTTTTCAGTCCACCCACAGTCTTTATTTCCAGGTCTTGTACTGCTTTTTAGACCTCCAAACTGTAGAATTATTCATATCCTCATTAGTTTTAATGAAGGAAAGTTGAAGTTCCAACTGCTGCAATTATCAGTTTTCCTCCCCTATATGGTGACCAATCATCAAGTTTTGTAACCTTTGAAGCAGCACAGCTAATCAGCATAGCTCCAAAGCTCTTTCTGCTGCAGCATAATTCCCCAAATTTTTTTTCTTGGTCCAAGGAGGTGAAAAATAAGTCCTCTGCAATATTTTTGACTTCATGAAATACAGCTTCTTGGTTGCCAAACTACATTTGGATGAAGCAGTATACAGTTGGTTTTTTTTTTTAAAAAACGCCCACACACCTGTCCAAAAACCTAATTCTAAAACCTCTTTAAGAGCTAGACCTGCAGGGCAGGATGAGAGGCTATGGCAGCAGGTACCTTCTTCCAGGGGAACAGACAGAACTTCCAAGCAAACTGGATACAAGAGCAACAGCCAGAGCAGGAAGGTACATGAAGTGGTATAGTACAGTTCTTACTACATGTTCAATCACAATTTCTAAGTTACTATATAAATTATTCATATATTCCCTGCCTTCCAAGAAACAAATCAAATTTCCTTGACCAGAGGACAGTGGCAAAAATTAGACTGTGAAATGGCAACAAAATTTCTGAAACCTGTGAGCTACTACAGCAAAGAAAGCCCAGCTCAAAAAAGCTGCACAGTCAAAGGAGCGAAAGATGGTCCTATTTTCTTAAGGACATTTATTGTCCAATTCTAGTGCATTATTGCCTAGCAACACAATTTGGAACTGAAGTTCTTCCTGTAATGATTGCAAACAAAGAGCAGGACTCAACTCCTGAGGTACCACAGCAGCATGGCCACTTCATAAATGCTATCAGCCAACACCTCGCCCTACCCAGAACCGCTGCCTCCCACCACTTCTTGCAAAAACAGAGCCCACAAAAGGAATTAGTTTGGAAAACAGTTCTGGGTAAAAACAACTAGATTTTATGCTTGTGTCAAATTATTTTTAAAGTAGAACTGCTCTTGTATGGTTCAGAGGGCAAGAGCATCAGGACTGGGTGGGGACAGACAAAACCATATATTCGAAAGCAAATGCACACTTAGGTTGGCTCAAGACTGCCACCAAACCACAGCTAAGGTAAAATTAAGCCTACGAAACATTCACTGTCTATGAGTGCCTCTTCTGGAAGAGAAGCCTTCAGCTACCAAAGTAAAAGCCTCTTTTCCAGAGACAAAGGAAACTTAAAAGGCTACAGAAGCACAGCTGTACACAACTGCTGCCACCTTCACTTTTGCATGAGAAGAGTAGGACAGTACTTTAAAATGGTTATAGGGAAATGGCAATGTGAATCACTTATGTAAGATGTAAAGAGACCCTATATAGCTACAAGTCCTTTGCTGTATGTATCTCAGGCTAGCTTTGTGAGGACTGGATGGAGCCGGGAAGGTTTTTGAGGGAGGGATTCTAAACAAAAAAATGTTTTATCTTTGAAGGCTTTCATCTTCACAAAAAAAGAAAATCTTATAAAGAAGAAAAAAGAACCAATCTTTGCTGAAGTGCACTTCATATTTTATTTCTTGGATTAACTACTACTCTGTCCAAATAATTTACTTTTCCAGGTTGTGTTTATACATGAGACTCAATAGTATTCTAGCTGTGAAGGTGTTACTTAAATAGCCATTAAGTGAATGCTGCTACTATTCAGAAAAACAAAATAGAAGCCGTTATCCAAAAGGAGAAATTGAAATTCTTCACTTCTTTATTTAACAGTTACTATAACCAGTTTGCAGGGAGGAGGCACAGAAATACGAACTACAGTGCTATACAAGGATTACAAATAAAGCCAGTGGGTAGTTTTAGCTTCATACAAGATCTGGTAACTTGAAAACTAAATACACCACACATGGTGATCAAAGCTCCTTATATAATACATTTCATATCTACCTTCAGCAGTTTAGCTCCAATGTCACAAAGGGACAGCAAAGTATGTTAAGACACCTAATTCCTGTTGCTGCATTGTTTGTCCATCTCACTGTCATTATTCTACACTGACCCACAGGAACTTCTTGATCATAGACATTATTTCCTTGAGGCTTTGACTGCTACAGGGAGATATTAGATATAAAGGAAAGTTTTGGAAAAACCTTCCTTAAAGGCTGAACATAAAACGATCTAAGAAACATGTCTTCTAAGAAAAACTTTCAGAAGTGTTAATATGAAATGCATTAGCACCATATGAAAGATTCCTCAGATTTTAAACACGTAAAACATTAAGATCAGGAAAATCTCAGTACTCTGAAATTCAGTTCTTTGATTTCTTATCAGTCAGTAATCTTTGTGTAGTCCCAGGAAGGCAAGCAATCATAACTTGAAAGTGCCACTGGGTCAGGCTTAACCTAGCAGCTTAAGCTTAGGACCTCAATCAACAGCAAATGAAGACATTTCTTCAGCAAAAGAAGAACAAGTCTTCATCTTCTCTAACAGAAGTTCTTCCAAGAAAATTATTAGCAACTTGATTACATTAACTTGATTGCATGATCTACTGTGGTGCATTTTATTATGCTTGAGAATTATACCTTAAAGTTGAAAATGCATTGGAAAAGGTGTACTTCAAAAAAAAAAACCTAATTACTATAATTACTATAACCTGCTAAATAATTACATAAGCATAGAACTTGAGTTCATTGAAAAGTTAGCTCTTATTTTGTTTGAAAAAGCAAAGAAGACATGAAATGGCTCTGTTAGGAAGATAATAACCAAAAAAATCCCCTATGAACTGAAAACTATCTAGTTTTAATTAGTAAAAAAATCACAAACCACATAAAGAAATGGAACTCTGCAAAAACAATGGTATAACACAATGTACTATTTGAATGCTGTTCTAGGAAATCACATAATGCACATCTGTATTTGGCTAGCTCTTCATGCATTTTGACTATTGCTAGTCTTCAACTCAATTTTCAACAAAAAGCAACAGAAAAAGCATCCACAAATGAAGCTTCAACCAAGGTAAAAACAAATCAACTCCATTTTTAGAACTACCCTTTGCCATATATTGTTTGCAATTCTAACGTCCTTTTACAAACATAAATGTATTTTAAATAGATGGGAAGTAAAGGCTATATTTTACTCAGCTACAATTATCCTGCAGTGCTTTATCAAATGTTTTTATCCTAGGGTTCTTCTGGTACAGGAAGCCAGGAAGAACAAGCTAAAGGTAGCCTAGATGTCCTAAATTCTTTCCTCCAGTTCCAGCATTCTGTTCTGAAAGAGGGAACAGTACGTGACAATCTCTCAGAAGTCTGCATTTCTGCAGCTGCTCTGTGGCCACAGGAGAAACTGTGTCACTGCTTTCTGCTGTTACCTCAGGTGGTAAAGGAACAGCAGAAAGCACTGGCACAGTTGCACTCAACAGTTCTCAGGCTGGTCTTCCTCCAGGAACCCAGACTTTTGACAGCCAGAAATGTCTGTCCTCCTCTGTGAACTCAGTCCGCCACCAGCTGCTCTGGAGATACATTGCTTCCTTCTCCATGACAGTCCCTGTCCTCAAAGGCAATGGTAAGCCTACTCTAAAAACCATGTTTAACATTTTTGCTCTTCACACCACTTCTTTCACACTTGTCCAAAATGGTTCCGAACAACAAGCAAATTCCAATGATTCTTAAGATTCAAGCATCACATACTGAATCACAAATCTGAGTGATTTGCAAAACCTCTTATTTTCAGATAACATAGTAACGTCCTGAAAGCTGGAAACCCTTCAGACAGGAAGAAAATATTGTTGACTTTCCTTCTTTCCAACAGCCACTTTCAGTTATATGAATAGACAGGTATACCACTAGAAAATAAGAGTTTGAGCATGAGCTAAACCCCAACAGAAAAACTAGACAATCAAAGATATATGTAAAGAGAAAAGCATCATCCACTACTGAACAGAAAAGTAAACTCAAGGAATCATCTGGCATCCTTTGTGGATAGCTTTACTACACAAACCAGAAATTAGAATAGCCTTTATACACTTCAGAACACACACTGCCCAAAACTGTTAGCATGTATTCAAAATGTTTTTCTTATTTCTGCTTCTTGAGCTTGTGACTTCTGCATTACCAGGCACCTCGCCAGGTAATAACAGGGAAGGAATCTTCAAAAACAACGATGCTGTCAAATGTCTCAAAAGACTAAAAAAAGGAAGGACTGGACTACTGGCACAACAATGAGAGAACAGCTCTTAATAGCTTCATCTGATTTTGAAGAAAAAAAGGCTCGAAATCTCTAAAGAACAGTTACATGTGAAGTCATTATTGAACAAAATCAGTAAAAGGGCTTGTAGAAGGTGTCAGCACAGAAAACATTCTCATTCTAGAAAGTTCAGAGTATTTTAACATTACATCTTTTTTTCAACTAGACTACTTACTCCTGGATATGTCTTCTTACAATATTTTTCTGACCGCACATTTTTATTTAAGGAAATTTTTTTGTGTGGATTTTTTTTGGCTAACTAGCTGAACTTTAACCATGTAGTGGTAGCATTCTATCTTGACCCTTAAATATGTAATTGTGAATAACTTGAATATTTTTTTTTACTGAAGTTCTTGAACTACTGTTCCATCTGTCTTTGAAGAAAGAGAGGAAAATCAAAATCCCTCAAGACTTGAGCCTTTAAATTAATCTAACTCAATTTTACTATTAACTCCACTGTCACAGAATAAGAGAACAAGAAAGCACTAATACTGAACAGAATTATAGAATAATTTAGGTTGGAAAAGACCTTCAAGATAACAGAATCCAAGCATTAACTCAGCACTGCCAAGTCCACCACTAAACCGTGTCTAAGTGCCACATCTACACACCTTTTAAATACCTTCAGGGATGATGACCCAACCTCTTCCCTGGGCAGTCTGTTCTAATGCTTGACCACCCTTTTGTGAAGAACAATCTCAATTTTCCATGGTGCAACTTAAGGCTATTTCTGCTTGTCCTATCACTAGCTACCTGGGAGAAGACATTGACCCACCTTACTACAACCTCCTTTTACAAAGGTGTAGAGAGAAAAAAGGTCTCCCCTGGACTTCCTTCCAGGTAACATCCTCCATAAAATTTGTAATCAGTTTATGAACACAGTCAGTATTCTGGTGCTTTGCAGAAGAAGATATTCCTAAGCTTTCAAGAAGATAAAAGCATATTCTCTTATTTCTACACCTTCTCAGAAGATATTTACTGTACAACAGGTATATTAAAGGTCTATATGTCTCTATCCCTACAGCCTTTCACACACATCAGCCTCTCCACCCTGCAAGGAAGGAACTAACTCACACTTACTTGGCACTTCCAATCAAAGTCCACTGTGCTTCAGCCACAAAGCTGCCTCCTGACCTGAAGTATGGAGCCAGTGCCCTTCTCTGACTTTTGAAGTTAGACTAGGGTAGACTTGCTGTTAAACTCCATATTGCATACATCAAGAAGTTGGCACTTGTATGCAAGGTTCTATGTGTGCATTTTCAAAGGCAATTTACTACATATTTTCCTCAAATATGGCCACTACACTCTAAATAAAATAAGGGTTGATGACTCAAACCTGCACACAAGAATTGAGCTGGTTTTGTTTTAATACTTGTAGGAGGTATTTGCTTTCACAATAGCAGTGGTATTAGGCACCTCCCTAGTACACCAATCCCATTACAAATTGTTTGAAATATAAGTGAGATTTCTACCAGGGTTTCAAAACTTTAAACAAGCTTTAACCTTCTGGAGAGAAGAGACACAGGACTTAAAAGAACAGAACTTGATACAGGAGTTGTGTACTGATCTAAAATAAGGAAACCTGACTATACTGAAGCATTTTCCCAAAACTTCAGTACCCAGACCAACATCAATTCATTGGGCCAGAGCACAGTCTAAAAAGGAATGAAACACCAATACAAAACTTCTCCTTCACCACTGGGAAACAAAGTATTTCACAGTGGATGTTTAATTCCTTGTACTGAAAGAATCTTTGGAGCCCCAACTGTAAAAGGGAAAAAAAATCCATTCCCTCATTAAATCTAAATAGGACATGTGCTACAGTAGTATCATAAATAGTTTCAGTTGCAAAGGACCTTTAAAGGTGATCCAAGTCAACCCTGCTGCCGCAGACAGGGACATCTTCAGTTACATCAGGCTGTCCAGAAACCCATTCAACTTGATCTTCAGTGTTTCCAAGGAGTGGACATCTGCCACCTCTCCAAACACCCTGCTCTAGTGTTTTAGCACCATCACTGTAAAAATTTTCTTCCTTCTCATCTAGTTGAAATTGGCCTTCTTTCAGTTTAAAACCATCACCTCTTGTCCTATTGTAACAGGCCTTGCTAAAATTTTGTCCCCACCTTTCTTACAGGCCTCCTTTAAAGTACTGAACAGTTGCAATGAATCTCCTCGAAGCCGCCTTTTCTCCAGGCTGAACAAACCCAATTCTCTCAGCTTCCAAAACATAATGCAATTAAACCCCTATGTGGAAGTATTTAAGAGCTCAGCTTACTTTGTATAGCAAGACAATCCACCAAATCATCTTACCACCACAAGGCTACAGCATTTTACAATGCATATTACTCCCTTGGTAAGCATTAACATGTGTGTGCTTAAAGACACTTAAGTATCAACACGTGTATACATAATTCCAAATATTTGTTACATCAATGAAAATCACTAAGAAGGAGTAACTCTTCTACCAGGTTATGTTTACACAAAGAGATATTAAGCTTCTTTTCGTCAGGAAATTTGAATGTTCATTCGGTTCATTGTGGCCACATGCACTTAGAACGACCTCCCTCACTCCCCTCCACCCCTTTCATTGTGCAAGAAACAGAAACCAGACAGCCTCACTTGTCAGACCACCAATTAGCTACAGTACTTAGTGCCCAGATGACAAAACACATTTTCAGGTCAAGAGAAAGTGTCACAGCTGTACAGCTGAATACTCCCCAAAAACTAAGAGATCCAGGTCCCAAACCTTCTGCATTGCTCTGTGTTTTTAATATTCTGAAGAGCCAAAATACAGATCAGATAGAGGGATCAAAAGAACACCAAACTAGAAAAGCACAAGTTTACATCAAGATTTACATGAAGAGAATTTTAACTCCAAAACCCCCCATTTAGCATTTAAATAGAAAATCTTATTCCAAAACTATCAGGAATTTTATTAGTGTCACAGATCTACTGTCACAGTTATTTAACTTATTTTTAAATCTGAAACAAGTAATGGAATACTTATCACTTTTTGGAAAAAAAAACTGGTAGTTACAGATGTTCAGAGAAAGAGTTCACAGTTCAGAATGTTCAAACACAAACATTCCACTGGAAAAAACTAAAACTGAGGAGTCTATCTGGTAGGAACCTTCATGCACACACTACTGTTGAAGTAGGTAGAGCTGAAATAAGTAACCATTGCAAAATGTTACAAGATATCTATTTTAAGAAAAAATACATTATACATCACTAAATTTGTAAAAACTTATAAATTCTTATAGGATAAACAGGAGGCAAATTTATGCATACAGGCACCATGCTACAGCTCTGAGTCTATAAAACTGAATTTTCTTTAACAACCTAAGCAACATCTGACCACATATCTGTTCCTAAAGCTACGAACTTACCTTGAAGCATATTGCTAGACCTGAAGTTTATAACAAGAACACTTTCAGTAACCAGAAGCACATGATAGTGTAATTGCACATCCCAGAATGTAATACTACATTTAAAAAATGGTTATTTCAATGATTACACTAATGAGTTATGAACTTCCAACCCATGTGCATACAGTTTCATAATTACACAGCTTGAAATCCTCATCAGCAAATCCAAATGCTCCTGAAATCCAAATCATTTTATAATATTGAATAATGCATGGCACCTCTGCAGCAATAAATTAAAACAAATTTCATAAAAATGCAAAGCTTCATAATCTGTATTCTAAAAGACAGTGCATTACTAAAATAAAGTGTTGCTTAGTAAGTACTAATGACAGTGGTTTGTTGACCCCTCCCCCTGGTATTTACAGTTCAGACCCTATGTCAGAAATAAACAGACCAACTCCTACCAAAATATCCTTTTTTATATGTATTTATATGTATATGGTGGCTCACAGCATATCCTACTACAGACAGTGAAATCAGACATCTGTTTCTTAAAGAAGCACTGGCTCAAAATTGCATGAAACTTTTTCCTCCTGAAAAGTGTGAAAACATGTTTTTTAAAATAGGCTGCAGCTTGACTGGTTTACATATTATTTTGTCAATAGCAAAAACAAAACTCCATCTTACTTCATTGAAGGGCCAGCAAATCAAGGTCTACAGTTTCTCTATAAGACCAACCCCAGCCCCAATGCCTTTTTTTTGATTGATTTTGAACTATTGGTAAACCCTAGACAAACTCAGCGGAAATACTGAGCAAGCATCAGTGCTGTCCTTTTGAACAAGTCAAAAAGCCTTGTCAAGATGACAAGAAAAGTCATTATTACAATCAATGAAAAATCATAGAATGGTTTTGGTTGGAAGGGAACATAAAAATCATCCAGTTCCATCCCCCTGCTGTGGGCAGAGACTCCATCCACCAGACCAGGATGTGCTCAGAGCCCCATCCAGCCTAGCCTTGAAGACTTCCAGGGATGGGGCATCCACAGCTTCTCTGGGGAACCTGTGCCAGTGCCTCATCACCCTCACATTGAAGAATTTGCTCCTGATATCTCATCTGTCTCCTCCTTTACTTTAGAAACCTTCCCACTTGTCCTGTCACTATGTGCCCAAATCAAAAGTTTCTCTCCCTCATTGTTACCATCTTTTAGGCACTGGAAGGCTGCAATGAGGTTTTCCTGGAGCCTTCTCTTCTCCAGGCTGAACAAATCCCAACTCTCTCACCCTGTGTTCATAGAATAGGTGCTCCTTCCCTCAAATCTACTTCGTGGCCCTCCTCTGGACCCTCTCCAACAGGTCCACATCTTTCTTGTGCTGAGGAATCCTGACCTGAGCTCAGTATTCCAGACTGAGTCTTTTTGCTAATCCTTTTGCTAATAAAACTAAGATTTCTGGGTACCTGTAGTATCTCATTACTGAAATCACAAAATAGAAATATAAAACCAGAGACAGTGAGGAAGAGTCACAAACAACTACACGTATTCTGGCAGAGATACTAACCACAACTTTACAATTATAATAAGGGGGGGAAAAAACCAAAAATGCATTAAAACCAAATCAAAGAACAGCAGGCCTTACACACAAGTTTTGCCAAATTTCTGCAAGTTTATTTTCCTCATATTGATCACAACAGGCTTTTTGATCTACTAATCCCTTGGTTTGCCTCATTAACAGCAAGGAACTAGACATGAAAATTGGCTGCCTCTGAACACCCGTTTTCCCAAAAAGGCATTCAAATTTACAGAAGCATGACCAAGACACTGCCAGAAGCACTAAGTGTCAAAAGTCTGAAGTGCGTATTTCCTGCAGCCAGCTCAACAGTCAGCAAAAGCACATGCATTAGAGCAATAGCAGTATTAAACAACTAAATGTCATAAAACATTGTGTCAAAGCCCTAGTCCAGAGCAATATTAACCACCTTACAAGGAAGAAAAGCTGTAATTTTTTTCTTCTTTGATTCTTCTTTCTTTTTGTTTCAGATTTTATGAAAGACACAAATCATCCAAGTTATAACACACCATTTTGCAGTAATTTGTAGAGGAGTCTACATAAAAAAAACACTGCAGCATAAGATTCAATAGGTAAAAATTCTCAGCTGTAATGAAGTCTCACATCTCTTCCAGTTTTACCCAAATAAATACAATATACTACTGTACAACAAACTGAAGAAAACGCCTCTATTTGACACCCCAGTTACCAGAAAGTTACAAAACCCTAGAGAGCTCAATTACACTCAATTACTTAGAGTTTGAACAGCTTTTCTCTAACTTAAGTACGCATTATTTGCATACTATACTATATCATGTATTTGGGGACGACAACACGGTGGTCAACTTCTAGTAGGCGGAAATGTCCTAAGGGCAGGTCTGCTGTTGGGACTATGTAGGAGTCAAATGTTAAATCTTTAAGGTCGGTGTACTCATAGGTTCAGTATCATTGGTGGCCAATGGCTTTTAGGGTTAGGTCGGGTTCATTGATTTTGTCTATCATGTAGTGGATTCATAAGGATGGTAGGGCAAGCATGAGTAGAACTATGGCGGGGAGAATTGTTCAGACGAGTTCAATTACTTGTGCGTTGACTGTGCTTGATGATAGTTTTTCTGTGAGTGTATGGGTTAATAGACAGAGGACTAGGCTGCAGATTGCTAGTGCAACCATTAGGGCGTGATCGTGGAATCCTATTTGTTCTTCTATGATAGGTGAGGAAGCGTCTTGGAAGTTAAATTGTGAGTGGTTGGCCATGTTTGGGTGGAGACGTGCTGGGCTTTCACCTGCAATTTAGTCTTGACAAGGCTATGTAATTATTTTACTAACACCTCTTTATGAGAAAGAAGCATAAGTGGTCCATACAGTTGGCTCGAAACCAACATGTGGGGGTTCGACCCTTCCATTCTTGGACTTGGACAAAGGCAGGCCGCAAAAGCATGACAAAAAAGCTGCAAAGCATGACTTTCACAGGCTCTGCTGACACACTGGGAGGTAACTTAAAACAGTATTGAGGCCTCTGCCACCTGCATCCAGGGAAAGCTTTTAAAGCAGCAATGCTGTAACTCTATGTGAGGAGAAACTGCCTCAGAACACCCCACCCCTTTATTTAAACTACTGAGACTTTTCTATCCACTTGCCCCCTTCTCATGTCTCACTTGATGTTGCCATTTTTCATCTTAATGTAGAAATTTTCCTTATCACCTCACAGTCTTCAGTCAGAGCTTCTATATTTACCTAAGGGTTACTGTGGCTCTGATTTACTTGGAATTTGATAGCTGAATAGAATAGAAACTGATCAAAGGTGGAACTAGCTCATAATAACTTAAATACACATTGCACATTAGAGTATGCCATCACTTTCACAGTCAAAATGACAGCCCTCAGGGTCTACAGAGTCAAATCCAGGTCAAAAAAAAACCTGCTCTACAGTGCTAAACCCAGACAGCCATCACTCCCAGTGACTAAACCTGCCTGCAAACAACAGAAAAGTTCCAAATCCACTGGCAGAAAACATGTCTTCAGCGTATTTTTCTACCTGAATAAACACTTCTTTTGTATAATTATATCAGTTTTGAAGTTCACATCTGCTTCATTTTTATTGCTTTGTTGAAAAATCTTCTCCAAACCAGCCTCACACTTGCAAAATCATCACTGAAACTAAAGCTACCTGCAAAGGCTTCTGTCTGAAGTGGGGCTTCAAAGAGTTACTTAGCATGTGTGACGAAAGCTTCAGCCAGATCTTGAGCTTCTTATCAGGAGATGCATGGGCCCAATAGCCATTTTGAACAGGCAGCAGCTGATTTTCCTAGCATTAGGAGACCATCCAGGAGACATGTTTTTTCAATATTGCATTTCTGCTGTAGTGAGCTCAGAAGAAAGAATTCATCAATTTTCCTATTTAATATTTCATTAAATGCTTTGCTAAAATAGGTATCTGAGCTACACTTAATTCATACCATTTACCTGATATCATCATTAGAAACAGTTAAATGACAGTTGCAGTCACTACAAATCTGATACAGTGTCACTATTTCAGCATTTCACTGACGTTGCTTTGTGTCCTTCAAAAGCTTCTGCTGCTGTTAAAAAACCCTACTCATCTATATTTAACAAAGAAGATACCCAAGAAGAAACTAATTTCTAAGATCATACTGTTATCCTGCTATTTCAGTGTCAGCACACTGCCCATCACAATGCCGTTTTTTATTCCTTCCACTTCTGAAAAAACCACCCCACACCACAGAACACCCCCCACCGTTAGCAGCGGAGCTGCCGACAAGTCTCTGGAGAGCTTAAAGCCACATCACCTCCTAGGATGACATGCCTAATCTTTCACCATCAGCACTGATCAGAAAATGTACCTTTACAAAAATGTTCAGCAGCTTTGTTGGCTCAACTGTAGCTACTGCAATACTGCCCTTGCAAACACAGTCTTAGAAAACAACACCCAAGATATCCACAAAAACCAAAAACTACCAAGCAACAAGAAAAAGACACAGAAGCAAACAGATGAAAAAACCCTACAAAAGAAAATCAAAACAACCCAAAGAAAAACCCAGCACCCTGATAGCAGACCACCATCTCCTACTTCAGAAGGGCTCTGCTGAAAAAGCACACTTATAAACATGTTTTGCTTGTATTTAATCCTGTCAAAATATGAACACATATATATATAAAGTTTGATAGAAAGTCTACTTTCCCTGTAGACCTCTACATTTATTCAGAAAGCAGAACTGTTCTGATTGAGGAAGCTTGTTGTCCTATAAGCAAAGCAAGTTTTAACTTAACACAGGCTTTCATTACATCTTCTTAGCCTCCCCAGGTGTTTGCTAGTATATGAAAACATGATTCCATGTAAACATCAGCAGGAAGTCTGGATGGTTACATTCAGTTTATGCATTTCAGACATGTGCCAAGCACAGGGCTCCATGTACACAGTGCTATCAAAGGAAACATTTTGTACTCTTATCTTTTACACAGTAAAGAAATTTTCTCAGAACATTTTCTTGCTGAAGAGTTCATTTCAAGTGGGAAATCTGTTAAGAACAGTATACAAAGAGGACTCTATTTATAGCTTCAACATTAAAATCAGACAATTTAAATAGCACGTTCTTATTCAACTGACAAAATTTGGGAATTTGAATTAATTCATCATTCAGAATATCAGGACATGAACCAATTGCAGGAAAATGTGCTGAAAACAAGCTATTTTAAAGCTATTCTACAAAACTATGTCAACTAGCCTTGGACATCCAATTTAGGTCACAGATTATTGCTGAGGCAACAGCAGCAAGAGAGTCTCTCAGCCAGCAGAATTTCCAAAGCATTTTCACATGACATGTTACCAAGCATATGTAGTACTAATTTAGATCTGTTTTATAGGCAATTAAAAAAATGCCACTCTGTCCAGCATAACTGCACAGTTGAACTTTGATTAACCTGGAGTTCAAGAGGAAGTCAGGAAGTTAATGTAAGCAGAGCTCAAAACCACTGCCACTCCCAGTGATGGGCATTACACATTCCAGTGCCATTACTTCAGGGTTGGAACTTGACCATTTACTCTGTTTTTTAGTTCCCTCTCATTTGTTCACTAACCCACCACAGCACTTGCTGCTTACCTCATGAGTAGTTGTGTCTCCTTAACAGTCTATTGTTAAGGACTGTCAAAAGCTTTTGAAATTCCAAATAAATTATATCTGATAGCACTCTCCCCTGTTTTGTTGTCACAGTGAAAGAATTCAATAGATTAGCAAAGACATTTTCCTCTGAAGAAACTGTGCTAATTTACTGCTATCAAAGTATGATCTAGAGCAGATTATCTCTTAAAAAGCAGCAGCGTTTCCTCCGCCACTGAAGAAGAGCTTGATGGTAAGCAGTGCCAAACACACCTTTGGTTAAAGGCACTGAGGTTAAGTGCAATCTTATTTTTATAGAGAGTGACTGATTTAATGTGAAACTAATGTCACTGGCTTGGATGCACAGCAAAGGATGACAAGGAAGCAACAAACCTGTGGCCTATTCATCTACTGCATATACAGATAATCATAACCAAAGACAAGCAGAGCACAGATAAACGTACCAAAAATTCCTTCATCTATTCAGGGCCTTTAAACAACAAATAAGATAGCAGGCAAATCTGACCTGAGCATCTCCTCCCCTTTTTTGCAAAGCTTAAAGATCCCCTAGTAGAGATTCTCAGTGTGAAATAACACTGGTGAAGGCTCAAAGACTAACAGGCCACAGTATAGCTATCAAAACTATTTGTAAGCCTTTTATAGGGCTGGTTCTTTGATATCAGATCATATCAAACTTTGTAAGTAGGTAGTATGGACAGCTCCTTACACATGCTATGGCCCAATTCCACTCTCAAATGAAAGAATTTTCCAACCTCTCAGACCAGCAGATCCCTTACAACATTCTCCCTTACTTTAATCAAAAAAATCTGATTTTTCACTGCAGCTGCTCTGTTTAGCAAGTCTCTTATCCCTGTTTCAACAAGCTACTCTGAAGAAAATGACAGGGATACATCCCCTGTAATTGAGATATCAGAGGAAGAGAAATTGAGGAGTTTGCTGTATTCCTAAACCACACCAGACCACTTCAAAGAGTAAGATTCAAGTTTCCCAGCGAGTTTTCCCTAAGGCAGCCTCAGAGCCTCACTTAGCACTGTCATAACTGAGGAAGCTTAGACCCACAGCTGTGACCTAGAAGCTTATTCAGCTACACATACTCAGCCAGTGACAGCCACTGACAGGGTATAGCAAAGGCTCTGGTCCCAACTTAAAAACTACATGGCATGTCAAATATTCTGCACATTGATGCTCACATTTCCACAAGAGCTCCTCTACCAGTACTTCAGAGAAAATCCTGGGTAAACGTACTAATTTTCATTAACTGATGAGACCAGCAAAACATTTCTCTTTGATGTAATATCTCATTTTATGACATCTAATGCTTTTGGTTTTATTCTTTATACACAGCTGTTCAATTTCAGAACTCAATCTTTTGTCTCCAAACACTCCTGAAAAAAAAGTCTTAAGGTGTGTTAAGTGTACTTTCAATAAATATGGACAAGCAAGAAACACAAATATGATAAAAAGAATATATAACAGAGTTCCACTGTTTTTAAAAATTCCCACACAAACCACCCTAAAATGACACTGAAGTACACCCTAAACAATTTTCTAAGATACAAAGAAGCAGCATCCCATTAATCATAAGCAAAATGTTCTGGTTTGTATTAAGTCATTGAAGAATCAACACAGCATACAAAACTAACAATCCTGTTTGCAATATAGTAAATTACTTTTTAAGTCGTCAAGCATATGGCACTTTAAACAGACAAAGCAATTTGTCTAAAAGCACAAGCATATCCCCTATTTGGATCTTCAGTTTAAAGCCATTAATTTTTTTCCTCTGATTTTATGAAGAAAAAAGATAAAATCAGCAAAGTTTTATAAATACCCCCCTTCTCTATGCTGAATAAGTCACCAGTAAGTTTCCCAAAATTATATTTTTCTGACAATCAAAAATAAAATTAAAAGAGGTTTCTCTGCAGTTACTACTACCCAGACAAGAAATTTTATTTTATTTGAAATTTATTTTATTTATTTATTTTATTTTAATTGAAATTTAGAGACTCACACCTTTTAAAATGAGTAAGCAGCCTGCTCAGACTTTCACTAGCAAATCATAGGAACTCCTCCCAAAATTTAACAGGTCAAGGTGCTGTTCTTGTCATCACAGGATTAGTCTATTTTCTTACACTCAACCATGACATTTGAATGATTCTCAAAAACTTAATTCCATGCAAAGGAAGAGATTCTAGAAGATATTTTACGTGGTATTTATTTTTAAGTGGCATAAAAAAGAAAAAAATTCTTGCAAAACCCGCATTTTTCACCATGGTATTTGAATACAGAAATAAAAAGAAACACAGAACTGCTTGAAAAGGTTAAGCCCTTAGTGAACCCTGCTAGGCTTCTCTTCTCACTGCTTGGGTCATATTTCCCATTCCCCCATTCTACTCCAGAAGGGAAGAGTTACAGCAGTTACTGGGTAGATAAGTTTAAGAACATTTAACATCCATTTCACCTGCCATAGATCCAAGAAACGAGAAAGCAGCATTTGTTATTTGAGAACACACATAACATTTTCATACAAGCTTTACCTTATCTTTGTCTTCCACAACATCTGCCAGCACATCATCTGGGTCCAGGATTCCTCCATCTGTATACTCCAGGTGGTGAATATTTACCCAGGAAGCTGGATCCTGTAAGACAGATACAAGAATTCTCAACCTACCCTTGCATGATTTCAGTGCTATCAGACATAGCAGTTGTGTGTCCCACTTATTTGCCACCTACTTCCCTCTCTAGTCATGAGGTAGAAGACTGGAGCCACTACTCAAAATTGAAACTGAGAGCAACTGAAAACTGCAGATGAAAAACAAGGCAATACCTACAGAACATTACACAAAAAAAAAAAACTTTAAAACATGCATTTTTATTTCCTTATCAATCTTTATCTAATTTGAATAGTAAATTTAAAACAATAAAAAATATTTTTGTTTTACAATACTTTAAAGATAGAATATTTTGGTTATTATCAGCATAAACAAACAAATAAATAAATAAATATATATATATGGATTGGCATGTACCCCTCCTGACAGGTTGTGGGGAGGTATATCCATATATTTTTAGACATCTAAAACACATCCATCATTTCTTTCTCTGAGGAGGCAGATAATCCTATTGTGGCAAAAAATCCCAAAAGAATAAGTAAATTCCAGTTTGCTTTCACAAATAAGTACTCTCAAATTCCAATGCAACACGGAGTACCATATTAACAGGGATCAGATTAATTCTCCAAAACTAATGCTTTCTTCATAGATTATTAACTCCTTCACTTCAACAACCAGGAGTTGAGCCATCACTCCACTGACCCTGAAGCCAAAAGGCTCAGAGTATACTGCTCAACAGCAAATTCTCCCTGACAGGAAATAGAAAATGAGAGAGCAGACACACAGCCTGTAGCCACTGCCCCCAAACTATACCAGCTACCTGTGTACACAGCTTCCAAGTGGTATTTATGGCTGAACTGCCTTAGTTAAGACTTATCCTCCTAGGACCAGTTCTTGTGGTTTAATGAGCACATGGCAGCTCAGTGAGTCACAATGATGTGTGAGTTCTCTGAGCTATCAGCACTGATGAACATGGCATCTGCTGCAGCACAACGAAGAAAGAAAACATGCCTGGTTAGGATTATAAAGCGTATTTGAGTCCTCCATCAAATATTATGAAGAGTGGCCAGAATATGCTAAAATTAAGGGCCAGGAAAGAGGCATGCACACACATAGCTTTGAGAAATGTTTCAGAAATGGACAAAAAAAGGATGACAACTGATCACCTGCAACTGAGGGTTAAGTGTAACTAGATACAGTACAGCTGTGTAACAACCACACAATTAAGCATCTAAAAGTATTTCAATTTGTAACATGTCCATTTAATCTCTAATTTACCTCTTACTACAGTTATTTCATTTTGCAATGAAACCACCCATTTGTGAAATAGCAAATGTTTGTTCATTCTAGGTATTACAAAGTTTAAGAGTATCAATTAATATGCTTTTTCCTCTGCAAAGTGACAAAGTGTGGAAAACTATTATAGCTCAAATTTCTATTTTTAAGCCCAGGGCTCAGGTATTTTTACCATAACCATAAAATTCTAAGACAAAAAAGCAGAAAAGAAACGTACCTTTATGCAATAAATAAGCAGGTTGAGATTATACAATTTACCTAATGCAGTTACCTTGAAAAAAGAGAATTAGTTTGACCCTACCAATAAAATTAGAAAATATGATACTTTAAAACCAGAACACATCAGTAGCTACAGATGTTCCACCTGAACGTTTTAACTAATGCAACCACAAAGCTTTTAATAGTTAACAGCTTTAAAACAGCATAATAAAGTTGAAGTTAAAAAATACACAGCTGATTAGAAAACTTTCAGTGTTCACTTCTATTTGTGATTTGGTAACTGTACCAACCGAGATGAGTCATTGAAACAGAAACAAATTAAAAACAAGTGTAAAACACTCTTGTCCCAATAGAATGATGCAAGTTGGCAGGACACAAGCTCAAGACACACAGCCACCCTAAACTACATTAAATTTAACAAATTCTTAACCCTCTTTTACTTTGGGCTACAGCAAAAACAGTAATTTAATTATTTTTATTAGTGGCAATATCAAAAGAACATCTCTAAAAGTCTCAAAGAACAGAAGATGCCATTCCTCAGCAATCTTTTGGAACAAGTGTAGCCAATGCAAGATTCTTTAAAAGAAAACAAAGACAATTAACACTGAAATACAAGAACTAAAACTGGGCAGGATTCACAGTTTGTTTTGAAGAAAAGTACTTAATGGCTTAGACACATGCTGTGGCTCAGGTACACACAGTATGAACACACTACAACCTTCAGTTCTCAAGGACTCCCCAGTTACAATAACCAGCACAGACTAGAGCAAGACTGAATACTTGCTGCCTCAGAAATAAAAATGTGAATGGCTTATATGAACTTCATCCTTGAAAGCTAAAAACCCATGCTGGGAGCAGGGAGCTTTTCATAAACTTGTTTGATGAAGCAAACAGTAACTACTGCTAGATAGCCCAGGTTATCATTCACACAGTCACAAAAGTAACAATTGTTCATCTGACCAGCAAACCCACTCGGCCATTCAAAAAGATTTCCAAGTCAGAGAACATGTTCTCTTCTTTCAGTCAACTCCAAACACTGCCATGCATTGGATACAAAGTGTCCATACAAAAAAACCAAACAAACAACCAACAACAAAAAAGACCAAAAAAATCAACAACTAAAATCTATATATCTGTTTGTTTCTTCTGTGTTTCTTTGCCTGCACCAGGAGTCCAGACAGCTTCACTAAATAAAACATTAACATTTTAGAAAACTCATTATTTAAAACAAGCTATTAACTGTTGTCCTCTTATTGCAAAGGCTCCCATACCTTCTTGGTGATTTCTCATGGGCAGCTCCTTGCAGCACTGACTCCTTCTTCACCACACAACCAACAAACTCCAGCTCTCCTCACCCAGCTAACCCACTCTTTCATAGCACTCGTCTTCTTATTGGACACAGCTGTGGCCTGTTAAGGGCAGGCCTGTTCCTAATCTTGGTGATTAGTACAGCTGCAACTCCTCAGGTGTGAGACTGCCTTCTGCACTATTCTCTTACATTCTATTCCTCCACAATTAACTACCAGCAGACATAAAAGTTGAGTATCTAAAGTTCCAAACAGCACAGTATCCACATGCATGCACAAACTCACATTTTGCACATTATTTAGAGCTCAAAAGGAGTAGAACAGATCCAAAATATAACCATGGTACACCCAAGAATCATTATCAGAGAAAATGAAACCTGCTCAGGAGAAGGACTGTCCTATTTTAAGGTTCTTATGCTTTACTATGATAGAACAATCAAAAGGGGCAATCAAGAACACTTCAGGTTTCCATGTGTTTTAAAACTCCTAGGCAGGAGATAGATTGCCTCTCTAAAGTAACAGAGTAATTTTATAGCTCATAAAGTATATGACTGAAAGCCTTGCAAAACAGAGCTTGCTGATTCTACAGTGTCTCCTGAATGGTCAAAGTCAGAACCCAGTAACAGAGATGACAGGCTGTGCAAAGGATAGCACCAGACAGCTTCAACAAAATAACACTTCTTACCTACTGAAAGCAGCAAATGCTGGATGACACTCCATTTTTGATCAGGGAAGAGATTAAGAGAATACTTGTTGAGAAGGCACTTGCTGAGAACCTATGAATTATAAAGGAAAAGAAGTCTAACAACTGTATTCTAAAACACTAGGACAAATTTTGGGGTGGTTTTTTAGATGATTGATTGCTGCTCCTTTAAATTTCTCTAGCTTGAGATTGAAATTTTATTCTAATGAATGACAGTGTCTAGAACGATTCTTCACTGTATCTTCTTAATCATAATGATTAAAACTTGACATGCTTAAAAAGAAATACTTAAGTTTTGAAAAATAAAAAAGCCTCTTGTAAAAATAAAGCATTAATAGAGCCTGGAAGCTCAGGGCAGCAATCAGGTATGATTACCTGATTCTATCTGTGCTCCTAAATGCTCTCCTGTTAGAAAGTTCATCTTGAAGAAAACACAAACTACAGTTCCAAAAAATCCTAGCATCACAAGTGGGGAGAGCTCTCTCACAGCACAGTACATAACCCCTAGGCAGAAATTCAGCTGAGGTACAAACTTGTAACAATCTACGTAAAGAAGACGTATGACTAAGTTACCTGGTATAATTCATAACAGCACTTGGCAAATGAATATTGAACAGTTACTCTGATGTGCATTTTACCTTAGGGCTGCAAGTCATGTTTGCGTTTAACATCAAGCCACTTAAAAGCTGTTTATCATCATTTCCTTTATGTGTGGGAGAACACTTGAGGAATTACTATGCAAATATTTACCAAATGTTAAATTAAAGCCAGGTCACACGAATGCACAAGTGCAATGTAGGCAGAGAAGTGACATAAATTTTAAAAAATGGGCTTGACATTCATTTTGTCACAGAATCCTGACTTAGCTGTTGCCACCTAATACAACACCATCACTGTTCAAATAGTCTAAAACAGGTTCAAGAATTCTACACATTTATTTTCAGTCAACATACACACTCAAATGAAAAACCAATCCATTTATAATTAAAGCACTCCCATTTATTGTTAGGTTTTTAAACAAATCAATAAATTCACATTTTTTTGTATCAGAAAGTTGGAGTGCATTCTTGACTCTTTTTGTTCCCAACTCCAATAGAAAAGTACCAGTCTCCTTTTCTGAAAGCTAAGCAACATAGCTAATAAATGTTACAATCCACACTGGTATTTCCGACTGTTAATGAACAAGAGAATCCAAATGAGTTTAAATATGTTTCAGCTGACCATCAATAAAATAAACACCACCGCTTGATGATTTCACAATTAATTATTGTTTGATGCTGTATTTTGTTCCACTCTGCAGAACGCATAAAATTAAGAGCAAACCCTCTACCGGAATTTTTAATTCAATATAGTAACAATGGGATGCACTTAAAAAAAATCAGAAATAGGACTGACTTAAAATTATTCCTCGTCCTGATATTTCTGAAGTACCTCCACATCAATGCTTCACTAGAGCAAACAGACTTCAATGAAATGCAGCATTAAATTGGAAATAATATATGCCTGTTCCACATACACAACAAAGGAATAAATGTTAGGTCAAACTTGGGGGAAGGAGAGGCCTCTGGTCATATTGTTTTCTGTCACTTAGACAGTAAAAGTAAAACTAAAAATCCCATAATCATAAAATATTTTCTGATAAAGAGAGATTTTAGGTTAAGGTCAGTAAAAGAGGTATTCTACCCCTCAATCATTTTTAGATTCTAAATTGCAATGTGATGCATTACCTCAATATATTAAGTAGTATTTAATGATTTCTATAAGCATTTTAAGGCTACACAGTGTAGCCTCATTACACACAGCCAAACAGCACTAAGTATTAGTTACTCTCAGACCACAGCTTGGGGAGCAGAGCACAAAAAGCAGCTTGGAGAGGAACATATGGATGAGATTGGTCACAGCCTCAAACCTGATCTCGAAATCCTTCTCAAAGTTTATCACTGAATTAGAAGAGCCTTAAGCATTTTTGGTTCGCTCACCAAAACCACCTCCAAACAAGCCTGAAATGGTACTTTATTCAAATTTCATCTCAACTGCCACCAACAGGGATGTCATCTTCAACTGTACTAGAGATGGGGCTCTGTTTCTACAGCAATATGAATACTGAGTTTCCAAAATCAAGAACTGATCACAAAGCCAACATTGCACACTACAGACTATCGCAATCTGGAGCTGAACAGTTAGAGCTCAGCAACAACATAACATGCATGCATTGATGTCCTTGTACAGCCTAAGACAAACCCAAAGGAAAAAACCAAATGCCCCAATATGCATCACACCCCATCCTTACAGCAGGCAAACAACCACCACTTCTACTCTCTTCATATGTACAAATGTAGAATTGTATCATTGCATACAATATTGTAGGTTACAGACATAACATTTCTATGGAATAAAAGGAGCCACAAGAAGTTTCTGTAAGAATCAAAGATGAACAGCTATCTGCACAAGAGATTAAGTCTGCTCCAGACATTACTGAATGCAGCAATTCCTGGCACAGACCTGATCTGAATAAACCTCCCTATACGAAGTACATGAGTATACATCATACACACATATATATATTTACACACACACTTGGAGCTGAGTACAAATTGGGTCTTTTCACAAACTGCAAAAAATAGAGATAAAGCAATATTTAGGTTTCACTGCTCAGGAAGCTTCCAGAGTTTAGTTTACATTACACATAACAGAGGACGTTACAAGCTCATATTTCTAGGTCTCGCGGTTGAAAAAATAAATTCTTACCTCTAATTAATTACATTGTCTTTATAGCATAACATTAACGAACACATTTTTAACCCTTTCCAGTTAGAAATTCAAAAGCAGCAGAAATCTTTAAGGTAGTACAAGGAAGAGAAACATGCTACAACACAGTGAGATAGTAAAATAAAACTCCTCATGTATTTCATAGTGCTATTGCCCTCCTTCACCAACACTCTGACTCTGCTTGTATTAGAAGTGAAAATGCTGCAAGATGCTAGAGAGAAGATAAAACTTCTTTATAGCCTTCTACCAGCTGGAGTGACACACATTCTCTCAAGTTATTAATATTAAAGAAAGATCTATACTGAGTGAGCTCAAGGACAGAAATTAAAGCTGAGGCAAGGGCAAAGGACAAGGTAGTCTGCTCTGAGAGAAACTACTTTTAAGCATCCAGAAATAAAGCTACAGAAAACACAGAAGGCCATACAGCAGAAATAGTCTTAGAAAGGTGACTGTAAGGGATGCTTCCTAATCTGTCCTCCAGATGAAATAAAGTACTATAAAAATAAAACCGCACAGGAAAGGATCTTCGGAGAGGAATTCACCCTTAACTGGCAGGGTGATGGGGAACAGAAAGAAGTTCATTGCAAGCAATCAAACTTGTGAGTACATGGAAGACAAAGCTCTTCCCTTTTCACAATAAATTTAGCAGGTCTAACAAGCTTTCAAACCTCATGCCAAAACATGATCACAAGAAGTAACGCCAGTCTAAGTTGTTATACCCATGATGCTTTGCTTCTAACCAAAGCAAAGCACACATTTTGATTTTTTTTTTAGGTCGGTTAGGAAATTTTCTTCACACAGTAAGATAACACAGAAGAAATTTTACTCCTAAAAGGAATAAATTAAATATTCAAGAATGAGGTGAATTAAAGATTATTTTCTTCAAAAAAACCCAATTTCTCCTGCTATTTAGAAGGATCTCTTTTCAAACTATAGTAGAGGAAACTATTCCCTGTAAACAAGCTATTTAAAAAATTAAACCTCATTCTATGTATTTTCACACATACTAAATTTTTGTTCAGAGTCATTCATTTTATTTATTAATACTAGTTGTGGAAAATGTAATCTTCCCTCAAGCACTTCTTTTTTCCAATCATGATGAGATGTGATATAGCCAAATAGTAGAAAGTAGAAAAGGAGTTCTGAAAACAGTAATTTACATAAGATCACTTTAAATATTCTATTTTTAAAGTTTCTGTCTTTGAAGATGCTAAAAACCTGATGTCAAAAGGGGAACTAATCAGATTGGGTCAGCAGAGAAACATTCATCTTTGTCAGAAACATTGACTTTATCTCAGGGCACTTACAGTTTTTGCACAGTCTGGTCACAGTGCCTTGCTGGCCCTTAAGGATGGCAAGAGCACAAAACAGACAACCAAACAATTCATGCATGAAGCCAGTGGACTACCACAGATTTGCGGCAAAAACAATCTGTTACCAATCCTGAAAAAAGCCGAAAAATCTTCTCTTGCTCTTCCCAGGCACAGTGAACAACCAAAAAGCAGAGCTTCCTTTTAGTCTTTGAAATGAGGCCTAACACAGCACAAGTACAGCTCACCACCAGCTTTATGATTGACATGCTAAATGGTCCAAAATACCATTAGTCAATCCCTAGTCACCAGAGGGATCCAGAATATTTCTTGATCTTTAGCCATCTTCAAATTATTATGCTCTGAGAAATTAACAGGACCAAGTATCACCATGACTAGAAGTCAAAACACAACAGCAAGGACTGATGATCACTCCTGTCTGTCTTCATCTGTTCTCTTCACACCACCATATACCAAACTTCATTTTGGAGGTATAAAACTCATCCTTTTTGCACTTCTTTCCTTCTGATTCATTTTCATGTACAGTTAACACATTCTGTTTTCCTTGGGAAGACAGAAACTCAAACAAGTACTGGTAATAAGAGCCACCTCATTACAGCAGGATGGGCTTAAATATCTAACAGAGAGCTCTCAAGGTCAAGATGCGAGGCTACAAGGAACCTGGTACACAGGTTATAGAAACAGTTGCAACTGTTAAAAATGTCCCAGATTACACTTGAAGATAAAGATCCCGACCTGAGACCCTAGTAGACAAACCACAGAAGATGAATACAGTGGAAGTTCTTCACACAGGCTATAAAAACAAGGGGAGCACAGCGAAAAGGACCCTCCCACTTGAGTCACTTGACACTTGCATACTGTAGGTCACAGCAGAAGGAAGGACAGTGAGTCTCTTCTGGAACTCCGAGATAGTTTTGCCAAAGAGGGACTAGAAGATTTCTTGTCCTTTAGCCATCTTAAATTATTATGTTTTGAGAAATTACTAGGACTATGTACTAATAATAAAGTCTTCCATTTTCTACAAGGCAGAGAAGGTACTTCACTGTAGTCAGAAAGGAAAAGGAAGAGAGAGTTGGTTTATCCTGACAGTTGAATATGCAGGGGGAAAAAATACCGATCTCCCATATTCAGTCTGAGGAAGAAAACAGAAAAAGCTGCTTCTAATCCCCCATCATGGAATTCTGTTTGTCAGGGTACAGATATATAAATCCAAAAAGATTTATAAATCTGTACTCTGACCAACAGATTATTTCAATTGACACTCCAACTTGTCCTTGACTTGCAGCACTAGAACCCTACACTAGAACTAGAACACTAGAACTTGCAGCACTAAATAAGAGCATTCTTATTTTATACTGAATCTGAATGAAAAACCACTCTCTGAATATAGCTGTCTGAATATTACCTGAATAAAGCAGGATGCAGAGAATATAGCAGCAGAGGATCACATAGCCAACCTTTACATTACACTCCAACATTTAAGAAGACCATGTAAGCCTGTTTTAGTTTTACAAAGAAAGCTGGAGATACGCATTTAGACAGAGGTCTACACACTGCACTTGTAACAACCAGCCAAAACCTCCCCTTCAAAGCCTCAGTTAAAAGTGGAGCACACTGTATGCCAGGCACTGAATCCAAGACAACTACACAAATATAAGACTATAAGTACAAACTGATCTTCAGTTATCAACTAAGAATATCCTTTAGCTTTTCAAGTCCATTAGATTAGACAGCTTCAACAATGCAGAAACACAAAAGACTCAACCTTGTGCAAATTAACACAAATTCCAGAACAAAACACCTCTAAATAAACCTACAAGATCTGAAGGCTTACCTTTCATATCCCAAGTACTCCATGTCAAATATTATCTACAATATTCAGAGTAGTATTGTTATGTTAATAAGCAAACTGCTTCTCAGCTCCAGGCACCTGTCGAGTAATTAATTAGCACTGCATCTGGCTTTTTGATTACCTAAAGGTAACACTGGGGGGGCTAAGACCACAGCCATGATTTCTTGAAATTCACCATTAAGCGGGCAGACAGAACTATAAAGCTACTCCTTCAAACTATCATTTTTCACATAGAAATGAGAAGGGAAAAAAACTTAAAGTAAGAAAGGCACATGTGTAAGAGCAGCGTATTTCAGAAGTGAAGTCCAGGTTAAGTGAGTGAACAATGCTGTTATTCTGCCAACAAAAACTGATAATCTTCTAAATTCAAATCATTCAGTACAGCTACAGATAAAAAACAAGGCCTGGCTGCAAATTAACACAATTCAAGCCTGTAACAAACTCAGCACTGAAGGATACGAGATTTTCAACAAAAAATGATAAATGATGCGCATCTCCAAGGGCAGCCAGCACTTCAGCACTGCATCTAGAAACCATCTAAGATTGTTTTATTTACAACTGTTGGGCCTTTCTTTGACAAAGTGATTAATGCATTTGCACCTGACACAGGACTGCTTATCAGAAGCAGCTGAGAGTTTCAAAGATGTGACTGAGTAACACCAGACTCTAAACAAAACTGAAAACAAAAGCTTGTTAGGCAATGCAGACCAAGCATGCTGGAATCCTGTCAAACTTTTAACATAAACTGAGCTTTAGATAAAGGTCAAGTGAGAAAAGAATTGCAGTAAACGATAGGAGCATATCCTTAATTCCTCATAGAAAGCCATTGGGTATTTTTGGGAATTCCACAGAGAACAGCAAGACTTTTCTGCTGGAGTACCACCCTATTTCCTGCATGAATCAATCACCAACCAGAGACTGGGGAGGAATTTTGCCAAAGACTGCCAGATTTGTAGTGTCAGTAGGAGGAGTCAGACTACCACTCCTTTCTCACACATCCAAAGCTGTTCCATTTCAGAAATGTCACCAATTCCCACTGGTACCACTGCCCATATCAACCTAATCAACTCTCCCCATGGTACCTCCCAGCAGGCACAGCTCACTGCTGTCCTTATAGAGGAGTTAAGTGTGGACCTGGGGTCTCTTTCCTCACTCAGAGAAGTTACATGACCTTTCACTACATTCAGTGACTGTCTTCCAAAATCAAGCCATAAGGAACAATCGTAGACCCAGTGCTGTAAAGATGCTGAGACAGCCAGGGTAGTTTTAAATTTTCAAAGCATTAGAAGATGTAAGTAGACTCCCTGTGAGGCAGAAGTTCATTATAAATGAAAACAAAAAGGAAAAAAAAAAAAGAAAAAAATTAAAGGGTGGTAGTGAAAAGTAATAGACTCAAAATTGGTTGTGCAGGGAGGGAAAGAGAGGGGTTTTTTAACCATACAGGTGTTGGAGCAAGGTTTGCAGATCGGTACTAGAGGATGCTGTAAACCATTTCCTTCTCATGTGAAACACTAAATGAACCAGATTCTCTCCTCCCTTTACTTCTCAGGAGAAAACACAATTGGTGGGGGGTCAGTAATATTCTCAAGGCACAACAAACAGTCAAGCACTGCCTAATTCCATAAAGCCTAGTCAGCTTCAGTGGTTCTGACTATTGTTTGAAAGAAAATAATCTGGAAGCTTAAGAAGTAATATAAATATTTAGCAGTTCAATATTACACTGTGGGGGGTATTATATAATCTGCCATATTTTGTGCTGTGTTAATAAAATTCATATCATCACAGTACAACATGGGTAAGTTTTAGTATTTGACTTCCAAGATACAGCAAATATACCTGGTAAACAGCTGAAACAACCTCTACCTTTAAACATAATATTGCCAAAGCCAAGTGATGGAACTGGATGAAACCCAAACAAGGCTCCTGAGAACAACCTCCACCTTCACCCAATTGATATACAGAACATGCCAGAATAATTACATCATCAAAACTAAATGCCATATGCCTAACCTCAACACATGAAGGGGATTTTGGCCAGATAAAAAACAGAAAAGAAAGTGAGATTATCCAATTTTTCATTGTAATTTAATACTACTAATTAAGGGTGCATAAGGGTTTGCCCTGCCCTTATCCCAAAGGGCTGCTTTCCTCTGGTATTCAAAGTGTCTTCAGGAAAACAGAATCACAAGAGCTGGGAAGAAACATCTTCACAGGTTTCAGAGGAAGAAAGAAGGCAGCACCAAAGTTACTGCAAAACAACTGACAGGTAGGTCTAAGTAGGTCAAGTAAACATTTAGCCCAAATGTGAAAAATGACACCTGAGGCACATGTTCCACTTACTGTTTGGTAGCAACTTTCTACAACCCACAGGTTGCAAGGGGGCCACATGGAAAAAAAACCCTCATTACAGAAGTTTAATCCAGCCAGTACAGCACCACAATAAAGTAAAAATTAAAACAGCTGCTAAGCAAACTTGTTTAAATGCTGTACTTGCATATATTTTGCATCAGTCCTGAGATGCCATTACAACCTTCATTTTCATTTGCAGCTTGATGTCATCCATCATTGATGATGAGGCCAATTTACTTTTCAGTCAGCTACCTCATTCATTCTCTTTGGGCTCCAGAACTGTACCCACATACCTTAGCTCCACATATTATGCCATGCTCAAGCACCAGCAGAAATAAGAAATAAAATAAAACAACGATCTACTGAAAATGCCTACAGCTAAGTGGACATAACATAGCCATTACCCACAAGATGCTCAACCCTAAGCATGTTATAGGAACATTTT
The DNA here is from genome assembly GCF_012460135.2 of Molothrus ater. Lineage (NCBI taxonomy): Eukaryota > Metazoa > Chordata > Aves > Passeriformes > Icteridae > Molothrus > Molothrus ater. Next base: position 13,291,894 of record NC_050484.2, read on the forward strand.
AGCACAATGCACTGCCAATAGGACTTGCAGAGTAACAGCTTCCTCCTCAGTCAGGGATGATCAGACCTGGTTCCCAACTCTCACACACAAAAACAGGTAGAGAGCTGGTTGGTGACAAGTTCAGCCACAAGATGCTGAAAGCTTTTCAGCAAAGTAATTGGATCTACTTCCACTAAATTTTATCACCATATGCAGTGCCTGAAAAGGAAACCAGCATATACAATGAAGCAGTCCATTCACTTATTTAAATGGTTACTAAGGACATTGCCAATGTCAGCTAATAAAAAAAATATATAACATCAGTATTTACTGGTCTAATGCTCACAAAGTAAGTGATTTGGACTCCTACAGAACCAGCAACAGTTTTGGCTGCATTATTAAAAAGGTATCTCTTACACTAACTATGACTTCAGGTTCAAAAACAAAAACACACAGAAAACTGCAAGAAAAACAGCCTGGAAATCCACTAAGTGTGCTCCAGCTTACAACACTATTTAACAGTTTGATCATTAAACTGTAGCTTGTATCTTTCAGTATGAACTCAAGCATCATGAAAATACATGATTCAACCTCGCCACTCGAAAGTTGTCTAGCTTTTTTCCTCCCAGTTAAAAGAAACTCCATTCCACAAAGCCTCCTCCATCAAAATTTTTCTTGCCGATTGCAGAATAGTATTTTTTCAGTAACAAGAGCCACTAGCATGAAACTTCTCACACACAAGATGTTTCAAAACTGAAGCAACAACATTTTGCAGAATGTTAATAGTCCACTACAATCTATTTAAAAACTACTTGGGTCTGCACCGAGACTCTCACTGTCAAGTCTGCTTATGAACACCAGCATCCTGGATTTTGCTACACGATCAAGCTGGGTTTGTTTTTTTTTTACTCTAAAATCCATATTGATAAACCAAATAGTTAATCTCTAAACACACAATGCATAAAAGGGATCATTTCAAACCAGAAAAATGGAACACACTTATAATCACCACAGCATTCACATTTGAATGACAGCTAAACATAAAGACACATCAAGCATTCAGCCATCTGGAAAGAAGATGGGGTTTTTTTCATATTGTCTATTCTCAAAGCCTTAAGGCAAGAGTCAGAGGTTGACCAAGACTTCCATTTAGTAAGATGCTCATTTCCTATCTCCAGCCATTAACAAACTGCACTACAAACAATAAGCCAGACCCCTCCACTTTCACTGCATTCAAAGTTGTGTCACACCAGGACAAACAATGTGTTCATACTGCCAGATGTACTTTATATTTGGAACATAGAAAGTTACCAAAAAAATCTACCTAGTGTTTTCCTAGTGTCTTTGAATACAGCTTATTTAATAAAATGACTATATCAATTAATAAGTTTTGTTACACCAGACAAGAAAGAATATGATACATATATAACTGCAAAATTCCTGATACATAAATAAAAACAACCAAAGTATGCATTCAGACACTATTAAAGAGTTAATTGGTACTGAATATTGCTGCAGCAAAATAATCAAAAAAATCACACTGCAAGCACAGCTACCACAGACCTGAGGTGACCAGAGGAAGATGCAGTCCAGCTTTAGCATTACATTTTTAATAATACATGAAGGGCCTAATAAGAAAAAAGCACCCTGAATGTACAAACACAAACCATCTACTCCTTTCACATTCTCACTTGCAGCAATTACTCCCCCACAACATACAAAATTCAATTTAAATGGAAAACTACCTAAACCAGCATTTTCCAGACTCTGGGTATCAGGTAACAGTTATCAAGGAAGAAAACACCCTTAGAAGTAATATATTTAAAATGCACAGGTCCTGAGTGTTCTTCTAAGCATTTATGAGATATGAGTTTTTAGAGCAAAAATTAAGAATTAATTTTGCTCTTCAGGAGGTCAGTGAACTGGTTTCCTTGAAGATTTCTCAGGTGAAGTTAGTACCTCCCATCAGTCAGCAGCTGAATGAGAGCTATCCAAATAACTGCTCCTGAAACATTAATACAGAAGTCTTCCCTGGATTTTTACATGCAAATTTTCTTGCCTCACAGAGAAGAGTCATAATTTATCATTGAAAAACCCTAACATTAATTTTTTTTCCACACACATGTACTTTTTTTCCTCAAAAAAAAAAATACATCTCCCTTTTTTATTGCAATCTAAACAACACCTGCATCATGACTACTACTATGCAAATGCTGGTCTTTATGCACAATATTGAAATGTCAATGAACCTCCTCCTTTCTGTCACCCAAAACAACTACTTCAGGTTTCCAGCTCTTCAGGGAGTTTTCTTTTTGTATCTCATAATGCCAGGAACTCCTGAAACATTTGTTCAGGATGCATTTATTACAGCCAGCAGGGGAAAATTAACTGTGAATTGGCAGCAGCTTGGTTTTTCAAATGAGCCTAATTCTGTAGAGGCTGAGCATGCTAACTCTCATCAGTCCTTGAAAAATTTCAGCAAGTCCTTCCACCCTAAAAAAAACATGGGAAAATCCAGTTGAAGAGAGCAATTGCCTCTCCAATGTTCCATTATTTGAGCAGACAAACAGGCTGAGAGGCGTCAGTAACAGAAGATGACAGTCAAATTTCCAGTATTACTAAAAAAAACATATCTGCTAAATAAGGCAACTGTGAGAAACAGACTTTCAAAAAATATGCAAATTAAACAAATTTTATGTATTAGTACACTGTTGTAACCCATTCTATAGAACAGGGAGGGTCAGGGGGGCAACCTGGAGAAAATACTGAATTTCTACAGAAATCACAGTAGAGCGAGTAACCTAAAGAAAATACAATTAAAACCAGAGTCAAAGCAAAGTATGATACTTTTTTGACACACCAGAATAGAGCAGATATTTCCATAAATCAACTCGTACTCAGTAGTAAATAAACTACCTTGCAAAAATAAGCTAATAAATTGCTGACAACCCCCTACTGCAGCCAATTATTTTATTTTTCAAAAAAAAAATCATTATACCTTAACAAAAATCATTGTTACTGCAAATAACTTTTTAACTCAGTCTGAGTAGAAAGAACGTGATTTGGAGGCAAACAGCATTTCACAGAGCTCCCAATATATAAACATTTGATTGATGTATTCAATATTTCCCTCATTTTTTTTCCTGCAAGCTTAACAAGTACTGCACTTTTTTTTTTCTAAAAGCAAGCCCTCTGGAGTCTTTACTTAGCAAAAAAAATTCCTGTATGACTTCTGGTTTCCATACAGGCTTTCAAGTAGACTAACCCACAATTCAAATAAAAACCAAGATAATGAAGAAAACTTCCTTAGAGAAATAATTTAAGGAGGAAATGGAAGACTTTCGGAATATTTATTTCAGAAGCAGAAGCTTGTTTCAGTTTAAAAAAAACGTACAGGTGAGATGCAGCACCATCCCCAATTTGCTGATGATGAAGTATGACACAAGCTAGAGGAAGTCATTTGGTTTTGCTTGGGATAGAGTGAGGCACAGTTTTCACTGCACAGCTGCAAGGCCCTGACTACCTTTGAAAGAGAAAGGCAGCAATGAGCATTCTAGACTGAAACTGCTGCAACATTGCCTCAGTCAGATTTGCAGAACCCCTGAATTACTTCTATTTCGAGAAAAGCTACAGACACACTGTCACAAGTAGCTTTCTTTATTGCTTACCCTACTCAGGCACCATTGTATTTCTGTCCTGCCCTTGTTGTGTTTAATATCTAGGACTGCTCAAAAAAACTCTGAGATGAAACTTCTCCATGAAAATCCTTACTGAAATAGTTAAGAAAGCCTTAGAGAAAAAGTTGCAGCTGGAAGAGAGAATTTTAATAGCTGTTCAACCAGGAATCCATAGGAAGGCTGTTCTGCAAGGACTTGCAGGGTGAGATGGCACACGGAATTCTGACAAGCTCTGCAAGAAGAAGTTAGTTAAGCAGAGTTCTAGGTCGCATTCTATCTTCTTTGTTCATGAAACTCATCACTTACAAAGGGGCTGTATCCCAAGCAGCCTGCAGCCAACACTACCAATAAGAGCAAAGCCTTTAGAGCTTTAAATTTGTAGTCTGGTTACGCTTCTGGTTTGTGGTCAGAAATAAAACCTGCCAAGCAAAGAATGTTAGTGAAAATCTTTCTAACACTCAACATACTACCCACCAACAGACTATCACAGAGCATTTAAAAAAATTATCATCATCATTTTAGGCAAACTGTACCACAATGAACTGCATTCAACAAAAAAATGCTCAGCCTACAGGAACTGATGTGAACAGTGCCTACATTTAGCAGTAATAAAACGCTTTAAAATATTGAAAAACCATGGAATTATCCTCAGATATACACCATGAAATTCTGGTCTTATCACCATTAGTGACATCCAGCATTGCAAGACTAAAAAAAAAAAAAATAAAGGCTAGGAAAGACTAAATGGCCTCAAAACTTGTAGTTGGAAGAGAAACATAAATAGGGAGCTACTTTACTATGGACATCACCAAAATTTATAAAGACACACTGAAGTCTGCCTGTCCCCCTGGCACACCAGCCAAGAGGACAAGCTACAGAGCAGGTACAAAAAATAACCCTTAATTGTAAGATGGCGGACAAATGGGTGCTCCAGGGTTTGGATACAGAATAAATACAGCATATACACAGGATATGCATGTAACAAATATATCATATACACAGGATTAACCCACCAGGATTTATGACTCATCTCTCCTTCAAAGGTCCAAACTTGGACCTGCTGAATTATAACTTCTTTTCAGCCTGCTGAATTATGACTTCTTTTGAGCTGGAACTACTCTTACTTGAACAGTACATTGTCACTCAAAAGAAGTAGGAGACGATTATATAAAGGATTTCTTTGTTTCCTCTCAGAGAATCTATAATACAGATGTTTAGGTTTGCCAAAAAAGACCAACTCAGCTGTTGATGGATTGATGAGAGTGAGATAGTACCTTCTACAAAAATGTGAAGGTCTTTTAAGGTTTTAGGAATGAGATACGAGTGGAGAAACTGATTAGTCAAATTAAAAAAATAAAGACACACAATTTTCAAGGAATGCAGGTCTCTGCTCTTTGGATTGCATGTAATTCTCCTTTAAGCATTCCATTTTCTTCTACTGATTGAGGAATTACTGCATTTTTGTAAAGGAAAATTATAGAGAGGGTGTGTATTATGATTTACCAATCGACAGTATTTTATTGGTAATCTGAAAAACATTCTATTCTACCAGACAAGCTGTACTGCAAAATCATTTGGCTTGATGGAGCCCCATCTTTTAGGTCTTTTCCTAGCCAGGAAAAAGAGTGAGTCCAGTGCCAGCTGTTAGCTTCTACCCATCAGACAGCATTCTGTGATTCCAACTCTCAGTCTCTGCAGAGTACAATCATCCATATTCCTCCCTATTTACCCTTCATTCCAATGCTATCCTTATTATAGGCCATAAGAAGCACATTCATTCAAGCATTCTGTAGTTTTCTTTTTCATGCACACAACAGCCAATAACGAAAACCACTGAGGTAAGAAGTCTCTCTGTGGCAACAAATGTTGCATTCTTGGGAAACCAATGAGCAACTTGTCTGAACCTCCCACCTCAGGAGCGCTCCGAAGAGCGAGCCAAGCGCCTGAGCAGCGCTGTGGCACCTGCCACAAGAAAGCCAAGTCATCAGTTCTGAATGGATGTATTTAGTGGTGACATAACAATTACAGGTTTACACTGGAAAGAAGAGACATTCTGATTACATTAAAACATTACAATAGTTCCCTTGATGGAGATGTCTCTAGCACAATGATTAGGCATAAAGAGGAAAAACAACCCAAAACACTTACAAAATCAAGTCTTACATACTTTCTCTTTAAAGTGAGGAAAACAGTCCAAAAATGTCCTATCCAGTGCAAACAGTAATTTGTTATAACACTAAGTTTCCTTTACAAATAAGTTATTGAAGTAATCCAATGGAAGTAATAAAGTACTTACAAGAGGGACAAGAGGGCTTACAGAACTACCACAGCAACATATACCCTGAGGGTAACAAAAAGTGCTTGTATTAATCACAATATTACACAAATACTGCAGAGTCTTTTTTCCCAAAAGTTCTTGTAACATGGTGATTTTCTGAATTTCTCATATGAAGCAGCTTTCTCAGTTTAACAATGTATTCAGGGCACTGCCTACTCCAGTGGAATTTACAAGACAATTCTAGCAATAAGCCATTCACATGAGCCTGTCATTTCTGTTCAGTCACTTCCCTGACATAAAATGGGTATATCCTTATGCATAACATTCAATAATGGAATACGAAAATACAAAGCAGAATCTGTTTTCAATGATACTAATTGCTCAAGACCTTTAGTGTTATCATATTCATTAAGGATAAAACACAGGCATGTTTAGAGGGGGTTAGAGGGAGTTTATAATAATGAAGCAATAGGTCTTCATGCCTAGGAAAGCTGCAGTTCTGACATTCGAATCATTAGGAAAGCCTAAAGAATGTTCTGCTCAACGGGGGAGGAAATCTGCTGCTACAGTAGCAGGATGCCAGACAGCACAGTATGTTGCAATTCAACTGACCTATCGTGCTGAATGAGTAAAGAGGAAAGTAAAGTCACACAACATAAAACATTACGCCCAAATGGCTGTATCTGCTAAACTAAAGACATTATGTTTTTCAGAAAATCTCAGTAAATCACAACCCCGATTTTCAGATACTTAAGCAAATAAAACAATTAAAACTGCATTTTATGCAGCAAGCAAAAGCACCTCCCAGTTCCATCCCATGCCAGAAATACCACTTGAGGTTTGAATTCCTTCTTCACAAATTCCTACAAGTCTACTCAGAGTTCATCTTCAACTTGGCAAAGAGCAACAGCAAGCAGTCGCTGCTTAGAACTCTGTATTGCTCTTTAGTGGATTCCTCCTATGACTGATTTAACATTCGGTTACTACACCAATCTTCGCTGTATCTCAATTAATAACAGCTGAATAGTGTTCAGAATTTGATAATTACAATCTGGGAGAAAAAAAAATAGACACCCACTCTAATCACATACACTGCAGGTCAGGTTACTCTCATTTTGCCTATTTAATTTCCAGCAGTTTTATCCAGCTCTACCTTCAACTGAGCTCCCCTGAAACACATTAACATCAGCTAACTCGGTATTCAGCCTAAAGCCCATTACTGGCAATAGTCAACTTCTTATAAGGAAAAAGGGGATCAAACTGTTTTTTTCATGTTATGTAAGTACATAATGTCCTAGAAGACATTTTCTATGACAAATCTAAATTCAATGGCAGTTTTTCTGTAGAGATTATAAATAGCTGTGAGAAAAGGAGCCTGAAAATCTACCAAAAATGTCATTACCTCAACACTAGTGGCTATGATACAACACAGCAGCAGACACTTGACACAAAAGTGATTAAACTTTTCTGATTAATCACAAAAGTGATTAAAAGGCAGGCACTTTTTAACTCTCAGTATTTCTGAGTCCCTGTAAAAGTGATCCAGAAAATTTTTAAGGATTTAAAATTTTAAAATTTTTAACCCAAAGTTCTGCCACTTGAAAGTTGTTCCCAATCTCAATGAAATATCACCACTAGCATTTTTAGGTCAACAAGGAGTTTCTGAATTCATTTGTCTCCTTCCATTTTCTTTCCCTTCCCTATTCATATAGCCTGTATTCCTATATATCAGTCAGTTACTCAAACTCATACAATAATAATGAGAAAGCAGTCTATCAAGTTTTATTCTCATTTTTTAGTAGAGTATCATAGTGACAACTCCAAAGGCTGAATGCAGAAATGATAATCAAGCTGTTCATTGAAATCTATCAGTTGCCAAAACAATGTATAAGCTCATTAACATACTGTAGCTGATTATGCATACTAAGGAAAGTATGGGAATCAAGAGCTAAAATAATTTCTAGCAAAAAAAATACTTGAAGACAGAGCTTAGAATTGTTTTGGTAAAACAAAAATTATGGATTCACCCCATCCCTATTAGAGCAAAAAAATAAAATAAACTGAAACAAGCTGGGATAGGGAAAATACCAAACCTAGAGACCAGGTCCAAGACAAAAGTACACAAGAGCCACACAAATACAACTCTATTACTCTGCCTTTATAAAGGACTAAAAACTTAGAATTTGCCCAAAACAGAAAAAAATGTCATAAAAAAGGACTTCTTTCAAAACATCTCACATATATCTTCTGAAAAAGTCTTCTGGTTTTGCAAACATCTTTTGTAAGCATTAGAGTCAAAAAAATTGTCATTCTCCCTATCCCAAATATATTTAGAGAAACTACAGGAACATTTAGTTCTCCTTCTGTTTGCTGGCTGATTTACAACAGCAATACCTAATTCCAGAACACTAATTGTCATGTGGTCGGCAAGCAGGAACAGAAAGAAACTGAGAAAGTATTTTATTAGTAGAACTCACAAAATTATATAAACAATCAACCTGCAGCACTAGCTCTCTAAATGAATCTAATTTGGGAAGCATCATCAATACAACCCAAATCACCTATTTTTTCTCATTCTAATCAAAACCACACCATTCTTGAATTAACCTACTATCTTACTGCTTTCTGCTCACTCTGACTGCAAATCAAAATTCTCATCACCACTCCAGAATTAACTGGAGTTAATCTCTGTATGTTCTCATGAATGGAAAGACACACTCCTGTTGCAAGTGGAGATCAAGTTCCAGGAAGACAAGGCAACTAATATTTGACTGTCTCCATCCCCATTCCCAAAGAAAGTTCACAAAGGCTGTTAAGAGTGAGCCAGTCAAGAATTTAACTGTGCCTAAAGGGACAAATTTTAAACCACAAATACAGTGATTATTAATTTTGCTACATGACTTCCATGTCCCACTCACTCAGCTGGCTTCCAAGAACAAGACTGCAGACAGCCAAAGTAGTCACTTCAATCAAGCCTTGCAGGTAAGTGCCATATATGCAAACACTAATAAATGAACACAAGATGATAACCACCACTTCCCTGTCTCTGGCTCCTCCAGAGAGATAAAGAACATCTGGAGCAGCAAGATGTTTTACACATTTCCCTCAGAAAATTTTCACTGCAGCTTAAGAAAAAGCCACAGTGGATTTCACTTTGCTAGCCTCATTTCCCTGGGCAGACATCACTTTCTGTATCAACAACATTCAAGGCCTCAGAGACAGCAAGCAAGATCTCCAGCTGAGCCAGGTCTCCACTGCAAAGCTGGCAATTCAACTGTTGCCTCAAATGTGGGAGAACAGCATTTCCAAGGGGAGAGATGTGTGCACAACAGAGCATCTACCTTGAGTGCATTTAACCTCATTGCATTTTAAGGAATTGCTTTCAACAGGACCATGCAAATCCTAACATCACAAGAGCCCATGGAACCCTCCCATGCTGACCCAGAACTCTTTTTCCTCCCATTCATATACTTGGGGGAGGGGGGAAAAAGCCTCTGATAATTGACTGAAAAACAATCAACAAGGACTTGCATCCAAGGCTATGTCTTACAGCTACAGAGAAGCAAACACAGGATCAGGCACAGCAACTCAACTCTTTTACAATACATCTGTTCTCACTCAAGCAAAGAATCCTAAATGCAACAGATGACACACAACTGCTCCCCAAGGCACCAAAATATCAAGTTAGGGGCTAGGCTGATGATAAGGAATCATTAATCCTACTGCATCTACCTGTCAGCAGGAAGCCTTAGTGTACATTACTAAACAGCAACAAGAGAAGATCCTGGGTCACAAGAATTCCAACAAACTTCATTCTGCTCAAGTCACTTTTCTGAGATGATAGTGACTTACCTGAAAAATTATTTATAATCCTCACAAAAGCAGCTGATTGAGAAACAATTTCTTAAACATCTATGACTATTCACATCACAAAATCCTAGACCACAGAATCTCTTGGTTGATACTATAATAAAAAAGTCTTAATTCCAGGCAGTTATTGTATCCTCCAGTGAGACAGACAGGATCTGCCCATTCAGGAACTACTACAGTACCTCTAAAAGCCACTAAATTCAGTAGCATTGAGAAACAATTACTGTCCTATTTCTCAACTTAAATGGGTCCAGTGTTCTGGTTCAGTTAACAAAGCAATTTCATTAACTGAGGCAACTGAGCCTTTGTGACCAAACCTTGCCAACACAGTCCTGTCAAGAAACCAAATCAAACTTGCTAAGGAAACACAGGAGGCTACATAAGCAACTGCCCACCAAGTTCTCAGCTATCTACCAAAAGTCTCACAGAAACCAGAGACTTAACCATTTACTGCATCAACTTTCCTCTCATTACAAATATAAAGTGTAAAGTAGTTTAAACCAATTCAAAAGTGTTTATTTGTATATGTGTATTCAAATATTTTACAGTATACATGAATTAATAGTCTAATCTTGTATCTTCCCCTTTGCCAGACAAGTGGCTTTAGTGTAAGAGCAGAACTAGACATCCAGGACAACTCCCAAAATGCAGAGCCTGTCAAACATTTTTGTGGTATTTGACAGTACCATAACTAATAAAAAGTTCCTAAAGTTTGTATCCTAGCTACCTTTTTCATTTTCCCTTCTACAACTATGAAAGATATTCCTTCTATCAATTCTCCCTCCCTCTCCAAATACTTCAGGCACTTTAACAATAAAATTTTCCACTTAGTTCTTTTAAAACATTTTAACACTTCAAAAAAACTTACAAAAAGAACACTTAACATGCCAACAGAAAAAGCAGCATTCTGTCACAAAGTATTCCAAACATTCTAAATATTTTGAAAAGAAAAACAAATATTCAGTTATCTTTAGCACACACCTGTTTATGTGCACACCTCACAGAACATTTTAGCTGATTATCTTGAGATAATCCCTTTCCCATTAAGATTTTACATTTAAGAAAGTTAATTTCAGAAAGAGCAAAGAGAAGGAAAGTGGCAAAACACCCAATCCATCATTTACATCAGACAAAAAAGACTCCAAAAGGTAATAAAATTAAATGCTTGAGACATCTATATGATCTATTTTACCAACCCCAAATTTTCCCCCAGGAAAGCAATCTAATGCTGAATGATGCCTGTCAAGATAACAAGAAATTTATCTTTTTGGCCAGTTGCACTGCAAACCTTGTAGATTGGAAGCCAGCTAATCAAAGCACTACAAAAGAACTGTTTACATTTCCAGTGAGCAAGGGGGAGGGAGAGAAGATGCACAAGGTACAGAACTTTTTTTATTGACTTGATGAAAACCTATTCTGCTTTTCAAGTCCTTAGGCTGCTCCCCCACTCTGCCTCTTTACACATCCTTGTGTAAACTCTAGCTCTGAAGCCATTACTCAAAGTGATCAGCAATTTTGGAACAAACTGGCCCATATCCACTTTGTCCACCTATGATGCAGAATAAGGAACTCAACATTTCTGTAAGAAAATAAGCCAAAAAAATCAAAAAAGCCACCAAGCTTATTTGCAAAGGAAGAAATACAAGGTCAGAAACATGGACTCTGGCCTCTGGCTGTTCTATAAAGAAGGCTGATGATTTTGACCTCACACCCAAAGGGCATAAGAGAACACAGGAGATTATTACTAGACATTAAAAAAATTCTTTAGATACTAATTAATAGCAAATTGGTTACAAATGCATGAGAACAGCAGTACACTTAAGTGTCTGGCATTTATCTGAAGCTTTCTCACACTGTTGGAATTTCTATCCTATAATTGCTTGTTGAGCCTTCTAGAACAGTCAGGGCTTCACCTAGAAAGGCAGGCACCCTTCTACTTCTTTCTAAAGGAATAAAAGTAAATAAAGAGTAGAGAAGGGATTTGAACTACTTATACAAAGGCTTTGTAGGCCACCTTTAAGCCATCTTCATGAGACTAATTTCAACGTCATCACAAGCACAAATCAGAAGCTGAAATCAATTTGTAAATTTCTAAATTCAACACAGCTGAAAGTAATTCTGTTTCTGATAAAGCAAATCTCTTGAAGATAAATTTCAGTACTCTCAACCATAGTTCAGTGCAAAAGATCTCACTGACTGTTGACTCTAACAGCACCAAGAATTCTACAAGCATGTTGTAGTTATTACACACAGACAGCATCATTAGGAAAAACTACTTTTAACACAAAATATTTGTCAAGCTCTATATGTCTTAAGGCAGGTTAAAGTATGACACTTGCTCAGAGGGACCAACATGGAGACAATAGCAATCTCTACTAGATCAGTCTCAGCTGTTCGTGATGTATTTAACATATCAGTAGCAAGTTTTTCTCAAACTAAATCTGCAGGAACAAGAATTTACTTCCAGTTTTGCATTCAGGATATCAAACAGTTGACTGGGCCCATAAGAAACTAGCACATGTCACAAAACAGAGCCCTTAAGATGTTGGCTGTACTTATTACTCAGACATTTTAGGAAGATGAACACAATACTGCACGTCCTTAATTCAGGGCTTGTAACTGGAATCTCTTCCACAAAGCAGTATTTGCAACACTAGGCCTTTAATCAACACTGAACAGTACCCCATTAGCCTTCAGCACCTGCCTCTTGGAGAAAAAAAGAAAAAATATTTTTATGCTCAATTAGCTACAGCCAAAGAAAAACTTAGAGCCCCTTTCATGTAAAGGAAATCACCTTCCCATGCAGATAGCACCTCACTGAGCAGCTGATGCCAGAAAACACAAGCTTGAATGAAAGTGACTTATTGTTATGCTCTTGTCTGTTTCAAGTTTGTTAGTCAACACGCACAGCAGTAACAGCCATGCCGGCTGGGCAGCTGAGCGGGACACGCTCCCCGCCCGCCGGCATCAGCTGCTCACACAAAGTACCTGGCAGGGGGACAGTGTCCGTGTCCCCGCGGCCGCAGGGCCCGGCAGCCCACCCGCCCCTCCGCGCCCCTCCAGCCCGGCCGCCCCCGCGCCGGCCCCGGGCCTTCCCCCGGCCGGCCCCCTCCCCGGGCCGGCTCCGCGCACGACCCGGCCGCCCCTCACCTTCTCCTGGGCCTTGCGGTAGCGCTGCAGCGCCTGCTGGGTCAGGTCCCGCACGCGGAGCTGCCCGTCCTTGCAGGGCACCACGATGCCGGTCCGCCCGAAGCACACGGTCACTTTCATCTCAGCGCGCCGCCATGCCCGCCCTGCCCGCCCACGAACGGCGCCCGGCCCGGCCCGGCAGCGCCGGCAGGTGCGGCTCGGCGGCCCCACGGGGGCGGGCGGCAGGTGCTCCCGCGGGGCTGCGCCTCGGAGCGCGGGCAGCGCCGGCAGCGAGGCCCGGCCGCGGCCTCTCTTCCGCCGTGCCCGCCCCGCCCCGCGCGGCGCTCCGGGAGGCGCGGGCCGGGCCGGGCCGGGCGGGGCGGCCGCGGGCGGCGGCGGCGCTCGCCCGGGGCACGGAGCGCCGGGCCGGGCTTAAAGGGGCCGCGGGTCAGCGCCCGGGCAGCGGTGCCCTTGCCGTGCGGCCGAAGGATGGGTGTCCCGTGCACGCCGCACAGTGCGGAGCGGGCAGCCAGGGTGCACCCATGCCGCAGCACCCAGCCCGGTCCGCGGCAGCGACCACCGGCGTGAAATGCTGGGCTGTAGCGAGGGGCTCTGCTGGGCACGGAGAGTTGTGTGCCCCGCTGGCCGAACAGCCCTCCCGCCAGCACGGCGCTGGGCTGGACCGCGGTAGGCACAGAGCATCCCTCACGCTTCGAGCGGGCCCTGTGGCACACAAAATACTCCTGAGAGAAAGTGTGCCCAACCCGCTCGGCGGTGCAGCGACCGGGGCCACAGCACAGACCTTGCCCCACGAAGCTGTGAAACACCTGCACGCAGCTGCCCGCCCCGAACTTCAGACACTGACCCGAGACCTCACGCACACCTTGTCACACCATACAGAGACCTTCAGGCACTGCCAAGCACCATATCTGCTCTGCAGGAAACACAGCACGCAGAGAAACCCATCACCCCGATAGAGTGACAGCCCATACTCTTCAAGCCGTGGTACAGCAAAGCCACACAACCTGCATAATGGGGTGTGTGGCTCTGCAGCGCTCCCCAAACAGCTGCTATTCTGCAAAGTACCCTTTTCTGTACTACTTGGTAACCAAATAGTGTTTCCTGGATCTTACCTACCTAGACCACATAAAACATAGTACAAGTACTCGATGTTCTCACCATCATAACAGATCAATCTACCCACCGAGGTGTGTATTACTGAAAATCACTGCAAAGCAAAGGCAGTATAAAAATACCTCTAAACCACAGCATGACATCACACAGCACAAGGGGACTATTACTGCAGTAAAACTGCCCCACCAGTTCACATTAGCATTCAAACAGGCAGTCCAAGCCCTGTGCTGTGTGACGTAACCAAATGACAGTACCAGAGATGTTGCAGTGGAAGTGGGCCAGAACAGCATAAGCTGAAGGTTGAATGAATAGAGAGGTTTTGGGATGAGATGAGGACAGAACCACATAAACTCCAGCAAGTGGAAAGTTCATACTGGTTCCTTAGGAATAGGCAGTAGTGGTGTGTGGGACTGATGCAGGTAGTAAACAATTCCTCCTTGCCTTTTCAAATCCAGAAGTGTCTGCCACCAGCCTGCAGCATTTCAGAGCAAATCACAGGGAAATAATCTATTAAGCCATATACAGAACTTTTCCTGGGTGTGTACGTGTGTTTGCATGTGTAAGTGAACAAATGTGCATCCCACATGCTTTGAGCCACGGAAAAATTACTTTTTTTCCTTCCAGGAGCAAAGAAGCAATACAAAGAAACAGGAATTTTCTGTTTCTTCAGAAAACACCACAGGTAGGGTAGCACAGCTTGTAGGCCAGAAACATCTCCAGAGCAGCTAGGATGGTGCTGGGGACACCTGGTTCCCTAGAGTCAGGCCATGTGGCCTTTTCAGATCCACCACTGTGCTCCTGCCAACTCAGCCCCAAGCCAGCTCACTGCTGGCTCCCAATAGCAGAGGTTTCAATGGTGTCTTGTGGATCAGCACCACTGTAAGCATTTATCATGCTAACTAAATGGGCATTCCTGCCAACTGCGGGAAGGACCAGCAAGTCAGATAGGCTACAAAAGTGTTACACATGAAAAGTAATCAAGGAGGAGAAAAAGGGAAGCTTTGGTATAACTCCTAGCTAGTTCTGTAAACTGGGTTTTTAAGGAGGGAGAAATAGGAGTACCTGGGGTAGGGAGCAACAGCTCCTCACTTCCTTCTTTGCTCCTGAGCAATGATAAGGGGGAGCAGTCCCACACAACAGCCTCAGAGCGAGCAGGAGGCAGGAGGAGTTCAGCTAGTTCAGCTGCTGATGTGCTGGTGGGAAGCCTGGGTCCCTGTGCTTGTATGGTTTTGGTTAGTTAAGTTAATAATTGACTGTGACTGTAAAGGCTTCTGTCTCTCTGTTTCTCTCTCACTTTCTCCCTCTCTGTTTATAAGCAAGTCTGACACACTGAGGAAAACTGTGGTATGATTTTATTTTTCCTCAAATTCTGAAAAGTGCAGGTGATTTGCACTGTACCTGGAGTTGGGTGGAGCTTGTTGACAGAGAAAGTGAGTTGTGTTAGACCAACTGATATGTCAGAAAAAAAAATTAAAACATTTTTCCCCAACACCATACCTGAAGCATAAGCAGCAGGTTTCAAAGTTTCTATGATTAGACTATAAGGACCTATAGCTGTTCTAGAAAGAAAGGAAATAAAAGGTTGTCTTTAAATGTGTGTGCTTAGTATCTTAGAGAAACAGAGTTGTATTTAATTATCACACATCAACAAGGGGGAGTGAGAAAAGGTTACAGAGGAATCACCAGTGTGTTTACTGTCTGCCCGCCCATGTTTGTTTGAAAGTTATGCATGGTATTGCTAATAAGACATTGTGTTCTTCTGGGTGAATTACACATTTGTTTATGCTGAAACAGTCTGA
This sequence comes from Molothrus ater, assembly GCF_012460135.2. NCBI lineage: Eukaryota > Metazoa > Chordata > Aves > Passeriformes > Icteridae > Molothrus > Molothrus ater. The sequence continues at coordinate 13,307,760 of NC_050484.2, forward strand.
AAGTCTTTGAAGCCATCTGGTAACAATTAACACCTACATATCAGGGTTTTACCTGTAACTATCCCTGAGACTTCAGCCTGTACAACTTTCTGAAAAGAAATCCTTTCTTCTCTCAGAGAGCTGACAATTTTTTTCCTCAGGGATGGGGAACACTTTTCCAAAAGCAAGTTCCTCCAACGCAGGTAACAGCATGACAAGAAAAGCTGTCATATTTGGACAGCTAAGAAGCTAAATATGGGAGGACCAGGAGTATTGAACTAGAATTCAAAGAAAACACTTCTTAAGAAACTACAGCATGAGTTGCAATATGGTGAAAGAGAGAAGAGAGTAATCTCTACTTATCAGACCCCTACATCATTTGCTCCTGAATGAGATCATCAGCAATCATGACCAAAAAATACTTTCCTGGAAAAGAATACCTCATGGACTTCTGTGAGCTGAAGGCTTCCAAATCCCAAAGTTCCAAACCCACTTCTTGTTGGGCACACAAAACCTCTAAGAATCAAGTCATACATATCTCTTTTTTGTCCAATTTAAACTTACTCAGAGTAAATTACAGCAACTTTTAAAACTGACTAATAATGAGATCTTGTTTTTACTATACTTTTGTGCATTTAAGAGGAACCTGCCTGCTTGATTCTGTGACAGAAATCTAAACCATATTTCATTTGAAGTAGACCATCATCCAGCTAATGCTGTAAGCAGCATAAACTGGCTTTGCCCCCCAGAGGAGGACTTCTGCTCCCTCCTGGCCCCAGCTGTTTGTTCCCGTCCATTCCCTTTCATGTGCCAGCACTCACAGTTGTAGGTCTGTGCACTGAGATGCTGTGGAAATTAATTTTTTTGCCAGATTAGCTTTCAGCCAAATCAGTTCTGCAGAAACCAGAAAATCAAGATAAATCAGAACTCAGTTTTGTAATGGGATTTAAAGCCTATGCTGGCCCAAGGGAGAACATGGCACAGCATGACAGCAGCCTTTTTCTTTCAATTTATATGAGGTTACAGTACTTTGCAGGCAGCCTGGTTATGAGCTTCAGACAAAAATACATATCCATGAGATAATATTCATAACATTCAGGTATCAGTTTCATGAGAGGGGATGAGCAGATTTAACAACTCATTCTCACTGAGGATTACTACTCTTGCCTGTCTCCCTTTCCTACCTGATGCTTCTTGGATATCTCTGTGAGCCATTCCAATGCATCAGTCTGGTAGAAAACTAACACAGGAAAAGGGAAAACACTGTTTTCTGCTTTGTTGGCAAGCAAAGGCCACACAGGGAAGGTTCAAACGCATCCCAGAGCAGGCTATAGGGCAAGGGCAGGACCCAACAGCTGGGAGCAGAAGGGGAGTGGACAAGACCTCCACTTTCATCAACCACAGTAAGTTCTTTGCCCAAATGACTGCCTCAGCTAATTTTTTGCACTTTTCATGTGAGTTTGTCCTGCAATTGACTGGTCTGCTGTCCCCTCTGGCTCCTCTCCACACAGGCTGTGGGCCGTCAGATCTGAACACTCAGTTCCTGAGCACTGAATGGGAAACTCTACAGACACCACACAAGGTGCTGAGCAGGTGTAAGCCCGCTTTACAACATCGCCATCCCTCCCCGTGAAAGCACAGGGCTCCCCTCCAGCCTGTGATGTTTCACAGCTCCATGCCTGACCCAGGTCACATTGGTACTGCTGGCAGTTTCCTGATGGGCAGATTCTGTGCCAGCAATACAGGGTGGTCATTATAATGCAAGAGTTCTATTGTTATTATATTGCAAGGGTTCCATATTGCTAGAGTTTTGTACCTTCCTGATGTTTCTTGAAGGCAGCTCCTCTAGGCACTCCCTCTTCCTTCTCCTCACAGTAGCCAACAAACTCCAGTTCCTCCTCAACCAACCAATCTACTCTTTTATAACACCCTTCTTATTGGCTACAGGTGTGGCCTGTTAAAATCAGGCCTGCTCCTAATCCTTAATAATTGGCTCAGCTGCAGCTCTGTAGGGGGTAAGATTGCATTCTATACTACCTTTACTTATATTCTATCCCCCTACAAGACAGCCCCACTAACACCCCTGCTCTCCCTATTGATCATTCCTTCACACACTGGCTTTAGTACAGTGCCAGCCAGAGGAATAGAATTTAAAACTTCTGAAATCGTATTTTTCTAAGTTGAATGGCTCTTACACTTTCTCTACTACAACTGGAAATTGCAATAAAGATAATCAGCACTTTGCTTTTATATCTGTGAGGCTTCATCTAAAGATTCCAAAACAATCAGCAATTGTCAGTGAAGATTTGTAATCACTGTGCCAGGAGACATGGACTGGTTAAGCAACCTGCTTAAAAACACAAAGGAGTTTTTCCTAGTTTTGCTGCTAACAAGACAACACAAGTGCTGACATTTAGGTTTTGGCTCTGAGCAGTGTCTCCTTCCTACACCATCACCCATTAGACAATTAACTATTTGACATCAGGAGCCAGGGTTGCCAAAGAAGATGCTCCTAGAGCACTGTTGGCTCAGCCCCTTTTCTGCCATTAATATACCGTGTGAGAGGAATACATTAAATCTGAGTTCAGGAACTTGAAAAAGCCCTAAAAGAGCCTTAAGATGTTATTATTGCAGGTATGTTTTTTTCTGGGGTTCCAGAGACTGGAATGGATTTGGAGATAAAGTTGAACCAGATGAAAAGAAAATAAAAAAACTTTATCATTTAAATCAATCTCATAATCTCTGGATATCTGGTTTGTGATTTTTCAAACTTTTTTTCTGGTAACACAGTAAAATGAATTTGTTTGCTCCCTACTGAATGTTGTTACCAGTAAACCCTTCAATTACTAAAGGCAAAAAGGGCCATAATTTCTGCTGTTTATATTTTGCATTTCTCCCAGCTTGAATAATGAAAATCAATAAAACCACTTTCACAGCCAAGTCTCAGTGGTACAATGTTGGTGAATAAAGGGAAAGCAAACTAACAAATATTCTTGGAAAATGCGGTAGAATTTTTAAAAATACAATATAAAAGATCTGTTTACAATCTATATAAAATCAGGATCTCGCTAAAGTTTGAATTGGAACCTAATTTAAAGTTGAAATAATAAATAATGAAATTGTGAGACTTGCAAAGCAAGATAATTCTCAGTTTCCATTCATGATGCCACCCCTAGTTCACCCTGGATTTTCTTTCTGCTCATATAACTATATTGATTTAGCTCAAGAAAAACATTTTTTTTTTAATATCTGTGCCCTATAAGGCTATGAAAGAAGAGCATGCTTGAATATCCAGTATTATACCCCCTATAACATCAAAATAAAAGTCTGGAACCAGACTGGAGAAATCCACTTTCAATTAGTCTAGGCAGAATTCGGATGTGCAAGGATCCCTGCTCCCTGCTGGCGCTCCAGGGCGGTACGGAGCGCTGGCCCAGCCCTGCCCTGAGCTGGGCAGCCAGCCTGGGCCGCACCAAGCCCTGCTGGCATCCTTCAGAACTGGGCATCCTTCAGCTGCCACGGGCAGCACGGGGTCCTGGCAGTGGGCGCACGCCTGCAGGAGAAAAGGCTGAGTGCAGAAGAGCTGAACACTGTGGGCCGAACCCCACCCCGCAGTGTGGAAAGGAATGTTTTGCTCATCGGATAATGATTTGTTTATAGTTAATTAAGCATAAGAGCTGTTGATAACAAGCTCTGTTTACAGTGTGGGCAGGAGATGGCTCTGTCTAAATAGGTCCAAAGGATATTAACATTCTTAAAAGTTTAGCAGGTGTAGAAATTAGTCCCTAAAAAAACCAAAGTTATGTTCAGAGAAATCTAGAGGGGAAGGAAAATCTTAATAAGACCTAGGGGATATTTATGTATAAAAGTTACATGTTTAAAGACTTCTTTAAAATGGTCCTCAGTCACAAAGTTATGTAAACACCTTAGTGATACAATCTCTACGACATAGAGAGAGAGAAAGAAAAGCCTTTTGAAGCTAACTTAAAAGCATAGGTGGATATAATCTTAGATTTCTTTTTTATTTGTGTTCACATATATCAAAATAATCTTACTCACTGTTTTCATTTTGACAACTAAATTCTGCTTCACTCCAATCTCCATCTCATTTGGCATGAAGGGTGCTTTTGTGGTTCATGACCACAAAATGACAGCACACTAAGGTCCCATTTATTACTTCATCAGAGTTTCATTCTTGCTCTGTGATATATCTTTCCCAGGATCAACAAGATGTTTCTTCAGGACATCCAAGAAGGACCAAAGTCCTCTTCTGCTCTACAGCAGCACAGAAAGATGTAGCACTATGTGGAAGACATGTTTTGTGACAGGGAATGTTATTGGCCAGTGAGATGGTAGAAAGTATGCCCAGCTCTGAACTATCCCTAGTTCTCAACAGTCACCTAAACTCAAAGGATAGGTTTATTAACTCTGTGATAATATCAGCTGTGTACTATCACCTGGGATTTGGTCTGAGCCACCTCTCCATGACAATCTTGCTCATCCTCCAGGCAGCAAAATGTACAAACAGGGTATATGGTAAGTTGAGGTTATGCAGGAGCACATAGGCTGCCCTGAAAATCACTTAGGCTTAACTTTTTCCTCACAGGAATTTGCGGACAAAAATCTTTAACAGTTGCACAGGAGGAATTCTCCTCTTGAGCTGGAGAAGAAAACAAAGGTTCAGCCCTTTACTACAGCACTGATCAAGGACATTTAGTTTAAGATCCTGAGGTCTGTCAAATTAGTTCTTACCAAACATCTTATGTTTAACATGTGTTTCAGAGCCTGTGTCCATGGGATGCTCTCATGTCCCATGACAGCTTTATAGTGATGATTTTCTCTTCTAACACCAACACTGTCACCCTTCCTTAGGAGAGTGCTGCTCACTTCCCAGGTTGGCTTGGAACTGCTGCACAGCAGAGCTGCCTTTGCTTACTGATCTGAGCAAGGGGGTGTTACACGGGCTCTCTGTTCTTCCCACCCTAAGGCTACTCCTGTAGCAATGCAATTTATTCATCTCTCCTTACTCAAAGCTGTGCCCAAAGGCACAATATGGCCTTTGATTATCCAAGAGAAAAAAGTGAGCTTTCAAGGGCCACCACTGGCTTCTATTTAAGAGTATGTAATTTCTAGATTCTGTTTACTTCTAGCTTTTAACACTAATTTCTTTTCCTTTGGGTTTCATTAGCTGCTTTTTGTTTTGCTTTCTTTTTGTTTGCAGCCATTATTTGTGACTGCTAATGGCAACATCTATATGGGTCGTAATCTGGCCAGTATCTATAATTTTAATTAATATATGTGATTTTTAAATGTCTATTTCAGCACAAAATCCATGAGAAGACCATTTATATCACAGCTAAAAGTGCAGGCTTTTAAAAAGATTCTCATAAATTCTCAGCTTTCTGTTTACTTTCTCTTGCCTTTTCCCTTTCTTCCTTTCAGTCTATTTTATACTGTCCAGTCATATGAGCTACGGATGCTAGAAGTTTTTACTCATTCTTTCCCCAAAGCTGAAAGATTTGCTTTAAACATGGAAAACCTGTGGGGTCCCAGGCCAGATCAGCCTGGGGGGATCTCAAAGAGAGAGGAAATTTTGGTCTCTGAGATCACAAATCAATCACTGTGGCAACAGGGTAGGGAGGAGAGAGGGCTCAGTGGAAAGAGATGCTGTGCCTGTTGCCAGCTGCCAGCTGCATTACCTTCAGCTGCGGAAGGAGGAGGGTGTGTAAGTGTCTGTTCCCGTCCCCTGACCACAAAGGATTTATTTAAAATGCATGCCAGAAGGAGGATTAGAGCAGAGCCCTCCCTCCTTTCCTTTGTTCAGGAGGAGGAAGGGAGCATAGCCCTTGGCTACTGGAGTCTGGGCTCTCCTACTACTCACAGCCTACTTCCCTCTACCTTCCTCTTGTACTTTGCCATCACTTTTGAAAAGGATTGCTTGATATTCCAAGAATGACATTGTGCTTTACAGGAGTATCAGTCTCCAGCCTGCTCCATAAATTGTGCTCTACTTATGTAGACTGTGCCTACAAAACTATCTGGGTCAGGCATGCACAGCAGCCTGCCTTTCCTTTAATGTTTCACCAGAGCCAGTCCCTCGCATGATCCTTTTACCAGATGGTCCCTAATCCTTGAACATGTCCAAAATCCTTCAGCTATGATTTCTTGATCTGTTCAACAACAGATATTTTTCTTTAGTGTATACAATACATAGTGTGCTTTCTGCTTCTAAGCACTTCACAGTATTTCCCAAAAGCATTTCAAAATCTTCATTCTTTTCCATTGTATTCCAGCTTTCACACCTAAGGCAACAGCTGAACACCAGTGAGCCAAGCCAACAGCATATCAGCCTGAATTATGGTAACTGATACACACCTTTCCTTCCAAGAAGCAAGTCATTTATGCAGATGTTTTCTCCAGCTGTTTTTGGAATAATCACAGATTCATTAAGGGGAAAATCTAAACAACAGCGATATTCTCTCTCTCCCATCATAATTAGTTTCTGCTGATGAAACCTGAGCTTCCCATTTGCCCCAGTGCAGCACATGTACAGCTGGAGCACTCCCAATGCCTCCATTACCAGGTACGGAAAGAGTGGCCTCCATCCATCAGCAGGGGTTCAAGCTGCCTCTGGAGTGTGTGAGTCCGCTTCCTGTGGCTCCAGCTGGGCCTTGGTAACCAGCATGGAGATGTCTTTATGACTGCAGAGCAGTGCTCTCCCTGGAGGTCCTGGGGCCCCAGTGGAGGTAGCAGCCTATGGACAGTAGGATGAATAATAAAGCAAATACTACTGAGACAGTTGGTACTCTCAGGACTGAGTTTGGATGGAGCATGGCCAGTAGACAGAAAAAAGCCTGTCCAGACATCATACTCAGTATTTCGGATGACAGATGAATCTTCCCATTAAAAAAAAAAAAAGTCCTATCAATGGTTAAACTTGCTCTTATTTTCTCTAAGGTTAGGATTCAGACTTGCATATTTACAGCTACTCAGCATTCTGGCTGCAAAGTGTATTTTGTTGCTCTTTGTGTGGTATTCAATATCCTGTCTTTTTTATTCTCACCTCCTTCCCCTTTCTTTCCAAGAAGCCAAATAACATATTCTCCTAACAAGCATATAATTATTTAGTTATTGCACTGTTTTATGATTGCATTGTTGGTAATTGCTCAATATTGCGAGTGATTTATTAGTAATTGCAGAGTTTTTCAGATCTGCCTTCAGTAGGAGAACAAATAGCACCTTGCATCAATAGACATCAAAGTCTTCAGGAGGGATTTTTCTTTAATGATCTTTTTTAAACTACCTTTCCTACTGCAGCCCTGAGGGCCAAAGTTTCTTTCTCTCTTTACACAATAACTCTAAGTTTCACTCCTGCCCTGCAGTGGGAAAATGCATTACATCAGTCTTTGAATAGGATTTTATTCTGTAGTCCAGCTATCACTGCCTTGTAATTTCATCTGCATCTAAAGGGATTTTGCTGTGGTGATATATATTCAGACTGCGTAACTCCTCCGCCACTCATACTTCTTCTTAGAGCTTTTTGACAATAATTAAACTGCAAGTGGTTTTCAGATATTCCTGCCATTTTTAGGCCTTCTCACATTGACTTCAGTTGGGATTCACAGGTGGAATAGATGAGAATTCAACTTTTCTCTCATTAATGTATGCCTTCTGGTTACAGCTTGCCAGCCTTTGTGTAAAGCCCTCCATCATTTTATCACTCTCTTCCTCCTAAGGGATTTCTCAGCTTTCTACCAGCTATAGCAAGAAACCCAGGTCATCTAAACTTTCTGTGTGGAAATCAGGAGATTTTCCAGCTCCTCTCAGTGTGCCTGGAACTGTGCCCCTAGTTTTCCTCTGCCTCCCACTTACTGCTGCACCTTCTCCTGCCACTGGTGCCTGCTGGGAGCCCAGCCCTGATTGCACTCTGTGAGCACAGAGGCAGCAGGCAAGACAAACTCTCCCCTCTCCTCAACAGTCCACATGCACCCTCTCCTTGGTTATATCCACCCTAACCCCACCTCAGCTGTCCCAAGCCTTTCAGGATGAGCTGGCAGCTAGTACAGACTAGACTGAAGAGGCCATTCAAATCAGCCTCATCCCTGAACAGCCCTTCCCATGCTTTATGGAAAATATGAGGAGTGGAGGGACACCATCACCAGGAGTTACACTGTGCTTAACAGGAGGGCAGTGCACAGGGCTTGACTTAAAGCTGCAACCCAGACTCCTGGCAATGACAAGAGGAATTTTGAGCTGGACAGAAGAAATGAACCCTTCACAGATGGCTGCACGGCAGTACTGTACTAATTTCCTGATTAGCCAGTGTGGTGGCTTTAAAAAAGCAGGCAAGCATGTGGATGGACAAAAGATAAATAAATAAATAGATGCAAGACATAAATACTTCTGCTGACAGTTTTCTCCCATCTCCCAGTAACAAACTGATCTTTCCTGTGCTAGGGAAGAAAATAATTTCCTATTGAATTCACTGGCTTCAAATGAAAATCATGTTTGTCATGGACTCTTCCAAAACCTCTTTGCAGAGGATCCCACACTGCTGACACACCCTGCGTGTGCTGGGGACAAAGCTGCCCCAAGTCAGCTTCTGCAAGGCTTGAGGCAGCCAGCTTGGGTGCTGTACATAACAGAGAAGGCAATGGACCAGACCCAGACACCTGTGAGGAAAGGTACAAAAAAGGAAAAGAAACCAGAACAACAGTCCTCCACAAAGCAAACCTACTGTCCATTTTAGTAAATGTTACATTTGAGGCAAACAAGATTTTACCTTTCTTATCATTTAATAGGATGAAAAAGAGGAATCTGAAATTTGGAAGTAAAGTGCAAGTAATGTTCTTGTTAGCTACATGCAAAGCCAAAGGGTTTTTTCAGAAAATAAATGAAGATTGTACCTGTATAGACAATATCAAGTATATACCAAGTACTGGATCTGCCCACAAAATAGAAAAACTACTCCTGTGCTACTATTCACTGCAAAGGCAATGCTGGAGGCCATAACATTGATATTTAAAATAAGACACACCATTTAATGATAAATAATATTTTTCAGCTATAATCCCTTTTCCCCAACATATTTAGACACATTGCAGAGATCAATAAGGATCAAAAATAAAATCCTATACATTATTTAGATTCCTTATATCTAAGTAGTAATTAAGGACGTGGCAATTTAAGCAAATATTTTTTAGTGTTACCCATTAACATCATGCTCCTTGGTTTCTTTTCTTTAATCTCACATGGAAGAGGCCTGATTTTCAGGAACCTCAAAGATTTGGGAAGCACAAATGCATATTTGCCACTTCCCCAAAGTGGGAGCTGGGGGGAAGGCTTGAAATTTGGGGTTTACTTGAGGCTTGAAAATCTCGGTGAATTCTCCTGGGATGAGAACATTACCCTGATAAACTCTGCAGTTAAACCCTGCACCATCCTCTCTGCACATATTGACAAACACAGAGGGCAAGTTTTCATGTTGGAATTAAGAACACCTTCTCACCCCTCCAGAACTCAAATAGATGACAAAATGCTCTTTTTGCTCTCTACTAGGCTTTGGGAATGAAATACACCCACCAGTTCCATAAGGAAAGAAGCAAACAAACAGACAAACACATGCTGATTTCTTTCCTTGTTCTTTTCCTTGCTGTTTCAACAACTCATTCATATTTTTAAAAATAGATTATGATCTAGTCATACTAATTTTGTTTGTATTTGGGTTCACCATTAAATAACTTTGAACACTGAATAATCATTAATAATACTATGAAATAATGTTATTGGCGGCTTTAGATTCTTTCCAATTAATGCAACAAAGTGTGGAAATTCTTATTTTTCACTCTAACTGGCCTGTGAAGTCTTTTGCTCCTTCTTCCTGTTTTCTATAGCATGGATTTTTCATTATAATGTTAGCAGTTAGTTTTTCACTCCAATCTCCACCTCAACTGTTTCCACAGTTTCCTGCAGCTGTTACAATTTTGGCCCCAAAGTTAATTTTATGGTCACATGAAAGTCTGTTCCTGCAAGGTCTGGGTGCTCCTTGCTCAGCAGAAGGATTAGGGTTTTTATAAGGTGCTGTAGAACCTAAGGGTAATTTGGGGTGATGGTTTGATGCCGTTTTGCAGTAGCTCCAAGGGAAGGCATCCCAGAACCTGGTGCCGTGTGCCAAGAACTGCCACAATCTTTGCAATGAACCGCAGACACTCAGCGCCTTTGCAGCCCGGCTTTGAATCAAAGCTGCTTCTTCAGCAGGAAATCCACCTTCTTATCACTCTGCTCCTCAGCTTGTTTTCCCAATCCATGAAGGCACAAAGTATGAGATGGGCTCTGGGACACAGGCGGGCCAGATGTGAGGCAGTGCTGCCTGCGCCGTCCGGATCCGCAGCGCGCAGGCACAGAGGCTTCATCCCAGGTGGAAGGTGGGGAAGGTGCCTGGCTGCCAACAGCCTCTGCTGCCTCCTCGGCTCAGCTGAATTCCCGCAGCCTCCCAGCTCCCAGCCTGCCTCGGCAAGGCTTGTAATTAGAAACATCTTTTAGCTTCAAAACTCAATCCTGCAGGGTGGAAATCACTGGCAGAGACAAACAGAGGCAGACCCTCTGTTGCCATTTCGAGAGTCAGGAACACCCTCCAGCCAAGAGCGAGCTTCTCCGGCAGCCTCCAGCCAGCTGCAGGGCTCAGGTAGTGATTTGCATTCCTGTGAGTGCAGCAAGGACAGGAGTTAAGGCGCAGAGACACGACTGAGGCTTTCTGCATTCTCCCCCACAGGACTTTAAGGAGGCTGAACTTGGTTTTGTTTGAACTTTTTCAAGCTGACAGCGAGAGATCAGCTCTGGAAAGCCCCAAAGCGTGGAAAATTCCAGCTCTGTTGTTTGCAGGTTTTTTTCAAGTTCAGGCTGTTTGGGAGCACTGGATTCTTTTTTCACTAAAAATTTTGCAACTTCGGTTACAACAGCTGTTACCAGGCAACAGACATAAATGGGAACACTTTGAGCCAATGAAACAGAGAGTTTATTCGAGTTGCTTGGTGCCCAAATACCATAATCATGAGAACAGCATTAAATAGATAAATAAAAGACTACAGGAGACAGGAGAGCAAGGAGTCGGTGTGAGGAATGGGTAAAAAAAAAAAAAAAGGCAAACCTGACTGCAAGGGGGATAAGAGGTAGGAACCTACAAGCTCGTGTGTAACACAGCAGGAATAGGAAGGGCAGAAGACCTGGAAAATAGCAAAAAACCTTGTCAAGGAATGACAGCCTGAGGAAGCTGCTAAGCCAAGCCATGTGTGCCACCCTGGTATATGGTCCTTTGTCCCAGTTTTCTCTGCTTTTCCATTGATTGTGTGGGACAGCAGCACCACAAATGTGTCCAGCTTTGCTGTGAGAAAAGCCATCTTGAGCATATGACATGGGCAATGAACAATAGAGCTGGAGCCTTGCCCTGCTGTCACAACCCATGTGGTACATATTGCCCATTACCTGATGTTGGAGCAGCAGCAACATTGCAGAGCCTCTCTCCCAGATGTTTTCCTCAGGACTGGGATATCACCTTGCCTGATGGCTGTGGTGAGAATGGTGTGATGGGAGAAATGCTTGGGGCTGCGGCTGGGACAGACATATCGAAGACAGATTTAGTATATGGTGTTAGATAATTTAGTATTTGTGGACACTGTTACTTGAGCAGTGTGTCATGCTTTGGATGTCCACACTTCAAGGTGGCTGTTGAAAACTGCAGAGGCTTTAGAGGAGAGCTCAGAAGGACTTCAGCAGTACAAAACCTACGTTGTTGTCAGAGACCATGTAAAGTCATTACACTGAAGAGGCAGGACCATAGTGATCTAGCACCTCTGTGGCAAAGAGAGAAGAGACAGCTCTTTATTTGAGCCGGATGAAAGTATGACAGGACCCAGTGGGCAGAAGCGTCATAGCATGTTACCCATGAAATGCCAATAAAATAAAATAATGATTTCTCCATTAAACTTCAGCTCTCCTAATGGAATACATTACAGTAAAGTCAGTTTTGCGTAAGAAAGCCGTAGGTGTTGTATTAGGAGGTTTCTCATGCGGTGCCTCACCGTAGGGAGTTCACTTCAGAGTCTGATGACATTATTTAATTATGCCAGTGTGTCACTGTTCTCTGAATTACCTGAACAGAGTATTAATGTTCTGCTTCCCTGCATAGGTTGCTGTGCAGGGGAAATGGCACAGTTCAGAGTACAAGGGCAACTGCAAACAAATATTTTTAGCAGCACTGTGTAGAAAAATGGTGTTAATGAGCAGTGATTAAGCACACAAACCATCAGAATATAATTATTAGAGATTTAGAAGCAAACATCAAAAGAACAAAAAGCAACATTTTATATTTTGGATGCTGCAAAATGTGAACAATAACTTTTCTGTGATATTTTTTCAGGTTTTTAATGTCTGCTACAACAAGTGAAACATGCCATGGAGATGGTTTACATTTTTCTAATTCATTTGATAGTTTAATAGGGAATTTTTTTTTTTTGGTCATTAATATTTTTGAGGGAATCTATGACTCCAGTCAGATCATTTATGGTTCTTTGAATTCTTTTGTTGAAATTTTGAATTTACCCAATGAATTTTAAATAGGATATTTTGAATAAATTTAAAAACATTTACTTGAAGATTTTAAATCAGGTTACTCTCTTTTTATAAAGAATTTCCAGATTAATAGCTGGAAGTCTTAACAGACTTCTTAGCACTTTTCCACATAGGATGCTCTGTTTTCAAGAGATCCTTGGGAAGAAGGGCACAACCACACAGTTGTCCTAACATACATGGGTCTTTCAGAATGTCTCTGAAAGAAGGGTGCTACAGCCAATTTGGTATATTTATTGAAGATACTACAGAAAATTGTGCCGGAAAAGAAGTACCGGTCACTGGTCAGCACTATGCAGTCTCAAGAGCTGTTATCTCATTGTTAAGTCTTGAAGGGAAATTTCTATTCAGATATGTCCATTTCCATAGCAGAGTTCAGTCCTGTAATCATCTGCCCCATCTGTGCTCCCTTTGGATCTATTGTAGCATTTAGAACTGTGTCTTCTTTTATTACTCCTTGCATTTCTGGCAGAGGCAAAAGCTTATGAAGCCACAGGGATAACTTTAAAAATAAAGTATTCGTTTGCGATAGATGGTGTATAGTGCTCTTGACCCAATGGGCATACTTGAGATATTGTCAGGTAACTTTCTTTCCTTGACTTAGTCAGTTTTATGGTCCTGACCTCACAGCTAATGCAAACTTCTCCCCTGTTGGCTGATAAGCTCAATTTAAGATAAAACTGTGAATGGGCAAAACTGTATCTCGTGATACTTAATACCATCCTTAGAGCCCAGCAGATGGAGGCAACTTACACATAAACATTTCAGTTTTTGTTAAAAAAAAAGCAAGCAAGACCTGCATTTATTTGGGCCAGAGACTTCTTAAATCATATGTTGTCACTGTTAAGATTCAGAATCCAAAAGAACATATTTCTCTTTTTTTTTTTTTTTAATTTGAATTTTAGGACATTTTCCAGTTGGGATCTTCTTGCTCAGTTTTAGAGTTGTAGCATTCTTTTGCTTGGCTGGGGGCTTTCTGGCTTGCTTTTATGTTTGTTGTTTTTTTTTTTTTTTGATTGTTTGTTTGTTTATCTTCTGCATTTGTTTCAAAAGAATCATCATTTCAAGCAAGTCAGATAAAATCATGAGTTACTGTAGTCAGTGGTGATGTATAAATAAACCAATTTATGCATGCCTAGATGACAGCTAAGGGCTTTGCTGTAGAACAGCATAACAGAACACCACCAGCAGCAGAGCATTTGCATCTGCCTCCTCCTCTGCCTAAAAGTAACCTGTGCCAAGCCTTCTCATCCTTCTTCAGCTTTGGTCCTAGGGCAAAAGTCAGTGAAAGTCACTTCCCTTTCTCTGTAAATAGTGTAAATAAAGTTCAGTTTGTCAGAAATGAACCCCCTTTCCACCAAGCCTGCTCCTGGAAGGGCTGCAACTACACAGGACATTCCTGGGGGCAAGGAGCCTTCCACCCTTGCTGCCCTGGCCATGCTGTGCTCTCCTGCCTCGGCTGGAAACAGCGCAGCCTTTGGGACCAATCTTCCCGCAGGCCAAGTTCTCTTCAGCTGCAGCAAGCTGCAGCAACGACATCAGAAACTGCTCTGCTGTTACAAAAATCAGCAGCTTTGGCTTTTGAGGCCCTTTGACTTTGAAGGTAATTCTTGCAAATCCGTTTCCCCTCCATGGCACGCTGCGGTTCAAAGGGAAGAGAAGCAGAGTGCCTCGGAAAGCGCTGCATTGCTGCCTCCCTGCTGTGGGTGAGGTCTCGGTCCTTGGCCTCTGGCAGACTGCAGCAGCCACTGTGCCACGGCTGTGACCCTGCTGTGGCCCCGTTCCCACCGTGCAGATTAACTACATTTGCAGGTCTTTTTTTCCTGTGTGTTTGCATGCAAATGAGAGCAGAGCACCTAAACCTGAGCCCAGCACAATTAGCATTTTTTACAAATGCAGCATGTCTCTCTGCTCCTGTCTGTAGGCCATGCTTCCAGGCTCTGGCACAGCCCACAAAGGAAGTAGTGAAAAGGATCACTCGTGTGCCCGTTTCTACAGATGTGGCAACAGCAGGCACATGCCCCAAGGTCATACTGAAACTTCTGAGGAAGAGTTAGAAATGCATCCCACACCCAGCTGACATCCACAACATAGCCAAAAGCAGAATTTTATTTGGTGCACTGATGGATTTTCTGCTTTTTGGAGAGCACCATGCAAGCACAGTGACCCTTTTCCAAATTCAGCCTTGGTTCTGCACCCTCTTCACTGTGACACACACCACTTTGAAAGGCTGGCTGTGCTTGTCCTGCATTTCCCCAAAGATTAGAATGTCATCACTCGTGGTTAAGAGCTTCGGGGACATGTTGAATTACTTTCCTGATTTTATCTTTATATTTTTTTCAAAGCTTAGCATATTCCAGACATTCATCTTCTGTGCTGTCTTGAGGCAATGTGGTAGAAAATGCTTTGTCAGCTAAGGTTGTGGCAAAAATGCCAGGCATGACTTAAAAAAATAAATAAAAAGGAATCACTCCCTCTACAACTCTTATTTCCCATATATGCTTGAGGTACCTGTTAGTTCAGCCACAACACTTGCAGTCTTTACAGACATCTAGCAAAGCCATTCATTCCTAGTAAAATAGGGCACCCATGGTAAATTTACAGACAGACACATGAAGCAGCTTCCAAAGAACCCTCAATACACAGAGGTTAGCTTTCATGAGCAGGGAGCACTCCAATGGTGTCAATGCCTCTGAAATTCAGACCCCACCCGGCTGCTGAGACCCGATTTGGGCTCAAGCAGGCACCAGTCTGCAGAGCACCTCTAAGAACAATGCCAGGCTGAGGATGGCTGGTGTGCCAGAGACCACCTCACAGAGCAAAGGCAGGAGATGAAATGGTCATCATTACCTGCAGCCACCCTGCATCTCAGCTTCTGTCTGAGTGTGGAGTGGCAGCACCAGCAACAGAGGAACAGGAAGCCAAAAGATTCCCCAGCTTCTGTTCCTGGACAATAGGCCCTCACAGGGGGACAGAAGGTGGGGACTTGTTAAACTACCCCAGTAAAAATGCTGGGCCTCAGCAGAAGTGACCCAAATGTGTATCTTGCTCCTACTGTGTTTAGTGCTTTATATGTCAACATAGATATTGACAGTTCCTAAATCCTTCATGCTGCAGACAGCAAACATGAGGCATGTGCTCAACCAAGCAGAAAGAAGCAATCCTGAAGATTAACAGCCAAATCTGGCACTCCTTCAATGGCCATGCTCTATCAAAGCTCCTATCAAAATCAATACCGTTTTTTAATGGGGACTCAATCATACTGCTGCTCAGAGTAAGGGGGCAGCTTATCATCAGAGCTGCTGGAACAGAGCAGAGCTGCTGTAAAAGTCCTGATGGCAGTTACTGGAGGTGGGAAGCTCCTGCATGTCAAAACCTTGTGCATGCACACTCAGCCCTACACTGGCCTCCCTCTATTAGAGCACAGTATCAGAATTCTTTATGCTGCCAGGCTTGTCCTAAGGAGCAGAGTGCAGGAACCATCATCCCTTTTGACTGTCTTGGGTATAAGATGCAAGACTGTTTGAAATAGTTGTGGCAGTTGCCCACAAACAAAAATAAGATGTGTGGAAATGCTTGGGTGCAGCTTTTCCCACTATGCTGCTACCTGTAGTCCAGGAAAGTGGTGATCAAGGCTGATGGGGCTCTGTGCTTCCTAGCCCATCCATGCAAAGCACCATGTGACCTTGTTGCAATGAAGGAAATGGAGGATCAAGGCCCTGCTCCATTCCCTGTGCTTCACAGGTTATTTTCCGCGTTTCCTCAGGTGAGGTGAATTTTCTCTGAAATGCATGTAAAGAAATGCTGTGTTCAGAGGCTGTGGTACTGCACAGTGAATGGGGTTACCACTGCAGACATTGATTGCCACAGAAACTGTCACAAAACCAGCATTTCAGTGGGAGAGGAAGAAGGGACTCATTGCAGAAAAAGCCCAGGAAGATCAGTGCAGTCAGCTCAGGAGATCCTAGAGGAGCAGCTACACCTAGTGAGAAGGGGAAAGCTACGGCTCTTTTCCAGAGATACACATCAGAACCTCACATTCCCACTCCTCTAACACCTGGGTAAGAAACTGTTAATTTAATATCTGAAGTTTTGGGTTAGAATAATATCATTCACTGGAGAATAGCTGGCTTGGGATATAATCCCTGTGATTGAAATGCAATTGCAGGGAACAATTTCCAATAAGAAAATTATTTGTGCAATTTTGCACGTGTCACATTCAAACCTGAAGTAATCCAGACAATGTCAGGTGTTAAGCCAAATTCAGGGGTGTTTTCACTTAAACTTTGACTCTGAGCACCTCCTGGAAAGAAAATATAGACAGAAAGTCAACCATCTGCTAATGTGCACAGGTAGCTTTGAAAGTGAAATCATGAGAAAAAGGCAGACGCTAAACAGAGGAAATGTCAGAGAAGTGAGTAGCACAAGCAAGAGTGACACCCACCTCCTGAGATTGCATCTGTTTCCTCTCATGTGCAGAGTGTGCATTCCTCTAGGAGAATCACACTTCCCTGCTTTTATATGCTTTAATGTTTTAGCAACTGACTGACCCCACTGGCATCTCTGCCAACAATTACAAATCCCTCCCTCCCTACTAGGGACTTGGCATGTCTAGGACACCTGCTAGTCCCAAGATTAAGGTGGAATCAGTGGGCAAGTATCAGCTATGATATAACTTTCCTTTCGTGTTTAATGTCCCTGAAACCACTGTGCAGGCTTTGCCTCAACAATACAGTAAAAGCATAGGCATTCAGCATGTATAATTTAGAAACTGAGGTTTTGGCCTCCAGGGCCTTGCTTAGCTGATGATAATCCATTTGACAGGCTGATTTTTTCCTTAAATGATTCAGCATATCACATCCCTTTTGTCCTGCTTATTCAAGGAGAAAATACCTAACTGCAACGAATAGCTTGTGGGGTGAGCCCAGAATGCCTGGCTTTGGTTCCCTCACAAGGAAAGGGACCTTGCACAGAATATCCAGCCCTGCAGAAAGGCTGTCTCCAGCCATGCTTATTTTACCTGACATGGCTATGCCCTGCCTTTCTTTCAGGGCTGTAACTGACCCTGTGGCCAATCACAGCATTGCCACCCTCTGCCCTGGTGAGTAAAGGTTGAGGGGTGCCCTCCCCAGCCTGCCTACAGTGATTCTGCATGTACATGCATTGGAATGCAGCTGGAGCCACATGGAAAAATCTAGTGGCTTTCAAGGCAGACAGTGGGGGCAGCCCATGAGCAGTTGGAGTGGTTCTTGTGCCCTTTTCCTTGCTGTTCAACTGTGTCTAGAGAAGAAAGAACATCACACTGGCTCCAGGGCAGCAGATGAGCTGCTCACATTGTCCAAATTCAGCCCAGCAGCCTTGGATTTGTCCCTCCTATGCTGGTGCATTTCTCACAGCGAGCCCTATCTTATTTTCCTCTGCCATAGTGTTCACACAGATTAAACCTTCTGTAAAACTAACATTTCAAGAAAAAACCACTTTCCTCCCTTTCTGTCCTCTCCCAAAAGACCAATGCAGAATTACTGAGCAGGTTTAAGTGTAAAGATGTGTGCCTGTGAGCAGGCTGATCCAGCACTAAGCAACTCAGCCATTTTGAAGCCTGGGGCCCCTGGGAGACAAGCTTGGCTTTCTATTTTTGCAAACACTGCTTTCTAGGCTGTGTTTAATAATTTCTGTTAGATGTATCTCCACAGATGACCCAGATTCGTTTGAAAAGCCTCTTTGTCTTAGATTGTTATGCACATATTTAAAGATGGGCTTAACGGCTTTCTCAGATCAGGGCCACATCAAAGAGTTTTGTTCCTGAACAAGTAATGATTGCCTGCATTTGAAGTAGCTGTGCACGTCACATGAAGCTTGTCTACAAGGTGCAAATTCATCTAGGGATTCTCTTGGTTGCTTCTTTGCCACTTAAAACGTACATCTGACGTAACCAGCGCTTTTTACTTTGAAAAATCCCTGTTGGAGCAAACATGAAACTTTGAAGGCTTCAGCCTGTCTCATGTGATTTGTCAGATGAAGGGACCACACAGCATCCTCCTTCCATGGCAGCTTGCTCCTCACAGACATGGAGTTCCCAGCTTTGTCACGTTTCCTACAGTTTCAGATGACTGTGCCAGACTGAGGTGTCAACTACAAGAACTGGAGGAGGGATAGCTGTGTGTGCTGTTGCCTTACTATAAATGTGAAGCTGAATCTGGATACTTTACATTCAGTTTACTCTTGGAAATGGATGACTGTCTCTCTTATATTCCTTCTGACTATTTTTCACCTTTGTACAGTGGACTTGTTACACAGTGATACTGCCATGCTCCAAATTCTTTCCCTTCATGTGATATTTCAGTTACACTTCTTACCTGGCTTTATGCCATTTCTTAACTGTTTCAAGGTGTGGCTAGGAAACTTAACACATTCCCTAAAACAGTACATGTGAAATCTAAACAGCTAATATTCATGCCAAAATATTGCTATACCCATTGCTCATCTTTCCAAGGCTGCATTAAGATAGCTACCAGATATGCACTGGTGTGACAATTGGCTGCAGGGTGTGTTTTGGCAAGAAGGGTGATCTGTTAGTCAAGTTGGAAAAGGAGCAGCACAGTATCAGAACAGAGGGTCTTTACAATTCTGCTAATGAGTGGTAACATTGCTGAAAGTGTAGCTTCACCCAGTCAGCATAAAGAGTGCCACTAAAAATACCTGATGAGAGAAGAAGAAGAGAGAGGAAAATCAGAACGAGGAAAAGATGCAGTTTTGGTCTTCCTTTTACATGGGGATGCAAATGATGCAGAATACAAAATGTATTCTGTTCTTTGCCAGAAAAGACACCACAAGTTCCGCATCCCAAGGAAGGAATTGTCACTGGAGAAGATAATTTTTTTGGCATAGTCCTTTTTCCAGTGATATTTTTATTATATTCAGCAGAAAAAATACTCTCTGGGGCAAGCCTCAGGCATGTGCTCTAACCAAGAGCCTGTGGAATCATCCTCCACATGAAACACTTCAGCAGTCCCTACAGCTGCAATCCCATGAGAAGGGACTGAGTTCATGTTCCAAGTACTTATAGCCTAGTTAGAAAACCCACCTAAAAGAGGTTCCTGCTTAAAATTTAGCAGTTCTGAGAAGGATTTGAGCCAGTCTCTTGACATTCAGGGAAGGGTTCTTAGGCACTGAGCTACTGAACAAGAGGAGAATAACAACATCTTTGCATCCTCAAGCAGTTTTCTGAATTGCAGTCTTTGTGTCCTCTTTTTGCAGATTTTTTTTTAATTGAACTAATGAAAATTTTGGGGAAGGGAAAAGAAATAATTTAGTTAAGCAGGACAATAAGTCTGATCTAAACCAATTACGAAAATTGGATGCCATCATTTTTTTAAAAATCAATTATTCATGTGGCTCTAATCATGAAGACATTTTCTAAACTCATCATTTTCAACAGTTACAGTGTTCCAATAAATCTCCAGGTGCAAATTTAACTGTCTAAATCAGCATCCTGATTCTTTGTCATGGCTACAGAGTTGCTAAGAATGCTGTAATTTCTTTGGCAAATAGGATTAGATTTGGGGGCTAAAATCTGTGAATGTAAGCGTCTAACTAAGTATATAACTGAAAATATTAGCCTACAGGAATAAACACTGCATTTGTGTGTTCCTTTGCACATTTATTAAAAACAAAGCATTTTTTCCATGCGCATCTTTTGGCTAACTTGGAATATTCCCCAGTCAGAGCCTGGGGGGTGATGTGCCGAGAGGGAGGATGATTGTGTTGTAGCTGTCCTCATGAGCTGGGTTCAAAACCACAAGCACTTATACTTATCGATGCCAAGAAGCTTACAAAAGACATTTGAGATTGTAACAATTCACTACAAAATTGGAAACACATTTGACTCCACCCCACAAGATAATCAAATAAAAACTTTAAATGCGAAAGCACTGGAAAATGTGATTCAAAGCTTCTTGCTATCCACTTGACCTACCTACCCTAAAATATTTAATGCAGGCAAAAAGGAGAATAACTGATTTGTGTTGTTTTATCTGTGGGAAGGTATTTAACTTAAGACTGCAAAATAAGGCTGTAAAGTTATTCCTAAATAAACTATGGCACTGTATTGAAATGAGTTGCATATGCATGAAGCTAGATGAACTCATTGTAGAATAAGACCAAATAATTCTTTAATATTTCTCTCCAAAATGTTGCTATCAGGTGATAGTTTATACTAATCTATGGGTTTTATATAATTTAATAACATTACTGCTATGTCTTCTTTAGAGAGGGTATAGATAAAACAAAAGGTTTTTATTTTGTTAAATCACAGTTATTTTTCTGTAATTTACATGTATCTTCTCATTCTACAAAGGTAATTTGATTTAATAACATTCCCAAATAGTAACATAAATCAGGACCTATTCTTGATAGAAAGACCTAACACACTAGTAAGATTTTTTTTCACCTAAAGGCATTTTTTGCTCAGTTTTAATAACACAAGAAGGAATGACTACATAGCTATGAAGCAAGGAAGGAAACCTTACTGTACATATAAAAACAGACAAAATATATTTTAAGGAAAAACTAGTTAAAATTAAATTCTTATACTATTTTTCCTCATTTCACAAAATATGCCCTTAGCTGGACTATGGAATAAAATAAAGATGAATCTCATTTTTATTATTGAACAAGCTTTCACCTCAGGAACTCATAAGTTCAGCAGTGACACAATCGTTGTGGCATTGCTAAGTATTACTGTCCCCAAGAGGCAAAGGGTCACATTGAGAACCAACCTGGAGAAAGCATCTCCCCTATATTGAAATGGACATAGAATGTCATCATAGAATCCCCAAATGGCTTCGGGTGGAAGGGATCTTAAAGATCATCCAGTTCCACCCCTCTGCCATGGGCACAGACACCTTTCACTAGACCAGGATGCTCAGAGCCTCAGCCAAAGTGGCCATGAACACCTCTAGGGGTGGGGCATCCACAGCTTCTCTGGGCAACCTGTGCCAGTGCCTCACTATCTATATAGTGAAGAATTTCTTCCTTATATCTAATCTAAATATCTTTCAGTTTAAAGCCCTTGTCCTATCACTACATGCCCTGGCAAAACGTCCCTCTCTGACACCCTTCAGGCTCTAGAAGATGATATAAAGTCTCTCCAGAGCCTTCTCTTCTGAGCTAAACAACCCCAACTCTCTCAGCATGTCTTGATAGAAATTGTTCTCCTGTTCTCCCATCATCCCTGTGGCCCTCCTCTGGACCTGCTCCAACAGGTCCCTGTCCTCTTTTTGGAGGCCCTAAAACTGGATGCAATACTCCAGGTTAGATTATTTTTGAAGCTGTTTTGTTTAAGCTCTTTACCATTTAACTGTAATTTATTGTTTTTCTAAGAATTTAAAGATATTGATTGATCACTTCTTTCCGGTCATCTTAAAAAACTCCAGTCCCAGTAATGGATATGGGCAGATCCAGGGTTAGAGTAGATTCCTTTTTCCCCTGTAGCCTGTGGCAGCTGCTCTCTATCAAGGCCAGCTCCATCGGTGTGGACCCATGAGCAGGGAAAGAAGCTCTGCAGTGTGGCATACAGCTTTAGAGGAAACGCCCCACACATGGAGAAACAGTGGGTGGGTGAGTGAGGCAGGCAAAACAAGGGCAAGGCTCAGGGCATGGCAAATCCTTTGTGGACACACTGTTCCAGTATTTCAGGCGTCACAGGCCTCAGAGAAGGGCTGCTTTCCTCAATATCCATGGTCTCTGAAGCTCTCTTGCTTCAGAGACCACTAGAGAAAGTAGCTGTGAATTACTCTAATTCACAGCTCTGTTTTATTTTCAATGCTCTGAAAAGAAACTGTCAACAGCTACACACTATAAGGCCAAGGAAACTTCAACAAATACCTAACGAGATCTCCCACACAATCAAAAAATTCCTGCTGTGGATACCCTCCCCGAGCAATACACGAACTGTGCAACTTTCATAACAAGAGTGATATAGTGCTTATTTTCTTTCAAGAGAGCCTTAAGGCAGACAGATTATGGATGTAGGCCTCAGAAACCTCTATGAGGTAGTTCTTAAGAAAAAAGTAAAGAAAAAATGCCATTGGGCAGATCAGCACTTTGTCACCATTCACTATTAAATAAGGCAGGAACAGAAAATATAAAAATTGTCAAATCAGTCCTCTCCTAGTCCCAGTCAGATGCTTTATAGTTTCCTTGCACTCTGGCAGCCCTTGTATGGCTTGTTATGCTAATAGCTTTTAATTGAATTCTATCAGTGGCAATGCCAGCAAAGCGCTTGCTGCATACAATTGAGTTACCATGCTCTGCAGGTCTTTCAGATGTGACCAGATATGGTATCTTTTCCTGTTTTTCTCATCTGTAAACTTTAGGTTATCCATCAATGGCAAAACAGATAGATCTTTAATGTAGTCTGTGTGGAATCAGAGGTTTTTATTTCCTACTAGCCTCCAAATGACCCTGTGCCCAGTGGCAGGCAGGCTGCAGCCCACTCCAGAGAGCACTCTTTCATCTAATAATACCCAGCACAGAAAGTCCCAGACTAAAGTGGGTGTTCAGCCAACTGCTTTCTGTCACTGCAGAAACAGGTCAAGTAACATGTCCCTGGGTGTGTTAGTTCATTGCCTTTCTCTTCCCTCTGCTTGCAAACACTGTGTGGGCACTAAATGCCTGATGCAAAAGACCCTCTTCTGTCTGTGAGAGCCTTTACTGATTAAACTACACTGCCTTCACGTCTCAGGCTCACAGCTCAACCTGTGCCAGGGCTAAATTCAAACTTCTCAGGTGAGAAAATAGGGAGAGCACAAATCGTGCATTACATTGGTTCAGAGCATGGGCCCAAACTGCCTTTCCTGTAGTTTGAGCTATGTCCAAAGGAAGGGCTGGCTGTGCTGCAGGCTGTCCAACAGCTGAGACTTGTTTTCCTTGTTGGCACTGACAAACTATGTATGAATTATTGTGGGTTCACTACTGCAGAACATGGTCTGACATCCCTCATATTTAGGTTTATGTTGCAAACATCACCACCTACATGTAATAAACTAGGAGTTAAAATGTTAAAGTACAAGGAAGACAGTGAGGGCTATTTTCTTAAGACAAGTTCACCTTTTCCAGATTTCAGCTGCAGGCCTTTTTTAAAAAAAGCTTCGCTTTCATTTTCTTGAAACCTTGGAGTGTTGCAAGGCAAAACCAAAAAAAAAACCACCCAAAACCTATAAAAATAACGAAACTAGAGATGGAGGTATGTTTTACAGCACATTGAATCATGAGCAAATAGTGAAAATAAGGAAAAAATAAGGGACTACAGAGTGCTTATACAGACAAAGCAATGTTTTCCTAAGATCTGAAAAAAAAATCTGCCTAATAATAAATGACAACTTCCATCCCACAGCAAAGCAATAATTTAAAACTAAATTCACATTGTAATTAGCATTTCAAAAATGCAAAGAACTTCAATATAGATGTCCATTAATAATCTCACTGCTGTTGGAAAGCCTTTTCCACCCACACACAATACTTAATTAAACTCAGAGTTCCACATTCATACAAACAGACAGTTATGAAGAACAGGTGGTTCCTAATTTGAAGATAATGGATAAATGAATCTCAGTATAACTTCAGAGCCTCAGATTATCTCATTTTATATTTTACTTGTACTTTTGAAAATTTTACTTTAAGCTCAGTTTTGTTTCTCTTACAGCAGTAACATAGCATATCTATAACAGTTGATGTTCATCTTTTAATAAAATCTCTCAGATCACTTTCAGAGCTATTAAAATTGCTTAAAATGAGCTCAGGAGTTCCAGCTCAACCTGTAACATGTTGTATTTTTGATGTGACCACAAGACTGTTGTTCACTCACACATGTGTGGTAGATAAGTGCTTGGACATTGTGAAAGTGCTGAACATTTCGACCTCCTTTCCAGGCTCAAGAAACTTCTATTTCCAAAGAAAAACTTGCTAGGGTTGCCTTCTCACACAGCAACAAGCCTAAAAAATGTCTTTGAGATGGATCTAAAGAAAAGACTTGAGGGCAGTTTCCTACCCTTATGTGGCCAGTCCCACACAGACTGGCCATTTGCAAGACAAGCTCCAGTTCCATCAAAGGCCTCTGTGTCACAGATGATGTGTAGTGATGGCAAGGCTGGTGTACAGCAGAGGTTTCTAAGGCTGCTTGCAGCTGGAAAGTTCCCTGCTGCTCTGCAGGGGAACATATTGAGAGTAGCCTCAAAAGAATCAGTAAAACTTTAGCTGGCTGGTGGGAGGGCTTTGTACTGTCAGCGGAGTAGTGAAGGCAAGAGAGAGGGGTCAGGAGAGAACAGATGTGGGCAATGAACAAAGCAGTGCCCAGGCTCTGTGCTGGGTTGCCAGACCCACAGTCAGCCAGCAGGCTGCTCTGTAGGGGTACCCAGGTGTGGTAAAATCCCATACAGCACACTCAGCACTGCTCCCACTGTTTTCATGGCTCCCTTAAATGATGTCAGAGTCTTGTGTCAAGGCAAGCAGCAATCTCAGGCCTCAGGCCATGCAAGCGCTGCTGAGCTGGCTCTGGACAGAATCAGTAAGGATACCCCTTAATTAATTAGTATTCAGTCTAATTAATTAACCACATGATGGGTTGTCTGTGGGTTGATAATGTTCATAGGCTTCACAATATTTATAGGGAGCTCTTTGCCTGGCAGTTTCTATCTAGAGAGAGCACTCAAACCTAGAGGAATAGGCTTGATTAAAGGGAGTTTTTACTGCCACCTGCAAATTTTAAGGCACTTTATGTGGGGTTTCACTATCTTCAGCTGACAGTGCATGAAATGCTGGAAGAAAGCAAAGCAGGATCAGGTATGACTGAGACTCAGGTCTCCAGACACCCTATTTATCTGATAAAAACTACTTCACTTGAGCTGAAGCCTTTTTGTTTGTCTCTGAGAATTTCTGGTGCTGCAGAGAGTTAAGTTGCATCTCTTACAAGGGGGTGACAGTAATGATTCCTAAAGTCTTTATATAAGATTTGGAGGTTTCTTTGGAAGGCCATTAAATAAAGAGGAGAATGACTGAGAAGATAACTCGCAAATATCACCCAGAAAGGCATCACATTTGGCATTTCAGCTGTGCAAACTGCAATGACTAATTCAAAACAATGAAGCATTTAAAGAAAGAGACTATCTATAGCAGAAACAAATGAGTCTTTTATAGCCAATTTTAACAGCTATTTAAAGAGAAAATATAATCACAGAATAATCAATGGAGTGAGTAATATTTACTGGTTGATGAATGTCTCTCTCTGGAAAAAGGAATATTTTTATGTTTGACTTCTGACAGCTAAGGTAGCTGTAAGATGCAGTCTGAAATAAACAGCTCTTATTTTAAGAAAGCAAATGATTCAAATAGTGTAGGCAAAGATACAGTAACTCACACCTCCACTAACAGTTTATTCACTACCCTACTGTTTCTCTTGTTAAATTCTTGTTCTACCTCACACTGTTACTGACACAACTTTTATTTTTCAGTAAAACTTTATTACAGGCATGCTTTTAAATAAAAAGGACAAAGATGTTAAACCACAGCGTTAGAGGTTACTGCCTGCCAGCCATCAGTGTGCACAGTGGTGGTTTGAACAGGAAGAAGTGCCCTCAGTTGCACTGCTGCTTTGCACAGCTTGGCTGAGCCAGGATCCTTCAGCACAGGCAGTTCAGCAACTACAGAGAAAGTGCCATTACTCAACTGTGTGCCAAGCCAGCTCCACTGGAGCGGCTGATTTTTATGTGATGAGACTCTTCCTTACTTGCATTTATACACAGGAATATGCAGATAAATAATTTGTCATATTGAGTTTAAAGATGCTCTATCAAATAATTCAATCATGAGCAAGTGGAGAACACATATACCATAGAAACCACACACACCACACATGTGTTCAATCTATCTGAGTTAAATGAAAGATTGTTGGAAGTTTAGGGCTGGGATTTTTTTTCCTTGGGGAAGAAAGACTGTACTCAGAGGTATTTTTCTTAGTTATTCTAAAAGCCCCTTGAAACGTGCACCACCTATTTCATGTCAACGATATGGAGGCCTTTACCACCATCCATGTAGGCCCCATCCATGGTCTACACTATACTTCTATATCATCCATCTTTTAAAAATTCAAATAATCCTCTGGCTATACAGTACTTGGAAGAGAGATAAAAATATAACAGTTAATACTAGTAGAGCAGATGTTGTATATTCAAACTCCACTACTGAACCATAAGCGTATGGCAAAGGCATCAAGAGCAGATTGTCTCCTTCACCTTAAATTAGCTGTATGCTCCTCAGGTGATCTGTTCTCTGTTCTTTTATTCCTACTCACACTCTTCTCTTCTTCCTAATACTCAGCCTCGTGTTTTGCCTCATAGTTTTGTTTCTCCTGTTTGTGTAGCCATACAACACAATAAAGATAGCTGGAAACCTCCAATTCAATTACACAGAAATAAGAAAAATCAAATGAGAGGTTTGGGTTTGCAAGATCCTTTAAGCCCATTGTGATGTTTGTTGATGGAGACATGTCTGCTGCTATCACTCTCCTCTATCTAAACATACATTCGACATTCCTCCAGAGTGCAAAATCCTCATGTTAAAGTCCATACTTTACAACAGTGGTACAAAGAGTAAGCAATTAATTTAAGGAAGTAATGAGTTTAAAATGTGTGAGAGTGGAAAAGGTGTGGATTTGTTTTTCTTTCTGTCCAGGTCTCCAAACAATGTTACTAAAGCCTTGGAGAAAAGTTCATGTGCTTGAAAGTTCATCTGCCCCCTCCCCACCAGCATAGTGGTTTATTTAGTGAAAGGCAGCACCCCTCCCTGCAAACCTTCTTACTCTGATAGCCAGTTTCTCCTGAACCTCTGGCATGAAAACCGTAATCTCCCACACACACATTTTATTGCTTTGCTGACTTTGACCCTGCTGAACACAAACTACGAGGCCTCTTGCTCTCCTGCTCTTACATTCCTGTAGAGTCCTCCTTCTCATTGTGTCGTTATGTACATCTCCCTAAGGTCTATGTGCCCCAGCCCATCAGATGTCTGGCTTCATGCTTAAGCACTACCCTGAACAGAAACTCTTTCTTGAGTAGGGGCCTCATTTTGGGACAGCCCCAACTTCTAGTCCGAGAAGCTCTTTTCTTTCTTTCAGAACCCTCTTTCATCTAAGCGCTCATTTCATGAAGCTTTCTGCAATCAATTTCCTCCTCAATGTCATCTCCAGCTCCCCCTTTGTTTAAACTATTGCCCTCTTTTTTGCTTCTGTCAGATTTAGAGTGTAAGCACTGTGACCAGCTCTGCATGCCTTGATGGCACTAATAATGTATCATTATATATAATGATGTAATCAGAGAAAGTTCAAGAGGCAGTTCAAGCATGGGGAGGCTGGAACTAGCCCATCTTCAGAAGCGTAGAGCCTGACATATGATTTGAGATAAAGGGAAAATATGTAAATAAACAGTTAAAACTATGTAGGGGAAAAGCAAGGGGAAAGCCATGATATTAGCTTTATATTAACACCATATATATTGTGGGAAGAGAGAAAGGAAAGTGGATCTGAAGTTTCTAATTCCTCCAAGTAGTGCTGTATCACTGAAGATTTTGCATGAGACTACTGTGTAATGGGAAAAGCTCCTGCTTGCAGGATACATTCCAGCAGCAGCCAGGAAGAAAGGCACATTGTTGATGGAGACTCCTTCTCTTGCTATATTCCCTGTTATTATTTTAGGAAGGCACAATTACAGGCTCAAAATTTTCATAGATTTTTTTTTGAAAAATGCCTCATTGATTAGATTTTACAAACTGCCCAGAAAAGGAACTCCAAAAATTAATGGCAGGCTGACACAGTCTATATTAGTGAGTTCACAAAACCTCTTTGTAACTGTCAGCATGTGGACCCCTTGGCTGCAGGATACACTGTCAGTTTCTTAGAAAGATGGAGGAACATTGCCAATTCATTTTTCTTTGTCAAACATTTCATTTATTATTGAGCCTGTATGCAAGTTAATGTCTCTCTCCTGTGCCAGCACTACTGCAACAATAAGCATTTTTGTATTTCTCTTGCCAGCTAAGTTTGTGCTACCCATGCTCTAGTACAAAAAAAGATGTTCATGGCAGTATGCACTTAATGAATGAGCATAATTAGCATGAAGATGTCTCATCAGGCTGGTGAGGTGGCAGCACACTAAATTGCTACATAACTTGTAAAATGAAATACTCCCACACCTGGACCTGATGATAACTATGCTTGACACAACACAGTTGCTGGTCTCTTAACATGCCAGTTGGAGTTCACTTTGCTATGGACTGGAAACTGGGAAAAGCCATGTAGGTGCCCTTCATCCTGCATCCCTGGACTCGGTGGGCAGAGTTCCCTAAGCAAAGGCCTTGTAAGCAAAGGAGACTGTAAGGATGTCAGTGAACTCCCAGTCCTTGACACAAAGGGCTCCCTTCCCTTGTAGTGGATTTGGGAGAGTGGAACAGACACTGTGTCTTCAGCAATTCCACCTTAGTGTTTGCCAGCTGAGAACAAATCTCCTTTTGCTGATGATCCAAGGCAAGAAGCTGCAGGCAGCAGTGGCAGCCTGGGGAGCATTTACACTATTAAACCTGTCACACAGAGAGTGACCTCTGGTGGGACAAATTGCTTGAGGAATAACCATCTTGCCCCCCAGAGGCAGGTAGGCCGGAGTCCCTGTGGTGCTGGTGATACTGGAAGATTAACTAAGAACAAGAAAGGTACACCACTGCTACCATAAATCGTGCTAGCAAAGGGAAGGCACCTTTATTTGCATTTGCAAACATTTCTGGGCTTCTATACCATGCCTGCTCCATAACTGTGCCTCGAGCACCTATGACTGCAGCTTTATATATGCAAAGCTGAGCAAGAGGAGATTGATATAAATAAAATAAAAAAAAAAAAAGAAAGAAAGAAAAAATTAAAAGCTTTGCAGGTACTTATTGACATGAGAACTGGCAAAACAGACACTGGGATCTCTTCATTCTTAAAGACAAAAGAGAGCTGAAATGAAGCTAGAGCCTGTGTTTCAATGAAGATCTGTATTTTGCAGCCTATTACAGGTTATTCAGCATGCAAAGGGATGTTGAAATAGCTTTAGTGCTGTCCAACCCTGACAGTTTATTTTGGGTTAGAAAGTCAGTGTGAGGGAGTTCTGTGAACACACCTACAAAAGGAAATAGCATGGGTGGGCATGTTGGTTCACAGCTGTGTCAGAGCATTTCCCTGTGCTGCTGTGCCCCCAGCTGTGCCATGGGGGAATGAGCTGGATTGGACTTTGCATCTTGCAGACTCAATCACATCCACAGTCCTCAGTCCTTGTTACGAATGATGTTGTAATAAGCATAAAGAATGCAGCTAGCAGTTTGAGATCCCAGGATGAATTTGCAGTGCTGACAGCTAGAGAAATCATCTCTTGATATATAATCAGAGGGAATTTGATACAGGAGTCACTGCGAGAGGATAAATGTGTCATTTTTAGAGTTGATTTGACTATAGCCCCAGTTTAATTGCAGAAAATACAAAATAAGTGCCAAATGGAAGTATGAGAAGCAATTTTTTCTGTTCATTACTGACACAAAATAAGCCATGAGCTTATCCTTTCAGACTCTGAAAATTCAAAACACCCTCTACATTTTAAGCCCTATTTCCCTAGAATGAGAAGTAAAGCATATTTGCATATTGTTACGATTATAAAGCTATAGGAAAAAATCTTTCTTTTCTATAAGTAAGATTGATAGGCATTTTCCACAAAACTTAATTTTGAATGAGAACATAAATTAGAATTTTTATGTATGCCATGCAGTATGAATATTTTTTAGTCAGTATGGACATATTTCATATTGTTCAGGGGAGACAAAAGAAAACCACAGCCTCTAACAAGAGTTTTACTAGATATTAGTTTTTCCAACTCTATTTTGGCAAGCAGCTACATCTTGCAGAAGTCAAGTAACCATGGTGTCTAGTCATCCTTACATCTTCTGAGATCAAATGCAGTTTAAATAACCACAGTTAAAACAACTTTCTTTGTGAAAATAGTAAAATTCAGGGAACACACGTTTCTTTCAAGACACCTTCTTGTATTTCTATACATCTATAAAGCTGCCACCTTTGACATCTGCAAGAGAATTTAAACTACAGGAACTATATATTAGATAAGATACTTTCTCTTTACATGAAGTATCCTACAGAAACTTTATCTTTGGTAAGATACTAAGTTACTGTAAAATACTATCTTGACAACTCAAGTTTTACACTTGTTTGGATTCAGAAAATTGGAAGTGTATGTATCAATTAAGAATGAATTAATGTGACATTCTAGCACGAAGAGATGCTTGGAAACCAATTGTAAAATATTCAGTTTAAAATGCCACAGAAGTTTAAAATTGCTCATAAAAGTACGAGTGGTGAAACTTGGCCTTCAATGAAGTCAGAGAGATCCTTAAACCAATTTCAGGTTAGGGTCAGGTTTGCAACTATAAGTGTTTCGACATTTGCCCTAGCTTGCTCTCTACCATTCTTTGACAATCCTTTTCCTCCCTATTTAGCTCATTTTTTTCAAGCTTGTTTTTAAGAAAGCTCTGACCCTGGAAAAGGACACACGTTTGCACCTTAAACTTCACAGATACACTCACTAGGGCCAAACCATCAGTTAGCCACACTTATTTACTCTTCCCTACTCCCATCCCACCTTTCCTCAGTTGTCTCTACACTTTCCTTCCTGACACTCTAATTGGGGGCTTTAAACTGTTAAGTATTCAGGATATAAATTATATCATCTTGCATGTTTGTACATTGCCAAGTACAAGAATAGTAACCGCTCGCCTTTGCTGGCAGTCCTATGACACCTTTGGTAAGGGGGTGGAAGCTCTGGAGGGCTAATTAAATTTCAGTGTGGGTGATCATATTCTGCTTTTCTAAATTCCTTCTGCTTATCTAAATTCCTCATGTAGTTACAACCTGATACAATATTTCTCTTCACTTCCCACTCCAGCTTGCCGTGTAGCGTGACTTTGTGCTTTTCAGCAGCTGCCGCAGTCCTCCCGAGAGCTGCCTTTCATTAGTGGCTAACACATCTTCTGGCTGTGTCGTCTGCAACGTGAAACACACAGCTCGCTGTGCCTGTGGATGTGTGTGTTTGAGAGAGACACAGTATTTTATTAATATGGATTTCTTTAAAACACAGAAGACACTGATCCTTAAACTATGCTCCACGGAGCACTTGTGGATGGCCCATTACGAGCTGGTATGTCACATGGTGTTCATTTGCTCCTTGTTTCCAGCTGCTAAATTGCACTGTGACTCTCTTAAATATACGTTAAATGCTTTCCTAATGTTACTTAAGCAAGTAAATTGCTTCCATTGCCTGAAGGAAATTCTGCAATTGCAAGCATGAGGGGGAAAGGAATGGAAAGGGTGATCAACAAGAATCTCTCTTTAAAATGTCATCCTTTAGGTTAATGTGATCCACACAATAGTGGATTCCTACTCTCAGACAGAAAACTGGCCCTTCTCTAGCAACATTTTGTGTGCTGTTCAGGGCTGGATCCCACTAGCCAAACTGTGTTTTGGGCTAGGTCTCTGAGAAGTGCTAGTTCTCTGCTTTGCTTTTAATCAGACACACAAAGCTTTCCAGGATGCTTGGCACATAATTATCAAGTCTCTTCAGGGAATTGGATCAAGATCTTAGCTATAGGCTGATGTACCTGGAATGTGATGGGTTGCCTGGAAACCTCAGGGTGTAGGGTGGAAGGGTCGTATAGTGCCAGTCTGCAAGGACAAAAGTATCAGCATTTTACAGTAGACTGGGTAGCTGAAGCCAGAGGCTGTGCCCAGTGCTCAGGAAGTGAAGTGTGATATTGCAGTCTCTTGTAACACAGTGCTCGCGGTACATGTCTATTTATTTAATGAATCCCAGCATTTCCAAGAACTGATGCCAGAGTCCATATGCCATTTTCTTTTTCTCTCTGTTTCTTTTTTTTTTCTTTTTCTTTTTTTAAAGCAAACGAACAGAATATAAAATTAGAGTTGCAACGCATGCTCTGCTTATATTGCTGTGACCCTGAAGATAACATGGAAAATGTCGACTAAAAATGTAATAAGTGAAAGCACTTCTACACACACCTTCCTTCCCACCCCACTTATATAAGGACTAGTCAGAGGCAGAAAATAAGGGACTTCTTGCTACTAGCCAGCCTATCATCTTTGCCCCCAGGCGAACTCACAGTATCTACAGGGAATTTCTATCATTGTGAACATAAGGCGGTGCAAACAGGTTGTTTGCTACACAACTGTGCAAACACACGGACATGGAAACAATTTAGCAGGGTCATGCCATGGCAGCCAGGCTGTGCTAGTGGGCCACGTGTGCTTGGACAGAACACAGCAAATTTGGTTGACTTTGGCAGGCTTGTGCTGCTCTCTGCTTGCATTAGCATCAGAATATGTAACAGGCTGTTCAGAATAGCTGTAGAAGTTGTTGATTTTAGATTTCTACTTCTAAGTGAGCAGTTGGGGTTTGTGTCCTGTTGCAGAACAAGGACCACGGATCAGTAACACAAGTATTTGAAGCTTGTACACTTCCATTCTCATTATAGTGTTTGTCACAAAGATGAATTAATGTTGTGCCATTTTCAGTTCTCATTACAATCTTTGTCATGAGATGAAATATTAGACTCTTAAAGTCTCTATGAATCATAGCAGCTTGCTCTATTATGTTGACCTTTTCAATATTCTGTGTTTGGACTGGCTGGCATTTCCTCTCCTCTTCCTCTGCAATAGCCACACTAAACTTGTGGGCAGGCTGCACTGGGCTTACCAATGAAAATGCAGAATACTGATGTAGTCAGCATTGCATAGGCATGTCTGTATTTTGAGAATTTCAGAATTTGAATTTTATTTACCATGCAAAAGGAGGGACTATATTATATTATGAGGATAATGGGTGTCTGCAACTGCCTCCACATCCCTGAAAGTATCTCACCCCAGCTGAGGGCAAAAAGTGGGAGATTTCTCCTTCCTGCAGGCGGCCACCGTCCTTCTGGGGTACATTCAGCAAATGCAGTCTCACTCCATGAGCCAATGCTCAAGGGATGGAATCTTTAACCTTCTT
Source organism: Molothrus ater (assembly GCF_012460135.2). Taxonomy (NCBI): domain Eukaryota; kingdom Metazoa; phylum Chordata; class Aves; order Passeriformes; family Icteridae; genus Molothrus; species Molothrus ater. Next base: position 13,341,509 of record NC_050484.2, read on the forward strand.
TACCTGACCTCTGTTGAATTCCCTTTTCCAATCAGGATGCAGGGCACTGACAAGAACTCTTGAACATGTGGAAGACAGTACCAGCCTCTGCCTTAGCATTTAATTTCTTGGTCCAGCAGTGTCACACAGTCCTGACCCTGATGGTCTGACAGCACATAGTCCCTTCAGGCAATCCTATTGTGAAGTGCTGTGGTATAATAAGAGAGAACTTGAACATAGGAATCTCTTAAACCAGCCCATCCAACCACCGTAAGTCACAGCATTTACTTCTTCCGCTCATGACTTGCACACTGGCAGCAGAATGCAGAAACTGAATTAAACTGCAAAGCACCAGTAGCAAAGCAATGCCATCAGATCCCTACACAGAAGATGAGACTGCTGCTTCCAGGTGCTGGCCCAGGCAGTCCAAGAGCTTTCACATTAGTTCCTTTTCGTGAAATAGTTACATCAATAAAACCTCTCCTATACATAAATTCATGTAATTCAGAGGTACCTTTTGTGGGCAGTATATTCTCATTTATCCTTAGGGAAGTGCTCCTGTGTAACAGGTGCATCAATACACTCATATACCTGCCCAGCCAGAATCCTTGTTCTACATATCTAATTCATTAGTATGGACCAGGTTTTGAGAGCAAGGACATTTTTGCTGATCTCTCAGACTGTTTCTGTCTCCCAAAGAAGTCACTGCCTGGACTTCTTAGCAGTAACTGCTATTCACAGGACTGGGCTGAGGATCTGAGGGGCACTGGTTTTGAAGGTGATACATGGACACACATGACAAACATAAATGCCTAAATCAATACTCCATATAGGAAAGCTGTCTCATCCTCCAGCTGTTAAAGCAGGTCAAGGGCTGCTATTTGGTAGCCCAAGAGATTGGTTTACAGAAGTTCCTTTTACAGAGAAAAGGGCACTGACTTCCATACCCACACACAAAGATACTACAAAAGCTGAGTTCCTCCTCCACCTGTAGGACTAACAATGGGAGCTCACACAAGGCCCCTCCAGCTCCACAGCAATATTTTTATTTAAAATCCAAACACGCAGCTCAGTGCAGCACTAGCTGTGAAATAATTCTTTCCCCTTAAGCAAGCTCCATTAGTGTTTTCCTTGTTTAGTGGTAACAGACCTGAACATATAAACAACCTCATGGCACACTCTGGGTTAGTCAGTGCCAGTCAGTAAGAGCCCCCCCTCCGAGAAGCCACTACAGAAAGGAATACTCCTAATTTAAAATCCTTCTAAGTGCTGGAGACATTTAAAGCATTAAGCAGCAATTAATACAAATAAGAAACTCAATCTCTCACATCATTAATACTAATTATGCTTTATAGTTACATTTTCTGAGTGAGATGACAGACAACATGCATATGGAGGAGGCTTCTTGACAGAGGTGCAGAAATGAGAGGCAACTAAATTGATGCAGAAAGCAGTGTCAGACATATTTTAAAGGTCCTTTGGCTTCCTCAAGCAGGGGAAACCATTTCTAAAAAAGCTGGAACTGGGCCACAGAATGTTAAGGAGCTCAGATGAAGTGCTACTCAATGTGGGTGTCTCACAGTGTCTCGCAGTGCTGGGCAGCCACTCTTGACACGCAGTGGTTGGTGTTTGCAGTGGGATGGCTGTTGTGGATGTGGGTGTTTGACATCCCTGGGACTAAGACCCAAGGTATCTTCAGTTGGATACCAAGCTCCAGGGTCATTTGGGGAAAAGCTGAGCTCAACTTTTACCACAAGGAGTATGACACCGGTGACTTTGAGGACATAAGTGATGATGCTCAGGACAACTGGACTGAAACTGTGCCAGTATTTTCACACACTGCCTCTTCACAAAGTATTTCCTGTCCTATACGGTGAAAGTCACCAAATACCACAAGTCCCTGTAGAAAGAGTTGCTGTATTTTACTGGAAAGGTGAGAATTTCATTTCTCAGTATGTTTACATGTGAAACGATGAGTGGCACAAGGACTACTGGAAAGATCAATCTGGAATTAATGTGCTTGCTGACAAAATTGCTATATCCAGAGAATCAGGAGTCAATTTCTACTAAAGCAAACAAAACACATACTAAAGATTGCATGAATTTGGCCTGTTTTCTCAGATTAAGACTATTACCAAACTCAGTGTCACACCTTAGTGTTGTCACCTGCTCTCATTTTGCACCTTGTACTTTCCATGCAGTCATTACATACTCCTGTGCTGCACCACGTAGCATGCAACTAAGCAAGGACGAAAGGTCCAGGCCTTAAATCAATTACAATATGCATGAAACCTCAGCATACTAGTTAAAGGAAATCTGAACTGTGCTTAGGACAAATGCTTGCTGTTTGAATTCCCTGTTGCTTCCTTTGACATGGTTCCAGCTGCTTGTCCTGTCAGGGGAAGACTTCATTCAGAAAAGTCAGCAAAGCTGGGGAAGTCATTAGCAGGGTTGTCCCTGTCATGCCTAGTGTTGTGCTAAATTATACTTGTGAGGCTACAGAGACATTTGTCTTTATTTATTTTACTCCAACATGGAAGCCAGACCTGGATTAGCAGTGGCAGGGCATCTTTACTGTAAACTCTTAAAAGATGGCCTTACACAAACATATTTCAAGTTCCCATGTGGTCTCTGGACTCCCTGTGCAAAGGAAGATACCCCTTGTATCATGAATAAGATGCAATGAATAAGAACAGCACAAGAATTTTGTCAATCAGTAAAACATAGCTAGCCTAGGTAAGAGGGAAGGAGAAAGTTCATCACTTTTCACTGTTGGCAAATACTGGCTAGTAGTGATGACTTGAAGAACATTTCTTGTGCACAGAGCCCCTGTTCTGCATCAGGATATGCCTACCCCTCAGGGCTGCCAGTGAAGATCCAGTGCCAGGGTGGCCACACAAACTCTCACCACACAAGTGCCCTGTGCTTGAGCCCTGCCAGAGCCATGCTTGGTGCTCTCTTGCAGGAAGTACTAGCTGTTGTTCCATGGCACAGCTGCACTCTGCTACTAGCAGCAGCCCTTCAGAAGGCTGAGCATTTCAGCCTCAGAGAAATTCTGTACATAGCTTTAGGCAATGGACATCATGCTGGCAAGAAGTAGCAAGGCTTCTTATTCTTGGCTCCGTCACTGACCTGCTGTGTGACCTCAGGCAAATCACTTCACTTCTGTGTGCTTCTTCTACTTTCCGTCTTTCATCTGTCTTGTCTGTTCGACTGCAAGCTTTGGGAGGGGGATGAGTATGCAGCACCAACCACAGGAGAGCTTTAATCTCTGTTGGGACTCTGAGTACAGTACAAAACCTACAGTTATTCTGTAGTCCATACTGTCTACATTAGCTCTTTGCACGAAAGTATTGCAGAGTGGTCAAAATGGGCCACTACTGCAATATTTGTCACATCAGCACTTCTGATATCACCTTGCACACTGTCCACAGAGAAGGAAAGATATTCCACATAGCAGGCCTTCTATATTTTCATTTAGATTGTTGACTGTACATGAAAAGTGAGATTATAAATAGGGCTGCTTTGCCTTGGAGATATGCTTTGAATGTGTGCTTTTTGACAATGAAACAGGCATGCTATAAGAAAGTTGCTGCTTCTGTAAATGAACATGTGAACTGCAAGGAAATGGACTTTTATGTTTTGAAAATGATTATTAACAAACTAATGAGTAATGGTGCTAATGTGATGAAAACACCCCATATTTACAAGGTACAACAGAGATGCATAGGCCAAGGAAAGACCTGACTGGTTGATTTCCTACTGGGATGGGTTTCATTGGCTGTAGAAGGTGCACACTCACCACCAGTTTAGTTCTGACTATAAATGAGTGAATGGATGTCTGTATGTGTGTATGTATGTGTGTGTGTGTGTGTGTGTGTGTGTGCGTACAGAGATGAAACAACAAAGAGAATGAGACTGAAGACAATGTGTCAAAGAAGTCAAATAGTGGGATCCCACAGATAGAATAATCCAGTTGCTATGTAGACCTGTGCTTACCAAGTTTTTAAAATACATCATTCCTTGCAGAACCATAATCTTTTGGCATTCATTCTTCCAGTTTTCTAGGACAAAGAATATGTTTTGCCTCCTGAAAATACTCCTTTATGCCTGGAGCTGACTGAAAGATCAGGTAGCCTGAATCAGCCCCGTGGCACTTATAACACTCTCCCTGAAGAAACTGTCACAAAGCAAAACTTTCTCCTCTTTTACTGCATGCTTTTTGGAATCTCTATACAAGATACCCTTGTTCCAATTGTAAAGCAGCTTTGGTAGAACCTGTAAGGAGCAGCTGTCAGCAAAGAGAGCGGATCATGTTATCACACAGCACGATGCTCTGCAACATTATCATTTTGCAAGTTCTGCTGCTTCCTGTTGTCCCATTTGTAAAGGTGCTTTCTGGCTTTCTCTCCCTCTATTGTGACAGCTTTTGTCTTTGCACCACTGGTGCAAAACTAAAGAGATCTAACTGAACAAGGGAGCAGTTTTGTTCTCCTGCAATAGAGAGATATGTCAGGCTTTTTAGATGAAAAATAAAATATGGACATGTTTTTGAATCCCCTTTTGTTTTTCGAAGTTTTACAACCTTACTTATCTGTAAACAAAATCATCATATATATTTTTTCATAGCACACTGCATAAATACAGCTTCATGCATCTGGGAAGGTGACAGCTGCCCTGTGAGATAGATTGTGACAGTTTAAAATCAGGGAATCAATCACTGAGATATAGTGCCTGGATGCTGTTCCCACCAGGATGTATTGCAGGATCCAGGAGCTCGCTATTTGAGATATGCCATCATAACTCTGATAGATTAAAGCACCACATCCAGGAAACAATTGTGTAAGAAAAAAATGGTGTCATAGATCTGCCAGGTTACAGCACAGACTCCTGGAGCCAACCAAGGGAGGGCAGGGCTGTATCTCTGCTCCCAGAAGCCGCCAGAGCAGCATGATGACAGTTCTGTTCTCAAACAGCCCCATTATGACCTAATTAGCATATATGAATTGCAGATTTAAAGCATTAAAGTGATGTACAAATCATTAATTTTTTGTCAAATCCATGTCAGCCTTGTGTATGCCTTCCTATTTTAATGTTGCATGACAGTGGAAAGAAGTCTAATCCTCTGTATATAAAGAAGAGAGATCTGGTGTAGCTGATATAATGAGATCTATTTAAACACTGGATGTTTTGCAGCTTTGAGTGTATCTGCTCAGAGAAGAAAAAAAAAGCCACATATGTCCCATTAGGGTTAATTGTGAAAGGATGTAAATATATTCAAAGCCCCAAGGGCAGTTCTGCATGTTGCCTCTATGAAAGAAAAGATATAAAACTTGTTTTCCATCAAAATTTCTTTTTAGTTTTGTGACAAATAAAAGGAACCACCTGCTCACACAAGATGGACCTGCTTTTCAGAGGAGATGAACACTCAGAAAAATCTAGCTCTCACTTTGGAAACCAAGTTTTAGCCATAGTGTCAGGAATGGCATACAAAAAATCCAAACAGATATCAAAATCAAGTTCACATTAACTCCAATGCCTGCAGAGAATCATTGCAGAAAGGGAGGACAGCAGCTTTCACGTGGAACTTCCTAAACTTCCTATTAGAGCTTCACAGTGATGCTGGGAAGGCTAGGTATCACCTGCAGGCTGTGGCTGGCTGTCTCAGCCATCACAAACTGTTCATATATCAGGATGGATCCCCATCTATTCTGGCCTCATGGGTTTACTATTTTCTTACTATCCCATTTCATATCTCTTGTTTTCCCTCCCCGGCTTTAAAGGGATCTCTTGCATCCATCTCATGCTCAGAATAGAGGATACAGCTGATGTTCTGAGCTGAGAGCACTATTCAACACCTTTGGGCAAACCCTTCGGCCACCTAACCAAAATGACTTCCAAGTCCCTTTTCAATGAGCAAATTATTCCTTGACAACAAGTGGCATTTCACAGGCATGACCAAACATCACATTTCCATCAAACAGGCTTGCATATTAGACTGACTGAAATCCAGATGCGTGAACAGAGAGGTCTTTAACAGTCTACTCCATCTCTCACACAACCTGGCCTGGGGATGGATTGAATTCCAGGGAGCTGCACAGGAGGTAGGTAAGAGGAATAGTCTTGACAGTTATGTTCAAGCATTTTATGCATCAGAAGAGAAGAATATTGGTGGCATAATTGCAATGAAGTACATATTCCAGATGTACAATTCCAGATGCTGGCCGAGACTTTCATTACAGAGCTTACATTACATTTATTAAATGTAATTAGGCACCCACTTCCAATTTGCTGTCCATGGGTACTGCAATCTTCACCCCTGCACCCTTTTGAAATCACCTGTAATCCCAAACCAGCAGGTTTGGTGAAGTTGTTTGTGTGTGTCTTTGTTTTAGACCTGTGTGTTTCTGCAGTTGACAGCACTCCTGGGCAGATGATTTCTCTCACAGTTCAGTAGAATGACTTTCCCAGCAGCAAATAATCAGCAGTGTAGCTCATCTTTTCTGACAGGAGTTGAACACAGAGATGGCTCTCCTCAGGCTAGGAAAACAAGGATATAGAGGAATGAAAGTGCCATTGAGAAACGTGTTGAACTGAGAGGCAGCCTGTGTGAAAGCCTTTCTGCTCCATACCTGGACAGGTGCTCAGCAGTTACCTCTTGAGTGTTATTTCAGTAGCTCAGAGGGTAAGTTGATAAGGAGTCAGCCATCAGCACATGGGATCCCCACACTTTAGATGAGTTAAACAGTGCGTCTTACAGAGACACTTGGGTGCTCTCTTTCTGCCCAAGGGTATTAGCTTTGGGGTTAAGGAGGAAAAGAGCGGGTGAAAAGCTACACTAGGAACAAGGTTTGGGAGGAAAACCTATGAATTTCATTTTCCCTTCAAATCTTGCCAGAATTTGGGGAGCCCTCAAATACACTGCAACTCTCCTGGAATGATTTTATGATTCTATTCTATGATTTTCAGTCTTTACAGTAGTACTGTGTTTTAAAGCGAAATGTGGGAATGAAAATTGCATGGATTCAGAGACTGCAGGGAGAGCAGACACCATCTCTGAGCAGAGTCAACACTCAGCAGTAGGCATAACTCCAGGAACTGAAATGAAAGAAGTCTCAAGGTCCTTGTGAAATTAATCCCTATGTGGAGGGCTAAGGTGACCAGTCAAATGTTTTTGCAAGAGCCTTCCTGAGATCCTTGAGGGACTTTGGGAGCATGTAGGGTTTGCTTTGGCCTTCTTTCACAACCTGGAGTCCAAGGGAATACAGTTGTAGGGACTTTCTCCCTGAAGACACAACAGCTTTGAAGTCTATTGGCAGAATGCAAATGAACTTCTGAGCCATGCAGACCCAGCTTTGGCCTTGCTCCTGCTGCTAAGGCCAAACTGCTTGGCTGCCACAGAGCAGTGGTTTCATTGCTTCTTGCTGAATTCTCTACCCTGCTCACCATTTTTTTTCTCTGCACTTGCACATGCAGAGCATGGTACAGGATCTAGCCAGGTAACCTGGCAGAGCAGCTGCAAAGTCTTTCAGGTGCTTGCATTTCAGACCTGACCTGCACCTAGTCCAAAATTTCTGAGCTGAAATAGCTCCTTGGCTGCAAGCTCCTGAGTTCAGGCTCTTAGGGAGCTATGGGAGAACAGTCTGAGCAAAAGGTCCACTAATGAAGTAGCAAAATCAGCTGGCTCCAGGGACTTGTTTAATTTCATTAACTTGAGAGTTGATGCAATATCTCTTGCAGTAATTGGTATGTTGATCTTGTCCCTGTGCTATGAAAGAGGGAAGCATAAGATCTTCATTTCATCCCAGAGCTCAGATGAGCTAGCCCTATATTGCACTCTGTTAGTGATCTTCAAAAGGCATTATTTATAAAAGTAGCTTTCTGGGATGCTGTTCAATCCATGCCCATTATCCATGCAAATTCCTCAAGCTGTATTGGGTTAGATAGCTGCTGGTATTGCTGGAAAACCAACCAACCTGCAGAAATCTTTGCTTAGTTCTTTATTGAGCACAATGTGGTTGGGATTAGTCAGTCATGGCATTGGATTAGCATTATTGGTAGCCATGGCAATTTCCATTTGTGTGACAATCCATGTAACCTTTCCCATTAAAATTCAGCTTAAAATACCTATGAGAATACCACAGTTCTCACTGAATCCCAGGAATATCATATGGCATCATTTAAACTAGGATAAATCCAAATACATCTGAAGCTTTATTCAAATGAGCTGAAACCACACTAAGTTCAATTAAAGAATAAGAGCATTAAAAGCCTGAAAATAGGCCATGTACATTCTAATTCTGATCTGGGTCTTGCCATGATTAATTACACTTCTAAGTCTTATAGTTCCTTTAGACAAATATGGGAATTGTTCCCTCTGATTCTTGTTCACTCAGTAGTTAAGCCTGTGAGGTCAAGCTTTCACCTGAACAGAGGTGAAAATTTCTGGTGAGGTCAACTCCATGCCTGCTAAAAATGCTGCACACATCTGTTAAGGTACTAAACCTAGCTGTACAAGACCACACCACTGATCCTGGCAACCCAGCTTGCCACGCCCCATTATCAGTTCCATGTTCAATTTGGAGATATAAAGCAGGGTTTTCTTCACCTCAAGCCTGTTATGTTTTTCCTCATTTTGCATACTCACTAATGAATTATTATAACTGTGCTACCAGAATTACTGCTGCAGGGGCAGAATTTAGACTCACTGAACACACTGATTGTTAACAGCTTAAATATGGAAGTGGAACAGGAGATGCCATCCTTCTGCCCAGGCTCCAGCTCTCTGCTCCCTGCTTACTGACCTCCAGATGAAGGGCAGTAACAAGCAGCTGGAACATACTCACATCTTGCACCGCTGTTTGCAGCTGACCTGCATGGCTGCATCCTTTTACAGCCAGGGCCAGGTAGAGAAAAAAATAATGAATTCTCACTCTTGTGCTTCCCATTGGGATACATTGCCTTAACTCAGTGTGAAAGGCCTCTGGTGTTGAGCTCTGCCCAACCAAAAGATCTTGTTTTAAAATGCATCCTGCTAAATCTCTACACACAATAGCTTCATTAAAAGATTGGAAGGAAAATAATAGGAGTGGTTAGATCAAAGTGTATAATAAGCAAACACAGTAACAGACATTTTTATTCCATTATTTTGTGTGCTATAATATCCCAGTTTTATACACTGGGTCTCTCTTAGGGAAGCAAGTGTTCTGCTTGGCAAATTTTTCCATGTGAAGGTGTATCCATTAAAATTTAAACTATGGTTTTACATTTATTATCTGTCCCTGAGTTATATCTTAGGTCAGCAGAGGGGAAGGCCTGAAAAATGAACTTTGCACACTGTTCCCTCCTCATTCTGAAACACTTCTGTTGAGAAGATGTTGGATTATGGTGCTTAAAAATTCAATACATCTGTAATAAAATGAAATAAAATGAAAAAAAAATATAAAACTGTGTGTAAAAAGATATCTGTGCACATGAACAGTGAAATGATTTCACACCTTAGCTGGGTGCTCTTTTTTCCATGACAGGGAATCCAAAGATGCTGCAAATAATGCTGAGGCTACTCATAACAAAGTCCAAATTTTTCCTAGGCACCTGAGAGCCAGGGGTACTCCCAGAGTTTCAGTCTGAAGCAAGTGAGGGTGTCCTGCTTTGAAGAGCTGTAAGCACCCTGTGGCATTCCTAGAAATATGGCAGGTTTAGTCCTAGATGTGAGATCACAAATTCAGCAGGTTTTCAGGTGTCCATTTCAACACACAGCCCGCTCATTTCTCATGCACAGCCTGTATCTGCCACACTGCAGTTTGTTCTTGGTTTAAGCCTTGAACTTCACTGCCCTGCCACTGTGTCAATAGCCAACCTTCACTTGTACAATCTGAACCTTTTATCATGTTGTGTCATTGCACATAAAACCCTTCTCATCCAGATCTTTTGTGAAGATGATTTTTGTGGTTCTGTTGCTAGAAAAGTCTTATGCTCAACTATAAGCTAAATAAAACAATTTTCTTGCCATCAAATATTTAAACCCGCTGTGCTGGCACAGACTCAAAGTGAGGGAGTGAAATATGCCTGAGAAAAAAATGGGAAAACTGAAACCTTTATCTTACAGATACTTCCATCAATAACTTAAATTATGCAGCTGTCCTCAAAATAGATCAGACTCACAAACAGCTTTGCTTTTAGATGCAGAGAATACCTGATAAATATACATTCATTTGAAAATATAATTTCATTGAGTCTTTCTAGATATTTTCTGAAGCCTAGGACTGTCTGAATCACTGTGAGAGGTTAGAGAGCTGTGAATGCTTTTCTTAAGTTGCCTGTGAGGTACTGGGGAAGTTGATATGTTATGTACTCAAATGAAAGGCTTTTTTGAAACTGAACTCAAGTGAACTGCAAATTCAAGTCAGCAGGGTGCCAGTGCCCTCTGTGTTTGCTGTCTGTGTCTTTAAGAACACAGAGTTAAAGACTTCCAGCAGAGACATAGGAACATCACCTGCTCACTGCCTTCTGCACTAGCAAGGGATGCTGCCTAGTTGTAAAACCTGTGTGTGTCTTCCCAGGATGCTGGAACCCCCTGCAGGCACCTCAGCTCCCTCTCCCAGCACACCTGGTGCCCAGGGCCCTGGTGCACAGTGCTGTCAGCGCCCAGCTGGCAGAGGGCCTGCACTGGGCTTCTGCAGCTTAATGTTTCCAGGGAGCTCCAGGGCAGCTCCCACCTGCAGGGAGGCCAGGATGTCCTGGGTCACCTGAAGCTCTGGTCTAGGAAGAAGCTGGCCAGCAGTTATTGCTGGGCTGGCAAATTGTCCAGAGCTACAAGGAGTAGTGGGACTTATTCCCTTCATTGGACCTCATTCTGAGCATGTCCCTGCTCTTTAAGGACAGGGGGTAGGTCTGGTGGTTCCTGACTACAGAAAAATTCTGGCAGGTGACGTGCAGGATTGGGTCTCCCCTGTCTGCATGTATTAAGGCTGTGAGCACAGAAGAGACCACACAGGTTATTTCTATACAGTTAAATGCAGATCAATGAAGCCCACCTGTGTCCATTCAGAAGCCACTGGGACACACTTGCTCAAGCTCTCAAGCTGTTCAACAACTACAATGCCTCTGGGCTTTTTCTCTGCAGTGTGCCAACTATGGGACAGAAAGAAAGAGAACCAAATATCACAAGTCTTCTAAAACAATTACAAAGGCTGAGAATATGATGGGGGAATATAGATGCAACTCAAAGAGAGAGAGGTGAGGGGATAAAAGAAAACTCCTGGTTTGCCTTCCAGTGTTTTGTCAGAGAAATGAATGTTGGACACACAAAATTGCACACTGTCTGAGTTTAGCTTTATGATTCAAGAGCTTTTTTAGTGATGCCATATGTATAGTCTGAAAAAGAAAGGACTGGCAGAGCTACAGGAACAGTGTTTATTTTTTGTGCTGGGGGAAGGAGGGGCATCCCTAGATACTTTTATTGAACCTGGGTAAATTATGCTATTTTATTCTGAAAATGGACAGGAGATTATATACATTAGCTTAATTTGAAGCATCCATTTAGGCTTTTTTAACAGAAAGCATTAGTTACTTCTTCAAGGAAGAGTTAGTCTATTAAAAGGACATGAGAAGATCTCACCTATTACCATTCAGAGACTAAACCTGTCCAGAGCCAGCTTCACTAGCAAACACATTTTGGCTTTTACACCTCTACTATGGTGACATGAAGATACAAGAGTTTATGGCTGCTTTGCACCAGCACATGCCAGCGCACAGACCAGTAAATCTGACATTCAGTATATACAAAACAACACTTGGAAAAAAATTTAAAAATGAAAGACTATGCCAAAGTATCTTCTTTGTGGCATTATTAATATCTGTATAGTTATCAGACTGCAAGTAAGTTTGAATCAAATGCAGCAGCACTTTATGAAAAGAGAGTGTGTATATCAATGTACATTGTGTATAATTGGTGCCGTTCAAAACGATGAAGTGCTACTAACTGATCTTCATAAAATAATACTTTGCATTTATATAGTGCCTTCCATCTGATATCTCAGAGATATTCACAAACATTACTGAATTAACTCTCTCTGAGCCCTTCAATTTAGCTATTGCTCTCCTTAACCTACAGATGTGGAGAACAAAGGCAAAGAAAGATGAACATCACATGAGGAAACCAAGACACTAAGGGCAGGCACTTCTTGCCCTGTAAAGAAACTCACAGCCTTTCTTTTTTTGAACAGAAGCTGTAAGCTTTCAGCGCCTCTGAAAATCAAGCCACTTTAGTTGCACTTTTGGATGCAAATGCCCAATTTAGCTTAAATGATTCCTTCAAAATCCTCCAAGAAATGTGTAGGAGAACTGACAAAAAAGATCCAGAAAGCTTGGCTCAGGGCCTTGTGTTTTGGCTGAGGGACTGTTCTCTGCATACCGCCTGACCACTGTGACCACAACTTGTGAAACCTTGCTTTGTCTTCTCATGCTTTCCCTCCTTCCCACAGTTTCCAGCAAAGAAATAAAGGCAAAAGATATATGCAACTTGCCAGAGTAGTGCTGAATACACTTTAATGGCACAGGAGCCCAGGATCTATGGCAATAAGAGAAGGCTGACAGTTGCAAGCTCAGCAAACTGGTGAGGAACTTCTGAAATCAGATCAAGTCAAATGGATTAATCTAGTCAAATAATTTCTCTGGCTAAAAACTCTCTCTGAAGAAATGATCAGACTGATCTGGGACAGGTCTGAAAGAACAAGGCCAGATACCTCCTTGGTGGTATGAGGATGGGTATGGAAAAAGTAGCTGGAGGAGAGCTGGAGTGATACCAAACCCTTAATCTGTGTAAAATGCAGCCAAGGCAGTAAATTTGGCTTCACAAATAGCCCGGGACTTTGCCTTCAGGGCTGCATTCAGACATCAATGTCCTGACTTAATGCCTCCTACTCCCTAGCATACACTGCCTTATCCAGATCACTGGAGACCTTTAAGATGTGTCTCCTCTCTCATCAAACTGGATCAAGGACATAAAGCCACCACTTCATCTCAGACACTAAAATACAGTCCTGAGACCTCGAGGAGGCCTGTAGCTGTATTCTCCCCTCTTTCCAGCACTGATATTGCTGTGACTGCAGAGAGCTGTTTCCCCCACATCCTGCAAGAGAGGAGCTCTGCAATGGGAGTTTGCACTCTCTGGCCAGGACTTGAAGGCAGGCAAAGAGGCAAGCAGGTAGAGGAATGCTGATTAAGCCTCCAAAGGAAAATGCCAGATGCTTCACTTGGTGAATCTCAGAACAAGCTGAGTTGGAAGGGACTGTCAAGGATAATTGAGTCCAGCTCCTGGCCCTGCACAGCAACATCCTGCATAGCATCCTGTATGGGAGTTACATGAATGGCTGTTACCATAATTTGCAGTGCTGCACTGGCACTTTAGCCTCGGCAAGGAATAATCCCCTCCTCACCAGAGTAAAGATAAATGACAAATCATCCCACTCCAGAGAGAACATGCACTCACACAGGGAATGAAGAAATAAAAGTAAAAAAAATAAAGTTAATGATAAAAAATAGTAAAATAATATAACTGGGCACGTTCCATTCCACGCTGTATTAGGTATAGAGCCTGCCATTTTTTTATGGGACCTAATGCGTTGATCTGTGTCAAGTGATTTTGGCCTGTGGTTTTATTCTAACTTGCCTCTATTGTGTCCTTTCTTTTTTGAAAAGGATAACAATGAGGATGAGAATGCATTCTTTGTCTTGTTTCTCAATTTATTGTTTAAAAGAAGTATTTATTAAGTAAATATGAAATGCTTCAGAATGCTTTGCAAAGCTGCCAAGAGGTCAAAGGTCTGGGACAAAAATGATGTTGAAACAATAATTAATTAGCTGACATTCTCTGAGAAAATTTGCTTTGGGAAAAGCTATAGTAAATCAAGACAACAAAGTGACAGAAAAAATGAATAATGAGGGAAAGACGGATAAGAAGAAAGAAAATCCGTATGGGTAGATTTATTCCTTTTTGAAAACGATCTGATTTTTCTCAGCCATTGTTCTGGCCCCCAAACAAAAATCTCTTCCAATAAATAACTTCAATCTGTTTTCAGTGACTAAGCCTCAAAATGTTCCATCCCAAATACATTCTTATTTACTGCATGCAAAACTGAGTAACATCCCTCCAAGGCATTTGTAGGACTTCTGGTCTGTAGAGGCCATCTGTTTAGGGGAATTTTTGGAACAGTAGTGTCACCTCTCCAGTAGGACTGCCAAGAGGCCTGAAATCTTCAGCATACTGTATACACAGCTGTATAGATTATTCAGGAGCTACTTGGGCAAAAGAGAACTTGTGCAACTCACTGGGTAAATATGTAATCTCTGCCTACATAGGAACCTTTTCTAAGTCTTTTATCCCACATCACCTGTTAATTTATAATGTTACCAAAACTGTCTGGAAACAGCATGTGCTAAAGCCCTGTGGGAATCTATTTGCTTTGCTCCTTGGAAACCTGCCTCACCTGCCTTCATACTCTGTATACCCTCCTTGGACAGAATGGCAGTTCTTGAGATCAGTAAATATACTGGGGGGGGAAAAAAGAGAGAAATTGTGTTTGTCCTTTAACTACTCACTGAGTTGGGATGAATTTGCATGAAATCCCTGCAGACAGACCAGAGGTTGTACTTCTCAAGGCAGAAACATTTCTAGACCTACTAAGGTTTCTGTCTCAAGGACCTCTCCAGATCTGCATGGTTTGTATGGTGATCAACATAAGACATATAGGACATAATGGCATCAGAGGGAAGGAAAGCAAAAGATAGGGCCATCAGTGAAGTGCTGATCTCAGGATATTTTGAAAGCCCCTAACTGTGTATCCTCCACAACAGCACATAATTCATTGGCCAGTCTGAAAATGAAAAAGGAATGGGAGAATATTACAGCATTCCTTTGATGGCAGTACCCTCTTCCACTGCTACTGCCCCAAGGCCGAACTGCAAAGCACCAACTGGGAGGCAATAAACTGGCAGCAGGAGGGTGAGTTTCCAGCTATTGGTGTGGATGCATGCTTGTTTGTGCCTAGGAAACTATTCAAGGTCAAGTTTTCCCCCTGCTGAGGAAAGCAGAGGGGTCCCATGAATAGTCTGGCTTCAGTCTATTCAAATCCCCCAGCTTTTCTTGAAAATGGAAACTCAGCAGCTCCTGAGGATGTCTGACTAATATGTTCAATTATTTATTTTTTTAACTTCCTCCTATGCTTTGTGACACCAAATAGATATAATAAATACCATTCTGTGAAAGAAAAGCAAGGAATAGATACACTTGGATGACATTCTGCATGGATATACAAAAACCTACTATGATTTTGAAGCTTAAATATGCCTTAACAACTGCAGTTATTAAGTCCCAGGTATTAGTGAAAACACATCTGCCTGTGTTGCACAACTGAATTAGTGAGGCAGTTTTCATGTATTTTTTAGACTTATACATGTGTGTTGATACTTAAAAGCAAGTTGTCAAAAGCATTTTTTTAAAGGTGGTATTTACAGCTAATAGGAGAAAAAATAATCCAGGTATTGAAGGTCTAAATGATGAGACTTACAAAGCTGTCTCGGAACTCTGTGACATCCTCTTCCTGTTCAGGATGAATGTATGAATTGTAAAATGCAGCAAGGGCTTGAACTTCTTTAGATTAGGGGGATGATCCCCCATCTTAGCTCAAAGAAGTTTCCTCCAGAAGACAAGTGGAGTTCTGTATGGATTAGGTGTGTGGAACCAGTCTGACAGGTTGGTTGTATACAATGGGTTTTAGGTTTTGATATCCTCCATATGGCAACTGCAGCTTTTCTGTCTCTCTCTCCATAAGGATTCCCAAAAGAAGCCTATCTTCACCTGAGTAAATATTCTGCTCCTGCCTTCATTTTTATGTGAGCATTCCACTTTGTGCTAGAAACAAGCTACAGTAGCAGCACTCTGGGGATGCTGCCCTAATAGATTCACAAGGTTGACTTCTTTAAGTGGGATTTCATTGTATTACACAGAGGATTTTTTCCTAAGGATGTGATTATTCCAGGACTGATCCTACCGCTGTGATATGACCACTTTTGGCACTGTGCATGCATGGCATGGGATTAGTCATCTGGCACGGTATAAAATGACTTAGACGTGTTGTCTTACTTATTAGCATGTGGCATTACAGATCACTTTACAAATGCAACAGCTGCAACTATTACTCCTACAGTTAGGTCATAATTTGGTATGTCAAACACCTCTGGATAGTGCAGGCAAGAGGAACATTTATTTGTCTCATTTGTTAATACATTTATTTCCGTCATCTTATGCTTCTCCTTTTTGCAGTAGTAAAACAATCCACTCTCCATACAGCTAGCTTTCCTAGAAGCTGATGAGAGGCTGCCAAAAGAAAGGTACTCAGGAGCCATGAAGACTAGCACCAGATTCATACAAAGTAACATTAGGAGCACCATTGCTCTCACTGCCATGAAAAGTACTTCAGCTTTTCTCTGTTCAGCAGAATTATTTTTGTGTTTGGTACACCACAGATATTTGGCCACATTTATACCAGTCAATTGACTCTGACTTCAGCTTCAGGGAGCCAGGATCTCTGAGCATCTGACTCTGCCCAACGGCTCAGGGCAGACTGAGGACTGAGGGGGAGGACTCAGCGGGGACTGGATGCTCAGTCTATAAGGGAGTAGCCCTGCTGGCTGGGGGGTTCCCCACCCAGTTAGTTCTGAACCATGACACATTATTCCAAGCTTCAGCATATGCAAACCTTGACTAGTCCCGGGCAGATGGCTGCTGTTCAAATAGGAACAGTTTATTCAGACAAAAGGGCTCCTCTTTGGGACTCCAAGAGGAGTGCTACATGAGTTGTGTCTGCAAGACATGAGCTAGCCACTTCTGGCATTTACACCATGCTCTCAGCCTTTCTCAGAGCACCTTCTGCCCTACAGCACTAACCACCCAGAATCCAGACTTGCTGAGGGAAGGATAACCAGCTAGTAAACAGTGCCTGAGATTATACTTTCCTTCAATCTCTCTTCAAGTAATAAAATTGCATGTAGACACAGGTTCAGTGTGGCCCAGCTGGGTAGGAGTCTAACACAAGGTGATCTCAAGGAATGGGAAGTGGGTATGAAGCTTTCCTCTGCCTTTCTATAAAATCAGATTTCTGCAGGAGGTTAGAGACAATCTTACTGGCCAAGCTGATGCTGCCTTGTCCCTCTGCAACAAGCTGGCTCCACCTCAATCCCAAATCTTTATGACCTTCTCCCTGCTGCTGGTGAGAAGCACACAAAGCTCGGCCAGATAAGCTTTCGGTGTGAGCGCACCTTTGTCCGCATTGGGAAAATGAGCTGTTCCCAGCGTAACCCATATCAAAGCTTTCACCAAGGCAGCCAGCCCCCTCCAGCCTAAATGGGCAAGGAGCACTCACAGAAGACACCCACTGGCAGATCCAAGGAGAGGCACTGTATCAGACCAAACCCCAGAGAAGCACCTGGGGTTTGCCCCAAACTGGCTGCCACTAGAAGAGACTGTGTTTTCAAGCCATCCATCCTCAGAAGGAAGCTGCCCCAAAGTTGTATCTAGTGGATCACTGCAAGAGACAAACTCATTATGACTTTGGAGGTGCTGTTGAGAGAACAGAGATTCTGCCTTGAGCCCTCTCACAATTTATGTTAGCCCAACATAAATCATCACAAGCTGGCATTTTGCAGCAGTCCTGTCCTTTGACACCCCCCTCCTCCCCATGAATTATCTATTTGCTTTGAAAGAAGGAAGAAGGAAGGGAGATAAGGGGAGGGGAAGGGGATCCAGATTGCAACTTGCAGCAGCTGACGTTTTTATTGTCTTTTAATTAAATAAGCCTCAGACACAAGAGCACATGCAAATTCCCCTGTGTGCCCACTCCTCCTCCCCTTCCTCTTAAAAACTCATTAAGTGAGGAGACCATAATCAAACCAGGAATGCAGGGTTACGTCTCCTACTTTCAGGACTTCATCTGCATTCTTTACCTGGAAAAAAGGTCATTGCAGAACAATGCAAGATGGCTATGGCTGCTTTTTTGCCCTGTCGCTAAAAGGCATCAGGAGAAATCCAGTGTAAGTCTGCCTTTCCTCTGCAGTCAATGTGCAAGTGTGTGTGGGAAGTGTGCAAGTGGGGGGAAAGTAGCTTGTGCTTTCTGACGTCCTCCTTTCTTCTCCAGTTTGGTAATAGCCTAGAGTATCTCCCTAGATCCACTGGAAACCATAGCTGAATAACAGGTAACTGCATTTTTTTTTTTTTTTTGCAGCGTCCTCTCATGAATAGCAATGCCCAGAAGGACAGTGAGCACAGAAACTGATGCCCACCTTACTCATCTTTTCCAGCCTACATCTGGATGACAGGTGGGATCCTGGCTGTGAAAAACACCTTACTCCATTGCTTCATGGGCTGCTGTTTTTCTTCAAGGCATTTTCTCTGTAGGTTCAAGGGCTTTGAAGTGTTTAAAGGCCTCTCCTTCCTCTACACACAAGTAAATGGGATCTCTAAGATCCAGCTCAGCAAGAAGAGAGGAGCTCCATCTGTACAGACCCTGTAGAGATATGTAGTTGTTAGTTACCTCCCCTTTGGAGGTAAGTTAGAGCAGTAGTTCTGTTAAAATAAGGCTTGGGATATAAGGGTAAGCACTTAGCTAATTTGATGGTATACATACACAAATATGTGTGTGCATGTTTGTGGTGGCCTTTCTATACCTTGGTTACTGTGACACCTCTGATTTTTAATCCTACCTATGCTTTTGTCTTGTGGAGGTTCTTGTGGGATTGGGCAGAGACAAGAACTGCTTCCAGTTCTCTCTGTCAGCAGTTCATACCAAGGCTGCTCTCTGTCAACAGGTGTTGCTCTTGCATAAGGGAAAACCTCTCCCAGGAGAAGACTGACCAGAAGTAGAATAGAAGGATGACCTCTGAGGGGGCCCAGCACAGTCCCTGAAATGATCTGTCAGCATTTTTCTCTTCCACCAAGGATCTCTGGGGAGAAGGCAGGGGGTCACTGCCTCACTGAGAGGCACTCTCCTGCCTGCCCTGAGGAAACACTTGAGGGCCAGGTGAATTTATTTGCTATTGCATCATTTTTCCTTGCAGATCTGACAGCTCATAATACCTCTGGTGCCTGACAGCCCCACTCTTTTCCAATTGATAAATAATCTCTTCCTGATCTGAGCAACCAAGGAACATCTTGAGCCTGTCACACTGGAGAAGATCCATCAGGCTCTCGTGCCACAAATGAGGTGTTTGAAAAATGGTGTTTGTGCAACTATTCTGGGGTATTAATTCCTGGCATCCCACTTGTATTTTGATTGCTTCTCAAAGAACAACAACGTATTTTAACTCTTTGCAAATGAAGCAGCATTCTGTTGTTATGGTAACTCAAATTCTAAAAATAATGTAAAGAAAAGACCACCTTTAATTGATATCACAAGAAGTTGTTATGGTAACTGGAATTTTAAAAGTAACTAGGTTAAACTCCATTTCATTTTTATCCAGAGCTTTGCATAAACAAATTCTGATTAAAATATCAGGTTTAATTTAATCAGTTAATTAATGTCACTAAATGTCATTTATCTTGTAACTCTCATTTATATTCAGTGCAAAATTACCTAACTTGCTGAGTTCAACTATTCAGCCATCCATCTGGTAGTCTGGAATAGGATGACTGTACAATTTATTTTTGGTCATGGAGTGGTTAAAATGGAATGCACTGCTTTTATATCGTGTGAGGGGCCTGTTTTTTTCCTCAGTAGCATGGATGTAATGCCATCAGGTAAGCCTGTGATTAAAGTCAAGCACATGGTATATGAACGAAGGCTCATGCTCTGCTGAGTTCTGTATTCTCCAAAGCAAGTATCCTTCAAACTCTTCTCTACTGTCTGTCTCACTTCTCTTTCACAGCGTCCAGACTTTCTATCTCTGCACCCTCTTCCCCAAGGCTGTCTCACCTTTCTGCCCAAATTACTCTCTCTTCCCTTCTCTGTCAGAACTGGCAAATAATTTCTCACCATAACCCCCTAAATAAGTAGTGACATTTCCTCCAGTGTGGACTCATTTTCCTCTTTCAAGAGCTGCCTGTCACTCCATTGCACAGTCTCTCCCATTTGAACCAGTAATAACCTCCCGTTCTCTTAGAATGTCCCACATTGTTCCACAAGTTCTTCCACTGAGCTCTGAGTTACTGCAGCCAAGCCCAGCTTTCTGCCCATTTTTCTGGCAGATTTCTTTGCAAATTCCTTTTACCTTTTCCAGCAAATTTAATAACCCCGTTCTTGCTATCCTCAGTCTGCTATCTGCAGAGGACCTGGTTATCTGTCAACGGTCTGCTCATTTTTTTCACAGATTAATAGAGTGAAAGGCTAGGCAATGTTCATTATGAGCTTTTAGCCTAACAGGCCACAGAATTTCATCCAGGAATTTCCATGTTGAACCTTTAACTTCAGTTTGAACAATTAGTGTGTCTTTTACAGAGGCACCTAGTCTTGATTAAAAGACTGCAACTAATGGAGAACCTTCTACATCCCTAGATAGCCTGACCTAAATATTTAACCCTCCCTGTTAAAAAGAAATGCATCATATCTTTAATCCAAATGTGGCTAGCCTCAGCTGACAGCCCTTGGACCTCTCTATGGACTTTAACATCTGAACAATTCACCTCAAGGGAAAAAATTACTGTGGGTCAGCTTCCCTGAAGTAATCACTCCTATTCATGTTCTTACCTACAGCAAACTACCGTAATGGTGAGGTTATATGTAAGGGGAGCCTGTCTCCCAGGTTAAGAGGTGTAAACATACACGTGCATAGAGGGGACAAACAGCTCCTGTAGAGAGCAACTAGTATAAGGCAATCTATTTTTTCTGATACTTTGTATGCCTTCCTTTCTGCTGCAATTTCTTTCCCACAAGGAAGGTCAGCATCAGAAATGCTCTCATTATATTGATTCTTAAACATCTTAGTCAAATTACTTCTTAACCTTCCAGTGGATAAGTTAGAAAATAGTTTAAGTCTCTTATTGATAGATATAATTTGTTTCAGTTGTTTTTGTAGTGCTTTTCCAGTTTTCTGTGTATTTTCTGGGTATCTGAGCATGAGCACTAGCACTCCCTAGTCTTACTAAATCCTTTTATCTACCACAATCTATCACAAGGATTGCATCAGCCCCTGTAGCACCAGCCTCTCATTGGGAATTCACATTCATTTGTTCATCCAAAACAGCCCGTACACTGTTTCCAGAATTTCTGCTTTCTAGTTCGCAGTCTGAAACTGAAAATATAACTTGCATTCTTGGTTTGTGTGTGTGTGACCTTCCCAGAGGCTGTGTGTATACACCAGCTTTCTAAAAAGTCCAGCTTACCAAGCAGTCTAGATCTTGCCTCAGGAATGCTCTGTGCTTATTAACATCACTTATCATGCCAGAGAAGTTTATTTAATCTGCAAAGTTTACCAGCAGTGCCATGTTCTTCCACCTCAGTTGTAACTTCTTTTGCATTTTGCCTCCAAGCTTTCAACCTCGCTTCTTTCCCTGCTCTTACATCTCCAGCTCTCTAAATCACAACTCTGAAGCGATAATTTCCCAAAAGCAACAAGCCTGCCTCCAGAGCCGAGCGAGCAAATAATAAAATGGAAGAATCCCCTTAAAAAAGAAATCTCAGAAATTACCATCTGAGGGAAGCACATGGAAAACTGCCCTGTCAGTCACAGCACATCCCAGTGTGCTGCATCCATTCTTTAATCAGTCCCTGACTATTCTCTAAACTGTTTCAGTCAGGTCCCCGTTTGCAAAGCTTTTGCATAGAGTTAATATTATCAGCATATTATTATAAATCATACTAACAGCAAATACACATGCAGTATGTGGTTTGTAAGCACAAGCATGCTAACAGCTATGAATCAATCTTTGACTTTTTGATGTCCTGTAATCAATCTTTAATCCACTTGTGGAAAGAACTGTGTTTTGTTCTTCAGAAATTAAAAATTCTCCAAGTACAAGTGCTTTAACATTAAAAGCTTCTCTAAAAATAAGCTTTTAATTTAATAACATGAATTTAAAAATAAAAAAATCTTTCTCCCTCACAGCTGTCAGCTAAAGAAAAACAATTTTTATTTTAAATCTAAAAAATCCCACAAACAACAACAACAAAAAAGCTGCCTTGTCTTCCCTTTACATGTTTGATTGCCACTCATGACACAATTTGCTGTAACTGTCCTGCTTAGCTCTCTCATTGAAATGGACATTTCTAAATTTCTGGTGACCACTGTACTCCTTTCTAATGTCAGTTCTGGTATTTTATTTTGCTTTCCCTGTATTTTATTTTGCTCTTCCCATATATGGTCTTCAGTGAATACAGATGGTGTAACCTGCTTATACCAAGAGTAGAATATTTTTCACTGATGAAATTCACTGAATAGCTGAGGGGAAGATGTTAACTGGAGACCTACAAATCTACACACCAAGCATTGTCTATTATTGTTGTGGAGTTCATGGAGAAACATCTCTTGTGTCACTCTTAAAAACTGACCTGAAATCTTTAGTCACTGGATTTATGGAGAGGAATTTTCTTGTGTTAAATGACAGAGAAGGAGTCACCAGATATTACCAGTTAACACTAATGAATAAAGAGTTTTGGAAAATCCCACATCACCAGACTTTCTCAGAGGTCCAGTTAAAGGCTTCTATTTTCCACACCCACACACCCAGAGTGCCTAGTTCTAGAAAATCCCTGTGAGTTTAGAAAATGCAGATGATTTTTAATATTTTACATTTGAGGTGCATATAGCAAAGCAATGTGCAATCCATTTTCTAAACAGTAATTAGGTTAACAGAACATATTCATCATTTAATATAGTCATTAGAGATGACTGAAATTAATCTTTTTCCTAGAAGCTTTTAAGAATTTTCCCCCTTTATCTTTTTCATAGAAGATACAAGTTTTTAGCAAAAAAATCAACCCCTGAGTATTTGCATTCTAAAACACCTCTTGGGTGTTTGTGGTATAAATATCTCTCACTCCCTTCCACTCTGCCCCTTCTGCACCATGGCTATATTCCAAGTCTCATGGTGTCTGCCACCACTTTCCATGATAATCCTGTTGTGGGGATGTGGCTCTGCTGCTGTTACAAGCACAGTCTCAGCCCAGGGCCAGTTAGAGAACAACAGATTTGGTGTGGGGCATCACAATCTTGCAATTAAAACAGCTGGGACTTCTTTTTGACAAATAACAGGAACTTTCTGTTGAAAGCAGTCACCTTTCAGCTTTGTTTGAGTGCAATTTTCTTTCATAAAGGAATTTTCAGGGAAAATTCATGAAGGAGTTTTGGCAGTCATCACATAAAAATTTGATAAATGCTGGTAGAAAAAATGGTCTTCCTTCCTGGGCAAGCCAAGCCATGAAAGTATGAGATGAGGTACATATGAACCTGTCACACGGGACTCTGGTTCCCACAGTAGCAGTTTGCTGACCCAGTGCTCTGAATGAAATCTTTAACTTGCAGCTATTAAATGTTTGTTCATAGCAGAGTGCAGATAGTTACTATATATTTTTCCCAGTCCACACAGGAAGAGGTTTGAAGTCCTGGCCCAGCCAGATTGTTATAGCAGAAAAATATTTGGAAGTATAGATCCAACTGAATGAAACTGCGGCCAGGCCAAGGCTGCGTACAGCAATTGAAGTTACTAGGGGCACAACAGCTGGAGGACATGCAGGGGAAGCCAGAAACTGCTCAGCTGAATTCTCTGCAGACCATGTTTGACACATTATTTATCTTCTTCTTTTTCAGGTGTCTCCTGCCAAGTAAGTGGGGGAGAGAAGTATAGCTCAAAGAGATATTTACTTTCCTGTTGAATGAACAATGTTGAATGAGCAAGATCAGTCTACAAGGATGAAAATGCAGCCCTGTCTTGCTAAAACAAATAGATAAGAAATTAGCTCTTCAAAAGTTTTTCTAACTCCAGGAGAAGCAGTGGAGCTTAATTTCCTCTGTCACTCACTCCCCTCTCAGGAGGGGACATTTTATCAGCCACCAGACCAAGAGGCTCCACATCAGACAAAGCCACTATCTTCAGAAGTGACATGCATAGATGTGTGTGACTGCAGCATTCACAGACAACCCACAGCTTCTGAGCACCCTTCAAATTGGTTGTATAACGGCACAAAATCTCTTCCTCCCTGTGCCAGCATGTACTGTGCATTAGTGGGCATGTGGGATGAGGACTAGCCAAGGTTCTGGCCTCTTTGCCTGTAATGCATTCCCTCTGCAGGGCCACATCCACTCTGCAACCTCAATGCCTGAGGCAGTGCTAGCTTTGCCTCTTGGACATGGGCACTGGGAGAACACAGAGGAGACACTGGGCATGTGACTTACACTGGGACTCCAAAAGCTATGCTATATAAATATTATATATATATATATATATATATATATAGTATAGCTATAAAAATAGGACATACTATATTAGATATTGTAATATCTAATGATAATCTGTGTGAATATTTTGCAGTGTTTTGCAGTATTCTGCAGGTGTTGAGATTATTCTTTCCCAAAATATCAAGGTTAAAAAAGATTCAATTTTGCTGTAGTTCGGCTTCCAGATTCCCAGGGAAGTCTAGAAAGTACTAATTGCATATTGTAGCTCTGCTCAGAACATTTTGCCCAGCAGTTATATACTATCGGGAAAAGGTTCACAAAGTTCAAGGCAGACACAGTGCAGCTCCTGGACATACACTGGGAGCGTATGTGCTGGCTTCCTCAAGCCCAAAGCAATCCTAGAGCAAACTTCCTGCAAAATGGACTTCAGATTCCTTCTGGATTTGGGTTAAACTAATCTATCTCTTCCTTTGCTTCATTGGCTATTTCCAGCCAGCTCCCAACCCAATTGCAAATGTTGGAAAAACAACTCCTTGTATTTACAGGGAGTACTGTCAGCAAGAGAAGCACGAAGTTACATAAAGGATTTCCATTCCTTCAGAAATGAATAATGAGCAAGATGAGCTACCCAACAGAAAGAATTGCCCTTGATTCAGTGCATTAATTTGCTCGATAGCATGAAATAAGACAATTTAAAGGAAATCAGGATTAATATAAAACATTTGTCTTCAGATACGGTTAAACAATAACATGGAAGACTAAATAGTCAATAGGATATAGAAAGACATTTAGATTATAATACTGCAGACATCTTAAAAAAAAGTTTGATGCCAGATATTGCATCTGGTTTTTTTTCTTATCACAACACAGTTACTATATAGCTAGTGGTTAGCCACACAACTTTCTTATAGAGGCAGACTGACAAACATACTTCTGTTTATGATTTTACCTAACCTGTTAGGAGCCTTTGCTTTTGAGTAGCACCCAGGAAGACAGGTCATACAGAGACTGGCTTGCTATTTTGCTACACGCAGACCACAAACACTGGTCTTGCCTATGGAGAGTTTACAGTGTGCTGCCTCTTCTCACTCTCCCATGAAGTGCTACATCTGATGGGGAATATCCACAGAACCATTTCATTTTTTCTCAGGATGTTGCTTTTAAAATCCCACTGCTGCCTTTTTCATTGTTCTATTATGAGGGACAAATCTCTAAGTCATAGGTCTTGTCTCCTTTCTCAAGTCATTTTTCTTTGTTCTTTGCACCTGTTCTGTCACTTGGTCAGAGGATGACAGTCTTTCATGGGCCTGCATACAAAGAGTGGTAGAAATAAAGCTCCAGGGTCTCTGGTGATGTGCAGGTTCACATTCCCACACAGGTAGGTGACCTGAATCCATAACTAGCCCTGGCAGCAATGGGTGATGGATTGCCTTGAGTGCAATATTACCACGGTGCACAGTGCTTCTAACACCGTAAGTTGCTCTTTGGCCACCGTGAACATGGCAGAACTGCCCATATGACCTCCTCCTGCGGAAATTAGGTCAGGGGATAAATCACTATGGGTGGGCTTTAATGAACTGCCTACATTTTTAAAGTCCTGCTGCCTAGCAAGTGGTTGTCCCTGGGCATATTACCAGCAATATTTATGTATGGATGGACATGCTCCCTATAAATATCATTGTTCACAGTTAAGTGGGTAAATGTTAGAAATAATAATGATAAAGAAACCTATATGAAAAGATGACTCAGACTAATCATATTCCAGACATTTGGGACTCAACATCTCAATGAAATGACTGTATGATGGCCCACAGAGTAAGAGAGTAGAAGAAAAAAAATATACATTGTTCCTGCTGGCTGTAGCTCATATCCAGCATTTCAGCAACAGGAGGATTCACAACCATGCATTGTGCTAAGGGCTAGTTTCAAAGAGGGCTTACACCACACCCAGAGGAGCTAACCTAAGTGATCCAGCTGACTGCAGCTGGACAACAGATTAACAGATCAGACCTTGAATGGGGAAAATATCATTTATGGGTTCTCTGCTGAATATCGTTTTTGCATGCAATCTCAGAGAAAACATGGAGTGGGCTCTCTGCCTGCAGCCCACATCTCCTGTATTACCCATGATTGCTGGGGAAACCTGCTCTGAAGAGAGCTGCAGGCTTGGCTCTTTCTGTTCCCCAAGTGCTCCATGACTGGCCATGACACAATGTGTTACACAACCCTCGTTGAGAGCTATCGGGGGGACACCCTACCTGGAAGCAGCCAATCCTTCATAGCAGCCTGGATGGTGACTCAGGGTGGCAGGGACATCTCACTCTCCTGGCTTTCTGTGCGCTGAACACTCATGTCCTGGGGCTTACATCTCAGCTTAGCACTGTAGAAAGGGGGCAAGCCTCTTCTGGGGCTTTGAAAGGGGTGGGGGTGTAAGCATACACCCCTTCTCCACTGCTAAATTAAACCAGTCCCCAGCTCCATCCTAGTAAGATGGGGCTGCAGTGGAGGGATATGACCCAGGCTTGAAGAGGGTTAAGAACAACTGATCTATGGCTGTTACTGGCTGTGCTTTGCTCTCCCAGCTGAGAGAATGCAGTCAGCAAAGAGATTTTTAAACTTCATTTTCTCTGTCTACAGGTGCCTGTCTTCCAGTATTAGTCTAGGGAACTGCACACCAATTACCTCATATATTCACTGAAAGTGCAGTACAATACAACTTATTGTTATATAGTGTCCTTGATAGAAAGCCCCATGAAATGCTTGACAGTACTATTGGGTCCATAAAAGTGTGCGTGGTCATGAATACATGTGAAGGTTCAGTCCCTTGCTCTTGATTCCTGTTCTCTGCTGGAAATCACTCTGTTACAATTCTCTCAATTTCAGCAGTTAGACAGGTGGAGGAAGGGAATATCACAGTTCTGTGTCACTGTCTGCAAATGCATTAGGACACAGAAGGGCCATCCTGCTAGACCTAAGATAAATGGACCTGAGGGACACATAAAGACATGCAAATACAGAGCCAGGAATTCTGACCCACAGCTGAGCACTGGTGCCTGGCCTGACCCTTGGCACCATTAGGCTTCCAAAGTGAGGAGCTGTGTGCTCAGTGCTGCAGCAGAAGGGACCAGATTTTCCGTGGCAGTGTTTTGGCTCAGTCACAAGCACTGTACACAAGAAGCTTAATCTAATCTTTGCAGCACTCAAATGAAGAGCATAATGTTGCATCGTGAATCACCTGTTTTCTCCAGCACTGAGCCCACAGGAAAAAAAAGGGATTTTTCTTTCCAAAGTTCAAATTATTTGTAACCATTTGACTAAATCTGCTTCTAAAAAACACAATAAAATGTCAGTGTAGAAGTTCTATCTCAAGACATCTGGGGCTGTATTTAAGCAGCCAACTGTGAGTTTGAAAACAAACTTACCTGTCTAATACAGCACCTATACTGAAATAAATTTGTGATATATTCATGGTGTGCCTGACTTTTAGGGCTGCTGGTTTCAGAGTCTCTCTGTACAGATAGTGGAGAGGGATAGGCATGAAAACTAACAAGCTATTGGAGGATCCTGAGGTGCATGAAGGCCCATTCAGCAGGGACAAAACAGCCCACTCAAGGAGAGGTCACCCCACTACCAGGGACTCATCCATGCCTGGGAAAAGTCAAGACAATGTAAGGAAATGAGTTGCCTCTTCCCACTTGGAGAGCAGCTCCCTACCTCATCCTAGACAGAAACCTCAAAGTGATCTGGCAGTGACATTTTGTGGCTTCTGAGGGGCAGCTTCTTCTCTGGCTGTTTCAGACACCATTTCAGGTCTGAAGAAGGTCAGTCAAAGTAATTCTTTCTGTTGCAGGTTAGCATGGCTGCAATTACACCCACGTGCCACTGCTCAGACTTAGGGATTTCCCTTGGGTTTGTGGGAATATTTTGCAGAATGAGACTGGTGAGTAGTTAGAAAAAGTACCCAAATACTTTGATTTCTTCTTAATTGGCTGTTCTCCCTTACAGCCCTTAAGTATTGTTTGCAATAATCAAGGCACAGACAGAAAAAATAATCCCAGACTTAATTAGGCCTGATTTTCATTAAAGCCTTATAGAAATTCAAGAAAGACAGAACCAAAAACCAAGAAAGCTAAAACCACAAAAATTTTCCCATAACTAATCTTCACATATTGTTATCCACGCAAATAGACAGTCATCTCTCAAATGTTTACACAAGCAGTAGTTAATGAACTGTATTGCAGAGCACTGACAAATCTCAGGTAGAATGACTTGATGCCATTTAAAAAGAAATCACAATTCTCTATGTTATGTGGCGCCCTGAGTAGTGCTGGGAGCCCCTAGTACCAGGAGATATCCAGAAAGAGGGTCTGCCTTGATGATCTTATAAGACCCAAACCCTGCAAAGGGTTAGATGTCCTTCAGTGCCTGGGAGGTGCAGAAAGGAAGGGTCCACTGAACTAGAGTTAAACATTGATGTATTAGCAGTTTCAGGGGAAAAAGATGGGGTGAAAAGACTTTTAGGCTGACATTAAGTACAAAAACATTGCTGCACTAAAGATTGAAAGAAAGTTTGGTTTGGTTTGAATAAAAATTTGTATTCAAGCAGTTTTACTGATCTGTACATTGTGTAAACAAAATCAAAATAAAATGGAGGTTCAAAAATAAAAATGTCATGCTGATAACTGAAAATCAAAATGTTTAATTAGGGATAAAATACCAAACGGAGATAATTTGAGCTTTGGGAATTTTTTTAAACACAGCTAGAAAAATCAAGATTTATTTGAAAACTACCTTGCTTCTGTGAAATCAGGACATATAATTCTCACTTAGGGAAATATGTGGTCCTGTGTGACTCAAGTCTAGGGCTTTCATCTCTGCAGCTGTGGGGATGGGAGACTAAGCATACCACTGTGCCTCTAGAGAGCCCTGCTTCTTCTGTATCCGTCCAGTTTGGTCCTTCCCAATGCCATCACAGTGTTCTTTGAGTGGCTTGGAAATGGTTTGCTTAGTCATGGAACCCTCTCACTTGTTTCTATGGTGGTTGAGACTGGATCCAGCAGTTCTCAGCTGACCAACCTTCTCAACTTCAGCATGGAAAAAGCAAGGTTAGACTCTAATATCTACCCAGTGCCCTTTAATTTCACTAGTCTGGTGCTCATAATTGAAAAATGAGTATTAGACAGGCATCAGAGGGTGGCTGCAATGTACTGCATATAATCAGCATGTCCAAGTTAGTCTTGTCTTATTTTAATTCTGGTAGTATTTCTGTTTAGAGCCAGCTCATTATGGGCATATATTCAAAGGCTGGAGACTACATCCAAAATGAAAGCAGAAAAAAAGAAAAAAATTAGCATAATGGCTTTTCACCTCCCTCTGCTTCCTTCCTTAACAAATTAACAGCAAAGACCTTTTAAACCACCTCACGTAGGCAACCTTGTTATCAAAAGTGTCCTGCTGGTGAGAATCAGGCCCTGGGCGCCGATGCAGCGAGGTGACTCCCAGTGCCGGATCGATGGCTGGCACGGCTCCTCGCTGAAGGAGCTGACAGCGCTCTTGCAGCTGCTGCTTGGAACGATCAGCATTCAATTCCCTGCCGCATGCAACCCCGGGACCAGGGAGATGGGGCACAGCACAGCGCATTCCTCCCTTCCTCTATTTCTGCAGCCCTTGTTTACATGCTGAGGTTCAAAAGGAATTTCAAAATGTCGGGAGCAGGAAAAGAAAAGGAAGGAGAGAGCATTATATCCTGCCTGTCTTTATTTTATAATGTATTTATGTGGGAATGGAATGGGGGTCCTGGGGCACCACTTTGTATCTGGTTTGAAATGCCTTTTTTCCATAAAGAGAAAGGTTTCAGAGGAGAATGCTTAGCAGAACAGAGAAATGACACACTATTTATCCAGGTTTTGTTAAATAATGAGCTAGATTCCTCAGTGATCAATCTCTCCCCTTCAATTAACAACAATAAATTCCTCATAAAATATTCTAAACAATGCCGGACTTTCTTCTTGCTTTCCATTATTTATGCTGCATGTTTGCTATTCTTATCCTTAGAGCAATTTTATATATTTTGTCTTGTTTCTCAGCCAGAAAAACAACTTGCCCCTGCGGAATGATGCCGGCAGTCGGTTCTCCCCGCCCGGCTGATCCCAGCCGCTCAATGCGCACACACACACTGCCCCTTAGAGGTGACATCCACGCATGGCCACCGGCAAAAAATCACAGCTATTGAGATGTGTTTTGATTGCAACGTGTTTGTGCAATTTTGGCCAGCTGTCTGGCTTAGCAGAAAGAACTCTTTTTTTTTTTTTTTCCATTTATAACGAATGTCCATATTTTGATCTCAAATAAGCACTGCAAATCTTGCATAGCTCCTTTGACCTTCAATACTGATTTTTTGCAATGGACATATCTGGTGTCAGATTCCTGACCCCAGCTTCTTTTCCTGAAAACTCCGTTATGCAAAGATTGCAACTTCTGCCACTGTGCCTTTCCAGATGCTGCTGGACATGGCCATGTTTGAAATAAAAGAAACCCCACAGTGACCAGAGGCAAATTGACATGTTGCCATCCACCTTAACAAATGAGTATGGAAGTGATGAGAAAGGAAACAGCAGCCTAAGCCTTTTACTTCATCGATTGCTGCAACAGCCACCAACCTTAATTCTGCTCTGCTCTTGTCCTCATGGAAAGCATGACTGTGACAACCCAGCCAGGCCTCAGACACCTCAAGGGACACTCTCTCATGTCAACTGCTTTGCTGTCTCCTGCCCTGATAGAATAATGAAGAAAATCTGTCTCATTCTTTTCAGCAGCAGCTTCCTCTGCCCTCCTGAGCCGGGCAGGGCTGCACACAGATAGAGAGAGGAGGAAAGGAAGAGCAGCAAACAATTTCTTGTGTCCGTCTGCCTGATCTGATGGCAATTTTCTAGCTAGAATTTTATATTAAGCAAAGCAATGCATACATGTCTCCAGTGCAGGGCTGGAGGTGGTGAATGAGCAGTGAACTGTGTGGGACACAAAGCCATCATGTAAGCATGCTGGGAGATGAGGCATTTAATTTAAAATAAGCAGAACTATGAGCTCCAGACAGGCAGGAATTGCAAGCCACTGCCCCAGAAAGAATTAGCAAAGCATCCTCCTGGGATGGACTCAGCATTGAAATTTCAGCCTGCCCTTTCACACACTGGCAAGAGCAAGTAGGCATGCAGCAGAGGGTTGGTGTCACTCTTCACTGAAAGGAAAAAGATTCCACAAACATGATTTGCCCCTTTCCCCTTTTGCTCCTTCTTTTGACACCTGTTAACTCCAAATGCTTGCATACTTCATTATTTACCTGTGGTCTGCACAAATTGATTTGCATCCCAGGCAGAAGACCTTCAGGAATGAGATGACCATTTCTCTGGGCTAGGGACCTGAAGCAGGAAGATGTATGAACTGAAATGGGGACAATCTCCAGGGCTAAAGAGTGATCCATCACAAAGTCATGATCCAAGAGCAGGAAAACCATGGGTTTGTCCCTGCTGTATTTGGAGGGGGGGGATAGATCTGCTGAGAGATGGGAGAAAGACTATGAACCAACCAGGAAGAAGGAAGACCTGGCTCAATCTTTGCACAGGATGCCAGGAGGTGGGTATGTAGGAAACTGAGCTGCAGTTTGTCCTCTTTTAGCTGGCCATACTGGGATTTGGGCCACTCTGAAATG